>NW_022681471.1:103572516-104772516 GCF_009764315.1 Trachypithecus francoisi
CAATGTACCAGAATCTCTGGGACACATTTAAAGCAGTGTCTAGAGGGAAATTTACAGCACTAAATGCCCACATGAGAATGCAGGAAAGATCTAAAACCAACACCCTAATATCACAATTAAAAGAACTAGAGAAGCAGGAGCAAACAAATTCAAAAGCTAGAAGAAGACAAGAAATAACTAAGATCAGAGCAGAACTGAAGGAGATAGAGAAATGAAACACCTTCAAAAAATCAATGAATCCAGGAGCTGTTTTTTGAAAAGATCAATAAAATAGATAGACTGCTAGCCAGACTAATAAAGAAGAGAGAAAAACCAAATAGACACAATAAAAAATGATAAAGGGAATATCACCACTGGTCCCACAGAAATACAAACTACCATCAGAGAATACTACAAACACCTCTACACAAATAAACTAGAAAATCTAGAAGAAATGGATAAATTCGTGGACACATACACCCTCCCAAGTCTAAACCAGGAAGAAGTTGAATCCCTGAATAGACCAATAACAAGTTCTGAAATTGAGGCAGTAATTAATAGCCTACCAACCAAAAAAAGTCCAGGACCAGACGGATTCACAGTCGAATTCTACCAGAGGTACAAAGAGGAGCTGATACCATTCCTTCTGAAACTATTCCACTCAGTAGAAAAAGAGGGAATCCTCCCTAACTCATTTTATGAGGCCAGCATCATCCGGATACCAAAACCCGGCAGAGACACAACAAGAAAAGAAAATTTCAGGCCACTATCCCTGATGAACATTGATGCCAAAATCCTCAATAAAATACTGGCAAACTGAATCCTCAGCACATCAAAAAACTCATCCAGCACAGTCAAGTCGGCTTCATCCGTGGGATGCAAGGCTGGTTACACTTATGCAAATTAATAAATGTAATCATCACATAAACAGAACCAAGGACAAAAACCACGTGATTATCTCAATAGACGCAGAAAAGGCTTTCAATAAAATTCAACACCCCTTCATGCTAAAAACACTCAATAAATAGGTATTGATGGAACATATTTCAAAATAATAAGAGCTATTTATATCAAACATTTTTAATGTGTGAGAAAGTAAAAATGTAAAGTTTTTGTACGCAATTAAAGTTAAGTTGTTATCAGATTAAAATATCCTTTTTGAGCAGGGAGCAACTCACTCTCACCAAGAGCCTCTGCAATCCTGACAGAAGGATAACTTATGACCACCATGGACACTTGAGTTGGCAGAGATAGCTGCTTAGAGAAGGGGCGGGGCAGAACTCCAGTCACTGTGAGCGCAGAGGGTTTGTTGCGGAAATGTCTGTAATGCAGTATGAGCAGGGACACCCATTTCCCTAGGCTTAACTTGCTGCCATAGGAGACTTTAGTCCTAGGGGAACTGACAGATCTCAACTCTGCAGGGTGGCCTTGCGCATAAGATGGGCCTGTTCTGACTTGAGCACCCTTCAGTCTTCTGGCCTCTCCCGGAGGTCCTAGCCAGACCATACCTGCTTGCAGTCTCAGGTGCCCAGGGGAGGACCTCCTGGGGTCCCACATCACAGCTCCTGTGGTGGTGGAATGAACCTCACAGACAGAGAGCTCCAACAGAGCTGCACCTGAGGACACACACCAGCCAGCCAGCACTTCCTGCACTGCAGCCTCCCCCATGGCAATTTGCCTGTATGCTCTTGCCCACAACCACACCCAAATCGCTTTGCCAGTGCACAAGTGTCAAAAGGACCTGACCTTCCTTCCCTTCCCTGCAAGCACATGTGTGCGTGTGCACTCTGCTGTGCCACAGCTGCCAGTGTGAGTGCATTCTACTCCCCACCCCTGCTGCACTGTTATCACTGTAGGAGCATTCTTGGGCATAGAATCCACCAGCCTCACCCTCACCAGCACCTTGCCCCTGTGCCAACACTGCCACGAGTGCAAAACTAGGCATGGAGACCAGCAGACACGCCCTCACCCTGTGCAACCACAGCCACAGTCACCCGTGTGACTGTGTACAGAGGGTGCACACAGCCCTGAATCCACCAGAACCCCACCCTCATGCTAACACTACCACTGGCGCAAATGCTCGCACAGACACTAGTAGGGGGCACCACGCCCTGCTGTGCCATGCTAACACCAACCACTCCTGAGAAAATCTGCACAGAGGCCAGTATCCTGCTGCACTGTCACTGGCATGAGCAAACAAAAACTGGTCCTGCTGCCACTTCCCTACTAAGTACTTTGGGTGCCACTACCCATTGTAGTGTTGTGACCAGCAGCCTGGGAGCACCTCAGCCCCTCTAGCACAGCTTCCCAGCTTTGAGGGGCCAGAGAAGAAATCCAGGACTGGTAACATTCACCCAGGGTTAGGGCATGCAGTCCAGGATTCCTGAGCCGAGCCCTACCCCGCAACTAAAATCTTTAGGAAATAAAGTCAGTCGACTGAACCCACTTTATACCACCACCAAACTCCCAAGGGAATCAAATAGGATAAAGGAAAAGAACAAAAACAAAAGGACAACAACTTTAAAGAATGAAGGAACATCAGCCCACAAAGATGAGAAAGAACCAGTACAAGAACTCTGACAACTCAAAAAGTCAGAGTGCCTTCTTTCCTCCAAACAACAACACTAGTTCTATAGGAAGGGTTCTTAACTGAGCTGAGATGACTGAAATGACAGAAGTATAATTCAAATTATATACTGGACCAAATGGACCTGATAGATGTTTTATGAAGATCTCTACCCCAAAACAACAAATATACATTATTCTCATTGCTACATGGTACATGCTCTAAAATCAACCACACAATCAGAGATAAAGCAATCCTCAGCAAATTAAAAAGAACTGAAATAATACCAAACACTTTCTTGGACAACAAACAACAAAAATAGAAGTCCAGACTGAGAAAATTGCTGAAAACCTTACAATTAAATGGAAATTCAACAAGCTTATCATGAAACACTTTTGGGTAAATAATGAAATTAGGGCAGAAATTACGAAGTTCTGTGAAACTGAGAACAAAGATGCAACATAGCAGAATCTCTGAGACACAGCTAAGGCAGTGTTAAGAAGGAAATGTACTGCACTAAACACCCACTTTAAAACATTAGAAAGATCTCACATTAACAACCTAACATTACAACTGAAAGGAACAAGGGCAAAACAACCCCAAAGCTAGCAGAAGACAAGGAATAACCAGAATCAGAGCTGAACTGAAGGAGATTGAGAGACAGAAAACCATTAAAAAGATCAAAGAAGCCAAGAGCTGAATATTTGAAAAAGAAATGATAGGCTGCTACCTAGATTGAAAAGATAGAAAATCCAAACAAACACAATTAGAAAAGACAAAAAGGATGTTACCACTGACTCCATAGAAATATGTTAATACAAATCATCAGATACTACTTAGAACACCTCTATGGACCCAAACTAGAAAATCTAGAAGAAATAAGTAAATTTTTAGAAACATACACTCTCCCAAGACTAAACCAAGAAGAAATTGAATCCTTGAACACACCAAAAATGAGCAACAAGATTGAATCACAAATAAATACCCTACCAACCCTACAAAGACCAGGACCAGATGGATTCATAGCCAATTCTACCAGATATATGATGAAGAGATTGTACCATTCTTAAGGAAACTATTCTGAAAAATTGAGTGGAAGGAATTCCTCCCCCAACTTATTCTATGAGGCCAGCATCATCATGGCACCAAACCTGGCAGAGACACAATAAAAAAAAAAAGAAAACTTCAGGCCAATATCCTTGATGAACATTGATGCTAAATCCTCAGTGAAATACTGCAAACCAAACCCAGCAGCACATCAAAAATCACCACCAGGATCAAGCAAGCATTATTCCTGGGATTCAAGATTGTTACAACATATGTAAATCAGTAAATGTGATTTATCACATAAATAGAACAAAAGACAAAGAATGTATGACGATCTTAATAAATGCAGAAAGGGCTTTCAACAAAATTCAAACTGTCTTCATGTTAAAGACTCTCAGAAAACTAGGCATTCAAGGAACAAACCTCAAAATAATAAGAGCCGTCTATGACATAGCCAATATGAGACTGAATGGTCAAAAGCTGGAAGCATTATCCTTGAAAACTGGCATAAGACAAGAACGCCCTCTCTCATCACTCTTATTCAACGTAGTATTATAAGTTCTGTCCAGAGCAATCAGGCAAGAGAAAGAAATAAAAGTCATCCAAACAGGAAAAGAGGAAGTCAGACTATCCCAGTTTAGAGATGACATGATTCTATATGTGGAAACCCCATAGCCTTGGACCAAAAAGTTCCTTAAGCTGATAAACAACTTCAGCAAAGTTTCTGTACAAAATCAATGTACAGAAATTACTATCATTCCTATACATCAACAATAGCCAAGCTAAGAGACAAATCAGGAATAAAATTCAATTCACAATTGCCACAAAAAGAATAAAATACCTACAAATACAGCTACCAGTGGATGTGAAAGATCTCCACTCTGAGAATTACAAAACACTGCTCAAAGATATCAGGGGTGACAAAACTATGGAAAAACATTTGATACTCATGGATAGGAAGAATAAATATTGTTAAAATGGCCATACTGCCCAAAGCAATTTACAGAATCTATGTTATTCCTAAAAGTACATTTATAAAACTATAAAAAAAAAACATTTTAAAATTCATGTGGAACCACAACAGAGCCCAAATAGCCAATGCAATCCTAAGCAAGAGAAACAAAGCTGGAAATAGCATGTTACCTTACTTCAAACTATACTCCAGGGCTACAGTAACTAAAAGAACATGGCACAAACACAGACACATAGAACAAAGGAACAGAATAGAGAGCCCAGAAATAATGCTGCAAACCTACATACATCTGATCTTCCACAAAGCAGACAAAACAAACAATGAGGAAACAACACCCTATTTAATAAATGGTGCTGGGATAACGGGCTAGCCATACGCAGATAATTGACCATGGACCCATTCCTTACACTATATAAAAAAGAAATAATGCTGCAAACTTACATCTGATCTTCCACAAAGCAGACAAAACAAACAATGAGTAAATAACACCCTATTTAATAAATGGCAGTGGGATAACTGGCTAACCATATGCAGATGACTGACACTGAACCCATTCCACACACACAGACACACACAGACACACACACACACACACACACACACAATTCCTTACACTATAAACTATATTAAAAAATCCACAAGATGGATTAAAGACTTAAAGGAAATCCCAAAACTATAAAAACTCTGCAAGACAACCTATGTAATACCAGTATGGAATTAGAAACTGGCAAAGATGTCATGATAAAGATACCAATAGCAACTGTGACAAAAACAAAAACTGATAAATTAGATCTTATTAGACTAAAGAGTTTCTTCACAGCAAAGGAAACTCTCAATAGAATAAACAGGCAACCTACAGAATGCAAGAAAATATTTGCAAACTATGCATCTGGCAAAAGTCTAATATCTAGCATCTGTAGGAACTTAAATTTACAAGAAAAAAAATTAAACAACCCCATTAAAAATGGGCAAAGGACAAGAACAGATACTTTTCAAAAGAAGACATAAATGCAGCCAACAAGTATATAAAAAGGAGGTCAATATCACTGATCATTACAGAAATGCAAATCAAAACCACAATGAGATACCACCTCACACTGGTCAGAATGGCTATTACTAAAAAGTCAAAAAATAACAGATGCTGGTGAAATTGTGGAGAAAAGGGAATACTTATACACTGTTGGTGAGAGCATAAATGAGTTCAACCATTGTGGAAAGCAGTGTGGCACTTCCTCAAAGAGCTGAAGACAGAACTACCATTCAACCCAGCTATCCCATTACTGGGTATATACCCAAAGGAATATAAATCATTCTACCGTAAAGACGCATGCATGTAAATGTTCACTGCAGCACTATCTACAATAGGAAAGACATGGAATCAACCTAAATGTCTATTAATGTATGACTGGATAAAGAAAATATGCTACATATACATCACGGTATACTATGCAGCTATAAAAAAAGAATGAGATAATGTCCTTTGAAGGAACATTGACGGAGCTTGAGGCCATTATACTTAGCAAACTAACGCAGGAACAGAAAACCAAAACTACATGTTTTCACTTATAAGTGAGGGCTAAAGGATGAGAACACATGGACACCAAGAGGTGCACAACAGACATTGGGGCCTACTTGAAGGCAGAGTGTGGGAAGAGGGAGAAGATCAGAAAAAATAACTACTGGGTACTAGTCTTAGTACTTGGGTGATGAAATAATCTGTACAACAAACTCCCATAACACAAGTTTGCCTATATAACAAACTTGCACATGTACTCCTGTACCTATAATAAAACTTTTTTTAATGTAGCCTTTTTAAACTATAAGATGTTTTTTGTAAGCTTTGTGGTAACCACAAAACAAAGACAGCAATAGAGGAAGAAAAGAATGAAGTGTCTACAAATCAACCAGGAAACAATAAACAAATGACAACAGTAAATCCTCACATATTGATAATTACCTTCATTGTAAATGAGATGAAATCCTCCCACCAAAAGGCATAGAGTGGCTGAATGGCCAACAAAATTACCCAGTCACACACTGCCTAAAAGAGAGACTAACTTCTCCTGTAAGGGCACACATAGAATAAAAGTGAAGGGATGGAAAAAATATATTCATGTAATTAAAAACCAAAAGAGAAAAATAGCTACACATATGTAGAAAAAAATAGTTTTAAGTAAAAACTCCCTCCAGAGAGAAAGAAGGTCATTCGTGATAAAGGGGTAAATTTATCAAGGGGCTATACCAATTATAAATGTATATGCACCGAACATCGGAGCAGCTAAATATATAAAACAAATATTAATATATATGAAGAGAGAGATAGACTGTAATACAATAACAGTAGGGGAATTCAATATCCACTTTCAGCAATGGACAAATCTTTAAGAAAGAAAATAAATACAAAACACTGGACACATGCTACACCTTAGACCAAATGGATCTAGCAGATATACACAAATCAGTACATCCAATAGATGTACTGCATTGTGCAGAATACACATTCTTCTCAAGCACATAGAGAATATCTCCAGAATAAATAAAATGTTAAGCCATAAGAAGTCTTAGCAAATTTAAGATGGAAATGGCATTAAATATATTTTCTGACAATGGCATGAGAGTAGAAATAAGTAACAACAGGAATTTTAAAAAATTCACAAACACATGGAAATTACACAACATGAACCTGAACCACCAATGGAGAAATGGAGAAATTATAATTCAAATTTTAAAAGTCTTGAGATAAATTTAACCTCTGCCACTTACTGGTTTTGAGACATTAGGAGTTAATATAATTTCTCTGAGTTCACCGTCATCATCTGTAAAATGGGTATAACAATAGCACCACATTTTATGTTGCTGTGAGGCAGAAATGAGGTAATTTATACAAATGACTTAAGCTGGTGCCTTATACATGGCAAGCTCTCAATAACTGTGAGCTGTTTTCATTAGTGAAAGCAAGTCGTGATACTGTAAAAGACTTTAACTAGGACCTGTCTTTTTTTTTTTCTGGTATACAGAGCTGACATTTAGGAAGCCCTATTTTTTTTTAGATTACCTTTACCAATAGATTTCTTGCAGATTCATATCCACAGTAGAAATAACTTATTTCTAGTTTTGAAAACATGTTTTTAAACCAGTCCCTTAGAAGACTCCTGTGTGATCCACACGAGGAAAACATACTTCCAAATGCATTCTTTGTCTCAGGGCAAAAATATCATAAAATATGTAATCCAATTTGTAACCTCCTTATTTGCTAAAATCTCATCTATTACATTGTGTTGAGTTATTGCTCAAAATATCCCTCTCCCTGTTAGGTAATATCCCTCATTATCAGGAATAGGTAGTTCCTTCATACATTATTTCCACATTATAAATTACTCAGATAATTGTCATTACAACGATGCTTTAGATTTGTGTGGAGTCCACTGTTTTGATATGAAGAGTGACTGGCCCACATTCTTCCTCAAACCTTGTAAAAATTATTTCATTACTGTTTGTGAAAGTTCATTGGTTGTGTAGCATTAACTCTTTAATCAAGTTTGAATGGAAAATTATAAATGAAAACACTTCCTAGATTCACACTTGATTTAGTTGTTCATTAAAATAACCTCGTATTGGATGTGTGTTTCACTCTTAAAAATTGGCAAACTGCTAATACATCTCACTTCACTGGGCCAAGTCCATGTCTCATTTAACTTTGACTCCCCAGCAGCAGCTCAATTATTAAGAACAAATGCTTGTTGAATCAAATTAAACAGCCACCAACAGCAGACAAATGAAAGTTGTGGTTAGTAAGATAGGCCGAACCGAAACACTGCCCTTGTGAAAAAGCATTTTTAATCACCTCGTTATGTTCTAGGACAAAATAATCATTTATAAAAATGATTACATATTTTCCATATTTAGAAAAGAATAGTTTTGTATTATGTTAATGTCTGCCTGGGAATAAAATAAGTACCTTATCAAATTCATTGAAATTATAAGAATATAAGTATATCTAAAAGTAGCTGTGAGGATACATTTAAATTAAAACACCTGCAAGAGTTTATGGTAAGGTATCGCTTCATGTCCAATATTGTTTGGGGAAAATGCAGTGTCAATTTATAGAATTACAACATGTATTTTAGGGCCGGAGAGAAGCTTAACATGTCCTTTACTGAACCTAGAGAGGAATGCACTGCCACAGGATGTCCATCCAAACTTGAATAGTGACACAGGAAATGCTGATAATCTCTACTGGAGGAAAGAGGTGGAGTGTAAGATGCTGCACATTACTTGTATATTTATTTAACATTCCAGGACTTTATTATTAAAATACTGTATGGCACATGTGCCTTATTTTTTTTTTCTCATAGCTCAGTGCCAGAATTTTGAGGAATTTCAGCATGCTTTGGTGAGAAAAGAAGCATGTATTTGTTTTCCAAAAGATTGAAAGCCCTGACTGCTTTTGTCCAAAGGATGTATTACTCAAAAACAAGCAATGTTGGAAAAGCAAAAGGAAGAACTTTACTGCTGATAAGATGAATATACAGGTAGAGGAAGGGAGGAGTATATGCTATGTGGGAGCCCTAAACCACCTCTCAACTTAAGTATTAGATAAATATCAATGTCATCATTCCCAGAAACCATTCATTTAAAAATGAAAAGTAGAGGATAACAGAAAAGAAATATAGTGTTAGGAGTAATCCATCAGGAAACAAAATGGTTGTGTGTGTTATCTACACTCACGCTGAGGGGCTTGAATTCCATCTTTTGCTTTGAAATTTACTGTGCTGGAATTTTCACAGCAAAGGCAAGTTTTGCATAATGACTTCTCCATGAAAGAGCCGTTAAGCTGCCAGGTATATGCTTCTGGAATAACACGCCATGAGATTCTTTGATGTTGTTTACTGAGTTATTTTCTTTGGAATATTGTTCTGTAAATTTTGGTAGAAAAAACATCTCATGATTAGGAAGTTGGGAAAATGCTGAATATTTTATCCTCTTGTTGTAAATGTACAATATATTTCTATATTGAAGACTGAAAATTCCTAGAGTAAAAAATATAAACTGAAAACAAAGCAAAAAAATTTTGCTAATTTTATAAACACAAATATGTTCTGCATATATAAAATTATATTTATATATAAAATATACAAATATATATTACATAAATATACATATTATATATACAAAATATATAATTATTTATATATTATATATAAATACACATATATTGAAAATATTGCCATGAATCCATTTTTTCACTGAACACCTATCGCTATTTTGTATGACATGATGATAGTGAACAGAGTCTAATAAACCTGGTTTAAGGCCGGACACAGTAGCTAATGCCCGTAATGCTAGCATTTTGGGAGGTAGAGGCAGGAGGATCTCTTGAATCCAGGAGTTCGAGACCAGCCTGGGCAACATGGGAAAACCACATCTCTACAAATAATACACAGATTAACCAAGCGTGATGGTGTGGGCCAGTCCCAACTACTCAGTCCCAGCTACTCTGGAGGCTGAGGTGGAGCTGTAGTGAACCGTGATGGCGCCACTGCACTCCAGCCTGGGTGGCAGGGTGAGACCTTGTCTTAAAAAAAAAAAAAAAAAAAAAGGAAAAGCTGGTTTGAGGAATTAAAACCCCATAAATTATGATGGAAACACACTTCCAGGTGACAAGGAGTGGCTGTGATAGCAGCATTCACTTCTATTTTCATGGAGACAATTTTTTTTTTATTTTTTCCTTTTCATTTTTCATGCCTTTCCTTTCAGCTTACTCTATTAGGAATAAAGAGAAAAATGTCATTTGCTACCCCAGAGGAGTTTTTCAGTCCACTATAAATAATTACAATAGAATCTGATAAAGGTGTATTGATAATGAGATTTATTAGCTAAGTTTCTCTTGTAGCAAGCAAAGAAAACCAATCAAAGTTAGATACATGAAATCTAAGCACAGAAATAAAATCAGGCTCAAAAAAGTTCTAGAAAGCAGATATATCATTTTCAATAACACAATTACTGACTGCTTTGAACAAAGACAGCCTTCCTAAGCAAAAATACAGAATCTTGTGTGGAGATTCAAAATGAAGCCCGCTGCTGGTAGAATGAATGCATATAAATAAATAAATAAATAAATAAATAAGAAATACATATAAATAAAATTTAAATCTATGCATATATAAGTATACTCGAATATCATTGTTCCTTCAACATTGATTTGTTCAACGTTGTTTCATTATAACGTTGATGAGAAAAAAATCAATTTCCAGAGGGGTCACTGTCTGTGTGGAGTTTGCAGGTTTCCCCATGTCTGTATGTGTTTTCTCCATGTACTCCCATTTCTTCCCACATCCTAAAGTTGTGCACATTAGGTGAGTTGGGGTGTCTACATTATCCCAGTGTAAGGGGTGTGTGTGTGTGTGTGTGTGTGTGTGTGTGAGTGAGAGAGAGAGAGAGAGAGACCTGCGATGAGATGGCATCCTGGCCAGGGTTGATTCCAGCCTTGCTCCCTGAGCTTCCCAGGTATGTACCAGCCACTCTCCCCCTGAATTGGAATACATGAATAAATAACTATTTTACTTGTTTGTATTAATCTTTTAAATGTACGTATAGCTCACATTTATGTCCATGTTTAATACTAGAAGTAATTTGGTCTTTCTTTACAAGTTTGGTGATGTTTTGTGATGGGAAATATGCCATAAAACTTAATTCTTGTTTATATCAATTAGCCTAGGGTAAAATGGGTTTCCTTACAAGCTCTTTTGCATAAAGTTGCAGTTTCCAAAAACCTATCAACAACATTAACTGAAGACTTACTATAATATATATGTATATATAATTACGTTATTGGAAGAAATAGTACAGATGCCCAGCAATGGTGACTATAGGGATTTACTACGAAGTCTATGGAGAAACCAGCCCATTCCCATTAAGTCACTGTCACTCAAGGTGAGTTTGTCAAAGAGGTACTTTGTCATGCCATCTTCCAGGATCCCCATCTTGCTACCCAGAATCAACAAACGTTAACATTTTCATATTTAAGAAACAGTTTTCATGTAAAGATGAAGACCTCTTTTGTTTATTTTAATCCCTGTCCAATCTCATTCCCTTCACTTCTTCCCCAGAGGCAAGGATGAATTCCGGACCATGTTTCACACCTTACGATGCCCAAGCACCCCCAGACACAGGACCCCAGACTGCCCATCCCAACCCATCCCACTCCATATATCCACGTAGTTTATACAGGGAAGACTAATGTGTTTTCCAGGGACCTATGGAATACCTTCCTCCTCCATCCTTGGAGATCCTGAGCTGCGTGCAGATGGGGCAGGACTGGGTGGAGAGACTGCTGGATACCAACTTTAAACCTGCATAAGGATATGCCTTTATTCCTAAATAGTGAGAGTTTTGCAGGCACGCCTCAACTGGACACCTTTACTGCTTTGAAAACCAGATAACTTTATTGCCAACAATGGTAAAACTGAAAGGAAAAAACTTAAGAGAACGTTCTGAAAGGGCAACATGCACACACCCCGTCTGGCAGCCCAATCCGGTGAAGGCACCCCGTGGCTGTGGGGCCCATCTGGACTCAGGGCTCTTCCCCACTGTGGCCCAGGGTGAGCTTGTCACACAGGTACTCTGCCAGGCCGGTTCCCCGTCGCCCATATCTTGCGCAGGTTGCTCAGGTAGCCACCCGGCTCTTTGATGGCCTTGACCTGCCGGTTCAGGAAGTGGCTCTCCAGGAAGTCGCACAGCTGGGGGTCGCCCTTCTCCATGGCCAGGTAGTGCAGCTCCAGGAGGCTGTAGTTGACGCTCTCCTCCAGGTGAAAGGTACACTCCGTGGCCTCGAGCCCGCTCTCTCAGTATTCAGGCTCTGGTTTCCAGATGTCAGGAAGGCAGATGAGGCCACCGCGCGGGTTCTGCAGCATTATCAGCTTCTGGGCGTGCTCCCTCTTCTCGTCGACTGGCTCAGGAAGTAGAGGCTGCAACGCTCCAGGGTCACGTTGTCCTGGTCTAAGTAGAAGGACATGGACAGGTACACACAGGAGGCGTGGAGCTCCAGGTTGACATGCTGTTGATGGCGGCGTCGCAGTGGGGGTGGTAGTTCTGGCGTACCTGCCGTAGCGGGTACATGTAGGACTTCAGTTGATTTAATGAAGTCCACCCACATTAGGGAGGGCAATCATCTTTACTCAGTCTGATTTAAATGCTAATCTCATCCTAATTCATCCACAAAGGCACAGCCAGAATAGTGTTTGACCAAGTATTTAGGCACTCGGAGACCCAGTGAAGTTGAAACATAAAATTAACTCATAATATTATTCATAACAAGTCCACAGTGAACAGATACAATTTCTAGTGTTATAATCTGTGAAATCTAGTTTCACTTATCTCCATCATTTAAAAAATAGTTACACAATTGATAAAACACAACACGTTCTGGCTCAGTGTCAGTGATTAGCTCTCATCCATGCATTCAACACATTTCTACTTAGCACCTATAAGTTACCAGATATTTTTATAGATAATAACATAAAAACTTGTTCTAAACATTCCTCGTATTTTCATTTTTTTTGTAGCTAAGCAATATTCAACGTTCTGCATCATCCCTTGTTTAAATAGTAATACACGCAGTAGACGCTATGATGTACTCACAAGGAAGTGAACCATAAGTAGTTGGCGGCTTATCTCTCTCTCTCTCCCTCTCTCTCTCTCTGTGTGTATGTGTGTGTGTGTATGTGCATATATTTACACATCTGTGTATATATGCATACGAATAAAGAAAATCACTTTTTAATGAGAGTAGCGAAAGTGGTGCATCAATCCAAAACCAGTATTAACCTGTCTCTGGGCTGTTCACTCTGTATTAATTATTTCATTATCACAGAAACATTCTGAATTAATTTTTATTTTTATCACCCATATCTTACAGATAAATACATTGTGAATTAGAGCGTTTGTAACATACTAAAACACTTTTTAAAATTATACTGGTATGAACACTTAGCATGAGACCTACTCTAACATATTTTTTAGTGCACAGTAGATTATGATAGACAGTAGAGTATGATAGGTGCAATGATGTGCTGCAGATCATAAGAGTTTAATTTTTTTCTTTTTTCTTCCACACCCCCCCGCTTTGGTTTTCTTTTGTTGTTGTTGTTTGTTTTTTGTTTTTGAGACAGAGTCTCAAGCGATTCTTGTGCCTCAGCCTCCCGAGTAGCTGGGTACCATCACACTGGTAAAGAGTTTATTCATCTTGATCAATGGAAACCTTATATCTATGAATTAGTAACTCCCCATTGCCTTCTCCCCCAGCCCTTGGCAACCATCATTCTATTCCTTGATTCTATGAATTTGACTATTTTCGATATCCCATATAAGTGGAATCATGCAGTGTTTATCTTTTTCATTACTGGTTTATGCCACTTAGCAATCTGTTGCAATCATTTGGCATAGTGTCTTCCAGGTTCATCTATATTGTGGAATTTTTTTTCTTTTTAAAGGCTGAATGGTAATTTATTGTATGTATATACCACGTGTTCTTTTTCCATGCCTCTGTTGATGGACATTTAGATTGTTTCCACATCTTTTGAGCTCACAACTTGTAAATAGCAGACACAGTGACACATTTAGCTGTATTCCTCCCTAGGTAGTTTGGAAAGTTTTGCAGGACCAGGAACTCCTCTAGGACAAATACTGTGTGTAATTTGCTCAATGATCAATTCCACATAGTAAGGGTTCAAAAATATGATTTAAAGGATTGATCAGCCTGTTAAAAGTTTTAGTCTTATTATTTTTCCAAATTTAAACAATGAGTGGGAGTGGACGTTGACTATTTATTTAAACAGTGTTTCCTTTGGAAGAAAAAAGAATCAGTGACACTCAATGGTGAGAAATTCTTATAATTTTAATTAAATATTCACTAAGATAAAACTAGTTATAAAAATGTGTATGCTTAAAGGTATGTTTTTATACCTGTAAAATAAACAATTTATAAATATTACAAATAAAACTGTAAAAGTAAAAACTAAGAAATTTCAATTGTATTTCACACTGTGTTTTTGTCTTAAACACAATCACTTCTCGCTGAGAATAGATCTAGTTTCTGTGTTGCAAGTTTTCTTTTGAATGTGCCATGCCTATATACAATATACTTGGAGTATCTTCATTCTTGAGCACTCTTTTTTACTGAAATGTTTGACACACCCTATTTAACATAATGATTCATAATGTAATTTTTCTTTCAGGAAACGTAAGCCATCCTTTAAATATTGTCTGGTCAAGTTCTTTTTTATGAAGTTGTGAAACGTAAAGTGATACTTTATTCTGATGAAGCTTGATTTTTTTCACAAATTACAATAAAGAGTCTTGAGAATTTCAATAACTGAAGGTGCTGCAGTTTCCTTCTGTTAATATATTATTCCTTTCCTAATCATCACTTTGCAGCTGGTAAAATAAGCCAACATGACTATAAGGGTGAACATGAGACAACTTCATTTTTACACTAGGAAATGCCATCTGGCAGCAATCTCACTTAACAGGATTGAAAACGCACATCCAATAAGAACATTGAATTTTTCTGGCTATATTGAACTGTAAAGAGATTGAGAAAATCCTGAAAATGTTTAGAGTGATTTTTCATTTAGATGTAACACAAAAAAAGATCTATGGGATTATCCAATACAAACAGAGGATACTGAATTGGAATGGCATGAACACACCATGTATTCAGTAATTATTTTTTGAGGACTTCATGTATTTTAGTCTTTGTGCTAAATGCCAAATGATTGCAGCAGACATTGGCTTTAATCTCATGGGCACAAGAGCCTGTTTTGGTTCATTCTCTTTGCCAATAGAATATATATATATATGACAAAGACAAGCAATGGGGAAAGGATTCCCTATTTAATAAATGGTGCTGGGAAAACTGGCTACCCATACGCAAAAAACAGAAACTGGACCCCTTCCTTACACCTTATACAAAAATCAACTCAAGATGGATTAAAGACTTAAAAGAAAACCTAAAACCATAAAAAACCCAGAATAAAACCTAGGCAATACCATTCAGGACATAAGCATGGGCAAAGCCTTCATGACTAAAACACCAAAAGCAATTGCTACAAAAGCCAAAATTAACAAATGGGATCTAATTAAACTAAAGAGCTTCCGCAGAGCAAAAGAAATTATCATCAGAGTGAACAGGCAACCTAAAGAATGGGAGAAAATTTTTGCAATCTATCCATCTGACAAAGGGCTAATATCCAGAATTTACAAGGAACTTAAACAAATTTACAAGAAAAAAACACCCCCATCAAAAAGTGGGTGAAGGATACAAACAGACACTTCTCAAAATAAGACATTTATGTGGCCAACAAACATGAAAGCAAGCTCATCATCACTGGTCATTAGAGACATGCAAATCAAAACCACAATGAGATACCATCTCACACCAGTTAGAATGGAGATCACTAAAAAGTCTGGAAACAACAGATGATGACGAGGATGTGGAGAAATAAGAATGCTTTTACACTGTTGGTGGGAGTGTAAATTAGTTCAACCATTGTGGAAGACAATGTGGCGACTCCTCAAGGATCTAGAACCAGAAATACCATTTGACCCAGCAATCCCATTACTGGGTATATACCCAAAGGAATGTAAATAATATAGTATAAAGACACATGCACACCTATGTTTATTGCAGCACTATTTACAATAGCAAAGACTTGGAACCAACCCAAATACCCATCAATGATAGACTGGATAAAGAAAATGTGGCACATATACATCATGGAACACTATTCAGCCATAAAAAAGAATGAATTCATGTCCTTTGCAGGGGTGTGGATGAAGCTGGAAACGATTATCCTCAGCAAACTAACACAGGAACAGAAAACCATACACAGCATGTTCTCACTCATAAGTGGGAGTTGAACAATGAGAACACATGGACACAGGGAGGGGAACATCACACACCAGGGCCTGTCCGAGGGTGGGGGGAAAGGGGAGGGAGAGCATTAGGACAAATACCTAATGCATGTGGGGCTTAAAACCTAGATGATGGGTTGATAGGTGCAGCAAACCACCACGGCACATGCATACCTATGTAACAAACCTGCACGTTCAGCACATGTATCCCAGAACTTAAAGTAAATAAATAAAATTTTAGAAAAGAAAATATTTATGTCCATTATCTCTCTCTCTATATATATATATAACTGATCCTATACATAGAACCAATAAATATATTAGTTGCTAATAAATTGATAATCTATAAAATATGTACTAATATATTTACTTTAATTATAAAAATATATTCAATAATATTTTCTTTGCTATTTTTACTTCTATTGTCACAAATACAGAAATTGCTACAGAAGTTCTCATACCTTCTCCTACATATAGTGGTAAATTTTATGGAAAAATAGATTTGATGTAATTATGTTGGTTAGCCTAAAGACACAAAATATCTTGGTTGAAAGTGTACATATTTTGCTTCACCAAAATCCAGTGTAAATTTTTCCTAACATGTTAGGAGAAAAGCATAATCCTTGCAAAACATTCCCTGTGAGTCCATAAGCTACTACAATATTAACCCAGTATGTTAAGAGAGTAAGCTATGTTTAATGTGATCATTATTTTATAAGTTGACATGAGTAATGGCCTCTCATTTTATAATTTTCTGAACTTTTCTTCCACATTTTGAATGGTTTATTTGTTGATTTCATCTTCCATAAAAATATGATAAGGACTTTAACCAGCTAATATTAAAAGTCAGTGAAATGCACAATTTACAAAAGTAAAAGTTTTGTAAAATGTTTCCTACGTATTATTTACATTTATTACCTTCCTTCTGAGCTTTTCATTCTTCAATTCTTGTTCAAACATGAAAAATAAACAACATCCTTTTGAGTTGTTTTCTTGAAGGCTTTTGCCATTTTCCCAATATGTCTTTTAATATTTAAGGACAGTTATACCTATTTAGGGAGTTTCAAATTTCTAGAAAATATATTATTTTTAGTAGCTTCCTGCCAATATTGTTGCAAACCTCATTTATTTTAATATGAATTAATATCATACACTTTAGGTAGAAATATTATTAACATTTCACTTTTGCTTATGTGTACGGTGCTATTCAGTTATGACTTCTTACATGACAAACAATCCATGAGGAAAGGCGTATTAATCATCTGCCAAGTGCTGGAGGCGGTAGGACTCCATTCTCCATTACTAGTCTTATCTCTCGATTTTCTCCTGCCAGGGAAGAGCTAATTCTTGAAATGAACGGCAGTAATATGAATTTATACAGCATATGTATACTCAAAGAGGAATTTGTGTGCAAAGACAAAACCTAGCATTTCTTTATATAACTTAAGTTGAAGATGTATGGTAAGGAACTGGTGGTTTGAGGAAGGAAGGTGAGGCGAACGCAGACAATTTGAATGGAAGAGGCTGTTGTAACTGAAAATCGAGAAGGGAACTACAGAAAATAATTCTTAAAAGGCAACCTTCTTCACTTTGACTGCCTGCATATATGGCAAATTCCTTGGCTTGGCGTGAAAGACGAAAGCTGTGCTGAGAGCAGCTACTGGTAGCAGGGCATGTGATTGTGCAGGGCATATGTATGTGCAGGTGTTATAACATTGCTTAGCATTCCTCAGACCTTAAATCACTGTCAAGGACTAAAAACTGCGATGATGACTGGAAGTATCTGTTCCACATCCAAAATAATCTATTTAGAATCGCTTCCCTAGTTCACCAGGTCTCTATCAAATATCGGTGCTTTTAGTTCCTTCTAAATCATCACTTTGGCCTCTAATCCAATGTATTCCTGAATTATGCTGTAGAGAAAAATGCAGTTTCCTCCATGTAGGTCTCCCTCCTTTAGTTTTTCTTCCCCACATTAAACATCTCTAACATTTAGAAAAAGACAATAGTTTGTAAACGAATCCAGGTGCACAATTGTCCAAATCATGAAAATAATTTCCTAAATCCTTATTCATTGATAAAGATGTTGATCAAATCAGTGTTAAGTATTTCAGTTGATTGGTTTGTCTACAGAGATTGTGGCTACAAAATGAAGACTCACATTCAGCTTATTCATTTGTTATAAATGTAAAAGGAGCAATGGAAAGGATCAGAGGTAGAGAATACCTCTATCTCTGCTTTTGCATATAATATTGTGATTCCTATACCTTCTAAGAGGTAGAACATAAAAGGAAAGTCCACTTCCTTTTTTTCCCAGAGACACTGGTTTTTAGACTATGGGGCTGATTTTCCTAACCGTGCTATTAAATATAATTGATTAGATTACATTCTAAATTAAGACCGTTCGTTGGAGTAAACCTCTGTACAGGATACTTGGCGTTATAAAGCTGTTTCATAGCTGGATGATGTAGAATACCCTTCAGATTCTCTGTAAAGGAGTACTGTTCGGTCAAATGAACACAAAGGTAGTAATATAATATTAGAACTATTTTTATAAAATCACAACTCAACATTTTGTTACAGGTTCAATAATATCTTAGAAAACTGTGGTGTGTTCACATGTGTAGTAGGTACATACATTTGCCTATACATATTAGGCTTTGATCACTAATGTCAAAACCAGCTAAACTTTGGACCTTTATGTGAATTGTGGTATGAATATATGTGTATATATGCATGTTATTTTTAAGAGCTGTGGTTTTAACATAGAATTAACAGCCTGTATTTCAAAATTGAGGTTAAAATTGTAACAATCTGTCTGTAAATAATACTAATATTGCATATTTTGGCCTACTTGTCACATGTTGGACATTAGCTAGGTAAAGTGGACACTATTGGGAACATGGCTTTTAGCTAGTCATGTGTGTATGTGTACAGTACTCTGTAAATTTTGAATTCTGTAAAAGATGCAAATGTTGCATTCGAAGCCAAAGAATAAGATTAAGACAGCACTAGTGGACAACCAAGATTATTGATTATTCTTCATTATTCATATCCATGATATGAAGTGATTCTGGATTTTTTTTGCTAGCTACTAGAAAATAAGCTAAGATTTATGACAGCTTGTTGAATGCGTCTATCAAAATTCCATCAACAGGAAAGTGAGACCAGTGTTTTTTGATTAAATCAGAGGATATGACACAGTAACATTTACCTGTCCTCAAAGTTTTATTACTTTAACCATACACAAAATTGCCAAGATTTTAGCCATTTGTTAAGTCCTCTAATTATATACTAAATAATTTCATTTGTAGCTGAACCACCTTGTAAAATAGAGCTGTGTCTGCTTAGTTATTTTCTAAATATTACATTCTATTTGTGTTTGTGAGTTGAATGGACCAGGTGATACATATGCATGCAAAGAGACAGGAATACTGTCATATTTTCTATAATTTATCTATAGAAAGAAATGGAGTGAATCTTCTAGAAATATAAAAATACTAGCCTGACATTGTTCATTTTTACTTTTTGAGAACTTGTGTAAGTCATTTGTTCTCTTTTTGCCTCAAGTTCTTTATTAATATCAGTAGTGCTGGACTATATCCTGTCTGAGATACTGTGATCAAATTATTATGTATCCAGGGATTTCAGCCCTTGGCTGTAAATCATTATCAATGGGAGAAATTTTGATTCAGTAGGCTCAGGGCAGAGCCTTGGCATATATACTTTTAAGATGGGCCACAAGTGATTCTGATAATTCAGCCAAGGTATGGAATAATTCTTCTAGGCTTTTTTATTCAAAGAACAAAATGGAAATCTTTAAGTCTATATTATTTCTTAGGCCTTAATGACATTTCATACCTTGCTGAGAAAAAGTATCAGTGGATGTAGCAGTGGTAAAATTGCTGTGGTATATCTCATTATAAGACAAGTACATTGTTACTGGTAGAAAAATGATCAAAATGAATAGTGTATTAATCAAATTTCTCCAGAAAGATAAGACAATAATAGGAGATATACATATCTCCTATTATTTTACATATATGTAGAGAGAGAGAGAGAGCCAGAGGCGGGAGATGTATAGGATAATAGGAAATAGTTGAATATATAGACTATAGAAATAATAGGACAATATATGTCTATATATATATGTCTATATATATTAGGACATATATGTTTATATAGACATATATATGTCATATATATATGTGTGTGTGTATATATATATATAGAGAGAGAGAGAGAGAGAAATTTAAAGAATTCATTATGCGACTGCGGGGGTTGAAAATCCGAAGTCTGTAGAGCTGGTTGTGACTTAGAAATTCGAGCAAAATTGATGTTGCAGTCCTGATTTTGATGGCTGGAAACTCAATCAGATTCCTGTGTTTCAGTCTGGAGGGACAATTCCATCTTCTTGGGAGAATTTTGTCTTTTTCTGAAAGCCTTCAACTGATTGGATGATTCTCACCCATCCTATGGAGGGTAAATCTGATTTACTCAAAGTCTACTATATAAAGTGTTAAATCACATCCAAAAAATACCTTCACAGCAACATCTAGACTGTTTGACTAACTATTTGGGCACCATAGCCTAGCTATGTTGACACAGAAAATTAACCATCACAGAAAGTAAACTTAGCAAGAGCTAATAAAAGCAAAAGAATTCCAAAGAGGGTTGGATCAGAGTGAACAAGTTTGGGTATCTGAGAAAGGCTGGCAGGTGCTGCATGTGGGTAGAAGAGACAGCAAGGTTGCAGATAACTTGAGTCTGCTGGAGCATGAAAACGGTGTCCTGAGTTTAGTCTGCAATAAAGGTTGTAGGTAACTAAGAGCAGTCAGAGGCACACAAAGATATCAGAACTGGGAATACTTAGGCTCCATTAAACCAACGCACTTCATCACATTGATTTTCATTGTTTGTTCTCATTCTCTTGTTTGCTTATTCATTACATGC
The DNA here is from genome assembly GCF_009764315.1 of Trachypithecus francoisi. NCBI lineage: Eukaryota > Metazoa > Chordata > Mammalia > Primates > Cercopithecidae > Trachypithecus > Trachypithecus francoisi. The sequence continues at coordinate 103,593,948 of NW_022681471.1, forward strand.
TGCTCCACTCAGAGTATTTTGACTTGCTTGAACATTTCTTTATTAGCTTCTTGGTGTTGGTTTCGCTTGTCAGCTACACTATTCATTTCTGGAGCAACACTTCATACTAAGGCAGTTGGTGCTTCTTGACTGAAAAGGTCAGTTGTAATTTCTCTGCACTCTATAATGATGTCAGTTTTCTTCAACCAAGAAGGGCAGTTTGCACAAGTAAGTTGTTTTCACTCCCAGTTTTTTTTTGTTTGTTTTTTCACTGCCAGTCACCAAACTTTGTATCTTCTTCACTCTTCTATCATGACTTCATTATTCTGTGGGCCCACCAGGTATGTACATGTAAGTGAATTATTTTGCTCTCAGGCTACATCTAGTATATGCAGAAATTTAATTTTCCCCAAATTTGGTTACTTTGGATAATATCATTACTACTGTAGTTTTTAATCTCTTTGAAAGTCTTTGGGGCCTATAAAAGGCACAGGGCTTTAGAAAAGTAATTCTTACATATTGGTGTGTATAATTTAAAGTCCACGTAAAATGTAGATTACTGACTCCACTTAGAAAAAAATTATGATTTACTGTATATGGGGGGGCAACAAGTATGCATTTTAAAGAAGCTACAGCTTTCTCTCTTGTATGATTAATAGTGATTTGTTGATAATTCATCATGATGTAATCTATAGTTTAAAATGGAAACCTTTTATTTTAGAATAATCTCAGATTTATTAAACATTTGCAAAGGCTATACACAGCATTTTCATGCACATTTCACTCAGCTTCCCCTAAAATTAATATCTTACATTGTACATGCATTTAAACTAAAAAATTAACATTGGCATATTACTATTAATTAAACTTCAGACTTAATTCAGATTTGTAGATTTTTTATGCCCATGTCCTTTTTCAGTGCCAGGGTCCAAGTCAGCCTACTACACTGAATTCAGTTGTCATGTCTCTTTAATCTAAAGTCTACGACCAGTTCTCAGTCTTTACTTGTTTCCCATGCCCTTTATGGTTTTGAGGAATACTTGAGAATTTTGTAAAATGTCCCTGGACTTAAGTTTCTTAGATGTTTTCTCCTCAGTAGACTAGGATTCTGGAATTTAGAGAAGAATACTACAGAGGTGAAGTGTCTTTCTCATCACATCCTATCAGAGGAGTACATGATACCTACGTGACTTCTCACTGCTGACATTAACATTCATCACTTGGTTAAGGAGAGAATTGCCAGGCTTCTCCACTAAAAGGTCGCCATTTTTTTCCCATTCCATATTCTATTTTTAGAATCCAGCCCACACCCGGGGTAAGGCAATTAATTTCCACCTCCTGAAGGGAGGAGTATCCATGTACATTTTCTGAAATTCTTTGTAAAAATATTTGTACCTTTTCCCTCATTTATTTATTTGTAAATTATTTATATCAGTATGGACTCACGGATATTTTATTTTATATTGTGTTATAATGTTTAAATTTTAATGCATTTTGTTGCCTAAAGTGTTTTAACTTTGGCCATTAAGTGCTCTTTTGGTCTGGTTCCTGATCTGCTTCTATTCTTTTGTTTTCTGAGCACTTCTGTATTTTCTGGCATTACATAATACTCCAGGCTCATCTTGTGTTTTCACTGCCCCAGGCCTAGAATTACTCATTTCTCCAAGGATATCTCTGTTTTGTTTTGCTTTTGTTATTTTAGACAATGGTATTTAGAAACCAAGATTTGGGCACTGGGAGTACTTACTGTTACTTGGGTGTCAATTTTTTCTAGTTTCTCAGCAGAGACAGAGCTATAAAATATAAGCATGTATACTAATCAATATGTACACACATCTATAATTATTTCTTTAGCTATATATCTCTATACATGTTAAGTACTATCATACATTTTTTGTTTCATGTTCTTTGTTTTCTTATTGTTAAGTTTTAAGAATTATTTGTGTATTTTAGATGTGAGTCCTTTGTATAATATTCTACTATGAAAAGTGATTAAAATGAAGTGGCTTTAAGGAACAAAAACTGTTTTAATGAACAGTCACATGAAAAATTTTATATAGGCCCAATTGAACTTTAGGAGATTCAATATGTGTTTTTGTTTGTTTGTTTGTTTTTTTCCCTGGGATTATTTAGAATACAGAAGATTTTTTTCAAACTCTTATGCATTTTAGATAAGTGAGTACTCATGTGAGCTTGCTAGTTAGAGTATTGTTATAGAGAATTATTGAAGCTTTGGCTCTTGAATGTAACATACAGTCCATGGTATTTTTCTAAGTAAGAAAGTTAAAAATAAATCCATATCAAATTTGGTCTTACCAACCTCACATTATGAAATCTACTAAGTATCCCGAGACTTTAACATCGATTCTTATAATCAACAAATGAAAATATTTGTGATATTTAAATGTATGATGTTGCTTCTCCTTTATATAGACATCAAATGTAGAATATTTTTTATTTTCAAACTGTAGTAATACTATATACATTAACAATATTTTACAGGATGTTTATTCTGTTCCAGATACTATACAAAAGTCATGTTATATAGATTATCTTGATTTACACATAATCCAGTTCTTTGATTTAATGAGAAACCCAAGAGAAATATACACTGTGTCTGTTTTACAGAGGAGGAGCCAAAGGAAAGAGAGGCATTGATCATACCTCATTTACAAGGAGGAACTATGGTATACCTGCTTGTAATGGTAGAAAACATTGTTCAACTGCACCTAACAAGAGAAGTAAGAAAACTTCTTTTAAAAAATGAGTAAGAATGTACAGAAAAAAATTATTATGTGATAAGAAAATGATATGCTTAAGGAATAATGCAGGCTGAATTTGTCTATAATTAAAATTTTTTATAAAAATGCTTTTCATAGTGTTGTTTTAAGCACTATAAGAGTGATAACAATTTAACTGATATTACTTAAAGGAAAATGAAGGATTGCAACTGGACTGGCGGGGGTATAACGATATTCAGATTGGAAAGGAAGAAGGGAAACTGTCTTTATTCACAGATGATACTATCATATATACAGAAAGTTCAATGAAATATACAAAAATTCTTCTGAACATTATGAGTGAGTTTTCCAAGGTTGTATGATACCAATGGATATACAAACATCAATATTTATATATGCTAACAACAAAAAATTGGAAATTGCAACTAAAAAAGTACTACATATAATAGTATGAAAAACAATATTTAGGAAAAATCTGGAGAGAAAAAGATGTGAAAGGCACATACACTAAAAAATACACAATATTCCTGAGAAAATGAAAAATCACATAAACAAATATAAAGATGTACGTTTCTCAGTGGTCAGAAGATTTCCTATTGTTAACATGCCAGTTATCCTCAAATTGATCTATAGATTCAACAGAATCCTAATCAAATTCTCAAAGGACTTTTTCTTTTTGACATTGACAAACTGACTTTAAAATTTCTACAGAAATGCAAAGGACCTAGGAAGAACTAACTTTGTAAAAGAACATTGTTTGGTTTTCTCTTCTTGTGACAGTTTGCAAAGAATGATGGTTTCCAGCTGCATCCATGTCCCTACAAAGGACGCAAACTCATCCTTTTTGATGGCTGCATAGTATTCCATGGTGTATATGTGCCACATTTTCTTAATCCAGTCTGTCACAGATGGACATTTGGGAAGAACTAACTTTGTAAAAGAACATTGTTAAAGGACTAAGACAGCCTAATTTCTAGATTTATTATAAAGCTAAAGTAACCAATAGAGTGTGAAATTTGCGTGAGAGAAAAATCAATGGAAGAGAAAAAAGTGCACAGAAATTGACCTTCAAAAAATATACACAACTGATATTCTACCAATTTCCAAATGTAATTCAGTGGAGAAAAGTTAGTCTTTACAAAAATAGTTCTAAAATTATCAAATATATGTAAGCAATAGGTACATTTTTAAATAAAAACTTTGATTTATATATTGTGCTGTTTACAAAATTAAAACCTTTTCCTTTGGATAGGTCAATTTTCATAGATACATCAAAAGAAGCACAATCCAGAAAAGAACAAATTGATAAATTGGACTTCATCAAATTAAAAAAAAACTTCTCTTTGTCACTATGAAGACAATGAAAGGGAAAAGCCAAGGATGAAGCGAAAACTTTGCAAATCATATATGTGATAACCTATTTATATCTAGAACACAGCAAGGATTCTCAAAACTAAATATGACATCCAGCAACACAATTTAAAAATGGGAGAAAAAATACACAGAAACTTCAACCGAGGAGAGATAAGGATGGGAAATAAGCAAATATAGAGATGTTCAATACTAGTAGTCATTAGGAAACGCAAATAAAACCCAAAATGAAATTGCACTACACACCTGTTAGAATCCGGGCTGTGCAGGTGGCGTCAGCGCTGCCCCACCTCCAGGAAGGAACCTGGGCTGCACGTGGCTGGCGGTCTCCTAGCGACTAGAGTGGCAGGGATCAGGAACCGCGGAAACTGGAGAGGTGGCACCCCAGCGAGGGCCACCATGGGGGACCAGAGACCGCAGGACCAGCCGAGGTCCCCGGGCATGGACTTCAAACCCTGGTACTGTGAGAAACGGCCTTCCAAGTGCATCGCGAAGCGCAAGCACAGGCCCCTGAGGTTCCCGCCCATGGACACCCAGAACTGGGTATTCGTGACGGAGGGCGTGGACGACTTCCGCTACGGCTGTCCGTCTCCCGAAGATACGCTCATTTGTCGCCGTGACGAGTTCTTACTCCCCAAAAGCTCTCGCAGAGGTCCCCAAACTGACCCCAAAAGCGGGCAGAAAAAGTTGCTCAAGAAAGCGGCCCTATTTTCCAGGCTCTCTCCAGCCCAGCTAGCACGGAAGACGTTGGTAGAGGAAGTGGAAGCCCAGCTGACGGCCAAGCATCCCTTGGCCATGTACCCCAATCTGGGAGAAGATACGCCTCCAGATCTCCTACTACAGGTGCTGAAACTGCTGGATCCTGAGAGGAAGCTGGAGGATGCTTGGGCTCGTTGTGAGGCCCGGGAGAAAACAACCGAGGTACCCACAGAGCCTGGTAAATACCCCAGTGGGGAACTCTGCCCAAAGCCTCCCGAGACTCCGGTGTCATATCTCTGCCCGGAGCCTCCGAAGACTCCGGTGTCCAGTCTCCACCCGGAGCCTCCTGAGTCTGGAGTGTCCCATCTCCACCCGGAGCCTCCCAAGACGCCGGTGTCCTGTCTCCGCCCAGAGCCTCCCGAGACTGGAGTGTCCCATCTCGGCCCGGAACATCCCAACACTCGTCAGGTGTCCAGTCTCCTACGACAGCTACTGAAACTGGATTCTGAGAGGAAGCTGGAAGACGCACGGGCTCGTTGCGAGGGCCGAGAGAAGACAACCAACGAACACACAGAGTGTGGTAAATACCCTTGTGGGGAATTCTGCCTGCGGCCTTTCGAGACTCCGTTGTCCAGTCTCCGCTCAGACTCTCCCGAGACTGGAGTGTCCCATCTCCGCCCAGAGCCTCCCAAGACTCGGGTGTCCAGTCTTCTCCTGAAGCCTTCCGACACTAGAGTGTCCCATCTCCGCCAGGAGCCTCCCAAGACTCTGGAGTCCAGTCTCCGGCCAGAGCCTCCTGAGACTGGAGTGTCCCATCTCTACCAAGAGCCTCTCAAGACTCATCGGGTGTCCATTCTCTGCCCTGAGCCTCCAGAGACTGGAGTGTCCTACCTCTGCCCGGAGCCTCCCGACACTCGCGTATCTCATCTCCGCCCGGAGCTTCTGGAGACCAGAGTGTCCCATCTCCGCCTAGAGCCTCCCAAGACTCGTCGGGGGTCCAGTCTCCCCTCAGACCTTTCTGAGACTGGAGTGTCCCATCTCCGCCTAGCGCCTCCCAAGACTCGTCCGGGGTCCAGTCTCCACTCGGAGCCTTCCGAGACTGGAGGGTCCCATCTCCGCCCAGAGCCTCCCAAGACTGAAGTGTCTCATCTCCAGCCAGTGCCTCCCAAGACTGGAGTGTCCCATCTCCGCCCAGAACCTCCCGACACTATTCGGGTGTCCAATCTCCTACTATACATGCTGAAAGTGCTGGATTCTGGGAGGACGCTGAAGGACGACGTATGGGCTCGTTGTGAGGCCTGGGTGAAGAAAATCGAGGAACCCACCGAGCCTGATAAATTCCCTTGTGGGGAACCCTGCTTGCAGCCTCCGAAGGCTCAGGTGTCCCATCTCCACCCGGAACCTCCCAAGACACGTCGGGCGTCCAGTCTCCACCCGCAGCCTCCCAAGACTCGTCGGGCGTCCAGTCTCCGCTCGGATCCTCCCAAGACTCGTCGGAGGTCCAGTCTCCGTCCAGAGCCTCCTAAGACTCGTCGGGTGTCCAGTCTCCGCCCGGAGCTTCCCAAGACTCGTCGAGTGTCCAGTCTCCGCGCGGAGCCTCCCAAAGCTCCAGTGTCCCATCAGTTCTCGGAGCCTCCCAAGATTCGAGCGTACTACATAAAAGAACTGTTTCACGAAGATACACCAAACACAACAGAGTGCGTTTCTGACTCTCTTCGATATAGATACACATCAGAAAAACTCCGTGAATTCTTCAAGTGGGCTGCAGACCTGGGAGCTGATGAAGAATCCATCAGGAATCTGTTTGACTTTACCCCCAAGTACAGAGCAACCCGTTACGACCAAAAGATTAAGAAGGTAAAAGAGTGTTCCTCAGAGCTGAAGTACAGCATGGAGCTAGATGAAAAGAATGAGGCTAAATTCTTCTCACAGGAAAAATACTGGGGCAGGAAACTCCACACGCCATCGAATTCTTATACCACACAGCGTGTGAAGATGAAGTATGGAGCATGGTACCTCAAGCCTAAGTTGTGGAAAAAGCTAAGAAGTGATGAACCTTTGATTGACCCCAAGCTCTTGCTTGAAAAGCCTAATGAACCTGACAGTCTTGACGATCTTTATGGACCAATTGCCTTTAAGGATTTCATTCTAAGCAAGGGCTATGAAATGCCTAGCATCCTTGAAAGTCTGTTTGCCAGGAAGGGATGGACTTATGACTCTGTTAAGACTCCTATTCAACGTGCAATACGATTTTACAAGTACAAAGAAATTGCAGACACATCGGAAGAAGATTAGGTGGTTTTCCATTTACTACTTAATTGAGTATTTCTTGCTCTGATTTTAAACATCAGTCAGAATTTATGATGACTGGCCCCGTGGATGTACAACTTCGGCAACATCTGTAACTTCAATACGTAATGTTTATAAATATTTCTTAATGACCTGCTTTGGCTTCATTATTTCATATATTTTATCAATTATGTGATTCATATTCGTATATACTTTTTCACATTGTTGAAGCATTGTGAATATTACATCATCATGTCAATTATTTGTAAAAATACATAAAACCAGAAATTATTATTATTAGAATTATTCTTTAACAGAGAAATAGGGTCAGGCACATTTGCTCATGCCTGTAATTCTCCCCGCTTTGGGAGGCCCAGGTGGGTGGATTGCTTGAGCCCAGGAGTTCAAGACCAGCCTGGGAAACATGGTGAAACCTGGTCTCTATAAAAAATCCAAAAATTAGCCAGGTGTGGTGGCATGCACCTTGTAGTCCCAGCTACCTGGGGGGTGCTGAGGTGGGAGGATGGCTTCAGCCCAGGAGGTGGAGACTGCAGTAAGCTGTAATCCTGCCACTGCACTCCAGTCTGGGTGACAGAGCAAGACCCTGTCTCAAAAAAAAAAAAAAAAAAAAAAAAATGCTGAGTAAAAGAATAATTATATAACTCTTACTATATTAAAATTGAATGAAATAATTATGACAATTATTTTGCTAACCACTAATTGGAGTTTATAGGCAAAATAATGTTAACACTTTTTAATAGTAAAATTGTTATCTTCCTCTTTGGGATTCCATAAAATCCCCAAAACAAGTTTGAAAACTACTTATCAAAATCATAGTTGAAACTTGAGTTATGCCATTTTATCATATCTCTCAATAGAATGTATGTGTTTCACCATGTTCATAAACCTTCACAACAAAAGACTATTACCAAATCATATAAACTGGTGTGGAATAGGAGGTAGCTTCAACTCCCTGGCAAATCTCATGTGCAAAATAGATCTGTATGAGAAAAGCTACCAAGCAACATCAAATAGCCGTACATATCTGTTCAAGTTCAAATAATTTTCTTTTCATGAATAGCAATTTAAAATGCACTCATAACTTTAAAATAATAAATCAAGTAACTTATTTACCTTTCAAAAATAACATGTAACACTGTCTGGTGGAGGTAAATTTGTATCTAAATATATTTGTAGTGTAGATGTGAAGTGCACTTTTTCTTTCAGTATTGAAAGAGGCCATCTGTAAATGGAAGCATATGCATATATTTCATCTAAGTAAGGAGTGATATATATATCTGTCTATGTGCAAATTCTGTTTCTAGTGAAGTTTGTCTGTGGGCATTGTGTTCCTGAAGAACTAAGATTTTTATGTTGTTTTCTAAGGCAAGGTCTAGAATTTCTCTTCAAATTCATCATCACAAACTTAGGTTCATGGTTCATGTCACCACTATGTCTTGTTGTATCTGGAACAATTTCCAACCCATGTCTCTTCTTGAGTGCATTTTTGTAAAATACAAGCATGGCTTGTTAATTCTCCAGGCTCATCTAAACTTATCTAGGTTTATAAACATTCACACACACATGCACGCACACACACACACACACATGTTCCTGCATTCCCAACTCCAGTCAATAGTCCTTTTCTTATCTCTGTGTCTTTCTTGTGTCTTTGTACATACTTTTCTCTATTGTAATGACTTTATTCGGGCCATGCAATCCTGTTTCAGTGTCTCCTCGCCAAGGTCAATTTTATAATTACTTTTATTAAGATCTTATATAGGTAGACAAGGACACTCATTTTCCAGTTGTCTTCCACTGGAGAACTCACTTCAATACCCTAGAGACATGAGTCATTAATGCCTTCAAAATAAGGGAAATCCCCATACTTATTTATTCAGACTTCTGAGAGACCAATGTAATGCCTCATGGCTCAGAGTTATCTGGTTTTTTTTTTTTTTTTTGAGACGGAGTCTCACTCTTTTGCCCAGGCTGGAGTGCAGTGGCACGATCTCAGCTCATTGCAACCTCCGTCTCCCAGGTTCAAGTGATTCTTCTGCCTCAGTCTCCCGAGCAGCTGGGACTACAGGCATGTGCCACCATACCTGGCTAATTTTTGTATTTTTATTAGAGATGGAGTTTCACCATATTGACCAGGCTGGTCTTGAACTCCTGACCTCGTGATCCACCAGCCTCGGCCTCCCAAAGTGCTGGGATTACAGGCGTGTGCCACCGCAACTGGCCAGCCGAGTTATCTGGTTTCTGAGGTTCTCCACTGAAGCCCTGGGCTTCAGGCAGCAGCATTCAATGTTAAGATCCTTTCAGCAAGAGACAGACCTACTTTTCTACACTTGGTTATGTGACCTTGCACTTCACAGAGGATGTATCCTCATCTACACAATGGACACCATATCATCAAACTCAAATTCTGGTGAGACTTAAAGGATTACTTATTGGAGTGCCTAATGCCTCAAGCATCACAGAATTGATACTCAATATATATTTGTGGAAAAGGAGGGAGTAGGAAAGAAAGAAGAGTACTAAAAAAATCACAGCAGAACGACACCAATAAAATAACTTTTTGATGGTGTTTATCTGGTAATAGCCTTCATCTATATTACACACAAACTTAGTCTTTGCTTAAGATGAAAAAGTGGTGCTTGCTTTGGCTGCACATATACTAAAATTAAGATGAAAAATTCTAATTGCAAAATAAGAACCACTGGTTAGGGCTTCTATTGCTTATTGGCAATGACTACTTCCAGTAAAATAAACTTTCCTCAGAGAAATTATGTGGGTTTCTCCACACTGTAATTACACACCTTGGTATTACTTGTCACACAGATATAAAAAGAAACAATGTTTGATCTATTTGGATTTTTAACACCAGTTGGACTTCTGAAAACATCCTGACTTCAAATCCATAGGTTTTAGAAAGAGAGAGAATTCAAGAGAAATTGGTATATAATTGTTCCTGTGTAGCCTAAAGCTATGAATGGTATATTCCATAAATACTGTAGTAATCGATTGTATTACAGCATCACATAGGTTTCATAAAAGCTTTGGAGAATTTGTCTGTAGGAACATGTGATTTAATGAAGATGAAAGGAATTATTTTTCATTTCTGAGAGTCTGTATGAATGAGCAAGGCCTTTGGAGCTAGGCAAAAATTTGTTCATATCCCAGTGCTGCCATGTTCTTATCCTGTAGCTTTAGGCGGAGGCAGAACAGATGGAGGGAAAACACAGAGGCTGGGCTGGAGGGGGAGGAAGCTAGGAACACTTCCCGGGGCTACTGCACACTGGAACGTGTTCCTGGCCGCCAATGACTCCGACAAAGAGGATGTGCTTAACAGGCAATCCAAGGCAAGGAGCAACCCAAATTCACTGTGGGCCTTTGGAATCTCAGCAGGAGGAGACCCCTCAACTACCACTGACACTTGCGTTGTTGGCAGGGAAAGCTACTTAGAGAAGTGGTAGGGGCAGAACTCCAGCCGGGGGCAGAGCACAGAGGGTGTCCTGTAGGAGCAACTGTAGTGAAGCCCTCTCAGAGACATGCATCCCCCTAGTCTAGAATCGCTGCCATAGGATAATTTAGCCCTAAGGGAACTTTCGGACCTGAACTCTACAGGGCAATCTTATCCATGAGACAGGACCAGTACAACCAGAGCACCTCTCATTCTGTTGGCCTCCTGCAGGGCCCCAGCCTGGCCACAGCTGTTTGCAGCACAGCTGCAAGGCGCCTCCTGGGGCTTACATCATAGCTGGTGAACCACACCTGACTGGCAGAGTGCTTCGGCAGAGTGACCTCTGCAGACACACAACAGCTCATTTGCACCCATGGTCGCCATCCAAATTGCTATGTCTGTGCATGTATGCCCAGGCAGACCTAGCCTTCCCTTCCCCGTCAGCTCACTGGTACTGGAACTCCTGCACACTACCTTGGCACTGCTGCTAGTGTGAGTGTGCCCCCTCACCCCTCCTCCCACCCCCCACACCACCATTGTCTTCAGAACATTGGCGGGCTCAGAGCACCCCAGCCCTACCCCTGTCAGTACCCTGCCCCTGAGCCTGGGCCACCAGAGCAAAACTAGACATTGAAAACAGTAGACTAGCCCCAGCCTTGAGCAGACTGCTGCCAGCATGAACAGTCCTGTACCCCCGATGCCCCCACCTCCACACTAAAACCACCACCTGCAGGGACACGCACACAGTCCCAGTGGGGGCTCCTCACCCCCACCAAGCCATACTGCCACCACTGCTGCTGCAAATATCCACATCGAGGCTAGCACCCCAGCACCCATGAGAACCCTGCTGCAGCAAATGGATAAGTGTGCACCCTCCAACGCTGCTGCTGCAACTGCTGCTAATACATGGGAACAAGGACAGGTCCCACTGTCAAAGCCCTGTGAAGTGCTTTGGCTGGCACTACTTACTGGAATGTTGTGACCAGTGGTCTGGTAGCACCTCAGCCCCTCCAGTACAACAGGTTCCTAACCTGGAGGAGCCAGAGATCAAAGCTGGGACCTGATACCAGTCTACCTGAGTTACAGCATGCAATCCAGGCAGGAGTTCTGAGCTGAGCCTTGGCCCCCAAAAATCTTCCAGTCATGAAGCCGGTTAACTGAATCCACCTTATATCACAATCACACCCCCAAGGTTATCAAATAGGATGAAAGTAAGAGAAAAAAATAGCCCATCCACAGTACAGAAACTTCAAAGATTTAAAAAACATCAGCCCACAAAGATGAGAAAGAACCAGTGCAAGAAGTCTGACAACTCAAAAAGCCAGAGTGTGTGTGTTTTGTCAAAAATGACAAAAGAGATGTTACCACAGACCCCACAGAAATACAAATAATCATCAGAGACAATTATGAACACCTCTATGCACACAAACTAGAAAATTTAAAATAAATGGATAAATTACTGGACACATATACTCTCCCAAGACTGAACCAGGAAGAAATTGAATCCCCGAACAGACCAATAATGAGTTCTGTAATTGAGGGAGTAATAAATAGTATACCAACCAGAAAAGTTCCAGGACAACATGGATTCACAGCTGAATTCTACCAGATTTACAAAGAAGAGCTGGTATCATTCCTACTGAAGCTATTCCAAAAAATTGAAAAGGAGGGACTCCTCCCTAACTCATTGTATGAGGCCAGCATCATCCTGATACCAAAACCTTGCAGAGATACAACAACAACAAATTTCAGGCCAATATTCTTGATGATCATTGATGTAAAAATCCTCAACAAAATACTGGCAAACTGCATCCAGCAGCACATCAAAAAGCTTATCCACCATGGTCAAGTCAGCTTAATCCCTGGGATGCAAGATTGGTTTGACATATGCAAATCAATAAATGTTATTCATCACATAAACAGAACTTAGGACAAAAACCACATGATTATCTCAATGAATGCAGAAAAGTCTTTGGATAAAACTCAACATCCCTTCATGTTAAAAACTGCCAATAAACTAGGTATTGAAGGAACAAGTCTCAAAATAATATGATCCATATATATCAAACCCACAGCCAATATCATACTGAACGGGCAAAAACTGAGAGCATTCCCCTTGAAAACAGGCACAAGACAAAGATGCCCTCTCTTACCACTCCTATTCAACATAGTATTGGAAGTTCTGGCTAGCAATGTCAGGCAAGAGAAAGAAATAAAACATATTCACACAGGAAGAGAGAAAGTCAAACTATCTTTGTTTGCAGATGACATGACCCTACATCTAGAAAACCCCATAGTCTCAGACCAAAAGCTTCATAAGCTGACAAGCATCTTCAGCAAAGTCTCAAGATACAAAATCAAGGAGCAAAAATCATTAGCCTTCCTATAAACCAACAACAGGCAAGCTGAGAACTAAATCATGAATGAATTGCCATTCACAATTGCTACAAAATGAATAAACTACCTAGGAATATAGCTGAAAAGGGAGGGAAAGGATCTCTACAAGACAATCTACAAACCAATCCTCAAAGAAATAAGAGATGACACAAACAAATGGAAAAACATTCCATACTCATGGAGAGGAAGAATAAATATCATTAAAATGGTCATTCAGCCCAAAGCAATTTATAGATTCAATGCTACTTCCATTAAACCACCACTAACATTCTTCAAAGAACTAGAAAAAAAAACACTATTGCCCGAATAACCAAAGCAATCCTAAGCAAAAAGAATAAATCTGGGCTGGACGCAGTGACTCACACCTGTAATCCCAGCATTTTGGCAGGCTGAGGCAGGCAGATCACCTGAGGTCAGGAGTTCGAGACCAGCCTGGCCAACATGGTGAATCCCCAACTTTACTAAAAACACAAAAATTAGCTGGGCCTAGTGGTGGGCAGCTGTAATCCCAGCTACTCGGGAGGCTGAGTCAGGAGAATCATTTGAACCAAGGAGGTGGAGGTTGTAGTGAGCCGAGATTGAGCCATTGCACTCCAGCCTGAGTAACATGAGTGAAACTCTGTCACAATAAATAAATAAATAATAAATCTGGAGACATCATGCTACCTGACTTCAAACTATACTACAAGGCTACAGTAACCAAAACAGTGTGGTATTGGTACAAGAGCAGACATATAGATCAATGGAACAGAATAGAGAACCCAGAAATAAGACCACACACCTACAATCATCTGATCTTCAACAAACCTGACAAAAACAAGCAATGGAGAAAGGATTTCCTTTTTAATATATGGTGCTGGGAGAACTGGCTAGTCATATGCAGAATATTGAAACTGGACCCTCTCCTTAAGCCATATACAAAAATGAAGATGGATTAAAGACTGAAATGTAATGTAAAACTATAAAAACCCTAGAAGAAAACATAGGCAATACCATCAGGACATAGGCACAGGCAAAGATTTCATGACAAAGATGCCAAAAGCAATAGCAATGAAAGTAAAAATTGACAAATGGGATCTAACTAAACTAAAAAGCTTCTGCACAGCAAAAGAAACTATCAACAGAATAAACAGAAAACATACAGAATGTGATAAAATGTTTCAATCAATGCATCTGATAAAGGTCTAATATCCAGCATCTATAAAGAACTTTAACAAATTTACAAGGAAAAAACAAACAACCCCATTAAAAAGTGGGCAAAGGACATGAACAGACACTTCTCAAAAGAACACATGCATGATGAAACAAGCATATGAAAAAAGCTCAACATCACTGATCATTAGAGAAATGCAAATCAAAATCACAATGAGATCCAAAATACTATTACTTTAATGTGTAATCAATATAAAAAATTATTAACAAGAAAAAACAAAAAACAAAAAACAAAATCACAATGAGACACCATCTCACACCAGTCAGAATTGCCAAGACCAGCTCAGTCACAGAGACCCTAACCCAGTGGTGCCAGAGGAATTAAAGACACACACACAGAAATATCGAGTGTGGAGTGGGAAATCAGGGGACTCACAGCCTTCAGAGCTGAGAGCCTCAAACAGAGATTTACCCACATATTTGCTGACAGCAAGCCAGTGATAAGCACTGTTTCTATAGATTATAGATTAACTAAAAGTATTCCTTACGGAAAACAAAGGGATGGGCTGAAACAAAGGGATGGGCTCTGGCTAGTTATCTGCAGCATGAACACGTCCATAGGCACAGATCACTCATGCTATTGTTTGTGGTTTAGGAATGCCTTTACGCAGTTTTCCACCCTGGGTGGGCCAGGTGTTCCTTGCTGGCATTCCAGTAAACCAACAACTTTCAGGGTGGGTGTCATGGCCATCACGAGCATGTCACAGTGCTGCAGAAATTTTGTTTATGGCCAGTTTTGGGGCCTGTTTATGGCCAGATTTGGTAGCCTGTTGCCAACACAGAATGGCTATTACTAAAAAGTAAAAACATAACAGATGCTGGCAAGATTGTGGAGAAAAAGGAACGCTTTTACACTGTTGGTAGGAGTGTAAATTAGTTAAAACATTGTGGAAGACAGTGTGGTGGTTTCTCAAAAACCCAGAGACAGAAATACTATTCAACCCAACAATCCCATTACAGGTTCTATAGCCAAAGGAATATAAATCTTTCTATTATAAAGTCACCTGCACATGTTTGTTCATTGCAGCACTATTCATTATAGCAAATACATGGAATCAACCTAAATGCCCATCAATGATAGACTGGATAAAGAAAATGTGGTACATATGCAACACAGAATAATATGCAGCCATAAAAAGGGACAAGATCACATCCTTTGCAGGGACATGGATAGAGCTGGAGGCCATCATTTTTAGCAAGCTAACAAAGGAACAGAAAACCAAACACTGCATATTCTTACTTATCAGTGGGAGCTAAATGAAGAGAACACATGGACACAAAGAGGGGAACTATAGACACAGGGACCTACAAGAGGGTGGTGATTAAAAGGAGGGAGAGTAGCAGAAAAAAACATTTGGGTACCAGGCTTAGTATCTGGGTGATGAAATAATCTATACATCAAATCCCAGTGACATGAATTTCCATATATAACAAACCTGCAAATGTACCCCTGAACCTATAATAAAAGTTAAAGAAAAAAAACAAATCTTAACTCCCAATGTGATAGTAGAAGAGGTAGGGCCTTTGAGAGGTGATTAGCTAATGAGGACAGACTTCTCAAGAATGGGATTAGTGTCCTTATAAAAGACATGTTAGGAAGCAGGTCCTTACCAGACAATGAATCTACCAGTGCCTTGATCTTAGACTTAAGAGTCTGCAGAACTGTGAAAAATACATCTGTTGTTTATAAGCCACTCAGTCTATGGTATGCTTGTTATAGCAGCCCAAATGAACTAAGATATTGAGATAAACATTCCTAAAATTTATTTTATTTTTCCACAATATTTATTATTTATTTATTTATTTATTTATTTATTTATTTATTTATTGTTGGGATGGAGTCTCGCTCTGTCTCCCAGGCTGGAGTGCATTGGCACGATCCTGGCTCACCGTAAGCTCTGCCTCCCAGGTTCACGCCATTCTCCGGCCTCAGCCTCCAGAGTAGCTGGGACTACAGGTGCCTGCCACCACGCCTGGCTAATTTTTTGTATTTTTAGTAGAGACGGGGTTTCACCATGTTAGCCAGGATGGTCTTGATTTCCTGATCTCATGATCCACTCGCCTTGGCCTCCCAAAATGAATTTTAAAATATTTCATTGCTCATATCAAAAAATATTTATTTTTACTCACCCAGGGCAGTAGAGCTTAACTACAAACCTGTTATTTAAGAGAAAATGGCCTCTGTTTCTAACATTGTAAGTACAAAATATAAACAGCATTGAATGTGTCAAACCCACATGTAGGTGGAGAATCTACATCATTATCATTTTCTTCAAATTTCTTATAATGTATAAGCTATTGAAAAGAAATAGGAACTTCTAGGAACCATGGAGTTGAAGGGGCATGAAAAAAAGGGTTAGAGGTCATTAAAGTAAGAACTACTAGTAATTTTCACCTTATAAGAAACAATGGCAGAAATTCAGGTCTCTATGGCATAAATCAAACGATATTTGAAAAGCAAACATTTGAAAAAAAAATCATTTAATCTTTCTAAGTTCTAACTCCTCATCTCTAAAATGAAAATGGTAATAAAAAGCTGTATTTATTTTTATAAGTATTTGCTGAGCCACTGATGGAAAAAGAGAGAACTAGAAATAGCTCAATCTCATGAAGGACTGAAGCCCAATTTCTTTTTTTTTTTTTCTGAAGCCCAATTTCTAATAATAAACTCATACCACATGATTAAGGTGATCTTCCATTAGCACATCTCATTGAGGGAAACAAAATGAAATTTCTTAGGATGTCAACATCAGATGGAGTTTTAAAGTATCTGTACATTTTCCACACATACTATCCTGAATAAAAAATAACCAGACATAAGAAAAGACAAAACTTAAGTAAACATTAATTGTAAAAATGACCATTGCAATTGACCCACAATATAGTCAGGTATTTGAGATATCAGGCAAAAACTAAAATTACCTGGAGTGATATTTCCAAAAACTGAATGGCAAGTTAGACAATTTCAGCAGATAACTGAAAAAATTAAAAATGGACACTTTAGGACTAATTATACAATAAACAATTTTAAGAACTCAGTAAATAGATTTAATAGTATGCTAGACAGCTAAAGACAAAATGGCCTGGAAGATAAACCAGAAGGAAATATCCATATCCAGCTATTGAGAGAAAAATAATATAGGTAACAGAGAAATAAGTGTAGGAGACATTTGGGACATGGCGAAAAGTATAAAAATGTATAATTCGAGTTACAGAAGAATAGAAAAGAGAAAGATGGCACAGCAACAATATTTGAAAACCTAATGACTAAGAAACTCTCAAAGCTGGAAAATACCAGTGACAGATTCAGGAAATGCCACAAACCACAAGAATGATAAATATAAGGAAAACCACACCTAAACACATCATATTAAAACTTCTGAAAACCAAACATGAAAATAAATATATAATTTTGTTTTAAATTTTTTATTACTAATTTTTGTGGGTATATAGTATGTGTATATATTTTAATATTGATATGCTAATATCAACAAGAGGAATAATTTCACTGCCCTAATAATTCCTTGCGCTCCATCTACTCCTCCCTCCCTTAGAACCCTTAAATCTCTGAAAGTTACTGACCTTTTTACTGTCTCCATACTTCAACCTTTTACAGAATGTCAAATAGTTGGAACCACATAGTATACAGCCTTTTCAGATTGGCTTTTTCCATCTAGTGAAATTAGTTCATCTATGTCTTTCTGTTTTTATCACTGAATAATATCCCACTGAATGGATGTGCCATACATTGTTCATCCATTCACCTATTGAAGGACGTCATGGTCACTTCCAAGTTGTGGAAATTATGAGTAAAGCTGCCATAAACATTAATTTTGTAAGAAAGTTTCAAGCTGTTTTCCAAAGAGGTGTACCGTTTTGCATTTTCACCAGCAAAGAATGAGAGTTCTTGTTACTCAACTTCCTTGCCAGCATTAGGTGTTATCAGTGTTTTGGATTTTCCATTCTAATTGTTATATAGTTGTTTCTTATTGTTCATATCAATCAAGGTTCTTGAGAGTGACACAGCCAATAGGATACACACACACACACACACACACAAACACACACACACACACACACACACACACACATATATATATATATATATATATATATGTAAAAGGGATTTATTAGGGAGAATTGACTCACAGGATTACAAAGGTGAAGTCCCACGATAGGACTTCTGCCAGCTGGGGACTGAGAAAAGCTGATAGTGTTGCTCAGTCCAAGTATGAAAGCCTCAAAACTAGTGAAGCTGACAGTGCTGCCCTCAGTCTGAGGCCAAAGGCCCAAGAGAACCCAGGAGCCTGCTGGTGCATCCCAGAGTTCAGAGGCCAAAGAACCTGGAGTCCGATTACCAAGCCATGAAGAGAGAAAGCTAACTTCTGGCAAGGGGAGAGACGGTCAGAGCAAGAGACCTCAGCAAGCTGAATACCCCCCTTCTTCTGCTCCCTTTGTTCTATCTCCGTTGGCAGCCAATTGGATGGTGCTCATCCACACTGAGGTTGGGTCTTCCTTTCCCAGTACTCTGACTCACATGTCAATCTCTGAAAACACTCCTTTGCACACACCCAGAAACAATGCTTCAGCAGTCATCTAGGCATCCCTCAATCCAGTGAAGTTGACACATAATATTAACCATCATAATGTTGTTTTAGTTTACAACTCCCTAACTACATATACTGTTGAGCATCTTTTCATGTGCTTATTTTCCATTTGCAGATCTTCTTTCATGAGGTGCCTGTTTAGAGATTTTATCTGCTTTTAATATTGAGATGTTTGTTTTCTCATAGTTGAGCTTCTAGAATTCTTTATGTATTGTGAATACAAATTATTTATTCCATATATGTTTTGAAAATAGTTTGTCTCACTGTATGACTTGATTTTCATTCTCTGAACAGGATGTTTCACAGAAAAACGTTATAATTTTAAGGAATTCCAATGTATCTACTTTTTTCCATAGATTATGCTAATGATGCTGTATCTAAATAGTCTTGGCCAAACCGAAGGCCACCTATATTTTCTCTTATGTTATCATCTGACAGTTTTATAGTTTGGCATTTACATTTAGGTCTATAATGCATTTGATGCTATTGTTTGTAAAATGTGCAAGGTCAGTGTCTACATTCATTTTTTTTTTTTTGCATATGAATGTCCAATTATTCCAGCACGTTTTGTTGAA
Organism: Trachypithecus francoisi; assembly: GCF_009764315.1. Classification (NCBI taxonomy): domain Eukaryota; kingdom Metazoa; phylum Chordata; class Mammalia; order Primates; family Cercopithecidae; genus Trachypithecus; species Trachypithecus francoisi. The sequence goes on from NW_022681471.1 coordinate 103,613,284, forward strand.
AAGAGCATTCTTTCTCCACTGAATTTTCATGCTCATTTGTCAAATACGAATTGATTATATTAATGTAGGTCTATTTTTGGACTTTCTATTCTGTTCCATTGATCTATTTTTCTGTTTCTTTGCCAATACTACAATATGTTGATTATTGTAACAATATAGTCTTGAAGTCGGGTAGTATTAATCCTTTGATTTTGCTCTCCTTCAATGTTGTGTTGGCTATTTTGGGTCTTTTGCCTTTCCATATAAACTTTCAAATCAGTTTACTGAAATTCACAAAACAACTTCAAATTTTGATTTGAAATGCATTGAATCTATGGACACATCTTTAATTATTCATCAATTTTTTAGTTTCCCTTTATGTAAATCTTGTACATATTTTGTTAGATTGTACCTAAGTATTTCATGTTTTTGGTGTCAATATAAATGGCATTGTGTTTCTAATTTCAAATTTCAACTGTTCACTTCTGGTATATAAAAAAAGAAAATGGGCCGGGCACCGTGGCTCATGCCTGTAATCCCAGCACTTTGGTTAAACATAGTAGTCTTTTATACTTTTATACTGAGATAGCGCCACTGCACTCCAGCCTGGTGACAGAGCAAGATTCTGTCAAAAAAAAAAAAAAAAAAAAAAAGAAGGAAAGAGAAAGAAAAAGAAAATTGCTTTTGTATACTAACTTCGTATTCTGCAAACTTTCTGTAATCACATATTTGATCCAGAAGATTTTGATGATTCTTTAAAATTTTCTACATAAGCAATCATCCCAACTAAAAAAAAAAAGAGTTTTATTTTTTCCTTTTCAATCTGTATAACTTTATTCCATTTCTGATTTTTTTGCATTAACTAGGACTTCCAGTATGATGTTGATAGGAGCGGTAAGAGTGGACATTCTTACTTTGTTCCTCATCTTAGCATGAACATGTTTTCTCACCTTTAAATATGACAGCTGTAGACACACAAACTCCAGGTGGATTCAGTCTTAGGAAGCATGTTCACTCTTTTGTGAGCTTTACCTCCAGGAGCCCAACTATATTTTCACAGTGAAGTAGTATCAAGTTATTTTAAGGTGGACCTGGAACAAGTGCAAATGTATATTGCAAACTCTAGGGCAACCCATTTTAAAAAGTTGTAAAATAAGTATCACTGATATGCTAAAAAAAAAAGTAGATAAAATGGAATCATAAAAAAAGCTGAATTAATATCACAAAAGGCAGAAAAAAGAATAGAGGAAAAAATAGGGATAAAGAACAGCAACAAACATGGTACATATTAATTTAACTATATCAATAATCATGTTAATTGTCAATTGTTTAAATACGCCAATGAAAAGACAAAGATTGTCACAGTCGATCAAATATAAAACCCAACTATATGTTTTTTTACAAGAAACTAATTTTAATATAAATGTAGCTATATAAGATAGAAGTAAAGTGATGCAACTCTTAGATGTATCATGCTAACATTTATCAGAAGTCAAGTAGCTATATTAATTTCAGCAGAGCAGACTTCAGAGCAAGAAAAAGTATCAAGAATATAGAGAGGTACCATGTAATGATAAAGGTTTCAAGACAAAGAAGAAATAACAAATCTTAATTTGTAAGCACCTAACAGCACCAAATACATGAGGTCAAAGCAATTTATCTCCCTATTTCTGTTATTCACCATTTTCATTTCACCATTAAATTTTTTTTGGTCTACTGATCTTTCTGAATCACAGCTTTAATCAAGTTATTCTCTTTTTAAACCTTCAATGGCTCTTCATACCCAGAGAAATAAGAATAGTGCTTCAATCTGAATTTTAGGCCAATGCTTAGTGTGATAATTTATTCCATTTTTCACATTTATTTACTACTGGTTTACTGTATCCAAAATAAGGTCTGTGCTTTTCCTGTCTCCAGAGCTTTTATTTCTATTGCTTCATGCTGGAGCAGCTACTTTTCTCTGTTTCCCAACCTCTCCTTTGAACACCATCCAAAATGCCATGTTTTGAATACCATGTTGTTTTCCACAACTTCTCACTTGTCATAACCACCTTCTTAGAATGTTGATATACTTTTAATGTTTTTTTATTTGTACCATATAATATTCTGCTTTATATCAGAGTTATTTGTGAACTTATCTATTATCCTCCTGAATTACAAAATCTTTGAGGACATGGTTTAATCATTTATATATGTTCTGCACCATATAGCACACAATCACTCTCATAGATAGTGATAAAATACATTGGTTAGATATTGTTTTAAAATTTACATCCATGATGGCAAAATTGACATCCTCTTTCATGAAGATTTCCTGATCATTCAAGTGCTTTTTAATTTATCTCTAGTCTGAAGTTCTATGGTACTCAATCTCTGCACCAGTTGTTAGCAGTTAAAGTTACTTAATGGTTCCATGTGTCATCCTCAGTAGTTTAAAAGTTGCTTGAGGGCTGGGACCATTTTCATTATCTCTTTTGTGTTCCTTACAATAGCTTGAATATGTAAGTAGTTCAATAAATACTTTTTGAATTAGATTAAACATAGTAGTCTTTTATACTTCTTCCAAAATGCCACCATTGGCATGCAAACGAAGCATCAGTAAATTAGTGGACAATTGTGAAAATATCATGAAAGTTACACATAAAATTTAGCTACTTGAGAGGACAATTTCTCTGCATTAATATATATCATTTGGCAACCACACTCCATCTTCATTTATATCACAATTATCGAAATTATCTACTAGAAGGCTACAATTTAATACACAACTGTAATTCTGAATAACCACCCATATGTTCATCCTGTAAATCTTTATTTCAAGAGGGTTTTTCTCCATTGCTCATTTATTTGTGCTTTATAAAATATATGCATTATATGTGCTTTCTTGCCTTCACATTCACTTTTGACAGGATTCCAGTCACAGTGAGATATGTTCAAAATAATAAGTACATTGTCCATCAAGAGGAAAGAGAACTGTAAATATGTCTTCCTTTACATTACTCTTATTTACTAGTGTGAAGAATACATATTCATGAAGTAATATTGATAGTTGTTACAATGAAGAAAATGATTCCCTGTCATTAAGCCTTCTTTTGCCTTTCATAGGTCCTTACAAGTTTATATAATATGCTACTTTGCAGAGATAATGGGGGGGTGCTCCTTCTCCCACCTTGAAGTTTATAGTTATTGAAAGAATTACAATTAACAAAATTCTATATTATTTTGCTATAGAAAAAGAATAAATTTAAAAATCTCCTTTATGGAATTCTGTCATATTGTCTTATCAAACAAGTGAATTTGTATAAATCCCAGAAGCTGTGGTGCTTTTATATCATTAGAAATTATGAAATCATTGCATAATAATAATAATTTTTAAATTATGAGTTACTTTTTAATTTGATATGTCTTGGGTTTTGAATACCTGGGTTGGACCATAATAAAATGCAAAAATATACATATATAACAGAAAATCACTGATAAAAATAACCATATTTTTGACACACATGTCACATTTGTAAATCATACCAGTAGATCTGTCAAAGATTCAAAGTTGCTTAAAATAATTATTCACCAATTACAATTAGTCAATATACACTAATTTTCTCATTGACATATATACATCAATATGCATATTAATATGTATAGACATATATTGATTTATATACAATAAAATATCAATAATAATAGATATATAAATACAGGTCAACATATATAAATATATAGTGACAAAAGAATTTAGTAGAGACATAGATACATACAGAAACTCAAAGTTGCAAACAGAAAAAAAACTATTAAGTATTTTTTTCAAGATTACAAGAGGAAGCAGGAAGAAAATTTGCCAAAAGTAATTTAAAATCTATATATATTTTAAGATATGTACTATATATATGTAAGTGGAGGTTAAGAGGAAGAAGAGGATCATGAAAAATAACTAATGGATATTAGGGTGAATACCTGTGTCAAGAAGTAATCTGTACAACAAATTCCTGTAACAAAAGTTTATCTATATAGCAAACCTGCATATGTTCACCTGAACTTAAAATAAAAGTTAAATTAAAAAAATGCAAAAAATCCAAACAAAATTACAACTAGATAAAAGGAATAACTTCTAGTGTTCTATACCACTCTATTATGACAATAGTTAACAAGAACACATCATTTCAAGTAGCTAGAATGACTACATTTAATTTTGCCAACATAAAGAAATGACAAATGTTTGAGATGATAATATGCTCTTCACCGTGATATGACTACTCCACATTATATATATCAAAATATCACTGTGCACCCTATGAAAATGTACAATTATTTGTCAATTAGAAAATAAAAATTAAAATAATAAAGTTTTAAATTTAAAATGTGGTATTAAAAAAGACACAATGAGATACCACCACATACCATTTGAATAGCTAAAATTTTAAAATAGTGACAACAGGAAGTGTTGATGAAAATGAGGAGTAACTGAGAGTCTCATTTATTGCTGGTAGAAAATAAAATGGTGTGGCTATTCTGGAAAACAGTTTGGCCATTTCTTATCAAGTTAAACGTATGCTTTCCATAAGATCCAGTAATCCCACTCCTATTTACCCAACTGAAATAAAAACCCACAGTTACGCATGCAAAAAAAGAAAGAATTAGTGATATTGAGGACAGGTTTTTGAAAATACAGTCACAGGACACAAAATAGAAAAATAATAAAAAAAATGAAGCATACCTAATATATTTACAAAATAGCTTCTAAATGGAAAATTTAAGAGTTATTGACCTTAGAGAGGAAGCAGACAAAGAGACAGGGGCAGAAAGTTTATTCAAAAGGATAATAACAGGGAACTTTCCAAACCTAGAGAAAGATGTCAGTATTCACATGCAAGAAGGTTACAGAACACCAAGCAGATTTAACTCCCCACAAAGGCTACCTCAAGGCATTTAATAATCAAACTCCCAAAGGTCTATGATATAGACAGGATCCTAAAAGTAGTTGAGAAAAGAAACAAATTGCACAAAAGGGAACTCTAGTATGTCTGTCAGGAGACTTTTTAGTGTAAACCTTACAGGCCCCAAGAGAGTGGCATTGTCTATTTAAAGTGTGGAAGGAAAAATGTTTACCCTAGAATAGTATATCTAGCAAAAATATTCTTCAAACATGAAGGAGAAATAAAGTCTTCTCCAGACAAACAAACCTGAGGGATTTCATCAACAGCAGAAATGCTACAGGGAGTACTTCCATCACAAAGAAAAGGATGTTAATGAGCAATGAGACATCATCAGAAGGTAAAAGACTCGCTGGTAATATTAAATACACAGATAAACGCAGAATACTAGAACACTATAACAGTGGTGTGTAAACTTCTCTTAAGTTCAAATAAATGATGAACCAATAAAAATAATAACTACAACTTTTCAAGACATATACAATACAATAATATATAAACAGAAACAACAAAAGTTAAAAGGTAGAGTGATGAAGTTATAGTGTAGAGTTTTTACTACTTTTCTTTTTCCTTGTTTATGCAAAGAGTGTTAAGTTGTTATCAGCTTAAAATAATGGTTTAAAAGATAGCATTTGCAAGCTTCATAGTATCCTCAAATTAAAAAAAAAAATACAACAGACACACAAAATATAAAAATCAAGGAATTAAATCATACTACCAGAGAAAATCAAATTCACTAAAGGGAAGACAGGAAGGAAGGAGAAAAGGAAGAGAAGACCACAAAATAACCAGAAAACAACAAAACAACTGGTTAAGTCCTTACTTACTAATAATAAATTGAACGAAAGTGAACTAAACTCTCCAAAGCAAACACAGGATGGCTGAATGGATTTAAAAAAGACTCCATGATCAGTTGCCTATAAGAAACATATGTCACCTATAAAGACACACATAGACTAAAAATAAAGGAATGGAAAAAGTTATTCCTTGCCAATAGAAACCAATAAGGAGCAGGAATAGCCGTACTTAGACAAAATAAATGTCAAGGCAAAAGCTATAAAAAGAGATGAAGAAGATTACCATATAGTGATAAAGTGGTCAAGTCAACAAGAAGATTTCATTAGGCAATTTTTGCACTGCTATAAAAAAATACCTGAGAGTGGGTAATTTATCAGAAAAGAAGTTTAATTGGCTTACATTTCTGCATTCTGTAGCGTAAGCACAGAAGATTTGCTCTGGGGAGGCCTCAGGAAGCTTCCAATCATGGTGGAAGCCAAAGGGGGAGCAGGCACCTCACTAGAAAAAAGCAGGAGCAAGAAAGAGAGAGCATGGGGAGACGTTCCACATGCTTTTAAAATACCATATCTCATGAGAACTTACTATCATGAGAACAGCACCAAGGGGATGCGAAACCACTCATGAGAAATCTGCCCCCATGATTCAATCACCTCTCAACAGGCCCCACTTCCAACATTGGGGATTATAATTCAACATGAGATTTTGGCAGGGACAAATATATAAACTACATCAAATATGTAACAATTGTAATATGACTCAAAAATGGAGCACCAAGGTATATAAAGCAAATATTATTAGAGGTAAAGAAAGAGATAGATCTCAATACAGTAATAGCTTGGGACTTTAATACCCAGCTTCCATCATTGGAGAGATAACCTGGACAGCAAATCAACAAAGAAACACTCGTCTTAATCTGTGCTATAGACCCAATAGACCTAATAGACACTTACAGAATATGCACCCAAAGGTTTCAGATTACACATTCTTCTCCTCAGCACATGGAACATTCTCAGGGATAGACCATATGTTAGGCCACAAAAAAAAGTCTCAAGGCCAGGCGCGGTGGCTCAAGCCTGTAATCCCAGCACTTTGGGAGGCCGAGACGGGTGGATCACGAGGTCAGGAGATCGAGACCATCCTGGCTAACACGGTGAAACCCCGTCTCTACTAAAAAAATACAAAAAACTAGCCGGCGAGGTGGCGGGCGCCTGTAGTCCAGCGACTCGGGAGGCTGAGGCAGGAGAATGGCGTAAACCCGGGAGGCGGAGCTTGCAGTGAGCTGATATCCGGCCACTGCACTCCAGCCTGGGCGGCAGAGCAAGACTCCGTCTCAAAAAAAAAAAAAAAAAAAAAAAAAAGTCTCAAAAATTTCAAAAATATTGTATTTATGTCAAATTTTTTCTGACCACAACAATAAAGCTAGAAATCAACATCCAAAGGAATTTTGGAAACTATAAAAACACAAAGGAAATAAACAATATGCTCCTGCATGATGATTGGGTCAATGAAGATGTTAAGAATAAAATTTTAAAATTTATTGGAAAAATGAAAATGAAACCACAACATACAACAACCTATGCAAAAGCTCTACCAAGAGGGAAATGTATAGCAATAAATGCCTACATCATAAAAGGAGAAAAATTTTAAATAAACAAACGAATGCTACATCTTAAAGAAATATAGGCCGGGCGCGGTGGCTCAAGCCTGTAATCCCAGCACTTTGGGAGGCCGAGACGGGCGGATCACGAGGTCAGGAGATCTGAGACCATCCTGGCTAACACGGTGAAACCCCGTCTCTACTAAAAAAATACAAAAAACTAGCGGGCGAGGTGGCGGGCGCCTGTAGTCCCAGCTACTCGGAGGCTGAGGCAGGAGAATGGCGTAAACCCGGGAGGCGGAGCTTGCAGTGAGCTGAGATCCGGCCACTGCACTCCAGCCTGGGCGACAGAGCGAGACTCCGCCTCAAAAAAAAAAAAAAAGAAATATAAGAGAAAGAGCAAACCAAACCCAAAATTAAGTAGAAGAAAGTGAAAATCATGGTAGAAATATATAAAATTTGAGACTAAAAAAATAGAAAAGATTAATGAAAGAAAAAGTTGGTTTCTTGCAAAGATAAAGAAAATTGACACAACTTTAGCCATACTAATAAAAAAGAGAGATCTAAATAAATAAAATTAGAGATGAAAAAGGAGACATTACAACTGATACCACAGAAATTAAATGGATTATTAGTGGCTACTATGAGTAATGTGCCAATAAATTGGAAAATATAGAAGAAATGTATAAATTCCCAGATATATATAACCTATCTTGATAGATCCAGGAAGAAATCCAAAACCTGAACAGACCAATAATAAATAATGAGATAGAAGTTGTAATGAAAGTTTTCCACACCAAACAAAACTAGAGACCCAATGGTTTCACTGCTGAATTTCACCAAACATTTAAAGAAGAACTATTACCAATACTACTTACAGTATTTGGAAAAATGAAGGAGGGAATACTCTCAAACTCATTCTGTGAGGTCAGTATTACCGTGATACTAAACCAGACAAGGACACATCAAAAAAAGAAAACTAGAGGCCAGTATCACTGATGAGTATTGATGCAATGATCCTCAACAAAATACTAGCAAACTGAATTCAACAATGCATTAAAAAATCATTCATCACGATCAAGTGGGATTTAGCCCTGAGATGCAAGGATGGATCAACATATGCAAATCAGTCAATGTGATACATCATACCAACAGAAAGAAGAACATAAACCATGTGATCATTTCAACTGATGCTGAAAAAACATTTGATAAAATTCAACACCTCTTCATTATACAAACCCTAAAAAAATGGTGACAGAAGGAACATACCTCAACATAATAAAAGCCATATATGGCAGACCCAGAGTTAGTATCATGCCAAGTAGTGAAAAACTGAAAACCTTTCCTCTAAGACCTGGAATAAAACAAGGATGCCCACTTTTACCACTGTTATTCAGCATATTACTGAAAGTCCGAACTAGCACAATCAGACAGGAGAAAGATTTAAGGAGCATCCACGTAGGAAAGGAAGAAGCCAATTATCCTGTTTGCTGATGATATAATCTTATATTTGGAAAAACCTCAAGACTCTACAGGAAAACTATAGGAACTTATAAACAAATTCAGTAAAGTGGCAGGATACAAACCAACATACAAAAATCAGTATCATTTCTCTATACCAATAGTTAACAACATGAAAAAGAAATAAAAAAGTAATTCCATCTATAATAGCTGGAAGTAAAATACCTAGGAATTAAACTAACCAAAGAAGTGAAACATCTCTACAATGAAAACTACAAAACTTCAATGCAAGAAATTGAAAAAGAAACAAAAAGGGAAAGGTATTCCATGTTCATAGAGTGGAAGAATCACTTTTGTTAAAATGTCCATATTATCTAATACAATCTACAGATTTAGGCAATCCCTACAAAACTCCAGATGACATTCATCACAGAAATAGAGAAAACGCTCCTATCATTTAAATGTAACTGCACAAATTCCAGAATAGCCAAAGCTATCCTAAGCAAAAGAAATTAAACTGGAGGAATCTCATTACTTGTCTTTAAATTATGCTAGAGAGCTATAGTAACCAAAACAGCAGGGTACTGGCATAAAAACAGACACATAGACCAATGGAACAGAATCGAGAACCCGAGAACAAATCTGCACACCTACAGTGAACTCACTTTATACAAAGGTGCCAAGAACATACACTGGAGAAAAGACACTATTTTAATAAATGGTGCTTGGAAAACTCAATATACATACGCAAAAGGATGAAATTAGACTCCTATCTCTCACCACATACAAAATAAAATCAAAATGGATAAAGCCTTAAATCTAACACTGCAAATTATGAAACTACTAAAAGAACATTTTGAATAACCTCTGTAGGATATTGGACTTGGCAAAGAGTTTTTTAGTAGCAGCCCACAAGCAAAAATGGACAAATGGGATCACATGAACTTAAAATGCTTCTGCACAGCAAAGGATACAATAAACAAACTGAAGAGACAACCCACAGAATGGGAGAAAATATCTGCAAACTATTCATCTTACAAAGGATTCATAATCAACACATATAAGAAACTCAAACAACTCTACTGAAAAAAAAATCTTAAAAAAGATTAAAAATGGGGAAAATATGAACATATATTTCTCAAAAGAATACATACAAATGTCAAACAGGTATATGAAAAGGTGCTCAACATCGTTGATCATCAGAGAAATGCAAATCAAAACTTCAATGAGATATCATTTCATCCCCAGTTAAAATGGCTTATATCCAAAAGACAGGCAATAGCAAATACTGGCTAGGATGTGGAGAAATGAAAACCCTTATACACTGTTGGTGAGAATGTAAATTATTACAACCACTATGAAGAACAGTTTGAAGTTTCCTCAATAAACTAATAATATAGCTACCATTGATCCAGCGATCCTACTTCTCAGTATATTATGCAAAAGAAAGGAAATCAGTACATCTAAGAGATATCCACACTCCCATGTTTATTGCAGCACTCTACACAACAGCCAAGATTTGGAATCGACCTTAGTGTACATCAACAGATGAACGATAAAGAAAATGTGGTACATATACACAATGAAGTACTATTCAGCTATAATAAGGAACGAGATCCTGTCATTTGTAGCAGCATGCATGGAACTGGAAGTCATATATTAAGTGAAATAAGCCAGGCACAGAAAGACAAATTTTGCATGTTCTCATGTATTTGTGAGGTTGAAAATTAAAATGATTGAACTCATGGAGATAGAGTTTAGAAGCATGGTTACCATATTCTGGGAAAGATAGTGGGGTACTGGGGGAAAATGGGATGATTAAGCAGTACAAAATGATAGTTAGCTAGAATGAATAAGAGCTAGTATTTGGCTGGGTGTAGTGTCTCGTGTCTGTACTCCCAACATTCTGGGAGACTGAGGCGGGCAGATTGCTTGAGCCCAAGAGTTGGAGACCAACTTGGACAGCATGAAGAAACCCGTCACTACAAAAAAAATACAAAATTAGCCAGGTATGGTGGTGTGTACCTATAGTCCCAGCTACTCAAGAATCTGAGGTGGGAGAATTGCTTCAGTCCAGGAGATAGGGGTTGCGGTGAGTGGAGATCATACCACTGCATTCCAGCCTGGGAGACAGAGAAAGACTCTGCCAAAAAAAAAAAAAAAAAAAATGAAGAATATCTAGTCTTTGATAGTATGACAGAATGACTACAGTCAACAATAATTCATTGAACATTAAAAAAATAACTTAAAGAATATAATTGGATAGTTTATAACACCAATAAAGAATATGCTTGAGGGAGATGGATGTCCCATTTACCCTGATGTGATTATTGTATGCCTATATCGAAATAGCTTATATACTCCATAAATATAACACTATGTACTTACAAGAATTAAAAATTTTTAAAAATTAACTTTTTTTAAAAATTTAAAAAGTACTGGTGGGAAAATAATACAAAGTTATATTTGGGTCATTGAAGCACCAGAATAACACAGAAACAGTATTTGAAGAGATAAACAAATGAATAAGTTTGTCAAGTCACTTATTGGAAAATTTCTAAGAGTTCCAAGCCAAAAAAATAATAATAATAATAAAAAACAAAAAACCAAACAAACAAAAACAAGGAACCCCCAAACTAGACAATTTATAATAAAATTCCTGAAATTCAAAGGTGAATAGAAACCTCTTAATGGCCAAAGTTAATCAACATGTGGCCTCCTAAGGCATAACAATCAAATTTAAAGATGACTTCTTATCAGAAAAATTGGATGTTAGAAGATGATACTTGACAGCTTTAAAGTGGTAAATATTAATAACTGGCAGCTTAGAATTATATAACCAATAAAAATATCCTCCAAAACTACAGGTGAAATAAATGTTTATATGTGAAAAGGAAAAAAAAAATCCTGAGATAATTCTCTCCAGTAGCTTCTATACAAAAGCAATTCCAATGTGAGATCATCAGATAAAACCAATAAAAAATTATAGTAGTTCAAAACACAAAATTATGAAAAGGGATAAAGAACCATGAAAAGGATAAATATGTGGGTGAATCTAAAAGTATATTAAATATGTAATGCCATAATATATATGGTTCATAAATTTTAAGTATATGCAGAATTAATATTCAGAAAAAAGAATACAAAAATGAAAGGAGCCTACATACTTTTAAGTGTTGAAGGTCCTTGCATCATTTGGGAGGTGTTAAAATTAAAAATTGATATTAGACATTAATAAATCTATAAGCCCTGTTATAATCTCTAGCATAGCTATCAATAAAAGAGTATTTTACATAACCTAATCAAAGTTGAAATGATTAAATTATTGATTCATTAAAAATAAGTCAAGAAATAGCACCAAAAAAGAGCATAGAAAATGAGACAAACAGAAAAGTTTGCTGGTGGATTTAAGTACAAATAAATTAATAATTACTTCAAATTAAAAAAGATCTAACTCTTCCAATTTAAAGACAAAGATCTTAAGACTGAAGAAAATTCTAACTGCATGCTGCTTAAAAGAGAAAAAAAATCAAATATAAGGAAGATAATTGATTTTTAATTAAATGATAATGGATTTATATGACAAAAACAAAACAATTAAGAAACATTGTAGCTATACATGTTTCAGAAAAAATTGTCTAACATCAGTAATTATTACTAAGAATGAATAAGACCTACTATTGGATAGCACAACAGGGGACTATAGTCAATGATAATTTAATTATTCATGTTAAAGTAACTAAAAGAGTGAAATTGAATTGTTATAACACAAAGGAGAAATGCTTCAGAGGATGAATACTTCATCCTCTATGATGTGATTATTATGCATTGCATGATTGTATCAAAGTATCTAATGTATACCATATATATACTCACCTATTATGTACCCACAAAAATTAAAAAAAAAAAAATTAAAAAACAAGAATTATTACTAATTATAATGAAAAAAATCCCATAATGATAAAAGAATCAACTAGGAACATGTAACTATCCTTAACTTGTATGCTCTGAATTACATATCCAAGCATGTATAAAGAAACAAAATGACATAAAAATAAAGATAAATTGAGAAGTTCACATTCAAATTGGAGGATTCTGATAGACGTCTCTTAGTACTTGTCAGAAAAAAATCAGTAAAAATATACAAAATGATAACAACGATCAAACTTTAACTTTAAATGTATAAAACACAGCATAGGGAACTTGTAGAAAGTAAATGTTAATAAAGTGCACTTTTCTAAAATGGAAGCATTTATATGCTTGGCTATATAGCAAGTTTCAAAAAACTTCATAGGCCAGGAATCACACTGAGTGTATTATCTCTCATCTGTGGGATTAAGACACAAATTTTAAAAATGAAAATAAGAAAACTCTTAACAGTTTAAAAATTAAGTGCTACCACTATATATAATCTAAGACTCAAAGAAGAGGGCAAAATATAAAGTAGAACATAATATGAGCCCAATGATACTAAAAATGTGGCTTAATGAAACAGAATACAGCAATAGCAGTACGTAAAAGAAAAATAATAGCTTAATATGCACACACTAGAAAGAATAAAAAGTTTAAAAATATCTGTACAGAAATTATTCATACAGCAGTGAATGTAGGACAGAAATAAGTTAGACGTCAGCAAAAATTAATAGAGTAGAAAACAATATAGAATAGAGAAAATCAACAAAAGTAAAAGTTGGTTGTTAAAAGTGTTTAATAAAATTCATAACTCCTTGGGGAAATTAATCAAGGTACAATAAAAGGAACACACAAACTTCCAATATCAGGAGTGAAAAGGGGGGAATATTACATGTCATACAGACGTTAATGAAACTAAAGGATATAATTAAATTTATGGAATTTATTTTGAAATTTTGATGTAAAGAAACAAAATATGATATAAATTGTGCAATATCTATAATTAACCTTCTTACATAGAAGTTTCTTTTTTTTATTATACTTTAAGTTCTAGGGTACACGTGCACAACGTGAAGGTTTGTTACATATGTATACATGTGCCATGTTGGTGTGCTGCACCCATTAACTCATCATTTACATTAGGTCAAGTTCAAATGACTTGCTTTGATAATTCTATTACTTAATTAAGACACACTTGAATCTTCAAGGAATATTTTAAAAATAGAGAAAGAAGGAATATTTGCCAACTTACTTTATGATGCTAGCAAAACTATGATTTCCAAATCTGACAAATTCATTGTAATAAATTAAAAATATCCAGTAAAATATTATCACCATCAATCAATATATGAAAGGGAAGAAGAAAGCTCATTATTAGTCAGTGTTTAGTGAAATAACACGTGTTTAATTTAACATTTGAATATCTGATGATAAAATTCACTATATTAATTTTTGGTTCTTCTACCTACCAATGTTGGGATATGCTCATTCATTTGAGCTTTAAAACAGTAGTCTTAAATTTACATGCCCATATATTTTTCCACACTTTCCTTACCAACATTATTTGTATAATCGTTTGTGTTCAATTCCTACAGTCTGGCTTCCTCTATGGTATGTTTTTGAACCCATGTTTTTCAAAGTAAAGAAATCCTGTTTTTTTTTTTTTATCTGTTTTTTGTTTTATGGTTTTGTTTGTTTGTTTGTTTGTGACAGTCTTGCTCTGTCGCCTAGGCTGGAGTGCAGTGGCACAGTATCAGCTCACTGAAATTTCCACCTTCCAGGTTCAAGCTATCCTCCTGCCTCAGCGTGCCGAGTAGCTGGGACTACAGGCACATGCCACCACACCAGGCTAATTTTTGTATTTGGTTGGTGCAACAGTAATTGCGGTTTTTGCCAAATGGCACCAACCTAATATTTTTAGTAGAGACAGGGTTTCACCATGTTGGCCAGTCTGGTCTCAAACTGCTGACCTCAAGTGATCCACCTGCTTTGGCCTCCCAAAGTTCTGGAATTACAGGCGTAAGCCACCATGCCCAGTCAGAACTTCTTAAAGATAAACATTAAAAATAATTCTCATTGTTTATCTTGTTAAAATCTCAAATATTTGACTGTTCAGATCAGTTATTTCTTAAAGTGTTTCAATTGCTACAAGTGTAGGAAAAAAAAAAACCTAATTTTGTTTTGTTTTTGTTTTTGTTTTTGTTTGTCTTTTGAGCAATGTAAAATCAACTGTTTACCAAGGTTTTAGCAGGGCGTGAACTCCCAACTAGAAGTTTCATGTCCTAGAATCCCGTGAAGCTAGGTATGGCCATTTGACTTTCGGCTACTGGAGGGTGAGTAGAAAGGATGTGTGCAACATTCTGCTCACATTATTTTAAAAATAAAGTTGTTTTCTCTCCATTTTCCCTTTTTTACAGGCTAGAACATCAGTGTGGTCTTAACGTTAATGTTGATCGTGCTGATGAGGGCAATGCCATTGGGGGTGGAGGTGGAGAGGTAGCAAAGAAATAAGACAGAATAAACCTCATTTCCTTCATGGCATTGTAGACCTAGCAGCCTACTCACCCTGAATGACCCATGCATTGCTGAACAATTACATACAGAGAAATAAAACCTCATCTGGCATGAGTTTCTATATTTTTAGTTCTCTTTGTTATAAAAGAGATCTATAAAAATTATATCCTAATTTTTAAATAAAGAGAAAACTAAACTCCATAATAAAGGCATTTAATTAATATGATAAGAAAATTGAATGATTCCATATTTGGCAAAATGCCTCAACAATGACAATAAATAGCTAAGCTTTTTCTACATATCTTCAATGCCACACTTGGTGTTTTTTTGTTAGTTTTATATGCTCATGATTCAAACATGACTGAAACATCTCCAAGTACCATCTTCTCTAAAATAGATTTCGATTAGAGGAAAAAGATGTGTTATTTTCTTCTAAATCCACAGTATCCTCTACCTTATGGCTCGAGATATAAGTGAGTTACTTATTCACCTCAAACAAAAACAAAAACAAACAAAAAACAAAACAAAGCACTCACAAAATAGTACTGGGATTATTTTGCTTGGTTTATGTCAAATATGGCTTCCGTAAGGCTTGGATAATGACAGACACACATTGCTACTTGAACAAATTGGATTTCTATAAATTGAGGAAGAAGGAAGGCTGATGGACTATTGGGAAGTCACCAAACATGACATGCCTTTTTATTTCCTAGTTCCATATTCATACCGGTCCTTTCCCTAATATATACATATTAAATTGATTTACTTTTATTCAGTGCATTTGTATTCTTTCAAAGGGAGACATTCTCATAGGCTCATCTAATTACCAAATCCAGCTTGAAATAAATGTTTGATCTATGCTCTTATTCATTAAGGCCAAATGTGGTGCCTTTATATCAAAAAGATAAATTACCTGCCCCCAATATATCATTATAAAATGATGGAGAAGGAATGCAACAACTTTATTTAAGTAAGGGGAAGAGGAAGGAATTCACAGTAGCTTTTGGTCCATAATATATAGCATAGCCTACTAGAAAGGATTAGTATTGATTTTCTGCCTTCAGTGGAGAAGCCCTCTGGACAGCCAATCTATCAGAATGTAGTTCCATTTTATGGACTGAACTGTCTCATTCATTGTCTTGAATATCCATAATTAATATGGTCATTGGGGGAATGCCTTTTTGGGATATTGCAGCCTATCTGCCATAATGACATTCCTGGTGCCCAGGGTTTGGGCCCAAGAATACAAGACTCAGCCAATTGCTTTCAATGTTTCTGTTCTCTATTGCAGCAAATTTTCTGAATCTTTTGAGCTCCAGTTTCTTTGTTTTGGTCTATTCTTTGTTTTAGTAACCATAGTTACAAATTGTGTTAGAACATATCCTGTAAGCCTTAAAATGGCTATAAATTTGTCACTAGTCTTAATACAAATTTATCTAGTTTAATGTATCTTCCTTGATAATATATAGGAAAGTAGTTTATTAACTAATTAGTTTATTAACCTGTATCCTGCAAACTTGCTAAAATTGCTCATTAGTGTAGGGCTTTTCTTGTTCTATTCTTAGGGGTTTTCTGAATAGAAAATTCTTCTTCCCAATCTATGTATCTTTCATTTTCATTTTTTTGTCTTATTGCACTAGCTAGGACTTCCAGTATCACGTTGAATACTAATTGTGAGAGAGGGTATCACTGCCTTTTTCCCAATAATATGAAGAAATAATATGAGAATCTAGTTTCTCACCATTAACATTCCCTATATTATTATATAAATTATATCTATGTTAACATTCCTGACATTATTTTTTGCAGATTTCTTTATGAAGTTGAGGAATTTCTCCTGTATTCAGGTTTCTGAGAGTTTTTGTAATAAACCAGTGTTGGATACTGTTAAATTCTGTTTCTCTATCTATTGTTATGGTCGTATGATTTTCTTCTTACGCTGTTGGTGGGATACATTATTTATATTAATTTTTCAAATGTTGAACCAGCCTTGCATATCTGGAATAATTTCACTTAATGTACAATTATTTTATACATTGTTGGTGTTGATTTCCTAATAGTATATTGTGAGTTTTTGCACCTATGTTCATTAGGGATATTGGTTTGTAGTTTTCCCTTCCCGTAATGTCTTTATCTAATTTCGGTATTAGGGAGATGCTAGCCTCATAGAATGAGTTAGGAGTTAGAAAGTGTTCCCTTTTTTTCTATTTTCTGGCACAGATTGTAGAAAATTGATATAATTCATCCTTAAACATTTGGTAGAAATCACCAGTTAATCTATCTGCACCTGATTCTTTCTAGTTAGAAAAGCTATTAATTATTAATTCAGTTTAATAAACATAGACTTATTCTGATTATCAACTTTTCCTGGTATTAGTTGTGGTCATGTCTTTCAGTAAATTGGTCCATTTTATCTAAGTTTTGACATATGGGGGCATAAACTTTTTCATAATATTATTTTGTTATATTTTTAATGACTGTGGGATCAGCAGTGATGTTCTCTCTTTCCTTTCTGATATTTTCAATTCGTGCCTTTTGTTCTAAGGGTTAGCTTGATTCCAGTTTTTTAAATTTTCTTAATCTTTCAAAGATCCAGCTTTTGTTTTCACTTGAATTTCTCCATTGATTTCCTGTTTAGTATTTCACTGATATCTGCTCTAATATCTGTTGTTATTTTCTTTTCTTCTGCTTGATTGAGGTTTATATTGCTCTTCTTTATCTAGTTTCCTAAAATAGGAATTTAGAATGTTGAATTTAGATATTCCTGTTTTCTAAAGTATGCATTCAATGCTATAAATTTCACTTTATTCTATATTCACTCTATCACACAAAGTTTGATAGGTAGTATTTTCGTTTTCATTTAGTACCAATATTTTTAAATTCCTTTGAGACTTTTTTGAGACACATACTATTTAGAGGCATTTTGTTTAATCTCTAACGATTTTGGGATTTTACATCTATCTTTCTGTTATTATTTAGCTTAATTCCATTATATTATGAGAACATACTTTTATCATCTCTATTTTTAAAAATTATTTATGCTGTGTTTTATATTACAGAATATTATCTATTTTGTTGAATGTCCTATGTGAGCTCAAGAAGACTATGTCTTCTGCTGTTTTTGAATGAAGGTGTTCCATGTCAATTAGATCCAGTTGATGGCTTGGGCTGTCTACGTTTGTACTGATTTTCTGCCTGCTAGATCTGTCAATTACTGATAGAGTGGTGTTGAAGTCTCTAATCGTGAATTAATCAATTTTAACTTGTAGGTTTTTTTTAATTAATTATATTTCAATAGCTTTGGGGGTACAAGTAGTTTCTAGTAACATGGATGAATTATCTAGTGGTAAATTCTGATATTTTCGTGCACCTGTCACCTGAGAAGTGTACATTGCACCTAATGTGTAGTGTTTTCACCTACGCCCTCCTCCCACTCACCTTCTTCTAGTCTCTAAAGTTCATTATATCACTCTGTATACCTTTGCATACTCATAGCTTAGCTTTTCTTATAAGCGAGAACATACAGTTTTTGGTTTTTCACTCCTGTGTTATTTCACTTAGAATAATGCCCCCCAGCTCCATTCGAGTTGCTGCAAAAGACATTATTTCATTCCTTTTAAATGGCTTAGTAGTATTCCATGGTGTATATATACCACATTTTCTTTATCAACTCATGAGTCAGTGCGTACTTAGATTGGTTCCACATCTTTGCAATTGTGAATTGTACTGCTATAAACATACATGTTCAAGTGTCTTTTTCATATAGTGCCCTTTTTTTTGTTTCTTGGTATAGATACCCAGTAGTGAGATGGATGGATCAAATCGTAAATCTACTTTTAGCTCCTTAAGGAATCTCCATACCATTTTCCATAGAGGTTGTGCTAATTTACATCTCACCAGCAGTGTATATAAGCATTCCCATTTCCCCACATCCATGCCAACATCTATTATATTTTGACTTTTTAATAATGGCCATTCTTGTAGGAGTAAGGTCATGTCTTATTGTAGTTTTAATATTCATCTCCCTTATGATTAGTGATGTTGAGCATTTTTTCATGTGTTTGTTGGACATTTGTGTATCTTCTTTTGAGAAATGTCCATTCAAGTTCTTTGGCCACTTTTTGATAGGACTATGTTTTTTTTTTTTTTCTTGCTGATTTGAGCTCCTTGTAAATTCTCGGTAGTAGTTCTTTGTCAGATCTGTAATTTACAAATATTTTCTCCCACTCTGTGAATTGTGTGTTTACTTGATTATTTCCTTTGCTATGCAGAGGCTTTTTTAGTTTAATTGGGTCTCATTTATTCATTTTCGCTTTTGTTGCATTTGCTTTTGGGGCCTTAGGCATGAATTCTTTGCCTAGGCCGATGTCTAGAAGAGTTTTTCCAATATTTTATTTTAGAATTTTTATTGTTTCAGGTGTATATTTAAGTCTTTGATCCATCTTGAGTTGATTTTTGTATAAGGTGACAGATAGTGATCCCGTTTTATTCTTCTACATGTGGCTTGCCAGCTTTTCCAGTACCATTGATTTAATAAGGTATCTATTCCCCCAATTAATATTTTTGTATGCTTTGTCAAAGATGAGTTGGCTGTACATATCTGGATTTATTTCTGGGTAATCTATTCTGTTCCATTGCTCTATATGCCTACTTTTACATCATTACCATGCTGTTTTGGAAAATATAATCTTGTAGTATAATCTGAAGTCCAGTAATGTGATGCCTCTAGATTTGTTATTTTTGCTCAGGATTGCTTTGGCTATTTGGCCTCTGTTTTGGTTCCATATGAATTTCAGGATTGTTCTTTATAATTCTGTGAAAAATGCTGCTGGTATGTTGATGGGAATTGTATCAAATCTGTAGATTGCTTTGGACAGTTATGGTTGTTTTCACAATATTGATTCTGAGATGTGAAGCTGGCAGGGCTTCTGGGTTGGGTGGGGACCTGGAGAACTTTTCGGTCTAGCTAAAGGTTTGTAAAAGCACCAATCAGCACTCTGTAAAAACGGACCAATCAGCATTCTGTAAAACAGACCAATCGGCACTCTGTAAAATGGACCAATCAGAAGGACATGGGCAGGGCCAAATAAGGGAATAAAAGCTGGCCACCCGAGCCAGCAGCGGCAACCGGCTTGGGTGTCTTTACACAGTGTGGAAGCTTTGTTCTTTGGCTCTTTGCAGTAAAACTTGCTGCTGCTCACTCTTTGGGTCCACATTACCTTTATGAGCTGTAACACTCACTGCGAAGGTCTGCAGCTTCACTCCTGAAGTCAGCAAGACCATGAACCCACCAGGAGGAACACACAGCTCTGGACACACCACCTTTAGGAACCATAACACTCACTGTGAAGGTCCGCAGCTTCACTCCTGAAGTCAGCGAGACCACAAACCCACCAGTAGGAAGAAACTTCGGACACATCTGAACATCTGAAGGAACAAAACTCCAGACACACCATCTTTAAGAACTGTAACACTCACCACGAGGGTCTGCAGCTTCATTCCTGAAGTCAGTGAGACCAAGAACCCATCGGAAGGAACCAATTCCGGACACAATTCTTCCAATCCATGAGCATGGGATGCATTTCCATATGTTTGTGTTATCTATGATTTATTTCAGTAGTGTTTTGTAGTTCTCCTTGTAGAGCTGTTTCACATCCTTCATTAAGTGTATTACTAGGTATTTATTTTATTTTATTTTATTTTATTATTTTGCAGCTGTTGTAAAAGGGATTGTGTTCTTGCTTTGACTCTCACGTTGGTCATTGCTGGTGTATAGCAGTGCTACTGATTTGTGTACATTTTTTGTAATTAGAGACTTTGCTGAATTCATTTATCAAATCTAAGAGTATTTTTGAGGAGTTTTTAGGATTTTCTAGGTAAATAATCATATCATCTGCAAACAGAGATTGACTTTCTCTTTTCCAATTTGGATACCATTTATTTCTTTCCCTTGTCTAATTGCTCTGAGTCTAGGTTCTTGGCACCTTTGTCGAAAACGAGTTCACTGTCAATGTATAGATTTATTTCTGGGTTCTCTATTATGTTCCATTGATCTATATGTCTGTTTTGATGCCAGTACCATGCTATTTGGGTTACTACAGCTTTATAGCATAACTTGAAGTCAGGTAATATTATTCCTCCAGTTTTGTTCTTTTTGATTAGGATGGCTTGGGCTATTCTGAATCTTTCATAGTTCCATATAAATTCTGGCACTGTTTTCTTTTTCCTATTTCTGCGGAAAATATCATAGATATTTTCATAAGGGTTTCATTGAATCTGAAGATTCCTTTGGGTAGTATGTACATTTTAACAGTGTTGATTCTTCTAATGTACGGACATTGACTATCTTTTCATTTGCTTGTGTCCTCTTCAGTTTCTTTCATTGATGTTTGACGGTTTTCACTGTAGAGATCTTTCACTTCTTTGACTAAGTTTATTCCTAGATATTTTATTTTATTTGTAGCTACTGTAAATAGGATTACTCTCCTGGTTTCTTTTTCAGATTGTTCACTTTTGGCATATCACAATACTACTGATTTCTGTATATTGATTGTGTATTCTGCAACTTTCCTAAATTTATTAGTTCTAATAGTTTTTTGGTGGAATTTTTAGTTTTTTTCTAAATATAAGATTATAGCCTACGCAAACAAAGATATTTTAGCTTTTTCATTTCCAATATGAATCTCCTTTATTTCTTTCTCTTGTCTAATTTCTCTGGCTAGGACCTCTAGTAGTATGTTGAACAAAAGTGGTAAAAATGGTCACCCTTACTGCATTCCAGAACTTAGAGAATCGCTTTCACGTTTTCCTTTTTCATTATGAAACTAACTTTGGGTTTATCATATACGGCTTTTCTCATATGTTGCGGTATGTTCCTTCTATACTTAGTTTGTTGAGAGTTTTTATTATGAAAGTATATTGAATTTGCTCAAATTGTTTTTCAGGATCTATTTAAATGATCATATGACGTTTTTCCTTCAGTTTGTTAGTATGTTGTATTACCTTTATTGATTTGTTCATGTTGAGCCACACTTGCATCCCTGGGATGAATCCCATTTGATTATGTTGATCTTTATGTGTTACTGAATTTGGTTTGCTAGTATTTTGTTGAGGATTTTCGCATCTCAGTTCATTAGATATATTGGCCTTTCATTTTCCTTTGTCTGGTTTTGGTATCAGCAAAATACTGGCCTCGTGGAATGAGTTTAGAAATATTTCCTTCTCCTCACAGTTTTGAAATAGTTTGTGTAGGGGTTCGTATTCATTCTTTTAATGTTTGGTTGAATTTAGTATGAAGCCATCAGGTCCTGGGCTTATCTGTACTGGGAGACTTTTTATTACTGTTTTACCTCATCACTTGTTATTTTTATATTGAGGATTTGGATTTCATCATGGTTCAATTTTAGTAGGTTTTATGTGTCCAGTAATTCATTATTTCTTCTAGGTTTTCTGATCTATTGGCATGTAGTTTCTCATAACATTCTTTAATAATCCTTTAAATTTCTGTGCTGTCAGTTGTAATGTCTTTTTTTTTTTTAATCTCTGATTTTGTTTGGATCTTCTCTCTTCTTTCTTAATTAGTCTGGTTAATGGTGTGTTGATTTTATCTTTAAAAACTCTTTTTTTCATTAATCTTTCATTTTTTAAATTTTCAATCATATTTATTTCTGCTCTGTCCTTTACTTTCCCTCTACTAATTTTGAGCTTTGTTTGCTCTTTCTGGTATATGTCTTTAAGATGCATCACTAGTTTGTTTATTTAAAATTTTTCTATTTCTTTTTAAGTAGGCATCGCTGTATATTTCCCTTTTGGTACTGCTTTTGCATAGGTTTTTTATGTGATGTTTCCATTTTCATTTTTTGCAAGAACTTTTAAAATTTTCTTCTTAATATCATCGCTTACTCAGTCACTATTCAGGAGTATATTGTTTAATTTCTGTGTGTTTTTATAGTTTCCAAAATTCTTCCTGTTGTTAATTTCCAGTTTTACTCTGTTTTAGTCAGTAAAAAACACTAGACATAATTAAAATTTTTTGAAATTTTAAGCCTTGTTTATGGCCTAAAATATGGTCTGTCCTTGTGAATGTTCTATGTGCTGCTGAGGAGAAGAATGTGTATTCTGCAGTTTTTGGATGCATGTTCTGTAAATGTCTGTTAGGTCCATTTAGTCTATAGCACAGGTTAAGTTAAGTGTTTCTTTGTTAATTGTTTTGCCTATATTATGGGTCCAGGGCTGAAAGTGGGGTGTTGAAGTCCCCAGCTATTACTGTATTGGTGTCTATTTCTCTCTTTTGCTCTGATAATATTTGCTTTATATATCTCAGTCCCCCAGGGTTGGGTACACATATATTTACAATTGTTATATCTTCTTGCTGAATTGACCACTTTATCTTTACATAATGACCTTTTTGTCTGTTTATATAATTTTTGTCTTGGACTCCATTTTGACTGATATAAATATAGCTATTCCTATTCTGGTTTCCATTTTCATAGAATACCTTTTTTCATCATTTTATTTTCATTCTTTATGCATCTTTATAGGTGAAATTAGTTTCTTGTAGGAAGCACAGAATTAGGTCTTCTTTTTCAATCCACGCACCCACTCTATGTCTTTTCATTGGAAATTTAGTACATTTACATGTAATGTTATTATTGGTAAGTAAGGACTTACTCCTGCCATCTTGTTATTTGATTTCTGGTTATTTTGTTGGTCCTCTCTTTACTTCTTTCCTGCCTTCCTTTGTATAATAGTGATTGCCTCTGGTGATATGATATAATTTCTTACTCTTTATGTTTTGTGTATCTGTTATAGATTTTTGTTTTTTGGTTATGTGCGGATTGCAAATAACATCTGATAACTAATTAATGTAAACTAAGAAAAAAGAGAGAATAGCTAAATAAATAAAAACAGAGATGAAAAAGTAGACATTACAACTGATAGCACAGAAATTTAAAATATTATTAAAGAATATTATGAGAAACTCTATGCCAATAGATCTGAAAACCTATATTAAAGTCATTTATCCATTTTGAATTAAGTTTTGTATATTGTGTAACATAGGTGTAAAAATCTATTCCTTTGAATGTAGATATGCATTAGTCTCAGTATTATTTTAAAAATTATTTTTCCCTATTGAATCATCTTGGCATCCTTGTTAAAATGTATTGACTCTAGATGTATGCATTTGTTCTACATCCCTAGTTCTTTTCCATTGTTCTATATGTCTATCCTTATGCTACTGTCACAGTACTTTGATTACTAGCTTTGAAATTAGTTTTGAAATTGGGAAGTTTGAGTCATCCAAATTTGTCTTTCTTTTTTAAAGACTGTTTTGATATTTGGGAACCCGTGTAATTTTATATGAATTTGAGAACTGGCTTTCTTGTTTCTCCCAAAAGTCGTTGTAATTTGAATAGGGATGATCTTGAATGTATTGATCATTTTGGGTAGTGTTCTACTCTGTGAACATAGAATATTTTTTCACTTACTTAAGCCTTCTTTAATTTTTTAATCAATGTTTTGTAGTTTTCAATGTACAAATCCATCATCTGTTTGGCTAACCTTTTCTCTAGGTTCTTTATTGGTTTAGATGACATTGCAAATGATTTGATTTCTTAACTTACTTTTTGCATTATTCATTGCTAGTGTATAGAAACACAATTGATTTTTCTGGGTTGTTGTTGTAAGCTACAACTTTGCCAAAGTTGTGTAATTAACTCAAGGCATTTTCTCTCTTTTTTGGTTGACTCTGTAATATTCCACAGATAGGATTATATCTTCTATTAATATAATATTACTTATACCTTTACAAATTAGATGTCTTTTGTTACTTTTGATTTTTTTCTATTTGCTTTGGCAATATCTTCCATACAATGTATGTCATGAAAGCAGACTTTTTTTTTGTTCTTATCTAAGAAGAAAAGCTTTATATTTTTCACCATTGACTATGAGGTATGCCAAATGTTTTCATTAATGCCCTCTCCCAATATTTCAGATTGAATTTGTGCTGAGATACTCCTTCAGTGTTTAGCCAGGACATTTACAACGTGGCTTTTCCCTTCACTTCCTACTTACACTGAACCTATAGATTAATGAGAGGTGAAAGTATAGGGCATTCTCAGGTCTTTTCTGAGTATGTACCCTGCCTTGGGCAAATTATCTCCTATACATGAGCACTTTTGAATGCCTAATTTCCCAAATAAACATCCTGTCTTTTCCTCTCAGACTTTAGTTGCTCTGTTGTATGCTTCAACTACAATATTTTGCCCCAGGGTTGTTCATTTGCTTTACAATATTTTTGAGGAATGTCCACCATTTTCTACTGTTGTGTGAGTTCTGAGTTAGGCAAAAAAAGGCAAACACCTTGTGTCAATCCTGAAGGTAGATTCCAGACAGGTTATGGCACACAAAATTATTTGTGAAAAAAAACAGAAAGAATGAATAAGATCTAATATTGATAGCACAACAGGGTAACTATATTAGATAATAATTTAATGTACATATTAAAATAACTAAAACAGTACAATTGGATTGTGTGTAACATAAAGGACAAAGGCTTGAGAGGATTAATACCCCATTTGTCATGTAATTAGTATGCATTGCATACCTAATATCTCATTGTACCCTATAAATATATATGCCTATTATGTACCCACAAAAATTAAAAATTAAAAAAATTTGTAAATAAGTTCTATTCTGTTCTTTCTAGAACCAGGAACCATAATCTCACACTGGGATTATAGACTGTTGTCTTCTATATCACTGCTGAGCCATGGACAGAGTTGGACATAGGGCAAATTAAATGCCACAAAGTTTTCTACCATTTTTGAGTTATCTACTTATTATGTTAACTTAGTGGCTTTAAACTTTTGACTGTTTTCCAGAAGTGGCATGGGCATGGAGGACTAGGAAAGCATACTTAGAATTAGTATGAATGTTAACTGCTTTTCCTTTGCTTAATTCAAGTGCCCTTGTGAGGGCAATTAGTTTGGCTAGTTGAGCACTTGTGCCTGAGGAGAGAGATGCACTCTCAACAATATCATTCAGAGTAACTATTGCATATGCCCTGCTTTATGGATCCCTTGTTTTACAAAAGAACTTCTGTTGACAAAAAGAATCCAGTCTGGGTTCTCTAAAGGGGTTTCCTTGAGGTCCTCTCTGGCCACATAGGTTTGTACTACTGTCTGCTTGTAGTCATGTTCAAGCTCCCCAGCTTCCTCTGGGAGGAAGGTGGCTGGATTTAGGGAGGGGCAGGCTCTAGATGGGACTGCAGATCCCTCTAATAGCAGAGCTTGATACCTGAGGAGGCCATTATCTGTTAGCTATAGACTCCCTTTAGAAGACAGCAGTTCTGCCACATTATGCAGAGTGTAAACAGTTAAGTTAGTCCCCATGGTAACTTAGTAGCCTCTGGTATCAGCAAGGCTACCACTGCAACTGCCCGGAGGCATGCTGGCCATCCTTTGGCTACCAAATCAAGCTCCTTACTTAGGTAGCCTACAGGCTACCTTTTATAGTCCACATAATGTGGCAGAACTGCTGTTTTCTAAGGGGAGTCTGTGGCTAACAGACAACTGCCTCCTCAGGTATGAAGAGCCTGGGTTCGAACTCCAGGGCCATTTCCTTCCTTTCTGATACATAAAGATTAACTCCCTTCCCTATGGGGAGACTAAGGGCTGGTGCCTTAAGCAACCCTTGTTTTAGTTGGTTCAAGGCCTTCTAGCCTCCAGTTCCCAGGCCAGTGAGTTTTAGCTATCTGAGTCTCCTTTATTAGGTGATATGAGGGATGAGCTATTTCACTGTATCCAGCTATGCATAGTCTGCAGAATCCTGTAATGCCTAAGAATCCCCTCAGTTGCTTCAGAGTTTGGGGGAAGGGGAAGGAGGATATGGGCTTAATCCTTTCTTTGCCCAATGCCCTGGTCCCCTCTGACAATACCAGGCCGAGGTACTTCACTGAAGTCTTACAGAGCTGAGCTTTAGATTTTGACACCTTACATCCTCTGTTAGCCAGAAAACTAAGAAGAGTCTTACTGACCTCCTGAGAGATTTCTTCAATTGGAGCACAGAGGAGAATGTCATCTACATTTGTAAAACTTTAACCTGAGAATAAAGAAACTTGAAGAAGTCTCTTGAAAATTCCTGCCCAAACAAGTGGGGGCTGTCTTGGAATCCCTGAGGTAACAACATCCCGGTTAACTGGGTGGTTTGGTTAGAGGGAACCTCAAATGCAAACAAATACTGGGAGTAGGGGTATAGTGGTATGCAGAAGAAGGCATCCTTTAGGTCCAGGACTGTGAACCATTTAGTTCCCTCAGGTATCAGAGTTAGTAGGGTATATGGATTGGGAACCACCGGGTGAATTGGAACCACAGCCTCATTAATGAGGCAGAGGTCCTGAACTAGTCTCCACTCGCAGTTGGGTTTTCGTACTCCCAGTATTGGGGTATTACAAGGGCTGTGGCACGGATTGAGGAGGTCCTGCAACCTTAATTTATCAATTATAGCTTCTAGTCCTTTCCTAACTTCTGGTTTCAGGGGATATTGTTTCTGGTTAGGAAAGGAGGTGGGATCCTTAAAGTGGATCTGAACTGGTATAGCAGTTGTTGCTCAGTCAATTTTTCCTTGAATTGAACAAACTTCTGTTAATACCAGTCTCCATTAAGGGGAGACAAAGAGTTTGTCCTGGAGTCATCAGGGTGGTGGTCCTTATATGGGCCAGAATGTCCCTGCCCAACAGAGGAGCTGGGCTTTCAGGAATAATTAGAAAGGCATGGGTGAACAAGAGGTCTCCCCAACTACAACTAAAGGGTTGGGAAAAAGATCAGGTTAAAGGCCTTCCTGAGATGCCCCTCATGGTCATACTAAGAGAGGAGAGGGAGCCTGGATTGGAGAGGAGAACTGAGAGACCAGCCCCAGTGTCCAGAAGGAGGTCCACTTTTCTTCCTTTGATTTCCAGAATTTCCTGTGCTCCTGGATGCCAATGGCTGCCTGTGATTGGCTGAAGCTTTCCTGTTTATTATTGGCTAAAACTTGGCTATTTGGTACACAAAAATAATACACTTTTAAGTTAGGTTTTAGTTTGTTATGTAGAAACTCAAATTATGGAGACAGCTCAAGTTAATGGCCTCCTGCTTATTTAATTTATTACTACGTAGAGACAGACAGCATCTCTCTTACTCATTTTACACTCCTGTTTTAGACTATTCATATTTTACCCAAGTGCTATCTTTCTTCTGTGAGCTCTAAGAAAGGGACAACTCATGACAATACCCTGGAATTCCCCTCCCACTTCTAATTTTATTTCATCATTTGAAATGTAGTCTACATCACAGAATATAACAAAAGAAAAACTGACCATGTGTTATGCTTTATATAAAAAGTGTAACAAATTCCCCAGCCTGAGATAATTGAGTCAGTGCTTCCCCCCAGTTTTCCTCTCTTACTCATCAATAATCTACATTTTAAGAACTGTAGCTTGTACCACCTAATTTTCTGTAATCAAAGTGTTTATTAAGTATAAAATGTTTGGCTAAAAAAGAGAAGTGCCACTAGTAGTTGGCATAGAAAATTGGTCTTTTCTCAGAATATCCAAGATTTTCCCTGACTTCTCATTGGCCAGCACTTTGTCATAAGCCAATATATAAAATAGTCACCAGCAAAGAAGTTGAGATTAGCATGTTTTATTTAGGCCAATCATAATTCATACTCGGTGGGCTAAAGGCATTTTCTCCCTTCCCTGGGCATAATGCTGATGGAATATGCTTTAGATTCTATAAATTATGTAGAAGGAGGGAATGACTTAGTTGAGCAATCAACTCTGTCCATCAATCATATATTTCCTTTGTTTTTTTATATCACATTCTCCTCCTGAGCTTTCTCACATTTATCTAATTGCTGATAGTCATTTTGTGATACTCTCTTCTATCTAACTCTTAAACATTGATGGCTTTTAGAACTCTGGCTTTTGTTCTCTTTTCATGCTCCTACTCCACAGACTCCCCTATAACATTCTAACCTAGTCTCATGACTTCAATTACTTCACAAGTGAGATGAATGCCAAATACATACATCCATAGAATATCTCCTGCTAATTAGGACTGTATACTCAACTGATTACTATTTCTAAATTTGAATAACAGGCACCTCAAACTCACTATGATCAAAGCTGAATAATTATTTTCTTACAAACCTGTTTTGTATGCTGTCATTCTAATAGGAATTAACTAAAATGCCCAATCAAGAATCTCAGGTGTCATCTTAACTTTCTATCCTTCTTTACCTTTGTATCTACACAATCACCAAGTCCAGATAATTCTGGTTTTGAAAACATGGGAGAAGATAAGGTTAACCAAATAATATATGGGGAGTAAGAAATAGATCTAGTAATAAGTCTAACAATATTATATGTAAATAATAGCCATGGAAAGGAACTACAACAGAATACAGAAGTGACAGAAAAAGTTACAAAGAGGAAACATAACCTTGTGAAAAGCAAGTAAAGAAGGATTGTCAAGAAGGTGAAAACAGTTAACAATTCCAAATGAGGCCAAAATCATTCATTAACATAATCACAGAAAAATATCCATTGAATTTAGCACAGGAAGTTGAGACAGAGCCTGAATATACTTGGATAAAGAGTAAATGTAGAAATGGGATTTTGGGATATGATGGCATAAATACATGTACTACTTAATCTGTTTCTGTTCTCAACTCCTTGGCTCAAGAGTCTCAACAACCAAAATTTGCTTATTGTTAATGTTTATAGGAAATTGTTGTTGCACGTGGGGTCAGGAGTACAGATTCACAGCTATTCCAGAGGCTCAGAGTTTCAATGTACAAGGACCCACAGGCAGTGATACTTGCTACATGCAATCCTTGAATATATCATTTTATCATAAAAATATAGGTAGCCCCAGAAAATGTTAATCCTAATGAATTAAAGGACCCTAGTCCGACAGTTATTAGGTGACTGTCTTTCTCTTGTATTACTAAACAAACAAACAAAAAAAGATGGAATACCTAAAGTAAAATGAAGAAAATAAAATTAACTATATCAGTTATCACAATAAAGTAGAATAGACTAATTCCTCCTATCAAATACAGAGTTTGAGATGAAAAAAACCTCTGGCAAATATCTAGTCCAAAAAAAAATCACTTTAGAAACATAACACAGATGTTGAAAAATGAAACGGTGAAATATGATTTACTTTACATATAAGAAAAAATGTCAATCAAATGTCAATCACAAGAGGCAATATTCACATATATAAGACAGTATTCATTTCACAAATGCAACATTCAAGGTGAGAACCAAAATCATTGATTAGAACTCTAGGATATGCATTCCCTAATCCCTGTAATCTGTGAATACGTCATATCACACTGTAAAGGAGACTTTGCAAATGGGACTGAAGTTAAGGACTGGAGAAGGAGAGATTATCTTGGATTATCCAATAAGTTTCAACCTAATTATGAATCTTTAAAAGCAGAGAACCCCTCCTGGCTGTAGTCAAAAGATATGATGGCAAAAGGATAAGAGACATGCAATGATACTCATTTTGAAGATGGAGGCAAGGGCCATGAGTAAAGAAATTTGTGAGTAGCTTCTGGAAGTTGCAAAAGTCAGAGAAACTTATTTTCCCTTAGGGTATCTGGGAAGGGAAACATTTGATTGAAGTCCAGTGACACTTGTGTAAGATTTTTAAACTACAGAACTATAGTATAATAAATGTGCATCATTTTTAGCCCCTGAGTTTTTGGCAATTTGTGAAAGCATTGATAAAACACTAACGGACATTTCTATAATAATAAAATTAATAGTCAATGGATAATTTAAAAACTCATATTTTTATGCACCAAAAAAGCAAGAAAATGCATATAGCAAAACTTCTAGACAATACCAAAATACTAGAATCATCATAGCAAAATATTTTAGTATTTTAAATCAAAAGACTAATATGATTCCTTGGGATTTAAATAATATTATATAATTTTTTTTTTTTTTCTGAGAGAAAAAGGAAGAAGAAGAGAGAGAGAAGAGCGATTCTTTGTAAGAATGAAAGTTTTTAACCTCTAATGGAGTATCCATTTGTACAGAACTCTCAACAAAACATTAAAGCATTCTACCTAAAGAGACATTTTTATAAGCCATATTTTCAGACCACAAAATATCAAATGTCAAAACAAAAGCAAAGCATCAAAAAATGTCATGATCCCCTGAAAATAATTATCTATTCATCTAAATAGCATACAGGTCAAAGAGCAAATATATAAACTTTGAAACAAAATTATGTAATATAAAAATCTACTATGTTAAAATGGAATTCCATCTGGGTTTTCTAAGAGTGCATAGTTTAACTATGTAACATTACCAGTTTGTGTGTGATTGATTGTGTCCTTTCAGGGTGATTGCTACTCTCATTTTATTGAATAGTCTTTGCTTCTTTTGAATGAGTATTAATATTTTTTATTTCTAATAACTTATTTGTAAATGTTTCTAATTATATAAAACACTCTTTAGAAGTTACAGTTTAAAAGTTATTACCTGAAGAAAGATAATTTCACGTTTTACAAAATCCAAATCTATGACAAATGTTCAGATAAAAAGCAAATATATTTTAGTAAATTTCTTATGACTTTGAAATTATTTTTTACCAAAAGCTGGTTAATTATTAATTGCCAAAAGGACCCTAATATTTTTAACCTTATACTTCACAGAGACTGAAATTGTAATAAAACAGCCCCTTCTCCCATTTCCCAAATATCCAGTGTCTGTTGCAAGGTATGTAATAATCTACATAATAGGTTAGTAGTTATTTTGTAGAATATCCTTAATTCACTCACAAATCACTGATTGTATGGAATATAATGCAAGTGTCAAAACAGCCTCGCTTCCCCTATGGGCTTTAAAGAGATTTACACACTGTATAAAAAAATTATTGTGTAAACAGAAAAAAAAAATCAATCAGAGGTTTGAAATCATTGACCATTATATTATTTTCAGTAAAGAAACTAAGAACAGAAGCCTTAACACTTCTTAAAACTCTGAATATCTTAAAATCTACATGCTTGGCCTTTTTAGACTTCCAAACTTGGTTTTCTTATTCTTATAAGAAAGAATAAAATAATTGATGAGCTGTATCTTACCATCTCTAGAAAACTGAAAGTAGTGTTTTATGGTATATACCAGTAGGAAGTCATTACCTTTCAAGATTTAAACATCATTTTAATACAAAGTGTATCACATAAATAGCCTATAAATAGTATATCAAATTATTGACTTAATTCTTTACATTTAACGATTTATTTTAAAGAAAACTGCAAATATAAATACTGGCATATTCTTGCTCAGCTATATGTCATTTTGCCCAGGCAATACAAGTTGGAAATCTTGGAGTCATTGTTGGTTTATTTAATTTGTTCCATATATAGACATTGCTAAATATTGAAAGAATCTGTTCTTGAAGTTCCTCTTAATTATGTCTCCTCCTTTCTTTTTCCTTTGTCATTGTTGTCTTTCTGACCTGTATTTGCCCATGTCTGGATTACTGCATCAGATTATTAGCTGAGCATTTCATATTGGTCTTCACTACCTTATGGTCATCCCACATAGCCCCTGATTAATTACAACATATGTTGTAAAGACAACAAATGTTACTGGAATTATGTTCCATGAGAAGCATTTGTATTGAAAAATAACTTCAATACAAATGCTTCTCATGGAAGACAATTCCAGTAACATTCAAAATATAAAATATTTATATTCAAAAATATAAATTATTGGGTATCTTCATTTTACTTCCAAGTCTTAAGGGGCTTAGTACCTTTTCTGGGGCATCAGGGGCAGACATTATTTCCATTACACTGGAATATAAAGGACTGTATCATCAAAGGCTTATACAGAATGGTGCATTTGAATTCCTAGGCTAATGTGACCTTTCACACTTTCTAGTCAAGTTCCTAGAGATCTTTTTTTCAATTGCATATTTTCATATATATGTGCTGCTACAGTTATAATTGCTTAATTTTTAGTTAAATTATGTATGTGTGTGTGTTTGCATGTGTATGTATATCGATATATATATATTTAAACTTTTCACATATATGTGCTGCTAGAGCTGTAATTACTTAATTACACTTGGATACAAAATACATAAACACACTCACCAGTTATAAACATGGAAATTTGGAAATTGTTCAAGAAACAGTTTATGGCTGTTTGGTATTAAGCATGGTGACTGGGGTTCCTGCAGCCATCTTGTGATCATGAGTTTCACTTCTATGTAAAAAAGGACAAAGGTAGAAAGACAGAAAAAGCCTAAGTCCCTGATGTCATTTTGGAAAACAAGGGTAACCCTGGACTGACCATACTAGGCTTCTTTTCCGTGTTTAAGACATCACATTTGGGTTTCTGTTAGAAGTCCTACTTCTCAAACAGTACAATCTACATTGTGTAAAATTAGAAATAGTCATTAACAGGCATGTGATTTACCATTGTCACATCTGCATAATATATTTTGGTTAAAAGTTCTAGGAAAATTATTTTGCACGGAGTAACTGCCTCCCCATTCCTGAGTGTGACCTATACTCTGATCTCCCACCTAATCCACTGTTTCTATGCATCCTTTAAAATAAGAATTGTGTATATGGATACATACAAATGTATTATACATATGGTATATATATTATTATTAAAATATACCAAATACCTATGTACATAGAAAAAGATTGAGCACATATGTGCAAAAATGAAAATGGTTGTGTTTAGATAGTGGGAACATGATAGATTTTCTTTTTTTTACTTTTTTTAAATTTTCCAAAATTGTCTTCACTATTGTTGCCTTCAAATTAAGCATTGGAAGATTTTTATAAAGAAGCAATTGATGGTTTTGACTCTTGGATTGTTTGACTGGGAAGATATAGTGGGAATCAGGAATATTTTTTCTATCTGTATAACTATTTTAAACTACATTTTTTTTTGTTTTAAGACAGGGCCTTACTCTGTCACCCAGGCTGGACTGCAGTGGCATGATCTTGGCTCACTGTAGTCTCGAAGGCCCAGGTGTACTCTCACCTTAGCCTCTCAGAGTAGCTGAGACTACAGGCTTGCACATCACCATATGTGGCTAATTTTTTTTTTTTTTTTTTTTTTTTGTAGAGCCAGGGTTTCACCATGTTGTCCAGGCTGAGCTTTAACTCCTGGCTGCAAGCAATCTGCCCTTCTTGGCCTCTCAAAGTGCTGAGATTACAGATGTGAGCCACTGTACCCAGGCTATTTTATACTATTTAATACTTAAATTTTAATTAAGTGATGTGGTTTGGCTGTGTCCCCACCCAAATCTCAACTTGAATTGTATCTCCCAGAATTCCCATGTGTTGTGGGAGGGACCCAGGGAGTGGTAATTAAATCATAGGGGGCGGTCTTTCCTGTGCTATTCTCATGATAGTGAATAAGTCTCATGAGACCTGATGGGATTATCAGGGGGTTCCACTTTTGATTCTTTCTCATTTTCTCTAGCCACTGCCATGTAAGAAGTGCCTTTCACCTCCTGCCATGATTCTGAGATCTCCCCAGCCATGCGGAACTGTAAGTCCAATTAAACTTCTTTTTCATCCCAGTCTCAGGTATGTCTTTATTAGCAGCATGAAAATGGACTAATACAGTAAATTGGTATCACTAGAGTGGGTCATTGCTGAAAAGATACCCAAAAATGTGGAAGTGAATTTGGAACTGGGTAACAGGCAGAGGCTGGAACAGTTTGGAAGGCTCAGAAGAAGACAGGAAAATGTGGGAAAGTTTAAACCCTCCTAAAGATTTATTGAATGGCTTTGACAAAAATGCTGATAGTGATATGAACCTAAAGGTCCAGGCTGAGGTGGTCTCAGATGGAGATGAGGAACTTGTTTGGAACTGGAGCAAAAGTGACTCTTACTATGTTTTAGCAAAGAGATTGGCCACATTTTGTCCCTGCCCTAGAGATTTGTGGAAGTTCGAACTTGAGAGAGATGACTTAGGGTATCTGGTGAAAGAAATTTCTAAGCAGAAAAGCATTCAAGAGGTGACTTGGGTGCTGTTAAAAGTATTCTGTTTTAAAAGGGAAAGAGAGCATAAAAGTTCAGAAAATTTGCAGCCTGACGATGCAGTAGAAAAGAAAAACCCATTTTTTTAGGAGAAATTCAAGCCAGCTGCAGAAATTTGCATAAGTAGCAAGGGGCCTAATGTTAATCCCCAAGACCATGGGGAAAATTTCTCTAGGTCATATCAGAGACCTTCACAGCAGCCCCTCCCATCACAGACCCAGAGGCCCAGGAGGAAAAAGTAGTTTCATGGGCCGGACCCAGGGTCCCCACGCTGTGTGCAACCTAGGGACTTGGTGCCCTGTGTCCCAGCTGCTCCAGCCATGGCTGAAAGGGGCCAACATAGAGCTTTAGAGAGTGAAAGCCCCAAGCCTTGGCAGCTTCCAAGTGGTGTTGAGGCTGCAGGTGCACAGAAGCCAATAATTGAGGTTTGGGAACCTCCACCTAGATTTCAGAAGATGTATGGAAATGCCTGGATGCCCAGGCCAAAGTTTGCTGCAGGGGCAGGGCCCTCATGGAGAACCTCTGCTAGGGCAGTACGGAAGAGAAATGTGGGGTCAGAGCCCCGACCAAGAATTCCTACTGGGGCATTGCCTAGTAAAGCTGTGAGAAGAGGGCCACCATCCTCCAGACACCAGAATGGTAGATCCACCAACAGCTTGCATGTGTGCCTGGAAAAGCCGCAGACACTCAGCACCAGCCAGTGAAAGAAGTTGGGAGGAAGGCTGTAGCCTGCAAAGCCACAGGGGTGGAAATGCCAAGCCCATGGGAACCCACCTCTTGCATCAGAATGACCTGGATGTGAGACCTGGAGTCAAAGGAGATCATTTTGGAGCTTTAAAATTTGATTGCCCTGCTGAATTTCCGACTTGCATGGGCCCTTTAACCCCTTTGTTTTGGCCAATTTCTCCCATTTGGAACAGCTGTATGTACCAAATACCTGTACCCGTATTGTATCTAGGAGATAAGTAGCTTGCTTTTGATTTTACAGGTTCATAGGTGGAAGGCATGTGCCTTGTCTCAGATGAGACTTTTGGACTGTGGAGTTTTCGGTTAATGCTGCAATGAGTTAAGACTTTGGGGGACTGTGGGGAAGGCGTGATTGGTTTTGAAATGTGAGGACATGAGATTTGGAGGGGCCAACTTGAATTGTATCTCCCAGAAATCCTACTTGCTGTGGGAGGGACCCAGGGGGAGGTAATTGAATCATGGGGGCTATTCTCATGATAGTGAATAAGTCTCATGAGATCTGATGGGTTTATCAGGGGTTTCCACTTTTACTTCTTTCTCATTTTCTCTTGCCACTGCCATGTAAGAAGTGCCTTTCAACTCCCGCCATGATTCTGAGGTCTCCTCAGCCATGTGGAGCTGTAAGCCCAATTAAACATCTTTTTCTTCACAGTCTCAGGTATGTCTTTATCAGCAGTATGAAAACGAACTAATACACTAAGTGTAACAGAAGAACAGAAGTGTGATTAATGTTAGGAGTTTATAAAATAATTATGTGAAAAGCAAAAATACAACATGACTCAATAAACAGTAAATCCAATGGTAATGTTTTTCTTCAATTTTGGCACTCTGCTGATAATAATTTCTTGAACATTTTATTTTAAAATATATACTATCTTTTGTAATATCAGCTAAAATAATTTGTTACATCCATATCTGTATTACGCTTCCTTTAAAAGCAATGAATTGAGCACACTTGAGGGCTTTAACTAAATAAGAGTTTCATTCATAATTTTCAAGTCACAAGGATCCTCTATCTAAAAATGTTCCATTCCTTTAGCCTTTAAAGACAAGAATGACATAAACGAGGGATGACTTCCTTTTTTATTTATTTTTTTATTTTTATTCTTTTTTTGAGACGGAGTCTTGCCCTGTAGCCCAGGCTGGAGTGCAGTGGCGCCATCTTGGCTCACTTCAAGCTCCGCCTCCCTGGTTCATGCCATTCTCCTGCCTCAGCCTCCCGAGTAGCTGGGACTACAAGCGCACGCCGTCATGCCCGGCTAATTTTTTGGTATTTTTAGTAGAGATGGGGTTTCACCATGTTAGCCAGGATGGTCTCGATCTCCTAACCTTGTGATCTGCCCGCCTTGGCCTCCCAAAGTGCTGGGATTACAGGCGTGAGCCTGGGATGATTTCTTTAAGGGGAAATGCAATCCTCCATTAAGTTCAAACTTTATGAGTATTTTCATTCTGCCTGTGGTTAGGTAAATAGCCAAGTGCTAAAAAACATTTGTACACAACACACTTGATTAATAGGTGCTTAATGTACTAATAGAACAGCAATTCAGGAGTGATGCATTAGAGTTCTCCAGAGAAACAGAACCAGCACATGCATGTGTCTGTAGGTAGATAGGCAGCTAGGTAGGTAGGCAGCTAGCTAGTTAGCTGGATTTGTTTCAAGGAATTTAAGCAAATGATTGTGGAGTCTGGTAGGTTTCAAATCTATTGGGCGGACTGACAGGCTTGAAACTCAGGCAGGAGTTGTTGAATTTTTCAGGCAGAATTTCATCTTCCTTCAGAAAACCAGTTTTGCTTTTAAAGATTTGCATCTAATTGAATGAGGTCCATCCAAATTACCCAGAATAATTTATTTTTATTAAAATGAATTGACCATAGATTTTGACTACAACTGCAACACATCTTTACATCAATACGTACATGCATGTTTGAATAACTGGGTACTACAGCCTAACCAAGGTGACACATAGAACTAACATTAGTCTATTTCTCGTCAACTTGGCAACCATACACATCTTCATAAACCATACTTATTCTCCACATAAGGACAATAACAATGCCATATTTGCACCTAACATGATACAACTATCATGTGTACAAACAAAATCATGCTAATCCTTTCCCTGTAAGTGAACACAAAGTCCCTGGGGAATGTTCATTTTTCTACTTGATACCCTATAACCAATATAATACAATAGGGTGACTATAATTAACAACAACTTACTGTATATTTTCTTTTCTCTCCCTCTGTCTTTTTTTTTCTTTGAGAGTCTCACTCCATCGCCCAGTCTGGAGTGCAGTGATGCAATCTCAGCTCACTGCAACTTCCACCTCCCGGGTTTAAGTGATTCTCCTGCCTCAGCCTCCCGAGTAGCTGGGATCACAGGCACCTGCCACCATGCATGGCTAATTTTCATATTTTTAGTAGAGACGGGGTTTCACCATGTTGGCCAGGCTTGTCTTGAACTCCTGAACTCAAATGATCCTCCTGCCTTAGCCTCCCAAAGTTCTGGGACTACAGGCGTGAGCCACCATGCTCAGCCACTTACTGTATATTTTCAAATAGCTAGAAGAGTGGAATTTGGATGTTCTCAACAAAAAGAAATTATAAATGTTTGGGGTGAGGAGTATGCTAATTAACCTGGTTTTATTATAACATATTGTATATATGCATAAAATACATGTATATTTATATAACCTCATAAGTTTAAGGAATGAAATAAATGTGAACAGGAAAAAAATGATATCGGGACAGTTGGACATGTAAATGAAAAAAAAAGTTAATTTGAATGTGAACCTCACAACCTATGTAAAAATCAATACAAAGTAGACTGCAGACCTACATGTAAGAGCTAAAACTGTAAACTTTAGGATAAAACATGGTATACATTTCTTTCTGGTCTTGAGCTAGGCAATCATTTCTTAGAAATGACACCAAAAGCAGAGTGGGGGGGGGAGGACTTACTCAAAATTAAATGTTTACATTTCAAAAAAGTACAACTGAGAAAATAACAAGATGCAATTTTCCCATGTAACAGACCTGCACATGTACCCACTGAACATAAAATAAATGTTGGAAAGAAAAACAATTAAGTAAATAAATGAAACAAAATCCTTCTCTCTGAAAAAATAAATGAAAAAATTTCCATTGTTCTACATAATCACCAAAACAAAAGAAAGGAAGTGAAAAGACATCTCACAGAAAGGGAGAAATATTTGTAAATTATATATTCAATAGGGACATACACTGAATATACAAAGAACTCTAACAACAAAAAAATATGAATAATAAAAAGATTCATATTTTTTAATGGGTGAAGAACTTGAATAAGTATTTCACAAAAGAGTATATCCAAATGGCCATTAAGCACATGAAAAGATGCTTGATACTATCAGTAACTAAGGAAAAGCAAATCAAGACCACATACCACCCATTGTAATGGCTATAATAAAAAAGACATTATAACAAGTGTTGGCAGGAGTGTCATGAAAATGTAACCTTCATATGTTGCTGAGGATGGTGTAAAATGGTGCAATGACATTGGAAAATAATTTGACAGTTCCTCAAACATGTAAACATAGAGTTACCATGTGACCCAGTAATTTCACTCCTAGATATTCATCACAGAAATTAAAACATATGTTCACACAAAGATTTTTATGTCAGTGTTTAGCACAGCAATATTCACTGTAGCCAAGAAGTGGAAGTAACTCAAATGTCCATGAGTTGATGAATGATGGTTACACAAAATGTAGTAGATCTATATAACAAATGCTGTTTGACAGTAAAGTGAAATATTGATGTATAGTACATAAGTGAACCTCAAAACATGCTTTGTGAAATAACGTAGATTCAAAAGAACACACACTGTATAAAACTGTTTATATGAAAGATCTTGAATAGTTAAAACTGTAGAGATAGGAAGTAGATTAGGGGAGCAAGGGAAGAATAAGGATTGACAGTTGTTGGGCAAATCTAATATCAGACTGTTATAATGGCAGTACAATTCTGTGAATATAGGTAAAGTCATTGAAATGCATTAATTTTATGATACATAAATTAAAGCTGTTTAAAATAGGTAAGAAAAAATATGATGGCAATAACTATTATTAAAATATCTTATGTTAGATGATAAGTGGGTAAAAGAAAGAAGACAATAAAATAATTGGTATATGTTATATATACACACAAACATATAATAAGACATAAAAATTCATAATAATTACAATCTTCATTTCTGTAACTGATCCCATGATCACAGCTAATAGTTATAATTACTTTCTTCTACTGTCCATTCCATATTTGCATTCTGCTCAGCAAGCCCCTAAACTGTTAATGGCTCTTTGCCTACTGGGATTCCCTAAATCTTTATTCATGAAGGGTCTGGGTCATTAGTATTCCTTCCTGATTTGGGTTGTTATTGCTTTCCATTGAGTAAAATCAGATGGTATGGTTAGTACTAGGAGACAGCCTAAGAGATTCTGTATGTCCTGTCTTCCAGACTTACATTTCTTTACCTCAATTGTGTAATAGCAGTCCAATATCCTCTCACTAATCAGGACAAATCAACCCAGCCAGCAAGGTAACTTCATTGCCTGTTGACTCAGAGGCATGAGAAGTGTAATGTAGTAGGGTGACAGTCTTAGCTTCCAGTTCAGCAGAATCATTCTTATGTCTCTTAGTGGAAACATTTCTCCCTTTGAAATTAAGACCTATAGACCAGGGGAACTTAAGGTTTCAGGGACAGGAAGTAACATTTGCTGCTAGTGCATCACTAGGGATACTAACAATGAGTGGTGCCACTCCCATTTCCCCCTCTTGATATTGGGGCCTGTGAAATCTAGCCATGAATGAAACACCAACATATATTTAACATTGATTCAGGGCATATACAGACTCCTGGTGAATGTTGCCCCAGTGCTGCAAGGAATTCTGTCTACCTGATCCTGTAGCTGAGTTTTCAAAAGGCCATTCCACCATTCTATCAAGCCACTTGTTTCAAGATTATGGAAAACACATTAATACTAGTGAATTCTATGAGTATGTTCCCCATTGGTGCACTTCATTTGCTCTAAAGGGAGATTTTCATCAAAAGCAATGCTTTGAGGAACACCATAATGATAGATAAGGTATTATCTGTATTCCTCAGATAGCAGTTTGGGTATAAGCATTGTGTAGAAAGAAAGCAAATCTATATCGAGTGTAAGTATCCGTCTCAGTTTGGCCTGCTATAAGAAAAATACTCTAGGATGGGTAATTTATTAAAAACAGAATTTTAACACTCACAATTCTGTAGGTTACGAAGTCCAAGATCAAGAGGCCTGCAGATTGGATGTCTGATGAAGGCCCATTCTTCATTGGTGATGCCTTCTGGTTGTGTCCTCACATAACTGAAAGGATGAACAAGATACCTTAATCCTCTTTTATAAGGACACTAATCCAT
The DNA here is from genome assembly GCF_009764315.1 of Trachypithecus francoisi. Lineage (NCBI taxonomy): Eukaryota > Metazoa > Chordata > Mammalia > Primates > Cercopithecidae > Trachypithecus > Trachypithecus francoisi. Next base: position 103,654,746 of record NW_022681471.1, read on the forward strand.
TCATGAAGGCTCTTCTCTCATGACCTAATGAACCCCTAAAAGGCCCCCCTCCTAAATCATTACCTTGGGGGATAGGCTTCAGCCTATAATTTTTGGAGAGACACAAACATTCAGAGTATAGCAACATCTCTTCTAGTAAGAAGAAAGTGCCTTTCCTTCCACGATGGAAGTGATCCATTGTAATTAGCCTGCCACAAGGTAGCTAGTGACCAACCACAGAAAATGGTAACATATCATAGACCCATTGCTGGTAACTACAGTTGGTTTATTGCCCACTCAGCAGTGGCTGTAGCCAGTTTGGCCTTGGTTAGTGGAAATCCTTATTTCTAAGTTCATAGCCTTCATTCCTGCCAAACATGGCCACTTTGTTCATGAGACCATGGGACAATGACACAGGAGGCAGGATAAAGAGGCTGACTGGGATACACAGAATAAGCAATCTTGTCCACTTAATTATTAAAAGCCATCTATGCTAAGGTTATCCTTTGGTGAACATTCACATGAAATGGACTTTTTAAAAACATTTTTCACCTATTCAGAGAGGTCTGGCTACATTCCTCTTCTCCAGATTTCTTAGTACCCAATTTTTCAGTCATGCTCCTACCGAGTCCCTGACCATCCAATAAAACTCTTGGCTACAGCCCATGAATCAGTACTCAGTCACACATCTGGCCATTTCTCCTTCCAAGAAAAATAAAATTTTCCAAGCAAAATTTCCCCTCACTTTTTTCTTTTTCTTCCCTGTCCTTCAGGAATGTCTTAGAGAGGGGCTGTAGTGCTGCAGCTGTCCACTTTCAGGTGATGCCTACATATTATGCAGAGCCATCTGTATACCAGGCTCAATTATTCTCTTCCTTTGTCTCCTGATTGTAGAGAATTTATCATTAGGCCATAGATGGAGATTGAGAGAGAGAAGGCAGTGTAGCAAAAGGAAGATCATTGGCATATGTGCAATTTCTTCATGTAAGTTACTTGTGCCTTCAGGACCTGCTCAGACCCAATCTCATATATACCACTTCCATTTGTTTATGGAGTACTGCTGTATACACCCAACTATAAGCTTGGTAGGTCAGACAACACTCAGTTCATGATGGGCAACTGAGGTCACATGGGAACTTGGTGGTCCATGGCTAGGTGTTCAGCCTCTATTAAGGCCAAAAACTGTTTATCAGAACAAAAGTAACTACCCACAAAGGATGGCAAGGATTTGCTTCAACTCATAGATGTCTGCAGTATGATTTACCTATAGGGCCTCCCAAAGGCTTTAAACAGCATCTCTACCTGCCACTGAAACTTCAAGCACCATTAGATCTGCTGAATCATATGGCCCAAGCGGCAGAGCAGCTTCCACAGCAGTTTGGAATCTATTTCCAAACCTTCTCTTTTTCTGGGCTCCACTCAAAACTGCAACTTTTTTCGTCATGCAATAAATGGGATGGGGTAGCACAACCAAATGAAAAATGTGTTGCTTCCAAAATCCAAAGAAGCCCACCAGGTGTTGGATCTCATTTTCTGGTGGTAGAACCAGACACAACCACTTAGAAATCTAGGATATACCAAAATTGTCACCACCACTAAGTACCTGGTAATTGAAGTGTAAGACCCATGAATTTTTGTTGGATGTATTTCCCACCATTTGACAAACAAATTCCCTATCAAAAAGTCCATAGTAGCTGATAGTTCTTGCTCACTCAGTCCAATTAACATAATGTTATCCATTTAGTGAACCAGTCTGATGATGTCTTGTGGAAGGGAAAGGTAAGCAAGGTGGACTAAACTTTAACATAGATCCAGGGAGCTGATATATCCCTGAGTTAGGAGAGTGATGTATTGTTGGCTTGCCAAATGAAAGGAAACTGCTCTGGTGGGCTTTAGTAGCAAGTTTGGAGAAAAAAAGCATTTTTCAGGTTATTAGCTGTATACCAGATATCAGGTGTGTGTTAATTTGCTCAAGCAACCAAACCATATCTGGAACAGCAGCTGAAATTGGAGTCACCACCTGGTTACATGTATGATAATCCACTGTCATTTTCCAAGATTCATCTGTTTTCTACATAGGCCAAATAGGTGAATTTAATGGGGTTGTGGTGGGAATTATCTCCCTTGCATCCTTCTAGTCCTGAGTGGTGGCACTAATCTCTGCCAGCTCTCCAGGAATGTGTTATTCCTTCTGACTTACTGTTTTCCTCAGTAGAAGAAGTTCTAGTAGTTTCCACTTGGGCATTCCTACCATAATATCCCTCAACACGACAGTTCAGGAAATTTATATTTGTATTCTACCAGTTGCTGAGTATAACTACTCCAATTCTGTATTCTAGAAGCATGGAAATAACTACAGGATGTGTTTGGGGACCAACTAGACTCAGTGTGAGAAGGATCTGAGCTAAAATTCCTTTACCTAACTTCTGTAGGTCTTACTCTGATTGGCGGAACACAGTGACATTTGAGTCTTGTAATTAGGGTCAGTTCAGTGTTCAGTAATCATCAGACATCTTATTATTTCTATTTCCTCTGTGTATAATCTCTCTGGTAAAATGCCATAGGTCCCTTTGGAGAAGGCTAAGAGACATATTATAGGTTTAAATTTTGGGCAGCGTAGCAGGGTCTTTCCTCAAGGATACTCAGCTTCATCTTTAATCAAGGAGCTAAGCTGGTGAGAAACTGACGTTGACTGTACCAGAAAAATTTGGAATTAAAGAACTTTAAAAATTCTGCTCCTGTTGCTGACTCTCATTGCCTTGGGACAATTTTAACATGTTTCTTTGGCTGAGAAATGGCTCACATCAGTGGGGCCACTAGTGCTGCTGTCTGAGGTATAACATGGGCAACGAAAAAGACCTGCTGAGATAAGAAATTTATGAGCACAGGTAAAGGGGTTTCAGGGATGTTTTTTATCTCACCACTTTCCTAAAAACCAGGGAGTGTGCCTTTTTCCAATGTTGATTCCTCTGAAGGCTGTAAAGGTGAATGCAATGACCATGTCTGTTTCCTGGTGGAATGGTAGCCAAAAAAATTAATCAGAAGTGGCTTGATGGGAATTAAGCTCCTGGCTATGATAAAGTAGCTTGTGAAAAACCAATGTTACTGCTACAAAATTTAAAGAGCCAGATTAAGGAAAAAAATCTATCCAAACATATGCCTTTAAAGGCATTCTATCAGATTAAAATTGAACCCCACAGAAGTTGAGTAGTCAAATTTCTCAAAAGAAGTGAATTGCAAACAAGTGAGCAAATACTCTACGAGTTAAATTTTCCTAGGAACATTTGCCTGTTCTTGGCATGGAGCAAGATGCTGCAAATCCAGTAAAATGCTGCGGCTTAGAGGCAGAAAAGCCAACAGAGCTTTTTAGCAAACTCACAAAGCAGAAGAGACAAAAATTGAAGTATGTGGCTGCCAAGACAGACAGGACTTGAAAGACCGACATGAGATGAAAGGGGCAGAGTGGGAAGTCAAGTTTCACTTGAAGGCATTTGCTAAATTATTAAACTGTTTCAGGGTAAAAAGCAGAAAAACTAATCTGAAAGCTTCTAAAAGACAAGTAGTAGAGGTTTCAACAATCTCTTTATTCTGAGGTGACACAACTGATGTCCAAAGCACACCAAGGAAGAAAGGATCTTAGTAAATGTCCTAATCTTTCATTTGGAAGTGGGAGGACTAATTTTGAAGAGCAGATAAGAACCAAAAGTGGAATGAACCTATAAGGCTTAGTTGGCTGTGTCCCTATTTAATTTAAGATCAACCGACCCTTACTTTACCAAGGTATATGGAGTAAACCAACTCTAGAAAAAAATACCATTACTTAGAAACTTAACAGACTCAAAACAATGTCTTGGATTTAAGAGAGACTTTACAAGTATAACAAAAGACCAAAAGAAAAATATGACAGACAATAGAAACAAACCAAGAGATGTCACAGTTATTGATACTATCTTGCCAGTATTCAGACTGAAACACAGAGAGCAAACACAATGACAAGTAGAAAAAAAGAGCACGAGAAACATATGGGGCACAGTGAAAATGACTAGCATAATGCAAATGAGATCCATGAAGGAGAGAGGAGAGAAAAGTGCAGGGCAATATTGCAACAGATAATGGCTGAGATTTTTTCCAAAACTGATTAATGATATCAAAACACAAGTTCAAGAAATTCTGCACTCCAAGTAGGGCAAATACAAAGAAAGCCACATCTAGTCATATTATAATAGAACTGCTGAAAGTCAAAGTTAAACAGAACAATCAGAAAAAGTAAAAATATGGACTGCAAAGAGAGCTTTTTTTTTTAAGCAAAACAAAAAATAGAAGGAACAAAAATAATATCGGGAATGAAAAGGGGGTATAAATAAAGATTCTACAGATTTTAAAGATGAAATAAGAACATTTATGGACAACTTTATGTCAATAAAAAGAAAAACTTGTATAAGGAAATAGTCCCAGAAACATAACTTATTAAGACTGGCACAATAAAAAATACAAAATCACAACAGTTTCATTCATATCTATTACATAATTTAAAACTGTAAATAAAGACTTTTGTACAAATAAAACTCTAGGTCAAATGGCTTTGCTGGTTAATTCTCTCAAACATTTATGTAAGAACTAATATCAAACATTATTCATATTCATCCAGATAATCAAAAGGTGGCAGAAGTACATATCAAATCATTTTATGAAGTCTGAATAACCCAAATCAAACCCTCACAAAGGCATTGAAAGAAAATAAATCAAAAGATACATTTTTCTCATGAATATATATGCTAAGCTCTAAATAAATATCAACAAGTTAAAAATCAATCAATACAATTCACATTAAAAGAGAAATAGAGGGAATATCACATGATTAGCATAATGGGTTCAGAAAAAAGCATTTAATGAAATTCATCATTAATTAATGATATCCATTCATGACAAAATCTATTGGCAAATGAAGAACAAAACAATTTTTTTTGACAAAACAATTTTTTTATTTTGAAAAAAGTTACCTGGGAAAACTAAAGCATATATCATATGTAATTAAATTAAGCTGAATTGTTTTCCTTGAAGAACAAAAACAAGAAGATATATTTTATATTTACTTCTATTCAGCATAGTTCTGGCAGTCTGATTTAGTATATTTAGAATGAAATTTTTAGCAATTAGAAAGGAAGAAACAAAATACTCATTACCTGAAGATGGTATAATTGTGAATGCATAAAATTCAAAATAGTGTGCAAATATTTGAAATTAATAAGTGAACTTAGAAAGTTCACTGACACAATGTCAATATATAGTATTTAATTATATTTCTACATAGCAGCAACAGACAAATGAAAAAAGAATGCTTAAAAAGGATCTCGAGTGTAGCATAAACCATACCAATATATATTTATAAACTAAAAATAGTGTGTGCATTTTCTATAAGATGAAAAACATAAAACATGACTTCAAATAATTGAGGAAGACCTAAGTAAGTGAAGGAATTGGCCGGGTTCAAGAGTTAGAAGACATATTATGGTAAGATGTAATTATCCCTAAATGTTCATATGTGAATTCAATACCAGTCAAAATTATAGAAACTTGTTAAGTGAATGTGTGCATATATGTGTAAATTAAGAAGTATGTTTTACATATACTTTGATATGTATATATCCCAATGCAAAGGGCAAAACTAGCTAAGACAATTTTAAAAAATAAAAGTAAAGCTGGCACACTAACACTGTCAAATATCAAGATGTATTACAAAGCTATAGTGATTAAAACAGTGTGTTATTTATATAAAGATAGAAAAACAAAACAATGCAATACAATAGAAAATCCAGGAACAGATCTTTTTATATGTGGTTGCTTGAATTTTGACAAAGTTTACATTCTAAAACAGTTGGAAGAAGATGTTAACTTCAAAAGCTGCAATGACCTCTCCCATCATAAATTTGGTGTGCCCATTTCTTACTTTCATTTAAATGGAAGAATATATATGTATTATTTTGTGTTTTTCGCTTATTTGCCTTTCATTAGCCTTTCTACCTGGAAATTTTATACTCTCCTCTAATTAGACCAAATTGAATGAACAAAAATTAATTTCTGGTTTTTGGCATCTCCCTAGGGAATATTTCTTTATCTGTTTATGAAGCATTCATCTGATATCTTAAGGGGAACGTTAACTCAAAAGCAAAACATCCAACATCATTTATATTTATTTTGAAGGAAAATCCAAAATTAACAGCATACAGCATCAATAGCAGAATTATTTCAACTAACAGTTAAGTAATTAAAAATAAACAGATAATGCTAGATTTATATATTAATAATATGCAAATAAAAATATTTTTAGAAATTATAAAAATCAGGTAAGAAAATTATAATCATTAAAATCAGCAACCAAATAGATTGGATCATGTGTAGTTTTAAAAAAAAGATGAAAAATATAGTACAGTGGAAGATCTGAATGAAGAATTTTTCCAAAAGCACCAAGAAATCATGCAAAAATAGAAGCTAGACTAAAAGAGAAAAAGAGTGAATTTGAATAGCATTATCAATATTCAGATACTTATAGTCTTCAATAGAGCAGAAAATAATAACAGACAGAAGGATAATTTTTAAGTAATGGTCAAAATAAGACTCTTAGAAATGAAGAAAGATGAAATAACTCATGTCATGGATTGTTAAACTGAAAAGATATAAAGTTAAAAATTATTAAACTTCAAAACTTTCAGACAGAAAAATACAAAAGAAGAATGAACCTTCTCAACACAATGTGAGATTCTAGCAGACAATAGAACAATATTTTTTTAATTGAAGGAAAATATTTTGTAACTAGAATTTTATATCCAACTAAACTGTCATTCAAAAGCAAAGGTCAGGTATTACAAGAGATGCTTCAGAAAGTTTTTTTAAAAAGACCTCAAATGTGTTGAAAACACCATTTTTTGAAATAATGAAATACAGTTGTATTTAGAGGAGTTGCTTAGACAGGAGGATAAATAAATCTCAAAGTTGCAGCAAAAGATGCTAAATATAAGAGTTATACAATACATTGGTAAGGTTTTTTTTTTTTTTTTTTTAATCTAACACTGAAGAAAGCATTTATCTTCAACAACGGGGAACTATAATCATGGACAATATCCAAATTATAGGAGTAGACATGAAGGAGAATGAAGAAACAGGAAGTTTAGGAAAATATTTGTGATTTTTGTAGGACAATGTGAATTTTGTGAGTTTAAACTATCCATAGGGCTAATTACACATGAGATTGGTCTTAAGACAGCAGCAATGAGAAATACAACATTTAACTTTCAAACTGGCAATGAAACGTCTTACGTCTAGTTGAGACAGAGATATGAAAAAAAAAGAAAGACACATGCCACTTATCACATTTCACTGGTCAACAAGGTCCCCTAGTCAAGTCTGATATTAATGGAGAAAGGAAGTATAATCCTCATACAGTAAGGGGCAGCAAATGCTTTGAACAATAATGCAATACATGATAACCAGTAAAAAATAGAATGAGATATATTCTACAATAACAGTTTTGTATATTAAAAATACTTGCACATAAAATATAAAGCACATTTTTCAGGAAAACAAACAAAAGTGTATGTAACACATTATAACTATTTCCTATGAATGGGAAAGAAGATTGGAAATGTAAAATAAAAAATTAAAATGGAGACAAAATTTTAAAACTGAAATTAACATAAATTTCTCCGGAAAACATTATTAAGGGAACATATTCCAGGAATTTGTTGGTTTGGTTATCAGGTAAAGTTACCATGAAAACAGTTTGTCATTTTTTTCTCTAGAGAGATTATAAAGTATATTAAATAAAGAGGGCTGGGTGTGGTGACTCACGCCTGTAATCCCAGCACTTTGGAGGCCAAGGCAAGCGAATCACCTTATGTCGGGAGTTCAAGACCAGCCTGACCAACATGGAGAAACCCCGTCTCTACTAAAAATACAAAATTAGCCAGACGTGGTGGCGCATGCCTGTAATCCCAGCTACTCGGGAAGCTGAGGCAGGAGAATCGCTTGAACCCAGGACGTGGAGGTTGTGGTGAGCCAAAATCGCATCATTGCACTGCAGCCTGGACAAAAAGAGTGAAACTCTGTCTCAAATAAATAAATAAATAAATAGAAATAATGCTGCTCCGAGGACTACTTCCCTTCAGAAGTAGAAATTGGAAACTACTAAATAGCTTGAGCTAAAGGAAGGTAAGTAGATTATTTGTGGAAGGTTTGTGGTCTTAGAAGCAGGTCTCAATAAACATGGGAATGCAGATATCTGGGATTCTAATCGCAATTCTTTGGATACATACACACAAGTAGTTTCACTGGATCATATGGTACTTCTATTTTTAAAAAATTCCTGGGACTCGCCATACTATTTTCCATAGTGGCTAAACCATTTTACATTCCCACCAACAGTGTACAAGGGTTCTATTTTTTCTACATCTTTGCCAACAGCTACCTTTTTTTTCATATATATGATAGACAGCCTAAGAGGTCTGAGGTGATAGTTCATTGTGATTTTGATTTTCATTTTCCTGATGACTAATTATGTTGAGTGTCTTGTCATATACTTGTTGGCCATTTGTATGTCTTCTTTGAAGAAATATCTATTCAAGTAATTTGCCCAATAGCCAAGATATGGAAACAACCTAAATGCCCATCAATAGATAATTAAAGCAAATGTGACATATACATACAATGGAATAATATTCAGCCTTAAAAAGGGAATTAAATCCTGCCATATGTGACAATATGAATGGACCTGGAGAACATTATACTGAGTAAAATGAAGCAGTTACGGAAAGACAAGACTGCATAATTCTACTTACATGAGGCATCTAAAATAGTCAAATTCATAGAAACAGAGAGTAGAATGGTGGTTGCCAGGAGCCCGGGGAATGGGGAAATGGGAAGTTGTTCCTCAATGAGTATACAGTTTAATTTATACAAGATGAGTAAGTTCTAGAGATCTACTGTATGACATTGTGCCTATAGTTAACAATACTCTATTGTAAACTTAAAAGTTTTAAAGGAGGATAGATTTCATGTTAAGCATCCTTACCACAATAATGAAAAAGAGAATGAAGCCTCTACATATAGGAAGGGAAAATGAATATATATATGCTTGGCACAAGAGAAAAGTATTATTATGTTAGAGATGTTTGGTGAGGATCTAGTATATTTAACCAAGAACAGAGAAATGCTCTAGATTTATAAATAAGTGCAATTATAGAAATTTAGTAATAGGACACAAAGTAGAACATAAAATGAACACCCCCATTTTCCTTGATGACTATAAAATAGAATTAAAGAAATTATGAACATACTTGAAGGTAAGACAAGGAAATTCAGTACAAGATGTTTCAGGCATTAATCGAAAGTTTGAAAGTGTTGGGGCAATTTTAGATGATAGTAGTCCATGCTATGAGAAAAATGCTAGGGAAGTAATAACTCTAAGGTTGGTCACAGAGAAGATAAGGTTTATTAAAGTGTTAATGGGCAATATCATAATTAATTAACTCACTATGTGTTTGGAGATTGGATGCAATTACTCTACTGAGCCAGTTGACTGTAGGAAGACAATGATCTGTGGGATACCTTTAGCAAACCCAACACTGATGTCTCTATATTTATCAATATGAGAAATCCCACAAAGCAAAGTGGAGGCATACTAGAACAGCAAAATAAGCAGAGCGTGGGGAATGTTGAGGGAATTACCAGGTTTTGAACAAGAAACAACTGGATTTCCCATCTGATACAAAGCAGAAATCTCATCTAGAAGTCAGTATTCATAGATTCAAAGAAGTCTAGGGTAGAAAATAGAATAATCATCTACCCTGCCATCATTGGCACCCTGGAATGCATAATCCCCACCTCTGATCAATTGTGAGCTTTATTGTGAAGGAAACTGAATTAGCAGAAGAAGCAAAAAGTAGGTACATATCTATAGGCAGTAGGATCTTAAGATTTAACTCTCCTGACCCAGTGTTCTTTGTCTTTGGGTTTAGGCTCCAAGATAAGCTAAAAAAGAATATCAGATTCTTTTCCTTGCCATTTATTTTGTCTTTCTGGGGAACACTGGAGGAGGAGTGCTGAGTGTGTAACATGGTGTAATGACACCAATAAATCACCAAGATTTTATTTAACAGAAAGCAATGAAGGACATCTTTTTAAGCACTATTAGACTCTATATAGTTAAATCGCCTATTCCTGTTCTTTTCCAAAATCAAATTTTAAACACATCTGGCCTATTGAATATACTTAACAATGTGGTCAGTTACTGGAATATCAACAAAGCACATAATAGTTTCTTTTTATCCACTTCTGTTGACTTTAAAGATATTGTTTCTCTAGGCACTAACAAATTCATAACTGTGTATTTTCTTTCCAGTCAGAGTTATAAGAGATTATGTTGCACGTAAATCAAATTTGTGCTGCACCTTATGTGAGAAATTTCAGCTCTCTCCTCAGTCATGAGGTTAAAACATTACATCTCAAAATAAAGCATTTGGCAAAATTTGTCTGTCTATCTTTTAGGCCCTTCAATTCAAGGAAAAGTGGTAATAACTCTTAAGCAATAAAATATTAACAAACACACAATTTGTAATACTTTTCACCAGCTAGAAGATTAACTCCCTGGATCTTTTATTGCAATTTTAAAATGTATTTTATTACATGAATCAAAAGTTCCACTATGGACCAATACAATAAAATAGATTGTGGTGAGATGTGTAATAACTCTCAACTATGTTTCAGGTTAAAAAAAAAAAAAAAAAACACTATTGTATCTGTAGCTAACAATACTCTATTGTACACTTAAAAGTTTTAAAGGAAGATAGATTTCATGTTAAGCATCCTTACCACAATAATGTAAAAGAGAATGAAGCCTCTACATATAGGAAAGGGAAAATGAATACAGTATATGCTTGGCACAAGAGAAAGGTATTATTATGTTAGAAAAGTTTGGTGAGGATCTACTACATTTAACCAACAACAAGAGAAATGCTCTAGATTTATAAATAAGAGCAATTACTAACATTTACTATTAGGAAACAAACTAGTACATAAAATGAACACCCCCATTTTCCTTGATGACTATAAAATAGAATTAAAGAAATTATGAACATATTTGAAGGTAAGAGTTTTTGAAACTGGAAAAAAAGAGGAGCAAATAAGTGTATATCCCTCAAAAAGAAAAATACTCTATAAATTGTAAAACCTAACATAAGATTTACAAAGAAAACTATTTAGCACAAAGTCGATTCATTATATGTTCATCCATGATAATCCATTATTAAAAAATCTTCATGAGTTTTAAGATCAAGCAGAGTCCTAGGCACAAGTCTACACATAAAAGAGAAAGACATGCAAATAAATACATAATTTAGGTAAATGCTATAATAGAAATGTATAAAGCACACAAAAATGTAGTAGAAATGGAGAAAACATTACAGTCCATAAAATTATTTGATTTTGTTATATACGAGTCCGTAAATTAGTTTACTGATTTCTTTTACAAAACAGTATCTACTCATGGGAAACATTTTCATATTTGTAACAAAAATTCAGACAAAAGAGCAATATTGAAACCCTCATGGAAATATCAGTAAAACAATTAGATGACATCTGCTTCATTGTTTTTTAAAAGTCAGCTGAATAGTCTAAATGTTAATGTGTATAGGTATCTGAACAAATAAAAGATTAAAATGAATATGTAAACACAGAAATATAGAAAAAATAACTGCAAATGATTGAACAGTACTCAGGTTGCCTGTGCAACTGTAATTTTAAGCATGAACAAATGAAACCTCCCAGAATCAATGGTCTGATGCCGTAATTATATTATGGATTAACAACCGTAATGTTTCTGTACTGAAACCTGAAAACATATTGGAATTGTTTTATTAAAGGTAAGCAATTATATTCTGCTTACATATATCCTCCTGTCTTTACATCAAGAAGTAAAATGTACAAAATACTGTCTTATTTGGGGGGGTAAAAAAAAATAAGTTTAGAGGAAAATAACAGTATCTGAGTATATTAACTCATCAGATTTAGCCCACCATCTTCTATGCATCACAGCAAGGACTCCAGAGGATTATAAATGAGTGCCTGTGGATAATGAAGACACTAATTAAAGATGTACAGGTTGTAACTCTATCTGATCTTTTGTTCAATTTGTCATGTGAATTAAATGGTGGAATACTAGTCAAGGAGTGATGAGGGAAAATCACTTCAAACCAGCCTAGACAGCTCTATAAAATTCTTAACAGTGTCAAATTGTACAATTTTGTGTAATATGAGAAAGAAACTTCAGAATGGGAAAGAAAATGCTAATGCATCTTCATAAAGTTTACATCCATTAAAAATGGTGAAGGAATAATGTTTCAAATTAATAAAACATCATTACAAACAGAAACTAGATTTACCCAATAGGAAACAAAAAAGAAAGGAACAAAACATAATGTGATAATTCTACATTTTCAACTAATTCTGTTGGATTCTTTTATTAGATTTTCACAGCAATCAAGGCAGTGGTATACGGAAAAATATTGCTCGACACTGAATTCATTAATTGACTTCAGCAACAAATATTTATTTTTTAAGCCACAAATATGTGCCAGGGGCAATTAAAATAGAGGGTTACAGCAATGAAAGAATCAAGCAAAAATTCATGAGGAGCTTGCATTTCTGTGAAGACAAGACAGCAAATAAAACATATAAGTAAAATATCGAATGTACTACAGTGAACAAGAAAACAAGAAGAAATAGAAGAGGTACTAAATTTAGAATAGGGTGATCAGATAAATCTTCCCGAGGTGATATTTCAGCAAAATGCAAAGCAAATGAGGAAACAAATCATTTTATAACTAAGCAGAGAGAGTTCATGACAGAGAAAACAAAAAGTATAGAAGCCCAGGGGTTAGAACATCCTGGTTAGATAGAATTCAGCAAGGAAACCAGTGTGGCTGGAAAAAAAGGTAAGTAGGGGAGACAGTGATAGAAAATGAGATAAAAGACATATAGGTTGTAAACTGCGAGAGCCTTGTAAAATCCTTGCAAGGCTTCAGTCTTTTAATCTGAGTGAGATTAAACCTACGAGTAGGCCTTTAAGCAGAGATTTCACTTGCTTTTAAGGTTTCAACAGGATAACTACATAATGAGAGTGCATTGTGGAAGAAGTAAAAGTAACTACTTAAATTACTTTTCCTCAATTTTTATGTGGCATTATACAATATAAATATCATATAATATAGAATCTAGAATCCTTCTATCTGGTTACATAAAACTTGAACGTTAGAGGGCGGAGCAAGATGGCCGAATAGGAACAGCTCCAGTCTACAACTCCCAGCGCGAGCGACACAGAAGACCGGTGATTTCTGCATTTTCAACTGAGGTACTGGGGTCATCTCACTGGGGAGCTGCTGCAGCCTGACCAGCGAGAGCTGAAGCAGGGCGAGGCATTGCCTCACCTGGGAAGCGCAAGGGGGAAGCGAATCCCTTTTCCGAGCCAGGGAAACTGAGACACACAACACCTGGAAAATCGGGTAATTCCCACCCCAATACTGCGCTTTAAGCAAACGGGCACACCAGGAGATTATACCCACATCTGGCCGGGAGGGTCCCACGGCCACGGAGACTCCCTCATTGCTAGCACAGCAGTCTGCGATCTAACCGCAAGGCAGCAGCGAGGCTGGGGGAGGGGCGCCCGCCATTGCTGAGGCTTAAGTAGGTAAACAAAGCCGCTGGGAAGCTCAAACTGGGTGGAGCTCACAGCAGCTCAAGGAAACTTGCCTATCTCTGTAGACTCCACCTCTGGGGACAGGGCACAGCTAAAAACAAAAGGGGAAGCAGCAGAGGCTGTGCAGACGCGAACGACTCTGTCTGACAGCTTTGAAGAGAGCAGTGGATCTCCCAACATGGAGGTTGAGATCTGAGAACAGACAGACTGCCTGCTCAAGTGGGTCCCTGACCCCTGAGTAGCCTAACTGGGAGACATCCCCCACTAGGGGCAGTCTGACACCCCACACCTCACAGGGTGGAGTACACCCCTGAGAGGAAGCTTCCAAAGGAAGAATCAGACAGGTACACTCGCTGTTGAGCAATATTCTATCTTCTGCAACCTCTGCTGCTGATACCCAGGCAAACAGGGTCTGGAGTGGACCTCAAGCAATCTCCAACAGACCTACAGCCGAGGGTCCTGACTATTAGAAGGAAAACTATCAAACAGGAAGAATACCTATACCAAAACCCCATCAGTACGTCACCATCATCAAAGACCAGAGACAGATAAAACCACAAAGATGGGGAAGAAGCAGGGCAGAAAAGCTGGAAATTCAAGAAATAAGAGCGCATCTCCCCCTGCAAAGGAACGCAGCTCATCGCCAGCAATGGATCAAAGCTGGTCAGAGAATGACTTTGACGAGATGAGAGAAGAAGGCTTCAGTCCATCAAACTTCTCAGAGCTAAAGGAGGAATTACGTACTCAGCGCAAAGAAACTAAAAATCTTGAAAAAAGAGTGGAAGAATTGATAGCTAGAATAATTAATGCAGAGAAGGATCATAAATGAAATGACAGAGATGAAAACCATGACACGAGAAATACGTGACAAATGCACAAGCTTCAGTAACCGACTCGGTCAACTGGAAGAAAGAGTATCAGCGATTGAGGATCAAATGAATGAAATGAAGTGAGAAGAGAAACCAAAAGAAAAAAGAAGAAAAAGAAATGAACAAAGCCTGCAAGAAGTATGGGATTATGTAAAAAGACCAAATCTACGTCTGATTGGGGTGCCTGAAAGTGAGGGGGAAAATGGAACCAAGTTGGAAAACACTCTTCAGGATATCATCCAGGAGAACTTCCCCAACCTAGTAGGGCAGGCCAACATTCAAATTCAGGAAATACAGAGAACGCCACAAAGATACTCCTCCAGAAGAGCAACTCCAAGACACATAATTGCCAGATTCACCAAAGTTGAAATGAAGGAAAAAATCTTAAGGGCAGCCAGAGAGAAAGGTCGGGTTACCCACAAAGAAAAGCCCATCAGACTAACAGCAGATCTCTCGGCAGAAACTCTACAAGCCAGAAGAGAGTGGGGGCCAATATTCAACGTTCTTAAAGAAAAGCATTTTAAACCCAGAATTTCATATCCAGCCAAACTAAGTTTCATCAGTGAAGGAGAAATAAAATCCTTTACAGATAAGCAAATGCTTAGAGATTTTGTCACCACCAGGCCTGCCTTACAAGAGACCCTGAAGGAAGCCCTAAACATGGAAAGGAACAACCGGTACCAGGCATTGCAAAAACATGCCAAAATGGAAAGACCATCGAGGCTAGGAAGAAACTGCATCAACTAACGAGCAAAATAACCAGTTAATATCATAATGGCAGGATCAAGTTCACACATAACAATATTAACCTTAAATGTAATGGACTAAACGCTCCATTAAAAGACACAGACTGGCAAACTGGATAAAGAGTCAAGACCCATCAGTCTGCTGTATTCAGGAGACCCATCTCACAGGCAGAGACATACACAGGCTCAAAGTAAAGGGATGGAGGAAGATCTACCAAGCAAATGGAGAACAAAAAAAGCAGGGGTTGCAATCCTAGTCTCTGATAAAACAGACTTTAAACCATCAAAGATCAAAAGAGACAAAGAGGCCATTACATAATGGTAAAGGGATCAATTCAACAGGAAGAGCTAACTCTCCTAAATATATATGCACCCAATACAGGAGCACCCAATTCATAAAGCAAGTCCTTAGAGACTTACAAAGAGACTTAGACTCCCATACAATAATAATGGGAGACTTCAACACTCCACTGTCAACATTAGGCAGATCAACGAGACAGAAAGTTCACAAGGATATTCAGGAAGTGAACTCAGCTCTGCACCAAGCGGACCTAATAGACATCTATAGAACTCTCCACCCCAAATCAACAGAATATACATTCTTCTCAGCACCACATCGCACTTATTCCAAAATTGACCACATAGTTGGAAGTAAAGCACTCCTTAGCAAATGTAAAAGAACAGAAGTTATAACAAACTGTCTCTCAGACCACAGTGCAATCAAACTAGAACTCAGGATGAAGAAACTCAATCAAAAGCAGTCAACTACATGGAAACTGAACAACCTGCTCCTGAATGACTACTGGGTACATAATGAAATGAAGGCAGAAATAAAGATGTTCTTTGAAACCAATGAGAACAAAGATACAACATACCAGAATCTCTGGGACACATTTAAAGCAGTGTGTAGAGGGAAATTTATAGCACTAAATGCCCACAAGAGAAAGCAGGAAAGATCTAAAATTGACACTCTCACATCACAATTAAAAGAACTGGAGAAGCAAGAGCAAACACATTCAAAAGCTAGCAGAAGGCAAGAAATAACTAAGATCAGAGCAGAACTGAAGGAGATAGAGACACAAAAAACCCTCCAAAAAATCAATGAATCCAGGAGTGGTTTTTTGAAAATCAACAAAATTGACAGACCGCTACCAGACTAATAAAGAAGAAAAGAGAGAAGAATCAAATAGATGCAATAAAAATGATAAAGGGGATATCACCACCGACCCCACAGAAATACAAACAACATCAGAGAATACTATAAACATCTCTATGCAAATCAACTAGAAAATCTAGAAGAAATGGATAATTTCCTGGACACTTATACTCTTCCAAGACTAAACAGGAAGAAGTTGAATCCCTGAATAGACCAATAGCAGGCTCTGAAATTGAGGCAATTACTAATAGCCTACCAACAAAAAAAGTCCAGGACCAGATGGATTCACAGCTGAATTCTACCAGAGGTACAAGGAGGAGCTGGTACCATTCCTTCTGAAACTATTCCAATCAATAGAAAAAGAGGGAATCCTCCCTAACTCTTTATGAGGCCAACATCATCCTGATACCAAAGCCTGGCAGAGACACACAAAAAAAAAAATTTTAGACCATATCCCTGATGAACATCGATGCAAAAATCCTCAATAAAATACTGGCAAACGGATTCAGCAGCACATCAAAAAGCTTATCCACCATGATCAAGTGGGCTTCATCCCTGGATGCAAGGCTGGTTCAACATTCGCAAATCAATAAACGTAATCCAGCATATAAACAGAACCAAAGACAAGAACCACATGATTATCTCAATAGATGCAGAAAAGGCTTTTGACAAAATTCAACAGCCCTTCATGCTAAAAACGCTCAATAAATCGGTATTGATGGAACATACCTCAAAATAATAAGAGCTATTTATGACAAACCCACAGCCAATATCATACTGAATGGGCAAAATCTGGAAAAATTCCCTTTGAAAACTGGCACAAGACAGGGATGCCCTCTCTCACCACTCCTATTCAACATAGTGTGGAAGTTCTGGCTAGGGCAATCAGGCAAGAGAAAGAAATCAAGGGTATCCAGTTAGGAAAAGAAGAAGTCAAATTGTCCCTGTTTGCAGATGACATGATTGTATATTTAGAAAACCCCATCGTCTCAGCCCAAAATCTCCTTAAGCTGATAAGCAACTTCAGCAAAGTCTCAGGATACAAAATTAATGTGCAAAAATCACAAGCATTCTTATACACCAGTAACAGACAAGCAGAGAGCCAAATCAGGAATGAACTTCCATTCACAATTGCTTCAAAGAGAATAAAATACCTAGGAATCCAACTTACAAGGGATGTAAGGACCTCTTCAAGGAGAACTACAAACCACTGCTCAGTGAAATCAAAGAGGACACTAACAAATGGAAGAACATACCATGCTCATGGATAGGAAGAATCAATATCGTGAAAATGGCCATACTGCCCAAGGTTATTTATAGATTCAATGCCATCCCCATCAAGCTACCAATGAGTTTCTTCACAGAATTGGAAAAAACGGCTTTAAAGTTCATATGGAACCAAAAAAGAGCCCGCATTGCCAAGACAATCCTAAGTCAAAAGAACAAACCTGGAGGCATCACGCTACCTGACTTCAAACTATACTACAAGGCTACAGTACCCAAAACAGCATGGTACTGGTACCAAAACAGAGATATAGACCAATGGAACAGAACAGAGTCCTCAGAAATAATACCACACATCTACAGCCATCTGATCTTTGACAAACCTGAGAGAAACAAGAAATGGGGAAAGGATTCCCTATTCAATAAATGGTGCTGGGAAATTGGCTAGCCATAAGTAGAAAGCTGAAACTGGATCCTTTCCTTACTCCTTATACGAAAATTAATTCAAGATGGATTAGAGACTTAAATGTTAGACCTAATACCATAAAAACCCTAGAAGAAAACCTAGGTAGTACCATTCAGGACACAGGCATGGGCAAGGGCTTCATGTCTAAAACACCAAAAGCAACGGCAGCAAAAGCCAAAACTGACAAATGGGATCTAATTAACTAAAGAGCTTTTGCACAGCAAAAGGAACTACCATCAGAGTGAACAGGCAACCTACAGATGGGAGAAAATTTTTGCAATCTACTCATCTGACAAAGGGCTAATATCCAGAATCTACAAAGAACTCAAACAAATTTACAGAAAAAAACAAACAACCCCATCAAAAAGTGGGCAAGGATATGAACAGACATTTCTCAAAAGAAGACATTCATACAGCCAACAGACACATGAAAAAATGCTCATCATCACTGGCCATCAGAGAGATGCAAATCAAAACCACAATGAGATACCATCTCACACCAGTTAGAATGGCAATCATAAAAAGTCAGGAAACAACAGGTGCTGGAGAGGATGTGGAGAAATAGGAACACTTTTACACTGTTGGTGGGATTGTAAACTAGTTCAACCATTATGGAAAACAGTATGGCGATTCCTCATGGATCTAGAACTAGATGTACCATATGACCCAGCCATCCCACTACTGGGTATATACCCAAAGGATTATAAATCATGCTGCTATAAAGACACATGCACACGCATGTTTATTGTGGCACGATTCACAATAGCAAAGACTTGGAATCAACCCAAATGTCCATCTGTGACAGACTGGATTCAGAAAATGTGGCACATATACACCATGGAATATTATGCAGCCATAAAGAAGGATGAGTTTGCGTCCTTTGTAGGGACATGGATGCAGCTGGAAACCATCATTCTTAGCAAACTATCACAAGAACAGAAAACCAAACACCACATGTTCTCACTCATAGGTGGGAACTGAACAATGACATCACTTGGACTCGGGAAGGGGAACATCACCACTGGGGCTATCATGGGGAGGGGGAGGGGGGAGGGATTGCATTGGGAGTTATACCTGATATAAATGACGAATTGATGGGTGCTGACGAGTTGATGGGTGCAGCACACCAACATGGCACAAGTATACATATGTAACAAACCTGCACGTTGTGCACATGTTCCGTAGAACGTAAAGTATAATAATAAAAATAAATAAATAAATTAAAAAACTTGAACGTTAGATGAAATAGAAGAGATCATCTTCTTAGCATGTTCCATGCAATTTCAATAACAATGTAACTGCCTGTAGACAACTGGTTGCTGGTACAAACTGTTTTTAAAATATGGAAAATATATATCATCATAGATACTGGTTATATGATTTGAACATAAACACATATATACATACTATTTGGAGGCAATTGACATGGTCCAGAATGATGATGGTGGCTCAGTCCAGGAACGGCAACAGGATTTACTGAAAGGCTATAAACAGTCGTAAGTAGGAGTCAAGGATGACTCCAAGATTTTAGGGCTAAATAACTTAATGTGAAGTTGCTATTAACGGATATGGAAGGACTGTGAAAGAATCGGTTTAGAAGGGGGAAGATCAAGCCCTCTATTTTGTACTTGTTGATTTTAAAATGCCCATTAGATATCCAAACGTAGATGTTGACGAGTCAGTTGGATATATAAGACTGGTGTTCATGAGAAACGTCCAAAGTCTAAGCTGGAGGTATACATCTGAGATCAGGGTACAACGATGATACTAGAAAAGGTCAAAGATAATGAAGGGTGGAGAGTGCTCAATAGGAGAAAAGTTTCCAAAAATATAACCCTCAGTTCTGTCGCAATTAAACAAGCACATTTGATTTGGGGAAATCCTGAAATATATCTCATTATAATAATTTCAGGCAACCACAAATACCTTACTCTGATATAATTATTATATGTGCACATATGTGGAATCATATTGAATATTTCTTGAAGTAGTTATTTGATAATTACTTGAGGATTAGAACTATGTTCTCCTACATGGGAAGCATTATGTTCAATGGTGACTAAGAATATCATTTTAATAATGCCAGTGTCTTATAAACTGATAAAATTAGAAAACTGATTTTTCTAAAAAATATAAATTTGTGAAATCACTCTGGTTTGCCTTGCTGATGTTAGTTTTGCATTCGAATGTCATATTATTTTCTTGTATTTCCTTTCAGTGGTATATGAAGAAGGCCTATGTCAATCGATAGAGGCAGAGAGAGTATCCTTCTGCTTTGGCAAAAGAACTAGTTGAGTGGTTGAACTTAAGCCAGTTATTGCTATACTTTTACACTTAACATTGATTTGGATTGTCACCTCCCAAATACTAAAGGAGCTGGAGTTATGTCACTGGTGGTCAGGCTGAGGAAACGTAAGGTCATATGTATACAGTGATTCCAAAAGCCACATGCATTTCCCAAACATTCAAGTTTATTCATTATGGGATTGATGACACCCTAAATGGAAGTTTTGACATTTTCTTTACTTCTTTACTCAATTTATATCTGGCCTTCACTGATTAATATGAAATGGAGGCATTAGAAATGTTATGCAGATTTTCCTGATTTTTACAGGCTTCAAGATTCATAGCACCATAGAATGCCCAAATTGTAGTTGAATCCTCATGCCAGTTGACTTTGGAATTACAGGCTTTTCCCAAATTCTCTTTGCAGTATTTTTCTAGGTATCTCAAAAGTATTGCATGTTCCACCAAAACACCCTGATTTTGGATAGTCACTTTAGCTCATTTTTTGGACTCCTCTTTCTCTATTTTTCATATTACTTCTTTCCTTCATACTGGCTTTCCCTGGTCTGTTATGATACCTATCCTATAATTTTTCTCCACCCATGGACACAAGTCCATATTTTTATTTCTCAGAGCAGAATTATAAAATGTAACAGTATCTAAAACCTTATTGAATGCTTGGGGATATCAACACCACCACCACTACCACAAACAATGAGGATAAGTTAAAACTGTATATTAAGTATGATTCCTTCCCAGATACATTGAGCAAGGGATTCCACACATTTCCTAAGTACATCTCTTTAACATTAACTTTAGGTTTGACATTGCACTATAGAAATCATTGGTTTCTGCCATATGAAAGAGAAATCTTCAGTTCAAACCTTAGAGAAGAACAAAGGAAAAATATCATCTATATTTCAAAATGGAAATACAATTGCAAGGCTTTAGATAACTTCCCTTTGCAAATAATGAAGAATAAATATATTGGGAATTTTTTCTCTTAAATGTTGACATGAATTTGAATCATCAGAGCAGGCTTTTCTGTTTTTAAATTTAGATGTCTGATGTCAATTCCTGTCTAATGAATCAGAATGCTAGGTGCCAGTATTTTGACAAATTTTCCATGTGATTCTCATGCACACCAAATTTGAGAGCTATTACAAATTATTTTGCAGAATAGCACACTCTATTGGATCCTCACTATTTCAGAATAGAATATTTGCCTTACATTTGTATAAATAAAATATTTGTCCCCAACAAAGGAGTCTTCAAGTCTCCTTCTCTAAGTAGGTGCACATCTTTGGCAGCTTTTAACTGGATGTTTTTCTACCCTAGAACTGAATTTTTCAGGTGCACATATTCCTGTACTACAATATACATCACTTTTAGGATTTGTGTAATGAATAGAAAGGCGTAGTTGATCAGACAGAAGGACTGATTCACCTGATCTACTATTGAATATAACCCATTCTTCTTCACAAGTTGAAGTAAACTTAGACTCCTTATTTCCAGCAGTGAAATTAAAGACACTGCTGTTCTTCCTGAGGGACACTTTCTCCCATCGAACCCTTTCCCTTGTTAGAAGATACATTGTGTGATTATTCACATCTTTATGACTCTTCTTTTAGAGAATCCTTGACGGCCCTTGGACTCCTAGATTTCTCCTCCTTTCCCTTCAGGAGCTTTCAAACGTTTGAGAGAGAAGTTAACTGTGTTGTCTCTCTATTGGCTCAGGGAATTACGGTAGTTTATTTCTCCTCTTGTTTTAATTCCTGTTTCGATCTCCAGATTTTGTTTCACTGAGCTTGCAGGATGGTAGTAAAGTAGAGTCTTCAACATAATTAATAAGACTTGCCTGACAACTCAATATCATGACATACAAAACAGCATTGCTGATTTACATTTACACTGCATAAAGAAAGTATTTATTAAAAGATTTATTTTTATGTCTTTAACAAAATTATGGAATAGTTGAGGACTGGGCACAGTGCCTTATACCTGTAATCCCAACACGTTGGGAGGCTGATGCAGAAGGATTGCTTGAGTCCAGCAGTTTGAAACCAGCCTGGGCAACATAGTGAGACCTTGTCTCTTCAAAAACATCAACAATTAGCTGGTGGTTCTGCATGGTGGTGCATGTCTGTTGTCCCAGCTACTGAGGAGGCTAAGCCAGGAGAATTGCTTGAGCCTGGGAGGTTGAGGCTGCAATGAGCTATGATCATGCCACTGTACTGAGCTTGGGCAACAGAGTGAGATCCCATCTCAAAAACAAAAAAAAAAAAAAAAAAAAGGAATAGTTGAACTTCAATCTCTAAAAACATATAAGAAATATGGTAGTTTTTATATCAACACTTACTTTTGTCATTTCCTCCCAAATATTATCATCTGAAATACACATACAATTTATTTAAACATATACATAAATATATATAAGATTAATTAAAATACACATTTTCCTTTATTGAAACTAGTGCGATTCTTTATATAGACAATTATTGTTTTGTGTTTGCTTTTGCGTTTTTTTCTGTAAAATGTCCTACACCCTTATCTTCTCTGACATTTTAAATCATACTCATTTAACAAGGTCTAAGTCTAGCTCAAGCATATTTTTCATTCCCCAAATTGAAAATGCTCTTTCCCTAACCTATAATTTACAACATTATTGGGAATTTTAAACTAGATAACCCTTATTGGCATTACTTCTCAATTATAATTTGAAATATTCAATAAATACATAATTTCCATATTAGCAAGAGGCTTGACTCTAGCATACACGCCAAAGACAAAAGTGTAAGAGTAATAATTTTCTTCCACAGTAATAAAGTATAAGCTAGAAAAATTATTAAATCTTTCATAATAATTCCACTGGACATGTATATCACTTTTGCTTGATCCTATCAACTCTGTATTCGTCCTAAGTGAACATTTATCTTCATGGTCTGACATCTATTTTAAATGTTCTGAAATTTGGTGGCTAATACCATTTTGTTATTCTAGCCACAACTCTGATGATTTTCTCAATCAAATCATTCTCAGATTTTAGCGTGCTAGAGTTGCTTTTTGCCTTTTCTCATTCGAAAAATCTCTCCATTCAATTTATAATTTTAGTCACTCTACCTGAACAGTGTCAAACTGTTGTGACTTACAAGATCACCAACTATAATTATGCAAGTTGGGTCCTAAAAAAGTATCTGGGAGATATCATTCTATGAACAATCAAGTGATTGGTAACACATGGAGCTGTGCAACACACAAGTTACTCAACTCTAAATGTTGTCCTTGAGGTTTTTGAACTAGAACTACGTGCTGCCTTACTGTAGTGTGTGAATAAAACTATCATGAGTTAAAATGTATCTTTGTTACCAGTCTTTCACAGACTTGGTCTCTAAATTCAATATGTTAACCAATATCTCCATTAAATGTATTTCTAATTTGTAGGACGTTTTCCTTTTCAGCTAAGAGCCAGGTCCTTGTCACATGGCCATGAGAGATTAGGCTCGCAGACACTTTGAAGGGTGAAAAAAATGGAATTATTTGGGCAAAGGGGGCAAAAAGGAAAAACAGGAATGTTCCACAAAGCCAGTCCTGCTAGTGTGCTTCCTGCCTGGCAGATTGAATCCCAGGTTCCACCCAGGAAGAGGAGGGGCCAGGCTCCTCCCCACTGCAAACTTCTGTGGTTCCACCTGAGTGTACATTCCTCCCAGTGTGCAAGTCAGTCAGAGGTTCTGCCAGGGAGCCACTCCCACTTGACTGTCTCATTCCCCCCTCTAAAGAAGTACCTCTAACTCCTGTTAGAATAAGGATAGGAATAAGGGTGAAGACTGATCTTAACTGCTTCCTGCTGACAGGGGGTGCTGTTTTGGAGGAAAATGGCAGTCAGATCTCCCTCAGAGGCCTATCTAAGGGTCCCTAGCAGAAAGGGCCATACGCCAAGGCTCCAGTTGCATGACTGTTTGAAGTTTGAGGGCATGAAGGCAAGAAGAGACAAATAGGGTTATTAGAAAACATTTATCAAAATGAAATAAGGGGAGGGGTAAGGAAAGCTCAAAAATTCCAAGGCCTTTTATGACTTTGCAGAGAGACAGGTAGGCCAAAAGTCCGACTGGTAATAAACTTTACCTTTTGCTGACATGTTGGACTTCTGAGTTCCTTTCCCCTGAGCCCAATCCTAAGCCAACCAATTTAAAGTTTGGGAAACAAACTTTTCTCAGTTTGGAGGATGCATCTCAGGTGAGTGTCCTGTAGTATGAAGCCATAATTACCTATCAGTGAAGAGCGGACAGAGGAGGAGAAAGGAAAAATAAGGCATTTTTTCAAAGGAGTCCCGGGGTTCAGGATGCATTTGAAAGGGGAACAGACTGAAGATGAATGGCTACCCATCTAGAAAGAGGGGAGCAGGCATCCCTGGTTCCCTTCTCTTCCTAGCAGATACCTAGAGGACGTAGGGGAGAGAAGGAAGACCATCCTGTTTCCCTCTTTCATCCTTATAACTCTGAGTCCTGGCGACCTTGGCAGGTGCCACCATGGATGCCAAAGTGGTTTGCACCTATGAAGCAGGGAGGGCCTGGAAAATAGAAATTATCCGCTCTCACCTATGTCTCTATGCCACCTACTGTCAGTAGCCTTGGTGTTCCCCAGACCTCATTTATGCCATGGATACTAGCATAACCTTTATCCATGAAAGAGGAGGCTTGGCTTAATAGGCAGGAATTAGCCATATTCATTTGCACTGTGCCTTTTTTCCTCTGTTATTGTTTGCCTCTGGATCCCTTAGATCGAGTTTTCCTTCCTAGGGCTTTGACCTGAAGCTTAGAATTGAGTTTGGGACAAAAATGTGTCTCAGCAGGGGTTGCCTGGACTCCTTACCATAAGACAAATGCTAAGGCGAAGTTGTGGAACTGAGTCATCCTCCAAGAAGGGAGAGAAAAGGGTGCCATGTGACACACCCAGATAACTGGTGGCTATAGTTATGCTTGCTAGGATTTGGGTGCATGGTACTTGGCTTTGGTTAGCTCCCTTGGTCTTACTTTCCCAAAAAGGAAACCTCTGAGTGATGGGCACCTATTTATTGCCATCACCTGGCAACATTTGTAGGATAATTGCTCAAAACCAGAATATTGATCCAGATTTTTACATTACCCATCTCCCTTGTTCTTTCTGAGCTGCAGCCAGAGATTGCTGGTTGCTTCACAGGAACAAGCAGGGCTAGTCTAAAAATGTAGGCAAAAACTTAAAAACAACTAATGAGTCTAGAATTTAATGAAAAATTATGAAAACTTTTGAAACATCATTTCACTCTCCCCAGCCCTCATTTTCGTCAAAAGAAAACAAATCATCATAAGACTGAATGGTTTGCATAATAGACTTTAGTCTTATACTTGACCTGATTATTTGCACAAATTGCAGCAAGAATAATTATTTCTACATAGGCCTTTTGGATTGGCTTTGAAGGAACTCTGTTCCACAAGGATTCTCAGATAAGACCTTTTAAGGCTGAGCCCAGTCATGGGTATATACTCAGATACCTGTGAGTTGGGTGACCCTCTCCTCTTAAGGTCCCAAGATAAAGTTGGAGCTCCTGGATCTGTGAGAAAGTGACATTCTTTACTAACCACAAGTCAGGAACCCTATACAGGGACTGCATAGGTGAGGGTATGAGGCCAGTCTCCCCAAGGGGCTTTTGTCAGCTGTGCAAGTCAAGACTGACCCCTTAAAGGGAAGCATACCCTTCCAGTCAAAGCCTTGGCAAAGTAACCAGTTTCTCCAATTGCATCCTGTTGCAAAAGAAAAATGAATTCTTATTGCACTGATGCAAACAACTATATTGCCATAAGTTATGAATACTCAGATAGTTTTCAAATTCTAAAGGAATCAGGCAGAGAGAAACAAACATGCACCAAATTTTGTTCACAGGAGTATACCTTACTCAATTATTAAAGGTCATAAACAGTTCAAAATAAGTTTTCTTGACTCTGAAAAAAAGACAAGCAAGGATCAGCAATGTTCCAAGCAAAAGTCAAAAAGATTTGCTTTAGTTTCCTGAATTCAGTCCTCTTAGTTAACTCTTGTTTTGCTTGATATTTGTGAACACTTCAGCTCTTCATGAGTCCTGTACATTTTTCTTTATTCCAATGTCACAATCTCCAAAGTTATCAGAAGCCTGTAGTTGACAGCACCTGTCAAAGTTCTATAACTGATTATAAACCTTCCTTTTAAAAGGATTTAAACAAGACAATTGTCTGTGTATAGCAAAATGTCCAGGGTAGTTACAGTCACAAACACAATTGACAAAGAAGTTTGATTACCTCCGTGGTTTACAATAACTTAAACTAAAAACCTTAATTATGATTGATATACTCAGACATTTGAATTTTAGAAATCCCATAAAATTTTGGAACATATATTACCATTATTCACAAAAATATAACCCCAAGAAGATTGAACATCATTTTGGCAACCCCATGTACCTAAACATGAGCAGATTAGTGCCTAAGAAAACTTTGTTGTGCTTTTATTTCAATGTTCAATTTACAGAAAAACCATATAATACCCTCTTTAATTTAGTCAATGTTCACACACAGAATTTCTTTTGCAAGATTAATTCTTATAATCCTTCCACCAGTTGTTTGAATTTTTAGCTTTATCTTATCTAATTTAAAACAGTCCTTTAATAATAGGCAAGAATTTGTATCTTTAGGCCTTTTTATAATCTTTTACTAAAAACACACATTTTACTGTTCTTACACACCTCACATGTAAATCTATTTCCAGTAGTTTCAATTACATGTTATAATGGTAACTCCTACCAATTTTTAACGTTAATGTAACACCTGGTAAGTTGTGTTAATTGTATGCTAAGTGCGACCAAGGTTTGACTCCTTTCTGCATAATTAAGGGTGTGGTTAATTCCGTATGTCCCCACTTGTACCAACTGTGAAACCAGCAAGTCAAATAGTTCTCAAAACCCAAAAAGCAGTTTACAACCTTAAAACGCTTAGCAAACCTTGTATCTGACCTGCACAATTTAGTTGACCTGTTTACATTTTGATGGCATCTGCATTTTACCAATAATCTTTAGGCTGTTTTTATTTCTGAAAGATTAAAGTCATGTGAACTGAAAGATACTACAGCTTTTATATTCCCTTTAAAAAATATGTGATCCAAGTGCTTGTCTTCCTTTAGGCCAAATTAATTAAAGCTCTTTTTATAGACATTACACACTCAACACATATACAACTACACAGACAGGCTGGAGAAAACCCAGTCCCCACAAGATCCTTTACCACAACCAAAACTTTACAGAGAATATCAACAGTGATCCTTATCATTCCTAGCTTAGTAAAACATCTTTCAAAAGGAAAACAAACCCATTTAAAAGTTAACTGCTGATAGGGTGAAGAAGAAAAATGGATGCCTGGGGGGAAGAACCTCTTATTCTTATGCAAATGATCCCTCCACCAGGGAGAAAAACCTAATTGCTGTCCTAAAGAGTTGAACCCCTTGTCCAGGGAAGGGGAAGATGCCATGGACGCATGATGTTCACCAGCCCCTGCCAAGAGGAGAGGGGGAGCGAGGAGCTGCCACTCACCTGTCTGTCTCAAAAAAGGTACGAAAAGGCCATGGAAAGGCCACCAACCCCTGGGAGCGACAGGGGTGAGGACATGGTTTCCCCTACGCTCAGAAGTCTGAGGATGAAAAGGCTTAGAAGTGACAGTGAGAGGTTTTGATTCCCCATTTCACTCACCCCTTCTCAAGCTTTATCTTCTGGGCACCAAAGCTGTTGCAGGACTTTTTCCTTTGTTCAGCTAAGAGCGGGGTTCTTGTCACACAGCCATGAGAGATTAGGCTCACAGACACTTTGAAGGGTGAGAAAAATTGAATATATTTGGCAAAAAGGGGGGAAAAGGGAAACAGGGAACTTCTGCAAAGCCAGAGTCCTGCTAGTGTACTTCCCACCTTGCACACTGAATCCCAGGTTCCACCCAGGAAGAGGAGGCCCTGGTTCCTTCCCGCTGCAAGCTTCTGTGGCTCCACCTGAGTGCACATTCTTTCCAGCATGCAGGGTAGTTGGAGGTTCTGCCAGAGAGCACGTCCCACCTGGCTGTCTCATAATCAAATCAAACTTAACCATTGTTTGAGTTGTTAGTTGTTACCTACAAAGAAGCTAATTTTACTACTCAAAAGAGGTCTGCAAGACGGAAATATTCTTTTCTTTTATCTTCTTTTTAAATTATTTTATGTTTTAACTTTTGAAGTGTTCTTTTATCCTCATTACTGCCTTGAATATGCTCATATCTATTTTGCCAGGTGTTCTGTGAAATATGTTATGTCCTTAATTTACAACACACTATTTTGCATAACTTTCTGAGTGCCCGATATATGTAAGTATAAAAATGAATTTTAAAAAGTAGACAAAACAATGTATCGTCTTCTGAGTAAACACAAGGATGTGTTTAATTCTCTCTACAGATCAACAGCTTAGCACAGGAATAAAGGCCTACAAATTATTTATTATGTGATAATTCAGAGCTTGTGTTTGGTAGACAATTGGCTAATTAGCATACTTATGGCACTCAGACCTAGAGATACAACAGCGCTGAAGGGAAATATATACTCATATTTACAAGTTAAAGTTTCTAAAAGTTGTTTATTCTTGATTGTATGACTTGTGGATAATTTGATGAAAGATTCAATGAGCAATTGCTCTTACCATTCTAAAATAAAATAACACCCCAACCGAGACATCATCTTTCTTTGAAGAAGGGCCATTTCTTTTACTACCTTTGGCCTGATCTTCAGTGAGAGAAACAACTAGCTGACAGTACATTGTTATATAATCAATGATCTGAAAAAGCCAATATGCTTATTATTGAAAGAGAGTCTTTGAAAGCTCTAAGAGTATATTCAAGAGTGAATTACCATGGACAGGATATGTGTAGTTTGAATGTCTGGTTGTTAAAAAAATATTTTATATATAAATCACACGGGATAAATTGTTCAAATATTATGCGAACATAAGGATGATGAATTACAAGACATTTATGTGAATTTAATAGTAAATGATCTTTCTAGGTTTTTTCTCATCTGTAAAATGATGAGGTAGGTTTATATGACTTTAAGGTCCCTTGAAGCTCTAAAATTTCATGTTTCTTTAAAAATAGTTAAAAGCAAAGAAAAATGATCCAAATTAACAAGGAAATGTAATCACTTACATATGATGCTTTAAACTTAATAATGTGACCAAAGAGTCATCAAATTTATAGTTTTATTATAAATCATTTAAAATATCTTTGGTTATCCTGTCTAATGATTAATATTTATAAAGTAATAATAGTGCCCCCAATGCACATTGAATAAAACATGCACACCTTTTTCTGTACTAATTAAACAGAACTGAATTTCCTAGACTCACAATTTTGCCATTCCAATTCTTGCCCTGACTTTTTCAATCAGATTAAAACATTCTTTATACTTTGTTGAGGATATTACCTAATGGACTTGTTTCAACTTGCATTTTTCTACAGCTAAAAAGAAAGCAGTTTTTATGTCATATTTGCATTCGCTGTGTTTCTTTTTACATTCTTTCGGTGGTATGTCAAATTCATTTACTAATTCATTCATGTGTTTTGCCAAAATAAACAAACCAAGAAGCAAAAATATTAAATGCCTATCAGGCTCTTAGTTTGCATTCCTCAGAAACATAGGCTGAGGTAGGGTCTCAGATGTATGTGTTTTACTGAAGGTGTGCTCTTGAGGAAAGACTTGTAAGAGAAGTTAAACAAGCAGGATAATGAAAAAGAAACAACCCATCAAGGATACAGTATTGCCTAGAAATCTGGGCTCAGCCAGATCTGCTGAAGTGGAGTGATGAGATATTCTGGGACATAAATCATATCAAATGGGTGGCCTGCCTTGAACCAAGGAGGCCAGCTTTATGTATCTTTACATCAGTTCATCGTTGGCCATTTACAAAGGGGAGCGGGTAATGGAGAGGCATAACCTTTTCAAAGGAAAGATGAGCTCCCACCAGCCCAGAACAATTCTCAAGCAAAGCTTGCAGGTGTAAGACATTAATTGGGAGCCAATATTCACAGCAGCTGAGGTGTACTAATCTAGGAAATTGGCTCCGGTAGGGCACCAATGGCATCTACTAGAATCTACCCTTTGACACTGGTACTGCACAGATCCATTTGTTTTTCAACTCAAATGGACTCCTTCTAGGTAGAGCTGTCCATATAGTCACTATTCCTGGATAAATGTATAAGAGGATGATTAGTGGGCTAACCCACATCCTTCACTGTTATTGTTGGTCCTGAAGCCATAACTAATATATGTCTTCCCCTTCCACTATTTGTTCTACATTTTCCTCACCCTCACAAGAAATTCCGCTGGATGAGAAGGCTTGCCTGATTTGATCCCTAGACCCCTATCTATCTACTGGTGGTGGGGATTGGGGACAGGGTTTGAATCATTCATTATTATGCCATTCTCAGACCATCTTTACTGCACTTTCATAATTAAAATTAGGCATGGAAACACAAGAGATCTCCAGTGAATCACCTAAGCACTCAACTTATCATTTCCTACGAGTATTTTTGTAGCAGCAATCTGTCTCCTCCTAATTTCAGGGTAATTACCCTTGCCAGTATGGTGGCTATCTTCCTTGCCCACTGCTCTTTCAGCAGAAGGAGCCAAAAACCTTCAAACAGGAGCCATAGCAAAAAGTTCAATGAAACTCTTATTATGCCTTATGTTGGAAACACCCTCTGGGAACCAGGACCTTCACACAACTATGGTTGCAGGACTTATCTGCCTGCAGGACTTAAGCTATCACTACCATGAGGATTTATAAGGTATATTATTTCCAGGTATGGTATATCAAATAACTTAACCTTTAACCAAGGAATCCATGGTACAGCAAATTAGGTACCCCTCGTCACATAACCATGGAACCCAATGTTCCTATCATGGATATCACCAACCAGAAACTACTATCATAACAAAAGGTAGTAGAATGATGTATTCAAGATGAATCTGTGGAACCTGGGGGCAAATAATACCTAACATATTAGATAAATGCAATGATTTGCACAATGTTCAAATGTTCCAAGTCACTTCAGTTTAAGTATCGTCACTTAGGGAAGTCTGGTTAACCTAACCTCTGGGGCAAGATTGTTAATATATATTCATTCCAGCCCCAACTGAATATGAACTGTTTCTGATTTGCCTTTGTGATAGGAATGGTAAAAATGTATTTTTGAAAGCAGGAACCCCATAACACACAGTAGAATACATGCTAATTTTCTCTAGCAAAAATGCCACATCTGGTCCAAGAGCTGCAACTTAATTTCCTACTTGCTTAAATTCATGAATTATTCCTTGTTGTATGTGCCGTGTTAATTAAATTGTATTTGAATGTGCCACTAATTTTGCCATTTTTTTCTGGGATGAGGTATTATTTTTGATTGGTTGTATTGGCTGATAGGTTGATTATATCAAAGGTACCTACTTGGCACCCTCTCAATAAAACAGATGTTACTTCACAAATCATGGAACTAATATGAGGGGTGTCCCTACTACAAAGTAAGTTTATTTCAGTTATATATTTTGAGACCAGCAAAATCACCACCAATTGAGTCTATGGACTCCATTTATTACCTAGCTCTCACCATGCCCCATACTAAAAGGGCTGTGGCAGTTTTTAAATATGTCCACATATTATTTGACATTCTTCCCTTCAAAAAGTACAGCCTAATTCCCCTCTTTTGAATAGGGGCTCGATTTAGTGAATTGCTTCTAACAGATAAAATATGGTGGAAGTGACGATGTGTGACTTCTGAGGTTGAATCACAAAAGACATTGCCACTTCCACCTTGGCAACTTGGATCCCCCTCTCTGAGTAAAGTCAGCCAGTATATTTTAAGGTCATTCAAGCAGTCCTGGAATAGGTCCACCAGGGGAATGTTGAGGCCTCCCACCAACATTTAGCACTGACTTACTAGTCATGTGAGTTAGTCACTCTATGGACTCCATGTTTGGGTATGCCCTTCCTAAAATTCTTATGTTGAAACCATAACTCCCAATAGTATAATATTTGCAGGTGGGGCCTTTGGGAAGCAATTAGGTCATGAGGGTTAAGACCCCATGATGAGATGAGTGCCCTTAAAAGAAGAGGCACACAAGAGAGCTTCTTCATGCTCTCTCTCTCTGTCTGTCTCTCTCTCTCTGTCTCTCTGTCTCTCTCTGTCTCTGTCTCTCTGCTATGTAAGGACGCAGCAAAAGGGTGGCCCTCTACATGCCAGAAAGCCAGCCCTCAACAGACTGGATCTGCTGGTGACTTGATCTTAGGCTTCCTGGCTTCTAGGACTGGGAGAAAAAAAAAATTGGGTATTTAAGCCATCTAGTCTACGGAATTTTTGTTGTAACAGACAGAATGGACTAATACAGTCACCACTAAGAAGTGAATTCTCCAGATCCAGTAATGTCTTGAAATAACAATGACCCCCAGCTAACCTCTTAACTGCAACCTCATAGGAAACCCTGAGCCAAACCACCTACCTAAGCTATTTGTGAATACCTAACCCACAGAAACCATAAGATAAATTAATATTACTGTTTTAAGTCATTGAGGTTTGGTGATTTTGTTGGCAGCAATAGATAACTAATACAGATTAGTCCAATCTTGGCACTTTGGGTCCCTGTCTACTATCCTATATCCAATCATCCTTGAAAGATTTTGGCATCCCCTTTCCCCAGTGTATAATTATCTTACTACATGATAACAGCATTAGGGAAAGACTGGGGAAATCACTAATGGATACACTTATTAGGGTGCTTCAGGACAGACTACTTCACATATGGACACGGTATCTCCCTCAGCAGTGAGTATCAATTTTGAGAATTGGTTCAGCTCCAGAAAAGTCACAAAGGACTGTGAAATTTTGGATGGACAACTGCCCTCAGACTCCTAACAATCCACTTTGGATTTCTCTTTTTTTTTTTTGAGATGGAGTCTCACTCTGTTGCCCAGGCTGGAGTGCAGTGGCGTGATCTCGGCTCACTGCAAGCTCTGCCTTCCGGGTTCAGGCCATTCTCCTGCCTCAGCCTCCCGAGTAGCTGGGACTACAGGCGCATGCCACCACGCCCGGCTAATTTTTTGTATTTTTTAGCAGAGGCAGGGTTTCACTGTGTTAGCCAGGATGGTCTCGATCTCCTGACCTGGTGATCCGCCTGCCTCAGCCTCCCAAAGTCCTGGGATTACAGGTGTAAGCCACCGCACCTGGCCCCATTTTGGATTTCTTTTGATTGCATATATTTACCAATAATCTCATGGGCTATCTATATATCTTCAGACTAGGACTATCAAATTTTATTAAACATCTCCTTAGCTCTCTTGGAAGCCACTCTGATGTTGACGTTTATTGCAGTAATTGCGCCCACTTGTAACAGGTGAGGACTTCAAACTGGCCTCTGATGTTTTGTATTCCTATCTTCATCATTGCTATCAGAGAACTGAGCTCTGTAACAGAATTTTCTACCATTAGCCCTGCCCAAAGAATATGGCAAATACTGAATTTCTCAGCGATATCCTTGTTTATTTTACCAGTACATTCTTTATCACTTCAGCCAATTGAATATACTTCAGGTTTTCTTTTAAATCATGGTCATCTTATAAGTTTTCCAACATTAAAGATATTCATCTAGCATGTACACTTCTCTGAGCTTTTTAATCATCTGCCTCATCGTCTGTCACAGCATTACAGGTATCTCTACTTTGTTTAATGTGGTCCTTCACTTTTTCCAAGATTCCAAGAGCCATCTCCAAAGCAAGTTAATGCTTTCACTTGGAGTCCTTGCTAGGGTGTTAAAATCCTGTATCATGAAAAAGAACTTACATAGCTATACATTGTCCATTAACCGACTCTATTTTCTGCTCCTTTAATCTAGAACCCTCAGCATCCAGTTCCATACACATTCTTCTCACTCCTTCCAGTACATACCAGCCACCTCCTTCCACATATAGTTCTTCTCTGCTCCTATTAAGCTTAGCACATCTCCAGACAAGTTACATTGGAATTTCACCCTTGTTCTTGTATGCTTTCTGGGAAGAGAGGTGACAAGGGAGGTTGATAAGAGAGGCAGATTTCCTTTTTCATGCCCTTAAATTAAAGGTTGACAAGGTGTGCAGTAATTCCTAACATAGGGGAGTGGAACTATATTCAAGTTCATCTGGAACCCATATAATTTCTACGAGGGCCCTGACTTTGACATAAGACACTTGTTGAGGCTGGGGATTCTACACTCTCAGAAGCTCCATGCCTCACAGAATTCAGCTGAGAGCCTGTTCCTCGGCTTTGTCTGCTTTTGGGGGGCAGCAGATTAAGGTCTCATTAAATACTTCCAAGGATATCCTCTGACTTTTATGTTTTGCCTTGAAGTGCTGATTAATCTCTCTCAGACTGATATTATCTCTCTTCCAGGAATAGTTGCTGCATAGCAGCAGCCATTCTATTCTATATTTATGGAATTTTTTCTTTACACCTCTTAAACATCAGAGATATTTCATCTGCCAGAGTGTTCTTTTATACCAGTATCACATTTATGTCCATCATTGGTGAATATTTTAACAAATGTACCACTCCAGCATATGTCAGGAAGTAACCATATTCTACTTATTATCAGTGTCTGGATCTTTTCTCCTGCTGGCCAGCAAGTAACATATTCCTCAAGTTCCTGTTTAACATTTGCTTCCAATGACCACACCTGGTACAAATTGTCTTTGAGATAGTTCCTAGGAAACAGACTCTTACAAGGTTAATTATGAGCAGATTTATTAAGGCATACTTGAAGGAGATGCTCTTGGGAAGATTTTCCTGTGAGGCAATTGTGGAAGGAAGGACTAGGTAGAAAGATAAAGTGACCCATAATCCCATGGCAACTGAAGCCTCAGTCAATTTTATAAGGAGCTCTAAAGCTAGATGATACTTCAGCATTGTCATAAATTGGAGGAGGAAGACCAGAACATTTTTTATCACTACAACCAGTCATTGGCCAAGGGGTGTTTCCTGAGCAGGGATCTAATTTTGAACAAGCCATTTCCCTAAAGTTGAGTCCATTTTCCAGTGAGTTACGTAGCTGTGAGAGTCGGCAGCTGATATTCTTAGCAGATGATGGAAGACAGCCTTGGCCCAGAAGGCATTGCAGTATCTACTGCATATACTATTATTACTATAGCACAAAACAACAACAGCAAAAATAATAATAGTAATTAAGTTATTACTATTATTGCTAACCATTTAAGAGTAAATTGCAAATATGCAGATTCTTTATTCCTGAAATCTTCATTATGAATCTCCTAATATCTAAGAGATTATATTGCATTACAACACCATAATGATTAATGTCAGGAAATTTGAAATTGATACAATATTATTATAAAATGTAGAGTCCACGTTCAAATTTTACAAATTGCCTCAACATGATAATTTTTAGCTTTTTTTTTCCAATTCAGGACTGAATTCAAGATCATGCATTGCATTCAATTATCATATTTTAACCACTTTAGCTTGCTAAATATCCCCTCAACTTTTCTGTAGGTAAATGCCAAAATTGCCTGGATTGAGGTATTATGAATCTCTCTGTAACTTTGATATGGGATATAGAAGTGGAAATATGTTACATGATTTCATACAACAATTCTGAATTTGAAACCCAAGAGATTATTCCAGATTTGTACATATCTCTTGTGTTACTTTAAATCTGGTATAAGAACACACATGCTTCACAATGACCAATGAGGAATTTAGGACATGATAACAGATTCATATATGTGTCTGTATGTGTGTTTGTATGTGTGCTCCCTGTGAATTGAGAGGCTTTATTATTTGAACTACATTACGTGTCTCTCACAATAGAAAAAAGGAACAAAACTAGAATTATGGTCCAGTAGATGTCAACATACACATATGAAATCATTAAAGATTTCAAATAAATTTAGTGTGCAACTTGGGAACTCGCTATTATAATATGTGCATTTGCAATTAGCAGGGAATGTTTATATGTCTGAGTAAGCTAATCTTAAATTCTAGGAATGTAATTTTCATCTCATAAGAATGTCTAAGCAATTTTCCAATTTCTATATTGCTGTTCCCGTATTTATTTTTAAACTTGACTAACTTTATTTTTTTATAGCCGAACAGCATATGAATATTTTCATAACCCCAGAAAAAGGCTGCTGTCTTTTTCCTTCGTTCCTCTCCGCTCTTTGGAAGGCTTGTGTGAGGCTGGCCTCCCCCATAAATCCCAGTTGGTAGAAATAAATTTGGTTTTGCTTAGCACTAAGAAGGACACTTTAGCCTGGATATTTAAAATTTGGAAAATGCATTATTTTATGTAGTTTTTTACTTTATACTTGATGATAATAATTCTGTATGTTTATGGGTTAAAATGTGATGTTTTGATCTATGTATATACATTACAGAAAGAATCAAGCTACTTAACATATCCATCACCCTACAAAATTCATCATTTTTTTTTTTTTCTGGTGGGAAGGTTAAAAATGTATTCTTTTTGGCAGTTTTGAAGTATACAGTTTACTATTATTAACTGTGATCACAATGCAGTGCAAAAGGTCACTAAAATTAATGCCTCAAGTCTAACTGAAATGTTGTATACTTTCATCAACACCTTCCCTTTCCCCATCCCTCTTCCTAACCCAAGCCTCTGGTAACCACCTTTCTATTATCTGTTTCTATGAGATGGACAATTTTACATTCCATATAGAAGTGAGATCATGCAGTATTTGTCTTTTTTGCCTGTCATATTCACTTAGCATAATGTCTTCCAGTTCCATCCATATTGTTGCAGATGACAGAATTACTTTATTTTTAAAGGCTGTACAGTATTCCATTGTTTATATTTACCATATTTTTATTCCTCCATTCATCCACTGATGGACATTTAGGTTGCTTCCATAACTTGACTTCTCTGAATAATACTCCAATGAACATGGTAATACAGATATCTTTCTGACATTTGGACTTCAATTACATTGGATATATACACAGAAGTGGGATTGCTGGCACATATGGTAATTCTATTTTTAGTTTTTTGAGAAACCTCCATACTATTTTCCAAAATGATTGTGGTTACTTGACATTTCCTCTAAAAGAGCACAAGAATTTCCTTTTATCCACATCCTCACCAACATGTGCTATCATTAATCTTTTGATAATAGCCATTTTAACAAGTATGAGGCCATATCGTGGTTTAAATTTTCATTTCCTCGACAATTAGAGATGTTGAGCACTTTTTCATGTATCTGTAACCATTCTTATCTCTTCTTTTGATAAATATCTGTTCAGATAGTTATCCAATTTTAAGTTTTGTTATTTGTTTTCTTGATATATTACATTGGTTGAGTTCCTTATATATTTGGATATTAGCCCCTTATCAGACATATGGTTTGCAAATATTTTCTCCTAACTTGTGGGTGGTCTCTTTATTATGTTTACTTTTCTGGACAGAAGCTTATTAGTTTGAGGCCATCAAACTATTGTTTATTGTTAACTGTGGTTTTCAAGTCCTAGCCAAGAAATCATTGCCAGAACAATGTTGTGCAGTATTGCCCTATGTTTTCTTCTACAAGCTTTAGAATTTCACATCTTACATTTAAGTCTTGTGTCCATTTTGAGTTGGGCTTTGTATAGATAAGGGTCCAATTTCATTCTTCTTCATGTGGACTTCAGTATTCCCAACACTCTTTATTGAAGAGACTGTTCTTTCCCCTTGTGTGTTACTAGTGCCTTTGTGGAAAATCAACTGGCTATAAATACTTGGGCTTATTTTTGGGCTTTCTCTTATTTTGGATAACTAATAACCTATTATTTGTATAAATTTAAGGGGTACAAGTGCAATTTTTTAGTTTTTAATTTTTTAATTTTTAATTTTTGCGGGTACATAGAGTTAGATGGGTATATTGCATAGTAGTGAAGTCTGGGCTTTTAGTGTACCCATCACCTGAACAATGTGCATTATATCCATTCAGCAATTTCTCATCCCTCACCTCCTCCCTCTGGCTCCCTTGCAAGTCTGCAATATCTATTATTCCATCCTCTATGTCCACGTGTAAACATTATTTACCTTCCACTTTAAGTGAGCACCGGCAGGATTTGACTTACTATTTCTGAATTGTTTCACTTGGGATAATAACCTCCAGTTCCATCCAGTTGCTGCAAAATATATGATTTCATTATTTTTTATGGCTGAGTAGTATTCTGGCATGTGTGTGTGTGTGTGTGCGCGCGTGCACATGCACATATGTACAACACATTCTCTTTATCTATTCATCTGTTGATGGACATTTGGGTTGATTCCATGTCTTTTTTATTGTAAATAGTGCTGCAATAAACATATGAATACAATTTTTTTCAATATAATAATTTCTTTCCTTTGGCATTATATCCACTAGTGGGATTGTTAGGCGAAATGGTAGTTAAATTTTTAGTTATTTGAGAACTCTCCATAGAGGTTTTCCATAGAGGTTATACTAATTTATATTTCCACCAACAGTGTCTAAGCATTTCTTTTTCTCTGCAGTTTCACCCTCATCTGTTAAATTTGGACATTTTTAATAACAGCCATTCTGACTGAGGTAAGATGATTTCTCATTGTGGTTTTAGTTTTCATTTATCTGATGAGTAGTAATGTTTATCACTTTTTCATATGTTTGATGGCTATTTGCATATCTTCTTTTGGAAAATGTCTATGTCATTTGCTTGCTTTATAATGAGGTTATTTGTTTGTTGTTGTTGTTGTTATTGAGTTGAGTTCCCTGTAAATTACGGATTATCAGTCCCCTGTGGGATATATAGTTTGCAAATATTTTCTCCCATTCTGTAGGTTGTCTGTTCGCTCTATTGATTATTTATTTTGTTGTTAGGGAGCTTTTTCATTTAAGTCCTATTTGTCTATTTTTTGTTATTGCTTGTGCTTTTGAGGTCTTAGTCACGAATTATTTGCCTAAACCAATGTCCACAAGAATTTTCCCTAGATTTTCTTGTAGTATTTGTATAGTTTCAGGGCTTACATTTAAGTCTTAAATCCATCTTGAATAATTTTTTGTATGTGGTAAGAGATTGGTATCCAGCTTCATTCTTCTGCATATAGATAGCCAATTTATCCAGCATCATTTATTGAAAAGGATGTCCTTCCCCCATGTTGGGGGGCTT
The DNA here is from genome assembly GCF_009764315.1 of Trachypithecus francoisi. Lineage (NCBI taxonomy): Eukaryota > Metazoa > Chordata > Mammalia > Primates > Cercopithecidae > Trachypithecus > Trachypithecus francoisi. Next base: position 103,694,448 of record NW_022681471.1, read on the forward strand.
TTGTTGGCTTTGTCAAAGATTATTTGGCTATAAATATTTAGCTTTATTTCTGGGTTCCTTCTTCTATTTTCATCCCAGTACCATGTTGTTTTGGTCACTGTAGCTTTGTAGTATAATTTGAGGTAAGGTAGCTGGGTGTGGTGGTTCATGCCTATAATCCCAGCACTTTGGGAGGCTGAGGTGGGTGGGTCACGAGGTCAGGAGATCGAGACCATCCTGGCTAACATGGTGAAACCCCATCTCTACTAAAAATGCAAAAACTTAGCCAGGTGTGGTGGTGGGTGCCTGTAGTCCCAGCTACTCAGGAGGCTGAGGCAGGAGAATGGTTGGCATGAACCCAGGAGGGGGAGCTTGCAGTGCACCGATATTGCACCACTGCACTCCAGCCTGGGTGACAAAGCGAGACTCCGTCTCAAAAAATAAAAAATAAAAAAAAATAAGTTAAGGTAATGTGATGCCTCCAGCTTGTTCTTATGCTTAGGACTGCTTTGGCTATTCAAGTTCTATTTTAGTTCCATATGAACTGTAGAATTCTTAAATTTAAATGTAATCAGAAGAGGGTGCCAAATCTTTCTTTCAAAGTCTTTTAGCATTGTTATTGCCAATGAAAACTTAGAATATTGGCATTATTTTCAAATCCTCTCATAGGCACTTGGTTAGAAATGTAAATAATTTCTCCTGCTCAACATTTTCTAAATATTTATGTCTTTATTTCTATCTCGTCCTAAGCCTTATTTTCTTTTTTAATATGGCTTAGTATAATTTCCTATTTATTAACTTCCTTATAGCTCTAGCATAATTTATAAACATTTTGTGATTTCTTATCTCTCACTGTACATTAAAAAATAAATTAAGTCCATAGAAATAACTAGAAACTTTACAACTCTATAACATATTTTATCTTGTCTTTTTATTTAGCTTCCTCAGGGCTAGTTACTTTAAATAGTATAAAAGGGGGAAAAAACAGCTTTTCAACTACATTATGTATAAGCTTGTGTCAAATTTTTTCAAGCCAGCACTAAGGGAAGAGGTCTCAGAGCGAACCATTTCAAAAATTCCCTTTTTGGATGAACATATTACCGAAAAACAGACTGTCTAAAGTAGAAACTTTTAGCCTTGGCATTTTGACATTTTGTACTGGATAATTTTGTACTAGATAATTCTTTGTTTTGTGGGGGGCGGGGTGGGCATCTGCTGCATTATAGTATTAGGTCAGTGCACAAGTAATGGCGGTTTTTGCCATTAAACGTAATGACATTAAAAGTAATGGCAAAAACTGCAATTACCTGTGCACCAACCTAATATACTAAGATTCCCTAGCATCTACCCATGAAATGCCAGTAGCATCCCACAGTTGTGACAACCAAAACTATTTCCAGCTGTGGTCAAATTTCCCTTGGGGGACAAAATCACCCCTTGTATTAGTCTGTTCTCACCCTGCTAATAAAGACATACCTGAGACTGGATAATTTACAAAGGAAAGAGGTTTAATTGACTCACAGCTCCACAGGACTGGGAGGCCTCGGGAAACTTACAATCATGGTGGAACAGGAAGTAAACATGTCCTTCTTCATGTGGCAGCAGCAAGAAGAAGTGCAGAGCAAAGGTGGAGGAAGCCCCTTCTAAAACCATCAGATCTCATGAGAACTCACTAACTATCATGAGAACAGTATGGAGGTAACTGTCTCCATGATTCAATTACCTCCCACTGGGTCCCTCCCATGACCCATGGGGGTTATGGAAAATACAGTTCGACAGGAGATTTGGGTGGGGACACAGCCACACCATATCACCCTTGATTGAGGCGATTTAAGCATTTGGTTAAATACAAGAAAAATCAATCTTTAGACTATTCAGGCAGTAAGTTGGGTAATCCTGGGCCTCATAAATTCTTAACCTCATTTAGAGGCAACAGAAAGATGCTCAAGCAATGTATCAGGAATCAAAATTCCTTTCTAGCAGGAAGTTTTGAAATTCATCTTACAAAAAAAGTTCTGGCCTAGAATGGTCTAAGATAATTGTTTCTCCACGTTTCTTATCTGTGTCACACCTAATATAATCTTTTTCATGAAAACATTTTGTAATATTTCCTTTACAATCCTTATTCAAAAAAAAGAGAAGTTAAAAAGCTTTAACTATAATATTAATGATAAATAAGAGGAAAGTAATTTACAATATTAATGATACCTATTTCAGCATGTTGATGCTCAGGCCTGATTACACCAGAAGATCTAATGAAGCATTTACAGACTTTCACCTATACATGGAATCACCATAAATGCAACAGCTACAAATGCAGCCTGAGAGAGGGGTGCTGTATTGACAAATCAAATATGTGGGCAGCATTACCACAACTGATGCAGTTTTCAAAAATAGCAGACAACTTGATAAAATTCTAAACCAAACAATGTGCGGCCTTCTTTAAATTTACACAGTAGTGATTCTAAAATAAAAACCTAGTGTATTAGAATCTTGCAAAAAAGTTTTGTTTATATCAAACACAGAAGCGGTCTCTGTTATCGGATGATTATAAATATGATTGTATTAGTCAGGGTTCTCCAGAGTGACAGAACTAATAGGATATATGTATACATAAAAGGGAGTTTAGTAGGGAGAATGGGCTCACATGATCACAAGGCGAAGCCCCAGGATACGCCGTCTGCAAGCTGGGGAAGAAGCCAGTAGTGGCTCAATCTGAGTCCAAAATCCTTAAAAGCAGGGAAGCCAACAGTGCAGCCTTCAGTCTGTGGCTAAAGGCCCAAGAGCACCTGGAAACCACTGGTTTGAGTCCAAGAATCCAAAGGCTGAAGAACCTGGAGTCTGAAAATATGTACACTTGAAAATATGTAAACCTTCTTTGTGAAAAGCATTCAGCACAGGAGAAAAATGAAAGTCAGAAGACCACATTATCTCACTTTCTTCCATCTGCTTTGTTTTTGCTGCACTAGAAGCTGATTGGATGGTGCCCACCCACACGGAAGGTGGGTCTTGCTTTCCCAGTCCACTGACTCAAATGTCGATCTCCTCTGGCAGCACCCTCACAGACACACCTAGAAACATTACTTTACCAGGTCTCTAGGCATCCTTCAATGCAATCAAGCAGACACCTAATATTAACCATCACAATAGTTTTCACTTTTATGAATGCCAAGTACAATAATCAAAAGTTGGGAGGATATGGGATGGTTATGAACAGTGCAGGACTGTACTGCTCTGTCCATCTCAGTGCCAGTCATAGTGCACCCCAATCATTATGACAACCAAAATTTTCCTGAAAATTTCCAAAACTCTCTCTAGGTGGCAGAACTCTGTTCTAAATAAATCCACTCAGGGTTTGGATTCTGCTCTGGTGTGAAATGAATGTTCTTAGATTCCTATGAATACAATTAACCACAGAAGATGGTTATAATTAGAGATCTTATATTCTAACCTTCACAGAGTCTGACTTAGTAGGACTCAAGTGGGGTTTAAAACTCTGTTTTTCAACAACAGTTGAAGATGAATCTTCTGCAGATCCTTTGTGGAGACACTTTGAGGAAACACTTAAAAATGTATAAACCTCCTTTGTGAAAAGTCAAAACTTCCATGGGAGTATTAGTTAACTATGTCATGCATTTGGCAAACGACAGTGGTCTTCATTTTCTCCTTATTTATCTTATGGTCTTACCATCTTTAAGTCGTCTTTAAGTTATTCATCAAATTCTGTGAAATTGTCTCCTAATGAAGGTCTTTTCATTAATTGTCAAGTCAAAAGAATGAAGCACAGTGATGCTATTCTTTTAAAAACTCATAATCTAGCAGATTTATTTACTGCCTATCATGCACAATTGTTTTGAATTAATTTTGTTATGATCCTGACAACTCAAAAAGATTTATCAAAAGTTTTTATACCTGGTACAGGATATAGTGATATTTAAATGAATGACAAATTTATAATTTACAAATGTATTTTGTATTATCGTTTCCTTCTTGCACACCATGCATTAAAAAGTAGACAAACTTCATAGGGAACCTCCTGCAAAGAAAAAATATGGATTATGGCAAGCGTAAAGACTTGAGGAAGACTGATAAGAATCCATGCTTATAAGCTTAAAAGTTTGCATGACAAAGAGTTAAAATGATCAGCTATTTTAAAGAAAACTTACTATATAAATAATCATATTGTATTGATATTTGTGCCTGTAAAGTTATTTAAATCAGTATCATTATATCTTGTTTGGGAGGAGTGTAACATATTTTGAATATCTTTGTGTGTTTTTGTTCATTCTACACAAACTGGTATCCATTCTTTTTAAAGCCATATTCACCTAAATGTAAAATGTATCATTAAATTTCAACTTCTAAGTCCACTTCTAGTTTCTTATTACCGTAAGTCAGTTCAGGAATGAACAGGATTTGTTTCACTTTCGACACACATTCTTGAATTTGAGCGAGATAAATACAGACTATGTAAAATACATCTAAAATATACTTATTGAAATAATTTTATATAGAGAATTAATCATCTCTTATTTTTCAAATATGCCACATGAGTTCTATGAGACTCAAAATATAAAGGTTATTAATATGTGGAAATTTGCTACCGATTTTGGAAGTTCATTGGTTATATTTGCCTATAGTATACACAATAAAGATTCTTTTCAAACATCCATCTACTTTAAAAGTGGGTGAATGCTGTGAACTCCTGTCTAGACTACCTTAAAATTGGGATATTATAATAAAAAATTGAGATATGTGCAAAATACTTCAACAAATTAAAATGAAAACAGACTAGGTAAATAACATATGTAGAAAATTGTTTTGTAATAAAATATATAAGTATCAACAGTTTTCTTTGGGTTAAATCATAACTTTATATTAAGATGAAAATTGAATTTGTACTTTTCTTGTCTAAATAATATTTTACATTTGTATAGTATTTAACACTTTTCTTATCATTTATCCTTTATATCAGTTCTGTAATTTAGGTCCTCCTTTTATGTAGTCAATCTTATTTCCAATCTTGGTCCTATCAAGTTTTAATTTCAGCATTGGCAAGTTATATAAATCATGTTAAATGTGTGTCTTTTTGTTATTGTGAAAATTAAATGATTTATTCTACTAAAGGGTTTACCAAAGTAGGCACATGCATATTGTTTTTTGTTATTTTTATTTATATTATATAGATAAGAGATCTGAAGCTCCATGAGAGAAAATAAATAGTTCATATCAGTGTTTCTCACACTTTTAACTTTTATAAAAAAATGATGTATAATATGTATACATATTTATGGGTTAAATGTGATATTTTGATATATGCATATAATATATAGTGATCATGTCAGGGTATTTGGGATAGCTATCACCTCAAACATTTATTGTTTCTTTGCATTGGGAACATTTCAAATATTATTTTCTAGCTATTTTGAAATACACAATATATTGTTGTTAACTATAGTTACTTTACTGTGCTGTTAAACACTAGAACTTATTCCTCCTTGTTGACTGTATGTTTGCGTCCATTAACCAAACTCTCTTCATCATCCCAGAACCCCTACCCTTCTCAGCCTCGGGTAACCATCATTCTACTCTCTATCTCCATGAGATCGACTTTTCTAGCCCCAACATATGAGTGAGAACATGCAGTATCTGTCTTTCTGTGCCTAGCTTATTTCATTTAAATTAATGAGCTCCAGTTCCACTAATGTTGCTGCAAATTACAGAATTATATTCTTTTTAAGCCCTATATAGTATTTCTTTGTGTATATATACCACATTTCCTTTATCCATTTATCCATTGATGGACACTTCAATTGATTAGGACACTGAGGTTGACATGTAGGTTGATGTGATTGCAATTAAAAGTATAAAATACATTTTATTTCACTATCCAATATGTATATTCATATACTTTATATATGAGACAAATGTTTCACAAAGCAAATTTACTTTCCTGCATGCAATGAACTCAGATTTTTTTTTCTATTATATCATATTCTATCTGCTTATGTCCTGGTATTTTTTAAGTTGATCATGACCCACTAAATTGACTTGTCAAAGTATAATTGACTCACAACAAATAGTTTGAAGAACACAACTGTATTCAGATAGGAAATTGCAGAGCTGGCACTTGAACCATTAGTGACTGTAGACTATGAGCACCTTGAGGGCAACAGAAGCCCTGATTCTTCACAACACCAAGAATAGTGCTTTGAAGAGTTGAAAAGGCCTGCTGAGTCATTTATAATTCTAAACCTTTCTGAGGAGAACTTTTCTGTGGGTGAATATAGCCTTTTTTGCACATAAATGTTAATTTTGTATTAGGCATAGAGGACAGGGAAGTTACATGAAAAGAAGTAAAAAGGACTACACTTGAGAACCATTAATAAAACACATAAAAAGTTTTGGTTAGGAGGAAACATCTACAAAAAATAATTCTGCAAGGAAGTGGGGAATGGTTTTGAATCACAGACTAGACATGAATCGGCAATGTAACGTGGCAACAGATCAATACCCTTTTGTGCTTCAACACTTCGTAAAACAAGGATGTTCCATTTGCTTTCTAACACTCCAAAGCTGATCAGTAAATGAGTGGTGATCATGAACAATAAGAAAGACCATGGTGATAAAGAGCATATTTGTGATAATCAATGTTTAGCTGAGTTTACTAGGATGGGACTATGACTCAATAAATTACTCAGCAATCCTAAAATAGCATTTCTGTCCATATTTCCCTCTAATAAACTTTAATTGATATTGATATAAAAGTTTATATGAACCCTCTATAAGGTTGACTCCAATTCTCTTCCTATCCCTCAGCAAAACTTTTTATTCTCCTTAAAACAAAAGTAAGAAATAAAATGAAAGGTATAAAAATCTAAAAAGTAATTGAAATAGCTTGGTATTATCATAAGAAAAGAGTGTTTCAAATTCACATTGCTTCTTACAAGAAGTAAAATATCATAATCAAATACTGTATACATTATAATCACACACACGCACACACACACATACAAGAAGCAAGAAGTCTGGATGATATAGAAATTTTGCAAGAGGTTTTACTATTACAATTTGTTTAAAATGTCTAACAATTTGAAGTACTTGAAATACAGTTTTTAAAGATTGAAATTCTCTGTTGTAAGTCAAAAAGGGGGTTAACCGATATAGATAGATAGATAATAGATAGATAGATAGATAGATAGATAGATAGATAGATGATGGATAATATAGTAATCCATAAAAGTTGCATGTGCAGAGGAAATATAAAAACTCTTTTTAACAGTTTCACTCAATTTATGACCTCTTCTGAAATATTAAGTATAGCAGTTTTCCTATAACTTTTCACCCAGACTGGGTGCAGTGGCTCACACCTTTTAGGAGGCCTAGGCAGGAGGATCACTTGAGTTCAGGAGTTCTAGACCAGCCTGGGCAAAATGGTGAAATCCCGTCTCTACAAAAAATACAAAAATTAGCTGGGCCTGGTGGAGTGTGGGTGAGCCTGGCGGGGGGTGGAGTTTGCAGTGAGTCAAGATTGCTCTACTGCACTCCAGCCTGGGTGATGAGAGTGAAACCCTGTCTCGAAAAAACAAGCAAACAAACAAAAACTTTTGACCCAGCCACTAACTCACAGGTAATTACTCCTAGAAACAGAGTCCCATAATCTCGTAGAAAGTAGCTGAAAATAGTCAGACATTTAAAACTCACCAACCAACTTGTTTTAACACAATTTTCCAAGTGACATTAGATAGCACAAACACAGTTGTAATGGAAGTCCTCAGTATCTACTTGCTTTATTTTCAAACCACTGAGAAATTAAGTCAGTTTCAATGAAAGTATATTTTGGGCCATATTTCATAGCAATTGCTGAAACAATGAATTAAGAAGGTGCAATTTTATCAATGAATTCATGAGAATATGAAGAATTTCCTCCATAGAAGACAAAGAAATATTTATCTTCATAAATTTCATTCTCTAGTTTATTTAATCTAGCCTATTTTCAACAGTATTTTTTAAATGAGCTTTTCAACTGCAAGACCCATTAATGGGTGTATTAATAGAGTGGAGTAGAAGACAGTATCAAAGTTCTTGGCCATAGTAAGGGAATCATTTATAACTTTTTTCCATTTAAAGAAATAAATGTATGTGTGTGAAAATCATTATGTATGAAGTATTTCTTACTATAGACCGTGCTCAAAATCTGTAAAATAATTCTGTATAGATAATATAAAGAATGGCTGACAGTGAGATCCTGAAACTTGAAACTTGAAATATTTGTATATTAAAAACACAAGAGGTTACATTTCAGAATGCATATGTTTTGGAATTCAATGTGTTGGAAGGAGAATCCAGTGTAAGTTATAGTCTTTCTTTTTAAAATTGTTTTTATTGAATTCTAAAATGGATGTCCTAGTTTCACGCAATGTTTTATTAAAAAGAATAAAAAGAAAGCTTAAAGTTTAAAGTTAGATTTCATACTGGTTCACATTTAAAGCTCTGAGCTTATTAGAACTTAGATTGACATATAATGACATACAAATAGAATGTAATGAATAATCAATAATATTCAACAAAGTATAATTAAGAATGTAATTCATTCATAAAAATGTAGAACTGCAATGAAATTTCAACTATCCAATATTTTTCACTAGCAGTGAGATATGTACTTCACCATCCTTTAACATATTACTATATTTGAATACCGTTAAATTAATTTTAACTTAAAGCTGCCTCCTTGTAAGTTTGGCATAAAGGTTTCTCCACACATAGTGAACTGTAACCTAACTGGACGTGAATACAGACTGTAACCTACTCTTTTGCCAATCATCATGCTTCAGCCAGTCAAAGGTGGCCAACTCTTCACATCATGTTCAAATAAGGCAAACGCCATGCAGAAACCAGTCCAGCTATTTTTGTACCTCACTTCAGTTTTCTGTAAGTAACTTTCTTTTTCTGTCCATAAATTCTCTCGAAACACGTCGTAGTGCTGGAGTCTCTCTGAACCTATTTTGGTTCAGGGGAGTGCCCTACTTGTGAATCATTCTTTGCTTAATTACACTCTGTTAAATTTAATTTGTCTAAAGTTTTCCTTTTAATAATATCAATGTCTTAATATAATTGAGAAAACCTCAGTTAACATCAGAGCATTTTTATTTTCATTCAACTTGTGTCTCAGGTGCCAATTTCCACCCCATCTAAGCTTGGAACTATATATTTAATTTATTGGCAGAGATTAATATTTCAAAGTGTTAACATGCTTATAAGCATAATTTAAAAACAATTAATGAGATTATTATTATTATTATTTTTGCTTGATGATTTGTTGAAGTTCCTTATAGATTCTAGATAGTAGGCCTGTGTCAGATGCATGGTTTGATAATATCTTCTCCTATTCTGTAGGTTGTCTGTTTGCTCTGTTGATAGTTTATCTTACTGTGCAGAAGCTCTTTAGTTTAATTAGGTCACATTTGCCTATTTTTGTTTTCCTTGCAATTGCTTTTGGGGACTTACCCAAAAATTCTTTACCAAGGTCGATGTCAAGAAGAATATTTCCTAGATCGTGTTCTAGGCTTTTCATAGTTTGAGGTGTTATATTTAATTATTTGACTCATTTTGAATTAATTTTTGTGCATAATGAAAGGGAGGGCCCAATTTCAATCTTCTGAATATGAGTAGCAGGTTAGCCCAGCACCAATTATTGAATAGGGAGCCCTTTCACCATTGCTTGTTTTTCTTGACCTTGTTGAACATCAGATGGTTGCAGGTGTGAAGCTTTGTTTCTTTTTCTTTTTTATTTTTTAAGCTTTGTTTCCGGGCCCTCTATTCTTTTCCATTGATCTACATGTCTGTTTTTGTACCAGTACCATGCTATTTTGGTTACTGTAGCCTTATATTATAGTTTGAAGTCAGACAGTGTGATTCCTCCAGCTTTGTTCTTTTTCCTTAAGATTATTTTGGCTATTCGGGCTCATTTTCAGCTCCATAGCAATTTTAGAATAGCTTTTTCTTTTCTCTAATTCTGTGAAGAATGGCATTGGTAGTTTGATAGGAATAACGTTGAATCTGTAAATTGCTTTGTGTAGTATGGCCATTTTGATACTGATTCATGTTTTTTCATCTATTTTTACTGTTCCTTATTTATTTCAGCAGTGTTTTGTAGTTCTCCTTGAATCCCATTAAAAATAAGCAAAAGACTTGAACAAACACTACTCAAAAGAAGACATACAAGCAGCCAAAAAACATATGGAAACATGCTCTATATCACTAATCATTAGAGAAATGCAATCAAAATCACATTAGATACCATCTTACACTATTCAGAGTGGCAATTATTAAAATGTCAAGAAACAAAAGATGTTGCTGAGGCTGTGGAGAAAAGAAAACACTTAGACACTGTTGATGGGAATGTAAATTGACCCAGTCACTGTGGAAAGTAGTTGGGGGACTTCTCAAAGAACTTAAAATAGAGCTACCATTTGATGCAGCCATCCTGTTACTGGTTATACACCAAAAGGAAAATAAATCATTCTATCAAAAAGACACCTATATGTTTATCACTGCACTATTCACAATAGCAAAGATATGGAGTCAACCCAGGTGCCTACCAGTGGTAGATTGGATAAAGAACATGTGGTACATATACACCATGGAACTCTATACAGCCATAAAAAAGAATAAAATTATGTCCATTGAAGCAACATGGATGCAACTGGAGGCCTTTATCTTAAGCAAGTCAATGCAGGAACAGAAAACCAAATCCTGCGCACTTTCACTTATTAAGTGCAAGCTAAATAAACATTGAACACACATGCTCATAAACATGGAAACAACAGCCATTACAGATCACTAGAGGGGAGAAGGGAGGGGGGGAATGGGTTGAAAAACTACTTATGGAGTATCATGCTCATTATCTGGGTGACAGGCTCCATACCTCAAACCTCAGTATCATGCAATATTCTCATGTAACAAACCTACACATATACCCCCTGTATCTAAAAGTTGAAATTAAAAAAAAAAAATCCAAAAAATAAATAAATGAAAGCAATTAAATGAAATGATGGATATTCAAATTATCCTGATTTGATCATTATACACTTTCTACAGGTATTAAAATATCACATATACCCCCTAAATATGTAATACTCCTATTAATATAATCAATAAAAAAGCAAGGAAAACCATTTTATAATGCTGTCCATTTCACCAGTTTTCATGGTAACTATAGTACAACTAGTCTGTAAGATAATTCCTAATCTGAAAACTCTTAGCTCAACCTCTAAATGGGTACTTACTATAGATATACTTTATTATCAGCAGAAAATAAAAGCTTTTATAGTCAAACACATAGAAAATAAATGAAGGATCTCAGAAACTAATCATTTGTCCTTTGTTAAATCTGTCAAGGCTAACTTAGAAAACAGAATCAACAGATGGTATTAATCTTTTGAGAATAACATTTATGTAGACATTTAAGCATATGTTTAGTGCGTGTGTCTTATTTATTTTGAGGCTAAACTGTAGTTTAATAGAGGAGATGGGTCAAACCAACCAACAAAAAAGCACAAATAAATTGTCGGGCACAGGTAAAAAATGGCATTCTAATTTGACACACCAGCATGTATTTTTTAATTTAAATGCATTGTTGTGCCTTCAGGCCTATAAAGGAAATCTTTTGCATAGTGCTGTAAAGTGCAATTAAAGGGTATAATGAAATAATACCATTTTGCATTTCTTATTCTGCCATTCCAGTGTCAGTAACATCCAGCATGTGTTGTAAAAATGGGAGATTAGACATGGAGTACCAATAATCTTGTAAAGTATAATATTAGCTGTTCTACTTCCCCCTGGTATCACCCAGACCACTCTGGCACTAAAGAATCGTCACTGAAAAAAAGGCAAAAAGCTCCTCGAGGCATATCACATGTGAATCCACTGTTTTAATGGATGGAATGGGTTACTGCTTTTCCTCTTTTTCTTTCTAAACATTGTACGTTGAAATTGGCTTTTGTGTGGATGGATTTTTCTGCATAGCTTGATTAATCACGGACATCAGGAAACAGTTGTTCAGAGCCCCCCACCGCCACCCCCATTAAGCTAGGGACAAAGAAAACACAGTATAATTTCTATTGAGTGCCTAGACAGATAAGTGACAACCTGGAAATTGTAGGTTACTATTATTCTGAGGAACAAAAAAAATTGGCATAACAGGAGACAGGGTGGCTCCAAAACTAGCACTAGCCCTAATACAGTGGAAATAAAACTGGAAGAACAGGGTTGGTACTCAAATATCGGTTTAAGTGAACAATTTATGATTTATTATCTTTAACTTATCACAGTCTATATTAATGTAATAATAGATATTTCACGTATAGCGTCTTTTCTCCCAATATTTGTCTTTTCACTTTCTCAATAGTGTCCTTTAATGCAAAAAACATTATTTTTAAAATTTCATTGATGTTCAGTTTATTCACTTTTTAAAGTTCGTTGTCATTGCTTGAACGTTTGGTATGACATCTAACAATCTATTACCCAATTTAAAATAATGAATTTTACCCATATGTTTTCTTCCAAGAGTTTTTTAGTTTTACAACTTACATTTAGATTTTTCCTGTGTTTTAAATAAACTTCTATATATCGTGTGAGGAGACAGATGGTCTCACTTCAAATTTCTATATGTAGATACATAGTTGTCCCAGAAATATTTTTTGAAAGGACTATTTTCCCCATTAAATGATTTTGGCACCCTTGCCAAATATCAGATGACTGTAGATCTAACTTAATTTCTGGACTTTCAACTCTATTTCATTAAGCTAACTGTCTATCCTTATTATAGTAACTAAACTGTTTTGATTACTATAGCTTTGTAGTAAGTTTTGAAATTTGGAATTGTAGTCCTCTAATTTTGTTATTTTTCATGATGAATTTGGCTACCTGTATCCCTTGGAATGCAATATAAATTTTAGGACAAGCTTGACAATTTTTTTCAAAAAGGCCACTGCGATTTTGATAGTGATTGCATTGAATCTATTAATCACTTTGGAAAGTATTGTCATGTAAACAATATTAAGTCTTCTAATACATAAACATGAAACGTCTTTTCATTTTTCAAATATTCTTAGATTTCTTGTAGTTAAATTTTATAGTTTCCAGTATGCAAGTTTTGTGTATCGTTGGTTAATTCTAACTATTTTATTGATTTTGATGTCATTGGCATTCAAATTATTTTCTTAGTTTCTTTTCAGATTGTTCCTTGCTAATATACAGAAATATAACTGTTGTTTGCATATTAATTTTGTGTCTTGTGCTACTCTGCTGAATTTATATATTAGCTCTAATAATTCTTTGTGAATTGTTTAGGGTTTTCTATGAAAATCAAGTGTTAATCTAAGGATAGCCTTAAACAGGACAAACCACTTCTCTTTTTCTGCTATCAAGATCCTCTCCATTTTTTGCTTTTAACAGTTTGATTATAACGTGTCTTGGTGTGTATTTCTTTGTGTTTATCTTACTTGGAGACCATTGAGTGTCTTGGATGTGTTTATTTGTGTTTTTAAAACCAAATTTGGTGAGTTTGGGGCCATTATTTCTTTAAAAATTCTTGCTTCCCTTTTCTCTCCCTCTTCTTTCATCTCAGACTTCTACTACTCCCATTTCTTTTATTACTTAGTTCATGGTTTCGTTTTTCTTTTTAAGGATATGAAGACAGTTGATTTAAAGTATTCGTCTATGGAGTCCAATGTGTGAGCTTCCTTAGGGACAGTTTGCATTAATTTATTTTTTTCCCATGTTTGGGCCATACTTTCGTGTGTGTGTGTGTGTGTGTGTGTGTTTAGCTTTTTTTTTTTTTTTTTTGGCATGTCCCATAATTTTGTTGTTATTGTTGTTGAAAACTGTAAATTTTGAATGTTATAACATAGTAATTATGGAGATCAGATTCTCTCGCTCTCCGGTGTTTGTTGTTGCTGCTCTTTGTGGTTGTTAGGTTGTGTTGTTGTTGTTGTTCACTGACTTTTCCAAATGACTTTTGTTAAAAATACATTCTGTGTTGCCTGTGATCTCTGAAATCTCTCTTCTTTTAGCTTAGTGATAAACTAGTGGTCTGATAAATTCCTTGAACACCTGGAGCAAAGCAAATAAATAAAATACTTTCCTGGACTGTGCTAATTGGTTCTAGTTGAATAGCTTTTTTTATGCTTAGCTAGTCTGTTTACAACACTGCCTTATCTTTTGCTTCCTATTTTCCATGAGCCTAAAGATGAGCCAGATGGAAAAGCTTAGGATCTTATCAGGTCTTTTCTGAGCATACATCACTTGATGGGTATGTGTGGCTTCCTAGATTCAATGGCATAGGTAGAATATTTTAAAATTCTTATCTCCCAAATTATCTCACTGCCCAGCTTATTTTCCCCAGGCTTTCAGTGTGTCTATTATTTGACAGAACCCTTATCTTTTGCCCAGATGGCAGTGACTTGTTTATTTGCCTTTTAACGTTTTCTAGGCATGCCCTCTATGTAGGTGCTTTTCAACTCTGAGAAATGTCCTGGGTAGGTGAAACAAAGGCAAGCCTCTTACCATCAATACTTCAGGAGGGAGCCTCCGGACAGATCCAGACAGACAGACATAATTCCTTGAGAACAATTATATTCTAAATCTTATAGATTTAGGGACCCATTCGAAGAATGTGGGCTTCCATCTTCAAATTGCCACCAAGCAAGGGAGAAGAATGGGAAAAAGGGTAATTAAAAAATCATAAAGTTATTTATCAGGTTTCAATCACCTACGTTTTAATTGAGCGTTTGGGTGGTTGTTGTAAGCACTTGACAATTTTCCAGAGTTCCAAATTGATTTAGATTTTACTCCATTTTTTTGGTGTTTCTGTAAAGGGCTGGAACCTTGGCATTCCCTACTCTACTGTTTTCACTGATGTCACTCATTAATGGATAGGTTTTGATTGATTTATCTCTTTATCATGAGTTATGCTTTCCTGTGTCTTTGCATGTCTGATGAATTTTTATTGGATACCAAACATTATTAATTTTATCTTACTGGGTACTGGATTTTTTGTATCTTGAGAAATAATTTTGAATTTTATTTTAGGACTCAATTATGTTACTTGAAAATATTTTGATTCCTCCAGGCTTTGCTTTTAAGAAGTCTATGTAACTATAAGTATGTAAAATTACCTCGTTTCAACTAAAAAATAAAAAAGCAAATTTCTTGAAATAAAAAACTCAAATTTTAAAAATAAAAGTAAATAAATAGCTAAATAAGTAAAAAGATGCTATTATTAAAAGGAAAAGAAGTCTAAATGTGTCCAAATCACTGCACAGTTTAGGGTTAAATATTCCCCACTGTTATGGGCTGAACTGTGTCACCTCCCCACCCCCTTTCATAAGTTGAAGTCTGTTTTAGCTTGGTCAGGCTGATATAACAAAATATCATAAGCCAAGTGGCTTGTAAACAGCAGAAATTTAGTTCCTAAAGTTCTGAAAGCTGAGAAGTCCAAGATTAAGGTGGCAGCCGATCTACCATCTGGTGAAGGCCGACTTCCTGGCTCATAAATGAAAGTCTTCTTACTGTGTCTACACATGGTAGATGGGGTAAGAGAGCTCTTTGGGACCCCTTTTATAAGGGAATTAATTTCATTCATTAGGGCTCCACCTTCATGACCTAGTTACCTCCCAAAGGGTACATTTCCAACACTATCACATTGGGGTTAAATTTCAACATACGAATTTGATGGGGCTCAAGAATATTCAGTCTATAGAAAAGTTCTAACCCTCAATGGCCCTATAGTTGAAGATAGGGCCTTTAGGGAGGTAGTGAAGGTTAAATGAGGACCTAAGGGTGGAGAGATCATCCAGTAAAATTAGTGGAAAAGACAGAAGAAGAAGAAAAAGAAAAGAAGAAGAAAAAGGAGGAGGAGGGAAGGAGGAGGAGGAGGAGGAGGAGGAGGAGAAGAAGAAGGAGAAGGAGAAGGAGGAGGAGGAGGAGGAGGAGGAGGAGGAGAAGGAGGAGAAGGAGAAGGAGAAGGAGAAGGAGAAGGAGAAGATAAGAAGAAGGAGAAGAGTCACCAGAGAACTCTCTGTCTTCGTGCAAATAAGGAGGGAAGGCTAGGTGAGGACACAGTGAGGAGGTGGCCATCTACCAGCCAGGAAGAAAGCCTCAGCAATAACCAAGTTTGCTGGCACCTTGAGCATAGAATTGTATCCTCCAGACTGTGAGAAATTAAATGTCTGTACAAATTAAATGGAATAATCTGCACAACAACCCCCGTGACATTTACCTATGTAATGAACCTGCACATCTTGCACATGCACACCTGAACTTAAAATAAAAGTTAAAAAGAAAATGGAACAAAGATACTCCTCCAGAAGAGCAACTCCAAGACACATAATTGCCAGATTCACCAAAGTTGAAATGAAGGAAAAAATCTTAAGGGCAGCCAGAGAGAAAGGTCGGGTTACCCACAAAGGGAAGCCCATCAGAATAACAGCAGACCTCTCGGCAGAAACTCTACAAGCCAGAAGAGAGTGGGGGCCAATATTCAACGTTCTTAAAGAAAAGAATTTTCAACCCAGAATTTCATATCCAGCCAAACTAAGCTTCATCAGTGAAGGAGAAATAAAATCCTTTACAGATAAGCAATGCTTAGAGATTTTGTCACCACCAGGCCTGCCTTACAAGAGACCCTGAAGGAAGCCCTAAACATGGAAAGGAACAACGGTACCAGCCATTGCAAAAACATGCCAAAATGTAAAGAACATCGAGGCTAGGAAGAAATTGCATCAACTAACGAGCAAAATAACCAGTTAATATCATAATGACAGGATCAAGTTCACACATAACAATATTAACCTTAAATGTCAATGGACTAAATGCTCCAATTAAAAGACACAGACTGGCAAACTGGATCAAGAGTCAAGACCCATCAGTCTGCTGTATTCAGGAGACCCATCTCACATGCAGAGACATACATAGGCTCAAAATAAAGGGATGGAGGAAGATCTACCAAGCAAATGGGAACAAAAAAAAGCAGGGGTTGCAATCCTAGTCTCTGATAAAACAGACTTTAAACCATCAAAGATCAAAAGAGACAAAGAAGGCCATTACATAATGGTAAAGGGATCAATTCAACAGGAAGAGCTAACTCTCCTAAATATCTATGCACCCAATACAGGAGCACCCAGATTCATAAAGCAAGTCCTTAGAGACCTACAAAGAGACTTAGACTCCCATACAATAATAATGGGAGACTTCAACACTCCACTGTCAATATTAGACAGATCAACGAGACAGAAAGTTAACAAGGATATCCAGGAATTGAACTCATCTCTGCACCAAGCGGACCTAATAGACATCTATAGAACTCTCCACCCCAAATCAACAGAATATACATTCTTCTCAGCACCACATCGCACTTATTCCAAAATTGACCACATAATTGGAAGTAAAGCACTCCTTAGCAAATGTACAAGAACAGAAATTATAACAAACTGTCTCTCAGACCACAGTGCAATCAAACTAGAACTCAGGACTAAGAAACTCAATCAAAACCGCTCAATACATGGAAACTGAACAACCTGCTCCTGAATGACTACTGGGTACATAATGAAATGAAAGCAGAAATAAAGAGTTCTTCGAAACCAATGAGAACAAAGATACAACATACCAGAATCTCTGGGACACATTTAAAGCAGTGTGTAGAGGGAAATTTATAGCACTAAATGCCCACAAGAGAAAGCAGGAGAGATCTAAAATGGACACTCTAACATCACAATTAAAAGAACTAGAGAGGCAAGAGCAAACACATTCAAAAGCTAGCAGAAGGCAAGAAATAACTAAGATCAGAGCAGAACTGAAGGAGATAGAGACACAAAAAACCCTCCAAAAAATCATGAATCCAGGAGTTGGTTTTTTGAAAGATCAACAAAATTGACAGACCGCTAGCAAGACTAATAAAGAAGAAAAGAGAGAGGAATCAAATAGTCGCAATAAAAAATGATAAAGGGGATATCACCACCGACCCCACAGAAATACAAACAACCATCAGAGAATACTATAAATGCCTCTACGCAAATCAACTAGAAAATCTAGAAGAAATGGATAATTTCCTGGACACTTACACACTCCGAAGACTAACCAGGAAGAAGTTGAATCCCTGAATAGACCAATAGCAGGCTCTGAAATTGAGGCAATAATTAATAGCCTACCCACCAAAAAAAGTCCAGGACCAGATGGATTCACAGCTGAATTCTACCAGAGGTACAAGGAGGAGCTGGTACCATTCCTTCTGAAACTATTTCAATCAATAGAAAAAGAGGGAATCCTCCCAACTCTTTTTATGATGCCAACATCATCCTGATACCAAAGCCTGGCAGAGACACAACAAAAAAAGAGAATTTTAGACCAATATCCCTGATGAACATCGATGCAAAATTCTCAATAAAATACTGGCAAACCGGATTCAGCAGCACATCAAAAAGCTTATCCACCATGATCAAGTGGGCTTCATCCCTGGGATGCAAGGCTGGTTCAACATTCGCAAATCAATAAACGTAATCCAGCATATAAACAGAACCAAAGACAAGAACCACATGATTATTCAATAGATGCAGAAAAGGCTTTTGACAAAATTCAACAGCCCTGTATGCTAAAAACGCTCAATAAATTCGGTATTGATGGAACGTACCTCAAAATAATAAGAGCTATTCTATGACAAACCCACAGCTAATATCACTGAATGGGCAAAAACTGGAAAAATTCCCTTTGAAAACTGGCACAAGACAGGGATGCCCTCTCTCACCACTCCTATTCAACATCGTGTTGGAAGTTCTGGCTAGGGCAATCAGGCAAGAGAAAGAAATCAAGGGTATCCAGTTAGGAAAAGAAGAAGTCAAATTGTCCCTGTTTGCAGATGACATGATTGTATATTTAGAAAACCCCATCGTCTCAGCCCAAAATCTCCTTAAGCTGATAAGCAACTTCAGCAAAGTCTCAGGATACAAATTAATGTGCAAAAATCACAAGCATTCTTATACACCAGTAACAGACAAGCAGAGAGCCAAATCAGGAATGAACTTCCATTCACAATTGCTTCAAAGAGAATAAAATACCTAGGAATCAAGCTTACAAGGGATGTAAAGGACCTCTTCAAGGAGAACTACAAACCACTGCTCAGTGAAATCAAAGAGGACACAAACAAATGGAAGAACATACCTTGCTCATGGATAGGAAGAATCAATATCGTGAAAATGGCCATACTGCCCAAGGTATTTATAGATTCAATGCCATCCCCATCAAGCTACCAATGAGTTTCTTCACAGAATTGGAAAAAACGGCTTTAAAGTTCATATGGAACCAAAAAAGAGCCCGCATTGCCAAGACAATCCTAAGTCAAAAGGACAAAGCTGGAGGCGTCACGCTACCTGACTTCAAACTATACTACAAGGCTACAGTAACCAAAACAGCATGGTACTGGTACAACACAGAGATATAGACCAATGGAACAGAACAGAGTCCTCAGAAATAATACCACACATCTACAGCCATCTGATCTTTGACAAACTGACAAAAAAAGAAATGGGGAAAGGATTCCCTATTTAATAAATGGTGCTGGGAAATTGGCTAGCCATAAGTAGAAAGCTGAAACTGGATCCTTTCCTTACCCCTTATACGAAAATTAATTCAAGATGGATCAGAGACTTAAATGTTAGACCTAATACCATAAAAACCCTAGAAGAAAATCTAGGTAGTACCATTCAGGACATAGGCATGGGCAAGGACTTCATGTCTAAAACACCAAAAGCACGGCAGCAAAAGCAAAATGACACATGGGATCTAATTAAACTAAAGAGCTTTTGCACAGCAAAAGAAACTACCATCAGAGTGAACAGGCAACCTACAGAATGGGAGAAAATTTTTGCAACCTACTCATCTGACAAAAGGCTATATCCAGAATCTACAAAGAACTCAAAAATATACAAGAAAAAAACAAACAACCCCATCAAAAAGTGGGCAAAGGATATGAACAGACATTTCTCAAAAGAGACATCCATACAGCCAACAGACACATGAAAAAATGCTCATCATCACTCGCCATCAGAGAAATGCAAATCAAAACCACAATGAGATACATCTCACACACCAGTTGAATGGCAATCATTAAGAAGTCAGGAAACAACAGGTGGTGGAGAGGATGTGGAGAAATAGGAACACTTTTACACTGTTGGTGGGATTGTAAACTAGTTCAACCATTATGGAAAACAGTATGGCGATTCCTCAAGGATCTAGAACTAGATGTACCATATGACCCAGCCATCCCACTACTGGGTATATACCCAAAGGATTAAAATTACTCTTACAAAGACACATGCACACGTATGTTTATTGCGGCACTATTCACAATAGCAAAGACTTGGAATCAACCCAAATGTCCATCTGTGACAGACTGGATTAAGAAATGTGGCACATATACACCATGGAATACTATGCAGCCATCAAAAAGGATGAGTTTGTGTCTGCTTTGTAGGGACATGGATGCAGCTGGAATCCATCATTCTTAGCAAACTATCACAAGAAGAGAAAACCAAACACCGCATGTTCTCACTCATAGGTGGGAACTGAACAATGAGATCACTTGGACTCGGGAAGGGGAACATCACACACTGGGGCCTATCATGGGGAGGGGGGGAGGAGGGAGGGATTGCATTGGGGAGTTATACATGATATAAACGTCATGCACATGTACCCTAGAACTTAAAGTATAATAAAAAAAAAAAAAAAAAGAAATCAACTTAAAATAAAATTTACTTAAATTACCTTGAAAAAAAAAATAATAAAAATAAAAAATAAAAATAAATGCCTATAGATAAATGTATTTCAGAGGTTAATAAAATGCAAATTCCATGAATGTTAAAAAAAAAAAAAAAAAAGAAAATGGAAAAGGCAATATTCCAAGCCCTATGAGAAACAGGTTCTGTTTCTGTCAATACTGTTGGTTGTTTTTTTTTTTCTGAATCTCCAATTGTTTCCTCACACATGTGTGCTAATCAGTACTCAGCTGAATCCTTGAGTGCTCACTTGAGAATTCTTGTCTCAAATGAAGACTGCAGATCTCTGGAGTTCTCTCTTATGAAGCTCCTCTTTTCTCTTACGCTGCACTGTGAACTAGAGCTGCATTAGTCTTCCCACTTATCTGTTCACCTCAGCCAGTCTGCTGAGGTCAGCCTGCATCCTGCCTCCATACACTGTGTTCATGAAACTCTTTTAAGGTAATAATCTGGGGTAATCGCGGCTCACTATGTTTGATTCCTACTTCAATGGGATCAACGTCTTTTTTTGCCTGATAATCAGTGTTGTGAAAATTGTCAGCTTATGTATTTTTCCATTTTGTATGTGCCTCAGAGAAGAAAGCAAAGCTGATCCCTAATAGTCCTTGGTTAAAAGTGGAAGTTCCTGCTATTTATTATAAACTTGATCTTAAGCAGTGATTCACTGTTTTCCACATAATTAAATAGGAGTAAACATTAAATATTATATTATACTTGTCAGTAGGTGACCATAGTGAGAGAAAAATAAAATTTGACTCTGGAAAATATAGGTAAAATCACCAGAGATTCTAAATATTGAGATAAACAGGAAACTAGAGATTAACTTAGTTATGGAAAATAATTTCAAATATATAGACATTTGAATATCTGTGACTACCTATGGTTTTGTAAAGAAAAAATAGATTGTCAATATATATTTTTCAGTAGAGAAACACACATTTTTCTTTTATTACAGTAAAAAAAAAAGTCTCAGTTTGTTGTGGAGTGACTGTTCCTTGTCAAGACTTTTAGTGATGCTGTAAACACATTCGTTGCCAGGTCTCTTTAGGAAGGAAATAGTTCAGTGTTACACTGATTATTTAAGTGACATTGGTTGTTCCAAGTTGATTCCTCCCACAGTTATTTTTCAGGTCTATTTCTACTTGCGATTAGGAAGTGACAGCTTATGTAATGTTCATTTGAGGCAGAGGTGAGGTTCCTTTCTTGTTCATGTCCCCAGGTGAAGTCCTTGTTTCTGACAAATAAGGACCTGGAACAAGAACTGATTGTTTCCACTGTTCAATCTTACTTCAAACTCTAGTTCTCTGTTAGAATTTATGTTCTGCATAAGAGAGAAAGCACTATTCAAACAGATCCAAAAGAATAATTCTCCTGTAGGAAAGTACTCTCTACTGGCTTCACTACCATTGTTCCAGTATTGCTTTAAGCTTCATTTTCCATCATGGGCTTGGAAAACTTGCTGCTGACAAAGAATGAAAAAGTAACGCTAGTCTCAGAAAAGTTACCTAATTTTCGTTACCTTTATGACAGTTGCATTTCTATCCTTGTCACACGACTCTATTTCTCTTCCAACATGTCCCATATTTTAAACTCAGTCTAGGATTAACTTGCTGAAGCTATTAGTGTCCAGGATTTGGAACCCAAGTTTCTGTCCAGATTTTATACATGGGTTTCCCACCTATGTCGACTCATAAAACCTCACAGTTACATGGGACTGTAGAAGCTGCCCGCTGCCATTGTCTTTTCCTTGTAGGAATCTCTTACACAAATTATTTCATTCTTTTAACTCAGTCATTACGTTAGTCATATATTCTTTTACTAAGAAATATTTTTCACCCTTACTAAGTGATAGGCCATATGCAAAGTGATGGAGATAAATCAGTGAGCAAAAACCACCAGAGTGTTTCAACTTCAGCGTCAAAATGCCCAGTGATGCCTATTCACCATGCCAAACAGCACTATCTTTCATTTTCCAATTCAGATTTTGAAATAAGTTTTATATAAGTATAGCTAAAATCTCTCTTCCTATAATTTCAACCATCATCTTCCACCACCATGCCTAGTGCTAGCCTCTGGAGAATAATTCTCCTTATTTTCTCAGTAGGCAACACTTTTATTTAACTATAATTATACCTCTCAGTATCATGACACTTGGATTCTCTAAAAGCGGCCCAAGAGGCAAAGCTGGAATCATGCAGCAGGACAGTCAGAAATTCGGGGGAAGATATAAATAAAACTGTACTAGCATCGTTTTCTAATGTATGGAAAGAGTTTGTTAGTACAGCTGTTAAAAAAATGAGATGGCTTGGGTTTAAAGTTATACTGCTCTATTTGTCTCCGGAATTACAATCTCCATGAATCGAATCCCCATGCTTTTGAAAAGAAACAAAAAGAAAAACGTTTTTTCAACTTATTATAACCCAGCCTACTTTTACAAATATTTTATTTTGAAATAATTATAGATGCATTGGAAGTTTTAAAGAAGTATACTCTAATGTAATATCTTGCATAAATATAGTATGATACAAACCCCCAAAATTTACAATTTACAGAACTGATTTAGATTTCATCAGTTTTATTACATATACACTTACAATTACTTGACATACTTTTATCTTCACAATGATTCTGTAAGGTAGGTTTTTATAATACCATTATATATGTGAGAGAATTTAAGTCAGAGGCTTATTAACTTTGATTATAAGTTATTGGTATGATCAATTAAGCCAATGATTTGCCTGCATTAAAAGTATGTCTTCTTTCCTCTAAGGGATTAGTTTTACATTGAGAGATTCAAACTTTTGTTCTTAGGTTTCTATCTCTATTTCTTGACTCTTATGTCTTTTTTTTTTTCATGGTCTAACTCTGCGCCTCACTCTCTTAAATCTGTTTTATTCTTCCTTTCTTCAAACCCTTAGATCCTCACTTCTTTCTCAACCTTTGTAAATAGCAATAGAAACGTGAACTTCTTCATTGTCTCTAAGGAAATCATTGGCACATCCCTTAAATCACTTCCCTTTCCTCCTTCTCTAGGTATTACTTCCCTTTCCTCCTTCTCTAGACTCTTCTTATTCTCACAGGAACTTGCTCCAGATTATTATAACTTTCCCTCTTCCTATTTGTCTCTGAGCAACAACTCTTTACCATGTTGCAAGATAAAATCTTGTCATTATGTGAAATTCTCTTTAACACTTAACCCTAGAATAATTTTCTCTTCCATTTAATATAATTCAAAATACTCTTTTAGGCAACCTTTAATATTATATGAGTTTATGTATTTTTGTTAAGCTAATATTTTGATTTATATATGCAACTTGTTTTTAAAACACTTATGCATTTGTGAGTTTTCATTTTATATAAAAAGTATATATAAAAATTAACTACTTAACATGAAAAAGGAAAGTGTGAATTCAGCCAGTCACTGTCTCATGTAATCCACTGTGGCTTTTCTAAAATACCAGTTAGAGTACATAAACTATCCTACAGAGCTTTATAATTTCTACTCTTAGAAATGAAATAGATACTTTACATTTAATTTTTTCATGTCACTATTTGTGGCCAGGTCACTTTAGAATGATGCAACATTAAGATAACTTTAAGAAGTGACTTTATTCATTTTATTTACTTATATTTTTATGTTTTGAGACACGGTATCACTCGTACTCCAGGATGAAGTGCAGTGGCTTGATCTTGGCTCACTGTAGCCTCAACCTTCTAGGCTCAAGCAATCCTTGCACCTCAGCATCCCAAGTAGCTGAGACTATCAGCATGCCACCACACCCGGCTAATTTTTGGATTTTTTGTAGAGATAGGGTTTTGCTGTGTTGCCCAGGCTGATCTCAAATTCCTCATCACAAAGGATCCACCTACTTCAGCCTCACAAAACACTGGAATTACAGGCACATGCCATCATGGCAGGCCAGGAAGTGTCTTTAGGAAGTATCTTTATAGTGATTCATGAGCTTAGGAGATATTTTACCATAGTCAGTGGCAGACTAGGAATATTAAAATTGAAATGCCATATATGCCAATTTTGTAGACAATAAACACTCAGATAGATCATTGACAAAATGTGCAAGCCAGATGCTTCAGAGAGAATTAAGTCACAAAATGTCCAAAAGATACTTTTTCATCATCCATTGACATTATCTAAGCATATGAGAATGGGAGAACTGTAGAAAAATTAGCATATCAGGGCATTCCTTCCACCAATATATGGGGCATTGTTTTACATATGTGTGCTGGAATTTACTTTTTCATATCCAATGGTAGTTTCTGTTTCTTTTATCTGTTGTTTCAACGTCTATTTTTAAATTTGTCTATAAATGTAACCTTATCATTAAAGACCTTTTAAAAAAATGAGGCAAAAAGTTTGGCATATTTTAAGAATCAGTTGATTTTGTGACTTCAGGGATGATCAAACACTTAAAGATATAATGTTTCACTTTGTTTCTTTAAAGATAAGAAACACATTGGTAATAAAACAATTAACAATTTAAAATTTAGCATAGAGATACTACATGCCCTGCATTTGGGTTCAGAAACCCAAAGTTTACAAGCAAACATATTTTAAGAATTAACTTATCAGCTATTAACTTGAAAGAGATCCAGTGGTTTTATTTGTATGAAAACAGAACAGTGAGATGTTTGCCAGAAAAGTGATATAAACTGCATAAATATTAATAGCATCAAAACAAGGTTTGTAAGTATTACATAGTCTGCTAGACCATATATTCTATAATACAGTCATGGTTTCCTGAGCTTTAGATATAAATCTCCCTTTTCATCTAACTAATGTTCATGTAGAGATTTATTTGGTCCATCAAACATTACTGGATCAGAGTATATCACCTTTTAAATCTCTGATATCTTTCTACAATGACATCAATATTCATCTATTCGTATTACCTTGAAAATCACAATTATTTTTTAAAGGTTTTCCTCTCTCAGAAGGCCCTAACTTCTTTCTCATAACCTTTCAGTAAGCAAACATGTTGATTTTACTCTTCTAGTATCTATTGCATCTGACCCATCAACTTCCATCCACAAATTTCATAGTATGGTGTAAAGAACACTAAATTAGAAATCTGAAGAGTGGAATTTACTACGATTCTTTAAGTGTATCTCCAAACCTACCCACTATTTTTAGGATATTTTGGAGACATGCATTATGCTATGATTTGAATGTTGTTCCCCTTCAAAACTCATCCTGAAACTTAACTGCCGTTGTAACAGTATTAAGAGGTTGTACCTTTGAGAAATTATTAGACCATGAGGGCACTACCCTGATAATGAGTTTAATATATTAATAAAAGGGCTTTCATGAGTGGGCTCTCCCTCTTGCCCTTCTGCCTTCCACCATGGAATGACACAGCAAGAAGACCTTTCCCAGATGCTAGCTTCTAAATCTTGGATTTTCCAGCCTTCAGAACAGTGAAAAATAAATTTCTGTTCATTATAAACTACCCAGTCTGTGGTATTCCCTAAGAGCAGCACAAACCAGACTAAGATACCTTTTATCTATAGCACTCAGCATAACATATTGCCCACAGGTTTCAGTGATTATGGGATTACATTGAGTTTCAATTTGAAAGGGTTATTGGAAAACCAGAAATGGGGTGTTAGAATGCCTTATTAACTTGTCTTTTTATCTCTACATTCACTTTTCAAAGAGTCTGTTAACTTCAAATTCAACAAGATCAAAACCCAAGACTTTACCTACCCTGAAAAAGACTATTTTTCCTACTAATTTTTTTGTCTTGAAAAACGGTCTCACCATGTACTCAATATTTCAAGCTTAGGATCATGTCATATTTATAAGGTATATTTATAAGGTAAGGACTGACATAAAACCTCATCTCTTTTCCAATTATCAGTTAATTCTTTATAAAGACAACTAAAAACATGTCCCTATTGCCTTATCTCTTTCAAATGCTCTAATTCATACTCATCAACTTTTTTGCAATAACTTACTCTCTGATATGCTTACTCCAGTTTACCTCTAGTGCAATCAATTTTCCACCAGGATCATCCCTTGAAACTATAGATTTAATCAGTTTTGGTTTTCTGGCTGCAAACACCATAGCCTACATTTGTGATAGGACTGTACAATTAATTCATACTACAGTTACATGTGCCAAGTATACAAAGATGGATTATTTCTTCAAAAATTGATCTCAGAACAATCGGGAGGTTTTTCATATTAACCACAAAACTGATAACTACTAGAAAACTTTAGACAGTTTCTTTTTAATTTTGAAGAGAGTAGAAGCTAGTAAAGTATAAGAATCTTCAGATCATTGTTCACACGACAAAGAAACCAAGACAAGTGAGCATAGTAGATGGTGTCAGTTTTCTTCTCAAGGCATTTTCTTTTTATTTTCAATTGTACTACTTGTATTGACTTAATATTTGTGTTAATTTGACTTTAATTATTTAGATATTGAGAATATATAACTAGCAAATATATTTTAACTTTAATGGATAAATTTGTTTTTAGTTTTAATGGACAAATAGCAATTTTGTTTATAGTATATAATGTGATTTTTTTTATTTCAATTTTTAGATACAGGAGGTACATGTGCAGATTTGTTACACAGGAATATTGCATGATGCTCAGGTTTGGAATACAGATTCCTATCCCACAGGTAGTGAGGAGAGTACCCGATAGGTAATTTTTTACTAACACCTCCTCCATTCTCTAGTAATCCACAGTTGTCTACTGTTTCCATATTTATGTCTATGTGTGCTCGATATTTAGCTCCCACTTATAAGTGAGAAAATGCATTATTTGATCTTTTGTGTCTGCATTAATTTGCTTAAGATTATGGCCTCCAGTTGCATCCATGTTGCTCCAAAAGATATGATTTCACTTTTAATAGTTGCATTGTATTCCATCGTATACATGTACCACATGTTCTTTATTCAGTCTATCATTGATGAACACCTGGGTTGATATCATGTCTTTGCTATTGTGAATAGTGTAGTGATGAACGTATGAGTTTATGTGGGTTTCTTTTGGAGAATAATTTATTATCTTTTGCATATATACCCAGTACTTGGATTGCTGGATCAAATGGTAGCTCTGTTTTAAGTTCTTCGAGAAATGTCCAGACTATTTTCCACAGTGGCTGAACTAATTTACATCCCCATCAACAGTACATAAGTGTCCCCTTTTCTCCACAGCCTTGCCAGTATTTGCTGTTTTTTGGCTTTTTAATAATCACCTTTCTTTTTCTGACTGAACATTTAAGATAGCTATGACTTACGTGCTCAGGAATTAAAAGACAAGGAAGAAAATGACTATACAGTATAAGATCAGAAGGATGTTATGAACTACAAAATAATAATTGAAATCAAGACCTTCAATATAGTTTAACAGCAGATTAGGAAATGTTGAATAGAGGATTAATAAACTGGAAGATAAAGCAGAGGAAAGTATCCATAGAGGAATAGAGAGAAAGGGGTTGGAAATATTTTTAAAAGGTACAGGGAGCAATGAAATTTTCTATTTTATAATTAATTGGATTCCAAGAGGAGATGAGAAAGAAGATATACCAGAAGGAGTGATTGAAGAGATACAGTAGAACTCCCCTTATCAGTGGTTTTGCCTTCTGTACTTTGTTACCCACCATCCACCCCAATGTGACAATATTAAATTCAAAATTCAAAAAATAAACAACTTCTAATATTTGAATCACATGTCATTCTGAGGAACACGATAAAATCTCTTGCCATCCCACCTAGGATATGAATAATTTATTTGTCCATTGTATGTACATTATATAAGCTACCTGCCTGTTAGTCACTTAGTAGCCTTATCAGTTATCAGATCAAAAAATATATAGGCTTTGATATTATCTGCAGTTTCAGGCAGCCACTCAGGGTCTTGAAATGTATCTTCCATAGATAAAGGAGAACTACTGTACTTGGTAATAGAAAATACATAAACTGGAAGGTAGAGCAGAAAAATATCTATAAGAGGAACACAATATTGCAAAACTGAAAATGCCATCAAATCCATTGATTCAACAAGTACTGTTACACCTACACAGGAATAATGAAAAGGTCATACTAAGCCATATGAGAGTTGAACTGCTGGAATCCAAAGACAGAGAAAAGTTTAAGAACTCATAGAGTACACAGGACACCTTATGTTAATAGAGACATCAATTACTCTTTTAAGTAAAGCTCATATTTTCTGGTGATTTCTATTCTAGCCTCTGCTTCTTTCTAAGGGTTTGTGTAAATAAGTATATGGGACAGGATGGGCTTCATGTGGCTCATTTATACACAGATTAACTGGTCCTCACATCCTCGTAATATCTTCTGGCTTCTCTGGATTTAGTGGCATCTTATGTCTTTGTGAACGTTGTTTACTCAAGTTGGAGGATGATGGAAGTTGTAGTGGTATACGTTTTAAGCTAACTATAGCTCAGTTGTAATATATGCCTACCTTGTTTTCATTTTGGACTTCTGAATTTCTCCTATGGCCTCCATCTGGGCTCATGTATAATACTTTAAATCTCTATTTCTATTCTAAATATTCTAAATTCTCCATGCTCAAACCCACTTATACAATCAAGTCAATGCCTCTGACCTAGGAAAAACACCAAGCATGAAGTTATGCATTCTTCAAAATAAAATTTATTTTGCACAGGATGGACTAAAAAAAATCCTACATGTTCTTTCAAAACTTGATTGCAGATTGTATTGGTAGTCACCACCTCAATTATACCCCATATGTTAAATACATTGAACTATTCCCTCCTTCCTGAAAAACAGAACTAATTGTATGGCTCCAGGCTTGGTTTGTACTGTATCCTCTCCCTGTAATGTCATTCTCCAGTTTTCTTTCTGAAAACCTTACTTCAATAGCATGATCTATCTATAGTTAACACTGATAATTTTAGACAGAAAATTCTTTCCTACATGTTTTCTAGTTATAATACTAGAATAATAATGTTTTCTAGAATATAATACTAATTGAGTAACTGTCACATAGTATTAAACTTTTCTCGTGGATACTCTAAACTGTCTTTGGGAGAAAGTGTGCTTTATTTTTTATATCTCATTATATAAAACACTATCAGACCCAAATTAATGCTTAATGAATGTCTATCAGTTTTTAAATAGTGATAAGAAACCTCTGCTGTTTGGTTTCCCATAGTTTTTGTATTGTACTATAATTGAATTTAGTCAAATTTAAACATTCATGCATTGCAACAAATTTCAATGTGTTTAAAAATTGAAATTGTTAAATCTGCAGTGTATTTATCTGAATTTGTTTATATAGGGATGAATTTAAGAAATTCAGTAATGTTGGTAGCAATCAGATACGATAAGAAAATGCAACTGTTTAAATTAACGGAAAATGTGGACATTTCTTCAAAAGAATCATTCAACACTAATGTTTATTAATAAGGTAATGCCTAAGTATTATAGAAATGAAATAATAGGAAATTGATTCTTATTTTTCAGTAATGTCTTATTATTAGGTTTCTGTCTTTCATAGGATCAGAAAATTCTAGGTAATTATGCTGCCTTTTTATTTTTCTAACTTTTTTTTCTGAAATGTGAATTACTTAGCTGTTGTCATGGGAATGTGGCTAAGAGGAAATGAACTACATAGTAACATTATTGTTATTTGCTGCCACTAACACGTTCATAAAAATAGGGAAACACAGCCGGGCGCGGTGGCTCAAGCCTGTAATCCCAGCACTTTGGGAGGTCGAGACGGGCGGATCACGAGGTCAGGAGATCGAGACCATCCTGGCTAACACGGTGAAACCTCGTCTCTACTAAAAAATACAAAAACTAGCCGGCGAGGTGGCGGGCGCCTGTAGTCCAGCTACTGGGGAGGCTGAGGCAGGAGAATGGCGTTAACCTGGGAGACGGAGCTTGCAGTGAGCCAAGATCCGCCCGCTGCACTCCAGCCTGGGCGACAGAGTGAGACTCCGTCTCAAAAAAAAAAAAAAAAAAAAAAAAAAATAGGGAAACACATGAAGTCTCTCAAGGACAAGGCTCTCACTAGAAACTTTTCAGTTTATGCTTTTGAAAAAATCTGGCCGGGCGCGGTGGCTCAAGCCTGTAATCCCAGCACTTTGGGAGGCCGAGACGGGCGGATCACAAGGTCAGGAGATCGAGACCATCCTGGCTAACACGGTGAAACCCCATCTCTACTAAAAAATACAAAAACTAGCCGGGCGAGGTGGCGGGCGCCTGTAGTCCCAGCTACTTAGGAGGCTGAGGCAGGAGAATGGCGTAAACCCGGGAGGCGGAGCTTGCAGTGAGCTGAGATCCGGCCACTGCACTCCAGCCTGGGAGACAGAGCCAGACTCCGTCTGAAAAAAAAAAAAAAAAAAAAAAAAAAAAAAAAAAAAAAAAAAAAGAAAAAATCTATCCCCAACAAAGTTGAAAATGATAACCACAATAACGAAGAGTTAAGTAAAACAACAGCTTTACCAGTATGCACCACAATATCATATTAGAACTACAAATGGGAATTCGAAGCACATTATATATGCAAGAAAAGTATGTATGTACTTATCAAGATTTCTGTAAAACATTGTAGCACAAAAACACATTGTTAATTTGTCTTTACATAGTCACATATTATTTCAGAATTATTTTTATGTGCTTCCCACTCAATAAAATATGCCACTTTTTTCTATTCTTCTTCACTGTTACTTAACTTCTTTATGACATTAACAAAAAAAATTGAATTACATACTTAATTAGCCATAACTATTTCAGGATTTGAGAGAACATTTCTGGAGAAGTAGAACTGCAAATGATGATTTAGAAAGGCAAGCAAGAATGGCAAGATAAATTTTAGTGCTGCATGCACACATTCTTATATACGTACCCTCATATGTATCTTTTATTGGGTACCTATCTCTGTATACATGAGGAATTTAAAACAGAATATTAACTTGTATAGTATATATGTATACTAAGGATTTAAAGGGCACAAATTAGATTGGCCCAGGAATCCCTTTTAGTCCAAAGACTAATGGGGCCCCATGTTAGCCTCTTGGATGTCTGCCACAACCCCTTTTCAGTTTCAGGAATATTTGAATATCCACAATTCTGACAATGCAACAACTCTAATAACTTCTAAGCTATAGAACGTCTGTATTTAGGGATTTTGCATAAACACCTCTGTAGACATTCACTTAGTTTGCTAAAACAAAGAAACAACTACAGAAAGCAAGATACCATTTTAAAAATGCTAGCTTGTCTCCATTTAGACCTTTGAGTTCATCTTTCTCTACTCTACTATATTCCCTTTGAAGTTGAGTTGTGTGAATTCTATTATCTAGGTTCCTTTGCCATTTTATTTCTTTTTGAGATTGCAGTGGCAAAAGATCAGAAGATGGAAGAGAGAGAGCTTAAAGTATTCAGTCCCCTTTGTTACTTTCCTACAAGGCCTTGGTGAATGTGTTCTCGAGGCCTTGTACTCCTTTATCTATGCTTCCAGCTCTTAGCAAGCAGTCAGTTACCCACAATTACAAACTCTACAGGTAAAAGGAAATTTATATTGTCCCTTCTGGCTGACAGGTCATGTAAAAATTGAGATAACCTTTTCCTTCCACAAAATATCACACTAGACATTTACATTGATGACACTATGCTGACTGGAAGTAATGAGAACTAAGTAGCAGCCACTCTAGACTGATTGGGAAGATATTTGTGTGTCAGGAGGTAGGAAGCAAATCTGACAAAGTTCTGGGGTCTTTTACCTCAGTGAAATTTCTACAGGTCCAGTGGTGTAAGGCATGTAGAGATATCCCTTCTAAGGTGACGGATAAGTTGTATATCTAGCCCTTTCTACCACCAAAAAAGAGCCATGAAGTCCATTGAACCTCTTTGCATTCTGGAGGCATGATATTCCTCATTTGGGTGTGTTACTGTGGCCCATTTACTGACTCAAAAAGCTGTTAATTTTGAAGGAGTCTCAGAATGACAGAAGGCTCTATGACAGGTCCAGGTTTCTCTGCAAGCCGCTCTGCCAATTGTGCCCTATGATTCAGCAGATCCAATGGTGTTTGAATTGTTAGCAGCCCATAGGAATGCTGTTTGTACCTTTAGGCAGGCCTGTACAGGTGAATCAGTGTTCAGACCCTTAGTGTTTTGAAGGAAGGCCCTGAAATCCTCTGTATGTAACTAATCTCCTTTTAAAAATCAGCTTTTTGCTTGCTACCGGGCCTTAGTAGAGACTGAACACGTAGCCATGGTTGACCAAGTTACCTTGTGACCTGAGGTAAACAACGTGAACTTATTATTATCTGATCTACCAACCATGAAGTTGAGTGTGCACAGCAATTCTCTATCATGAACTGAATGTGGTATGTAGAAGATTGAGCCCAAGTGGGTCCTGAAAGCACAGGTTACATGAAGTGGTACAAATGCCCATGGTCTCCACTCATAATACACTGCCTCCTATTTCCCAGCCTGCATCTATGGCCTCATGGGGAGTTTCCTATGATCAGTTGACAGAAGCAGCAAAGGCTTGGACCTGGTTTACAGATGATTCTGCATGATATGCAGGTACCACTCAAAAGTGGATAGTAGCAGCACTACACTCTCTTTCTGGGACATCCCTGAAGGACAGCGGTGAAAAAAGTTCTCCCAGTGGGCAAAACTTTGAGCATCGCACTGGTTGTTCACTTTGCTTGGAAGGAGAAATGTGATTATGTACCAATTCATGGGTTGTGGCCAATGGCTTGCTGGACAGTCAGGAACTTGATTGGAAAACTGGTGACAGGGAAATTTGGGGAAGTGGTATGCAGATAGAACTTTCTGAAGGAGCAAAAACCACAAAGATATTTGTGTCCCATATGAATGCTGACCAAAGACCAACCTCAGCAGAAGAAGATATCAATAATTAAGTAGATAGAATAACACATTTGTGGATACCAGTCAGCCTCCTTCTCAGGTCACCCCTGTCATCACCCAATGGGCATATGAACTAAGTGTCCATGATCTCAGGGACGGAGGTTATTCATGGACTTTGAAAATGTGGATTTCTACTCGTCAAGGCTGAAATGGCTACAGCCACTGCTCGGTGCCCAATCTGCTACCAACAGAGATCAATACTGATTCTCCAATAGTGGACCATTCCTTGGGTTAGTCAGCCAGACAATGTGGCAGGATAATTACACTGGACCACTTCCATTATGGAAGAGTTTCACAATGGAAAATTTATTACATCAACATAGTCATCCTCATACCACCAATAAGAGAGTCTTCTGCACCCATATCTTGGAATCCATTGACAGTTGCCTCCTAAACTAAAGTATTGGTTTTATTCTCTCATTCATCCTCTAATTTTTCTCCTTCTATTTATTATTATAGGAATTTCCTTGACCAAATTCTTCATCAACAGAATCTCTGAATAACTATCAATCAAACTGCATGTCCAACAGAGGGTACAACTGCTCCTTCAGGAATAATATCACCAAGAAAAATCTGACTGTGATGAATATTTCACTCAGTCATTCCCTACTTAGGATTTCCCTAATCCCTGAGTTTTTCAAAAACAATGTCTCTGAGCCTTTCTTAAACATGAAAAGGAATTTACAAGGCTGATCAAATGCTGTGTTTCACATAAATTCAGGCTGGCTTGACAAAGGCAGCTGACCTCAAACTTTTTACATGAACTTTTTGCACCGTATCTTAGTTGCTCCGTTTCAGGCACAAACTCCCTCCCATGCACCTCAGCCTTCCCCTTATTATAATATTTGATACAGTTTGTTAAATTTCAAGACATCCTCCTAGCAGTTTTGGTAGCACTCCCTTCTTCTTTCCACACTCATGGTCTCTGTATGTAAAATCTGTGCTCATGCACTCCTTACTGGAGACTTTTATGGCCTAGGCTTTGAACATCTCCCTACTGCAATAGTCTTCCTGAGTAAAGTATTTTATTATTAACATCTGGACTCATATGTTGATTTTGACAACAGATAATCTGCCTTAATCTGTAAAGACATTTTTAGCTCTCCAATTTAAATGCATTCTGAAATACCTACTAATAATACAGTATGCATTTTTTTCCATCCAACTAAACTTCTTTGTCCAGCTTTCAACCAGTTCCAAATCCAATACATGATTGTTGCTTTCTAGACTACCTTAGACCCGAGTGTGTCATAAAATCTAATAAGGCAGTGCCTGATACTGTCCTAGCATCTTGGAATATAAATGCAAATTGTAAGCAGTTTACAATTATGACTTCTATCCAGAAAAGCAAGAATAATGTATTCAATCTAGGTGTGATAATGAGAGCCAGCTAGAACTTGTGCTATGAGGGAATATTTATCACACTTTACATTAAAACTACTCAAAGTGAAAATTAAAACAAAAATAATTCTATTTTGAAAACTAAATGTACCTGTCAAAGAAATCTATAAAAATATAACTTACTCCTAAATAATTAGTTTTTATTAATAAATAAAGGCATACAACTATACTTGTAGAATGTTAAAATTTGATTAGATTATTTGTATTTTCTGATTTTTTTTTTTCTCCTGAGTTTTTTCTTTGCACATTTTCTATGTTACTGATAATTAACTTAGGCATCAATGTAGCTACAAGTTTCCAGGGAGATAGTCGTCATGTAATAAGACAGAAATAAATGTTGATTAGTCATACAAAAATTCTTTATTTATTTATATAATAAGTGCTAAGGAACCTTGATTTCATTAGACACACTATTATGAAAGAAAGAGATAATTATAATCTCATGGGCAATAAAAAAATAAAGATGTAAACTTTTATTACTCCTTTTATTAAAGTGACAAGCAATGGTTTTTTGAGAAACCTACTAGGCCTTTGTTTAAAAAAGGGAATACAGCTCTTGAAAATAAAGTAGCTCTGAAGATTCTTAAACATGTCTTTTTCTTTACATGTTCTTTCATTTCTCTTGCCTAAATATATAGGAGCAGAATTGCTTGATCATATACCAGGTGTATGTTTAACCTTATGACAAACTGTGAAACTGATTTTCGAATTTTATACTCCAACCAACAATATATAAGAGTTCAGTTTGCACTAAATCCTTGACAATATTTGGTGGTGTCAGTCATATTTCAGTCATTTTATTAAAGCCATTCTGGTGTGTACTTAGTAGAAAATTCTGTTGAACATGTAAGACGGTGTTTGTCTACAAGCTAGCTTTTCTAATGCCAGGTTCTATAGGTAAAAAATTAGCTATAAGTTTGAGATTTTTTAAAAATGTAGATATAGGAGGGATATGGAACAAGATGGTAGAATAGAAGGCTCCACCGGTTCCACCTAGCAAGGACACCAGCTTAACTACTAACTACACACAGAAAAATATCTCCTTCATAAGAATAAAAAGTCAAGTGAGCACTCATAGTACCTGCTTCTAACTTTGTATCATTGAGAAATGCACTGAAGAGATAGGAAACACAGTCTTGAATTGTGGACACCACCCTTCACCCACTGCCCTGCAGCTGTGGCATGGTACAGAGAGGGCTTCCGTGTGCTGGAGGAGGAAGAGTACAATTGTAAGGTGTACCTAGGTTTAGGAAAAAATTGAATAATCCCATCAAAAAATGGGAAAAATATTTGAACAAACATTTCCCAAAAGAAGACATACAAATGGCAAACGGGCATATGAAAAAGTGCTCAACATCACTGATCATCAGAGAAATGCAAATCAAAACTACAATGAGATATCTTCTCATCCCAGTTAAATTGGTTTTTTTTTTTCCCCAAAAGACAGGCAATAACAAATTCTAGCACCATTGTGGAGAAAGGGAACCTTCCTAAACTGTTGGTGGGAATGTAAATTAGTACAACCACTATAGAGAACAGTTTGGAGCTTGCACAAATATCTAAAAATAGAGCCACCAAATGATCTAGCAATCCCATGGCTGGATATATACCCAAAAGAAAGGAAATCAATATATCAAAGAGCTATCTGTACTCCCTTGTTTCTTGTAGCACTGTTTACAACAGTCAAGAAACCTAAGTGTGCATCAACAGATGAATGGATAAAGAAAATGTTTTACTTATGCATGATGCAGTACTATTCAGCCATAAAAAAAATAAAATAAAATAAAATAAAAACACGAGATCCAGTAATTTGCAAAAACATGGATGGAACTGGAGATGATTATGTTAAGTGAAATAAGCCAGACACAGAAAGACAAACATCTCATGTTCTCACTTATTTTGGGGATCTAAAAATCAAAACAGTTTAACTCATGGGCATAGAGGATAGGATGCTTACCAGAGGCTGGGAAGGGTAGTCGGGGGCTGCAGAGAGGGGAGAGATGGGGATGGTTAATAGATACAAAAAATAGCATGAATGAATAAGACCTATTATTTGATATACAACAGGGTGAATATAGCCAATTATAACTTAATTGTACATTTTAAAATAACTAAGAGTATAACTGGGTTGTGTGTAACACAACAAGTGAATGCTTAAGGGGATAGATCCCCATTCTCCATGATGTGAGTCTCATACATTGCATGCCTGTGTCAAAACATCTCATACTCTATAATATATAAACCTACTATGTACCCACACAAACTAAAACTTTAAAAACTTTTTTAAATTAGATATATTTGTTCTACAGCTAAAATTTAAGGAAACCCTTAAATAACAACAAATAAAGATAGAACACCTTAAAAATAATCTAATGCATGTCATATTTATATGTATGTGTGTATATATATCCATTCGTAATTGCCATGCGTGTATGTGTATGTGCGTATACATATGCTTTCATTATATATATAATATATATCCATTTTTGTATGTGTATATATGCATATACAGTTGTAATTGCCTAGACAAAACTTATTAGAGTTTCCTCAAACATTTTAGATAGTAGTTTTCTTTAATCATGTTCTCTGTGTGTCACTATCCCTGACTAAAATAGGAATCTCTGAAGATATTCTTGAGTTTTTCTTTCAGGAAGAATGTTCCGTGACTTTTTTTTCTTTCTGTTCCAGACCTTCTATGATACCTCAAATGTCTTTTCATTTCTGGCCATTCTCAATGTAGATTATCTTTTACCCTCTTAGACCTATTTGTGGGCAAACAATTTTATATATTGATAAACAATCTTACAGATTAAGACAGCCATGGAATTTAAAAACTGAAGAAAATACATATGTTAATACAAAATCTCTGCAGACAAAATGAAACAGATTCAAAATATTGAAAAGAGAAATTACACAACCTGTATAGCAGCAGATTTTATTTTGGTAAGCATCAGCAGCTAATAAAATCACTTTGTTTTAAAATCTCTAAATTGATCTACCTAAATAGATTGTTTTTAGGAGCCTATTTATGTTAATAAGAAGAATGTGCTTTACTGCAGGATTATAAATACTGTCATTTTTATCAAATTAAATTTGCCAATCATTGTAAATGATTTTTACCTTAATTAAAATGTAATATTATATTTAAATATGATACTAAATTTGATGACACATTTACAGTTCCATTTCCATTTTGGAGTTGTACCATTCCATTTGCAATGTGCCAGAATTCTTTCATATCAACAAATAAGCCTTGGAAAATACTTCTACAAATTATAATTATATATATATATATTTTTTTTTTTTGAGGCAGAGTCTCACTCTGTTGCCCAGGATGAAGTGCAGTGGTGCGATCTCGGCTCACTGCAACCTCTGCCTCCTGGGTTCAAGCATTTCTCTGCCTCAGCCCCCCAAGTAGCTGGGATTACAGGCACCCACCACCATGTCCTGCTAATTTTTATATTTTTAGTAGAGATGGGGGTTTCAACAACTTGGCCAGGCTGGTCTTGAACTCCTGACCTCGTGATCCACCTGCCTTGGCCTCCCATGACTTTTTAAAAGAATGATTTTTTTAAATCTGCAACTGGCTATACTTTGGTTTTCCCAGTAATTCAACAAGTCAAATACCTAATTTCAAATCTTATTTTAATTATTTCATTTTATTTAAAAATAATAAGGGTATTTTCTTTTTCCATCAAAATTTTGTTTAGCTAAATATGAAGCAGATATGATATGGCTATAATATTATTAGGTACATTATATTCTGTATTAGGACAAATTGAAAACACAAAAGTTGATTATTTCTTCTCATCAACCCAGTCATTCCCAGAGCTGAAATTGTGTGTAATAATTTTAGAAGTAAATGCAGAACCTGGGCACATGTCAAAGTGAGCCACCTATCTGGGACTTGAAACAGAACAGTGTCTATAAAAGTTGAAATTGAAAACACTGAGCAGAAACTGTTAGTGGACTGATTTTGTTTTAGTATAAGAAAGAACTTTCTATTGGCAATACCCGACACTGAAGTTGAATGATCTAGCAGAATTTGTCACATCTGTCCTTCAAGTTGTTCATACACAGTTTATGGCATTCTGTGGTTTGTGGAGGGCTTTCGCAGAAAAAAAAAATTAAATATTCAAAATGTTCTTGGATTTGATGGATTCTCCTTCCTTTACTAATAACTTCCTTGGCTTAAAACACAATTTTCAGATATTTTTACTCTTTTACCCCTTCTATACAATATTTTTTAAATTAAGTGATTGTAATATCTTATAGGTTACATACAGACACATTTTTTATTCTTTTGGCATAATTATAAAATGTAATATTTGTTGCTTTCAAAGGCTGCAACCACCTTTATAGATCTACACTACTTGTTAACAGGTGATAAACATACATCAGATTATTTTTCTTGAATTTTAAATGTTGTAACACTCTTCTTAAAAAAAAAGTGGTGAGAATGTTTTGTCCTGAAAGAAAACTTTTAAAATTATTATTTTAGTCCATAACAAAACCCCAATTCACAAAAACTGCTTTGTCATTATGAGAATTTGGAGTGGCTTTATTATCAGAAATATTGGAGAAAATTTCAAGTAACTATTTTCACACACCAATCTTTCTAGGTACTATCTAACATTTCTCTAAATTAGGGAACCTCCCACAGATATACATTAAATAGCAAGTATATGTGAAATGTTTAAGAGGGAAACTAAAAAGCAATGAAAAGAAAGTTATTAGCTTACATACTGGTTCATCATACTTATGTCTATGGCACGCAAGTTTAATTTATAAGTATATTGAATGCAACACATATTACACATTATATATAGTCTATATTAGCACACAATCATGTTCAATGTATATATATGTAGGAATACACATGATTGTGAATAAAATATCACACATTATCCAGAGTTACAAAATGTGATTACATATATTTTACATTCCTATCATAAACTCATACAGAATTCCTTAATGCTGAATTTTAAAATGGTTCTTTTGTTATTTCACTGATAGAAAACATGAGTTTCATAGAGCCAGGCTACCGTGGTTTGGATGAAAGTTTTCCTCTTTAATACTTCTGTGGTATTGGCTGAGCTAATACTCAAATATTCTTATCTGAAAAAGTATATTAAATGCAACTTCACAGAATTTTAGCAATAATTATATGAATTAAGTGAATTAATAACTGTATAATTCTTATAAAGATAAGAAATTGGAATTTTTTGTTTGTATTTGGACACCAAGTACTACAGAACATGTTTCCACGTTAAATGTATTTACTTGTCCTGATTGTAGTGCTGCAGCGTGATCTAGCAGATTAAGCACTGTTTTCAGGTTTTCACATACATTATTTGGTAGTACTGGTACATAGGATAATAACAAATCAATCCAAGACTACTCTAAAAAAAAAAAAAGAAAATATGAGTTTCATTACTATGAAATGAGAAGCTCTCAAAACAAATGGCGATTCAAATTTCTGAGTTTGACATGCACACGTATGTTTATTGCGGCACTATTCACAATAGCAAAGACTTGGAACCAACCCAAATGTCCATCAGTGACAGACTGGATTAAGAAAATGTGGCACATATACACCATGGAATACTATGCAGTCTTAAAAAGGGATGAGTTTGTGTCCTTTGTAGGCACATGG
The DNA here is from genome assembly GCF_009764315.1 of Trachypithecus francoisi. Lineage (NCBI taxonomy): Eukaryota > Metazoa > Chordata > Mammalia > Primates > Cercopithecidae > Trachypithecus > Trachypithecus francoisi. The sequence continues at coordinate 103,735,212 of NW_022681471.1, forward strand.
ATGAAGCTGGAAACCATCATCCTCAGCAAACTATCTCAAGGACAAAAAAACCAAACACCACATGTTTTCACGCACAGGTGAGAACTGAACAATGAAAACACTTGGACACAGGAAGGGGAACATCACACACCAGGGCCTGTCGTGGGGTAGGGGGAGTGGGGGAGAGATAGCATTAGGAGATATACCTAATGTAAATGACGAGTTAATGGATGCAGCACACCAACATGGCACATGTATACATATGTAACAAACATGCACGCTGTGCACATGTACCCTAGAACTTAAAGTATAATAAAAAAAGAAAAATTCTGAGTTTGGCTGAGAAAGTTCTAACACATAGAGATCCACATTAGGTAAATGAAAGTACTCAGATACTCCCCCAGCAGGCTCATTTCTAAGGCCAAGAGTCCCTGTACAGAAACTGTAATACTTGTCCTGTGAAGTACTCTAAACTAAAATCAATTTACCAAGTGATGATTTTTTGTTACAAGTTTTTCTGTAGCTTTGGACTCTAGAAACTTGGCCTTAGGTAACAAATATTCTTTGTGTGGTTATTTTACAGAAAATGAAACATGAAAGTCCTTTGGACCAATGTTGCTGTCCTAGATGCATCTTTTAATTAAGCTACTGGTTGGTGTAATATACTGTACTATAAATGACTCCTAATTGAAACTCTTGTAAGTTTACTTCCCCAGTTCCCCAGAGCTAATTCTCAAAGAATAACATGGCTATTTCCTCCCTTCTTCATTCAACTATCATTTCAAAAAAGAAAAAATTAACAAATTTTCTACATAATATATCAATCTGTAATATTGGCAAATCTTATATGACAAGCATCCCCTGCCTCCCCCAGACACACCAGCCACATGTCGATACTTTATTTCTATTGCTTTCAATTGATTTACAGTAAGCAAAAGTTTCAACTGATAGATTCTAGCTTTAGAATGGATATTAATGTTACTATCCCAATGAATTTAAATAAACAAAATAACTTGAATGTCTAGTCGGCTCTTCATTATAGGATTTTAGCTTGAGTTTTCATGTAAGGGTTCAGGAATTTAAAATAAAATAGCAGATGTAGCATAAGTGCAATGTTATAGCTATCATAAAGCTCAAAGTTATTACAACTATGTGGTAAATGTAAGGTTTCTTTGCCTAATTCTTGACGTAGCTTTAAACACATTATTTCCCTGTGGTCTACAAGGTAGATAATTCCCTCGTTATTTTCATAGACACTTTCTGGTTGGCTAATTCCTTGATAGTCTCCCTTCTGACTAAAAGAAAAATCACATGCCTTGTGAAATGTAGAACTCACAAAAAGCAAAGACTTAGAGGGAATAAAATGCCAATTCTTACTTTGCTGACCATTTTGTTTTGCTTTCATTTCATTGTCCTATTTAATGTATTTGAATGGAATCTACTCCAAATACCATAATAAAGGAATTAAAAATGACATTCGTCTTCTCTCAAGATGTACAAAGATATGAAGTATTTACATTACTTATTAACAGCAAGGATCACAGGCATCCAGAGGTCTGTATTTTAAAATAATTATAGCTGGTAGTATCATTATATTGTCATAAACTATGGAGTGTTAGTTTTTCAATGTTCCAAAGCTTTCACAAATGAAGTAACATGGCTAGATTCAACTTTTACTAAAAAAATAAGAATTTTATTTTTTTTGAAGAGCCATTGTATTAAATCATTTCCTCTTATTGCTTTTGATGTTTCATACAGTAGAAATAGAAATAGAGAAAGTATTATTAATTCTTTTATTACACATCTAACAGGAAAATGTTTGTGGTTTTCCTGTTTCCTCCAGGAGGAAAAGTGGTTTATTTCTTTGTTGACCCAAATACTTCAATTCCTTGTTTAATCTATGATTATTTTGAAATAAACATCAACTCCATAATTCTGTAGGGCAGAAGCACAAAGAGATAGTTGACTTTAATTTTGTTTTCCTTCAATATGTACGGAGCACACACCACTGTTAATCCATCATAAGTGAATGTTTAGGATTACTTCTAAAGGATATGGGACATTTTCTACCAGGTTATAGTTTTGCAGTTGAATCTATTTGATGTCAATGTGCTGAAAAGTCTTTAAAATTCTTAAAAAAAATCATGTCCCTTGCAGAAACATGGATGCAGCTGGAGGCCATTATCCTAAGCAAATTAACACAGAAACAGAAAACCAAATACTACATGTTCTCACTTATAAGTGGGAGTTAAAGAAGAGTACACATGGACGTAAAGAAGGGTACAACAGACACTGGGCACTACTAGTTGGGAGATAGTGGGAGTGGGGCAAGGATTGAAAAAATACCTATTGGGTACTATGCTCATTAGCTGGGTGACAGAATTATTCGTACACCAAACCTCAAACCTGTACATATAACCCCTGAACCTAAAATAAAAGTTGAAGAATAAAAAATAAAAAATAATGAATTTTCATGGTCACAAAAATCATGACTTTTATTCTCTACAGGGAAAATTACTAGAAAATGGGCCTCATGGATTCAATATGTCTTTTATTCTAAAAAAAAAAAAAAAACCACTTTACTAAGGAGTAGCATTGCTATTTCAGTCTGTATTCACATGCTAAGAGACACATGGATTAGCTACAATTTATTTTAAAATCAGGCATCAATTGTCTACAGTGTTTTAGGATGTTTGAAATAATTGATAGGGAAAATATGAATAATGTCCTTTAAGAAGTTACATAGGTTGTGGGAGGGTAGAAACATGAGGGGATAAAAGAGGAAATACATGCAAATGTAACCATAATGCCGATTCAAAATCAATAACAATTCCAAGAAACAAACACAGATAAAGTGCCGAATGAGAAAGTCATTGAATAATCTATCATTTGCCACTGACAGAAAATCAACCAAAATGGATTAAGCAAAAGGCACAACTTAATGATGTACAAACCCGAACATTTAGAGATACTGCTGACTTTAGAAACGACTAAAGTCCAGATTATATCATCACTACTTGTTCTCACGTTCTCTAGCCCCAGGATCTGCTTTCCTCTGTGCTGGTTCTCTTCGCTTACATCTCAGACTTTTTACTTTCACAGGGTGACAACATGACTGCTAGCAGGATCAGGCTAATATTTCATCCTCTCAGAAACCTGAACAGAAAGATTGAATATCTTTTCTAATCCTTGTCCCCAAATTTAATCTTATTAACATAAATTCACTCATGTACCCAAATGAAACATAATTGCTATGATCAGGATTATATCATGCTCTGATTTATCAGGTCGGGAATCAATCATCAAGCTGTGTAGAATCAGAGGGAGAAAAAATGGCTTCCCGTGATAAGTGGGAGTTCTCTCAGTAGGAGAAGGAAACATGGAGAAGAAAAGCAGTAGTCATCGACTAGAGGGGACTTGAAGAAGAGACTATGTCCAAGTTTAGGAAAAATGGGAATATTTCAGAGAGTCTGTATCATTTAACGTATGACTTCAAAGTATATCAGGCATAATATCATGAGGTAGGTCAGAAAGAATTGCATCCCAATCAGAAATATACAGCAGGGTATCCCACGGTGTATATCTACCACATTTTCTTTATCCAGTCTACCATTGATGGGAACCTAGGATGATTCAATATCCTTGCTGTTTTGAATAGCATGGCAATGAATATGTGAGTGCATGTGTCTTTTTGATAGAACGACATTCATTTGGATATATACCCGGCAATAGGATTGCTGTGTTGAATTGCAGTTCTGTTTTAGCTCTTTGAGAAATTGCCACACTGTCTTCCACAATGTCTGCTCACTACCTGGGTGACAGAATCTATACTCCAAACCTCAGCATCACACAATAAATGGGTGAACTAATTTATTCTCCCACCAACAGTGGATAATCGTTCCTTTTTCTCCATAGCCTCGCCCGCATCTATTATTTTTTGACTTTTTAGTAATAGTCATTCTAAATGGTGTGAGATGATATTTCATTTTGGTTTTGTTTTGCATTTTCTGATTATTAGTGACACTGAGCATTTATTCTTTTTTTTTTTTTTTTTTTTTTTTGCCATTTGTATGCCTTTTTTTGAGAAGTGTCTGTTCATATAAATAAAAACAAATGAAGTCGTCCTTTGCAGCAACATGGATACAGCTGGAGACCATAATCTTAAGTGAATTAATATAAAAACAGAAAATCAGATACTGAATGCTTTCACTTACAACTGGAAGCTAAATATTGAACACATATGAGCAGAAACTTGAGAACAAGAGACACTGAGAACTACTAGAGCAGTGAGGGAGAGAGAGGGTGTGGGTTGAAAAACTATCCATTGGGCTGTATGCTCACTACCTGGGTGACAGTATACTGCAAAGCATCACACAATATGCCCATGTAACAAATATGAACAAGTATCCTCTGTATCTGAAAGAAAATTATAATAAAAAAGAAGGTATAGCAAGAACAAAAATATGGACAAAGAGAAATGCAGGGAGAATTTCACCAAACAAAGGAGTCAACCTGACTGAGAATTTGGAAGTTTACCTTTTGAAAGCCTTGGATGAGATATTGAGGATTTTGTATTCAAGTTTATAGACGATATGGAGCCACTGAAGGATTAGGTAAACGGGCCAAGAAGCATCCCTTGGGAAGTGTAGCCTCTTAGACTACAAGGTAGATGCAAAAGCGAGGAACTGACAATAGGGAGGACAGTTAAAATTCTATTATGAAACGAAAATGTTAAAAAATACTTTGAATTGAATACAGTTATCTAAATTGAAATACAGTATTTAAATGGTTTTGAGTAAGAAGGGAGAAAAAAGTTAGTAAGTAAGGTCGGCATAGCCAATGCCTGACCTTCCCCCATCCCAAATTATAACAGGGAATGGCTTCTTTTGTTATCTGCATTACATATAAAAATTTTACAAACAATTTTATTTGGAAATATATTTTCTATTGCTCTTTAACAAATCACTGGTTAGGCTAATTAGTTGCTAATACTGTATGTACTAAGTCATCCTCCTGGCAGACCTCAATTTTTCATTGCCTGTTATGCAGATGTTTACTAAGGAATAAAAAGATACCTATGGGTGGGTTTGTGTGATGACAGCACCTTAGTATCACTAAAATATTGTTGAAAATGTAAGAATATGGATAATATTTCATTAATCTGATGACAAAGATTTTGCTTGATCAAACTTTAGTCAGGCTTCTAAACCTTCTCCTAGGCCTATCTGTGTATTTCATAATAAAATCTAGTTTTTGCAAGAACCTTGCTAACTTAGTTTAGCAAGAATCTTCATCGTCAATATCTGATTAGATCTCTCCTCCTGTACCATTCCCCAGGAGGTATCTGATCACCCTGGACTGTCTTCAGCAAGAATCCTGTTAGATTCCTTTAGCCAGAATACAGTCTCACTCCTGATGTTTCCTCCTGGTAATTTTCCATGTATCGACTTCTACTCTGCTCCTTGGCTATAATTCTCAGTTGCCCATGCTGTATTTGGAATTGAGTCCAGTTCTATACTGTGGTTTCTTTTCTCTTATTGCAATAGGCCTGAAAACAGTCTGTTTTTACCACATTAACTACTGTCCAGCTTTAGTTTTCTTTGACACTGGCCATTCGTCAGGCTGAATATATTGACAGGACATTTAGGATAGAAGCTGAAAAAAAGTAAACCGTCTTCAAGCTGTAAGTGCAAGGAAAAATTGTCAGTTAATAAATTGATTTTAGGGAAAACTGATTTCACTTGATTATTGGGCTTTTGGTTAGATGAGTGAACCACGAAAATTTGGAGATTGCAAAGAATTACAAAGGACAATAGTGAAGAGGATGAATTATGCTTCCATGGGCCTACGTCTCTCATTTTTTCTACAATGACCAGACTTGTGTCTGTATAAATACATGCTAAGAATATATTTATATTGAGTATATATGATAATATATTTATATGTAGAAGGCATATAAATATGGTGCCATATATCTTGATTATATCCTTAGCACATTATTTTAAGAGTATAGCAGTCGTATTATAGGAGGAATAACACTATTCAAGAGAAGTCTAGCAAAGCATGACCAAAACATGGCCTTCCTGTCAGAAAGTAGGTTACATAGAAAAAGGAATACATGTGAACTTGTGTGTGTGTGTGTGTGTGTGTGTGTGTAAATACAAAAAACAAGTAGAGGAACAAGTATTCATAATCATGCATTGTACCCAAGGAGAAACAGTTCCCATAAGTAAAGTCTTGGAGACAAGAGGAAATGTAGAAATTTCTGATTAAAATACATCCAATAAATGTTAATTTGTGCATATACTATGTCTCAAATAGTTAGTGAATTAATTATCTGGAAGAAGAAACAAGCCCATCATAATCTATCAGAACAGCTTTAGTTGCAAATCCACTCAATATTGGAAACTCAGTGCTTGGTTTTGGCCTGGAAGTAAGATTCTATAAGCAAAATATAAGTCAGATCCGTGTATTTGTATTAATCCTACCTTATACAAGGATGAGCAATGTAAGAGGAAAAATTAACAAAATATATAGAAAAGAGAGATTTTTCTATAGAGACTTAGACGAAGAGTAAATACCTAAAAATAGTTTTCTAAAGTGAATGGAGTGAATTTAAAAAAAATATCTGGCTTGCATTCTCCTCAATAAGAAATTATCTATAAAATAATCATTGTAAGTATAAAGACAGAAATAGGGAAAATAAAAGACTACAGAAATAGAAATGCAAAACTTTCACAAACCTACTTGAATATAACTTGTAGTCAGAAAAATGAAAAGTTAAACAACAAAGCTATGACAATTTTATGCAATAAATTCACACAATTTTAAAAGATTAAACATGTGTGGTGTTTGCAAAGATATAGCGAAGCATATGCTCTTTATATTTTGGATAGAAATGCAAATGGATAAAGTGTTTGAGGAAGGTGAACTGACAGAGTCTATAAGTTTGAAATGTGAAAATCACTTGTAGTATTTTTACTTCAAGCAATCGATTTTACAAAAATACTCTGTTGTTCAAGTATGCTGTACTTTTGTCTATTAACAACTCAATCTTGGTGAAAGCACTTCTCCAGTCCACGTGTTTCTGGTAGGTATATTGGTGATGGTAAGCTACACCTTTGGAAAACAAGTAGCATATATCCAAGTGTAAACAACATAAAGCCCTTCTATGAAATTCCATATATTTTTACTTCTAGTTGTATTGTGATAGTGGACATTTCTATTTTGATATACATATTTCCATATTCTTTAAGCAATAAGTACATTTGTGAATTAATTCTATAATAATAAGTAATTAAAATGTCTTCAGAAATATTGAGATAAATGACAAAAATTATGTAAAGTCAAGAAATAAAAAGACAAACCGCAAAGCTCACTAAAATATATCATAACAAATGGAAGTGATAATTAAAAATGTGTAATGGGGCCAGGCAGGGTGGCTCAGGCCTGTAATCCCACACTTCGGGAGGCCAAGGCAGGCGGATCACTTGAGGTCAGGAGCTCAAGACCAGCTTGGCCAACATGGCAAAACCCCATCTCTACTAAAAATACAAAAATTAGCTGGGCATAATGGCACATGCCTGTAGTCCCCGCTACTTGGGAGGCTGAGAAAGAATTGCTTGAACCCAGGAGGCAGAGGTTGCAGTGAGCTGAGACTGTGACACTGCACTCCAGCCTGGGTGACAGAGTGAGATTCCATCTAAAAAAAAAAAAAAAAAAATGTGTAATGGAAGTACTAATAGGATTTGGAAAAATGTTCATAATTACTCAACAACAAATTTCACTATACTACAAACAGATATGTTACAAGTCTCATTTTCTGAGCAAAACGAAAAAATAAATTCTTGAAGTTAAAAGAAAGGTTTAGGATCTTTCAGTTTGAGAAAAGATAGAATAGACAAGTTTTTCCCTATCCCTCTTGGTATGTGCAGCTAAACCCTGTAGACATCCTATAAAAACTAGGGAACAGGCCAGGCATGGTGGCTCACACCTGTAATCCCAGCACTTTGGGAGGCCGAGGAGGGTGGATCATGAGGTCAGGAGTTCAAGATCAGCCTGGCCAAGATGGTGAAACCCCATCTCTACTAAAAATGCAAAAATTAGCCAGGCGTGGTGGCCGGTTCCTATAATCCCAGCTACTCAGGAGGCTGAGTCTGGAGAATTGTGTGAACCTGGGAGGCAGAGGTTGCTGTGAGTGGAGATCACACCACTGCACTCCAGCCTGGGTGACAGAGTAAGACTCCATCTCAAAAATAAATAAATAAATAAATAAATAAATAAAAGAAAGAAAACAAACAAACACAAAAAAGGGAACATTTCTACACTGCTGGTGGGAATGTAAACTAGTATAACCACTGTGGAAAACAATGTGGAGATTTCTTTATTTGATTTGATTTGATTTTGAGACGGAGTCTCCCTCTGTTGCCCAGGCTGGAGTACAGTGGTACTATCTTGGCTCACCACAACCTACTGTGGAGATTTCTTAAGAAAATAAAAGTAGAACTACCATTTAATCCAGCAATCCCACTACTGGATATCTACCAGAGGAAAATGAGTCATTATACAAGAAGATACTTGCACACACATCTTTATAGCAGCAGAAATTGCAATTACAAAACTGTGGAACCAACCAAAATGCACATCAATCAATGAGTGGATAAAGAAACTGTGGTAGATATATATGGTGGAATATTACACAGTCATAAAAATAAATTAATTAATGACATTCACAGCAACCTCGATGAAATTGGAGACTTTTATTCTAAGTGAAGTAACTCAGGAATAGTAAACCAAACATCGTATGTTGTCATTCATAAGTAGGAGTTAAGCTATGAGGATGCAAAGGCATAAGAATGACACAATGAACTTTGGGGACTCAGGGGTAGGGTCATACTACAAATTGAATGCAGTGTATACTGCTTGGGTAATGGGTAATGAGTAATGGGTACACAAAAATCTGACAAATCACCACTAAAGAATTACTCATATAACCAAACACCACCTGTTCCCCAAGAACTTATGGAAATAAATTCAGTAAGTTGAAGTAACTACAATCTCACTGTGTTCTAGTTTCTATAGTTTTTATTTGGAAGACAATTATGATTCTATTTGTTGCATCATTGAAGGTAACATGTCTCTTTCTCTGAACTTAGTATTTTTTCTTTTTCATTCTATTTGTAGCAATTTTTTATTATGTACTATGATATAGTTTGGCTGTGTTCCCCACCCAGATCTCATCTTGGATACCCAAGTGTTATGGGAGGGACCCAGTGGGAGGTAACTGAATCATGGGGGCAAATCTTTCTTGTGCTATTCTCCTGATAGTGAATAAGTCTCACCAGATTTAATGGCTTTAAAAATGGGAGTTTCCCTGCACAAGCGCTCTCTCTCTTTGCCTGCTGCCGTCCATGTAAGACATGACTTGCTCCTCTTTGCCTCCTGCCATGATTGTGAGCCCTCCCCAGCCATGTGGAACTATAAGTCCATTAAATCTTTTTCTTTTGTAAATTGCCCAGTCTTGGTTCTTTATCAGCAGTGTGAAAAGAGATTAATATATACTGTATGCTGGGATTTGTTTTTACTTGTATCACCTGGCCTGTATAGAACTTCTTGAACCATCATTTGATGGTGTTTAATAAATATACCAAATTGAAAGTTTTAACATACACAAGTTATCCATTTAGAAAATATAATAGATTATTATTTTATTATACCAACAAAGCAGAACAGAATTACGCTGCTTCTGAAAAGAAATATAAATAGCTTGCATGTATAAAACTGTAAAAACGTATTGAGGTAACAAAATCATCTGAGCACACAAAAGTGGAATAAAGAGAGAAAATATATTCTTGGATGGAAAGTGTGTCAGACCATTTGTGCTGCTATAAGAGAATACTTGCTTGAGACTGAGTAATTTATAAAGAAAAAAAATTATTTCTTGCAGTACTGAAGGCTGGGAAGTGCAAGATCAAGGTACCAGCAGATTGTATGCAGTAAGGCTCTCTGATTCCATAAGGGTGCTTTCTTGCTACATCCTCCAGAAGGGAGAAATGCTGTGTTCTCACATAGTGAAAAGGGTGGAAAGGGCAAAAGAGTGCTCCTTTCAATCTCAAGCTCTTTTATAAGGGTGGTAATCTCATTTATGAAGGTAGAGTCCTCATGACTAAATCACTTCCCCATAAAGCGCCACCTCTTAATACCACCAAATGGGGATTAACTTCAGTATATACTTTAGAAGGGCATCATCGTTCAAACTATAAGCAGGAAGTATGCATAAGGAAATGACAGAATTTCTCTCAAAATTATTATATACATTTAAATCATGTCTAATAAAGGTAACAATGGAATCCATTTTTAAGTTATCAACGTATTTCTAAATTTTACTTGCAAAAAATAGGCAAGTAAAGTTAAGACTACTTTAGAGAAGAGTAAAAACATATGGTAAAACTAACACTTCAAAATACTGTAAAGCTCAATGATTTGAAGCACGGTATCATTTGTGCAGGAGTCACTAGATAAATCAATCAGTCATAATATAGAGTCCAAAAAGGGATGCTACTAAGCATGTACAAAAACTGAATAATCTTAACACTATCAAAAAATTAAATGAAATATGGTTATTAATAAATGTTAAAAATGGTGAATATTTTATAGAAACTCATTTTAGATCTTCAATTCTTAATATAGACTAAAGATAATTTTTAAATGTTTTATTTGTAGTAGATTATTGGCTGTGTTGGGAAGAATTCTGAGTAGACATCTAGGTTAATTGAAAATAAAATGCCATATTTGATCACAATTTCTATAATTTGCATAGAAGGGCAAAGAAAGTTTACTGTTGTGGTATAACAAAAATCTACAAATAACTTATACACTTTAACACTACTTCTATGTTTAAGACTATCTCCCAAGAAAATATGAGAGCATTGCTATTTATGTACAAAGACATTTATCAAAACATTATTTATAATAACAAAAAATTGAAAACAAACTACATTTCCACAGATAAGGCAGTTGATAAGTTACATGTTCGTTTGAAATTATGGATCTTATATTAATATATACAAATGTGGTTTTGAAGAAATCTAATGACAAGAAGAAATGCTCAAATGTATTGGCATCATTTCAAATGGAGTGTAGCATTTTATTCAATTACAAATCACTGGTAATAGCTTTTATATCATTTTGTGTGTGTCTTTTTTAACCATTCCAAGTTTTCCAAGTTTACAACAACGAGAATGTACTCCTCTGATCGTCACAGAAAAAAGGAAAAAGGAAATCAACAAAACTTGTTGAAACAGTGAAAAATCATTCTTTCATATTTAATGTCTCAAGAAAAGACAGATACTAGGAGAGAGATACTCTCACAAAAATTGTTATATTCAAAAGCATACTATCCCAGTCTCCTTCATGTAATAACTACCTCTTCACAGAAATTGACCTATCCAGAGTATCTCTTTTCACAGGAATCATTACCAGGAAACAAGATAAATTGGCATTTGTGTTTTTTTTGTTTGTTTGTTTGTTTTTGCAGATGTTTTTGTGATTATGCAATCTAAAACATAAAAAAATAGCCCAGAAGAGAAGGTTTTTTTTCCCTAAACTCACCAACAGGGTCTCAAGTTAGGGCCTATACTATCTAACTTCCTTGCAATTACTTATTACCAGACTAAGTAGCAATAGCAAAGAATATGTACACCCACGGGAGAAAAAAAAAAAAAAGAAATGAGAAGAAGTTCATGTAAGGAGTCCAGAAATCATGAAAGAAAGACAACAGACAAATGGAAATACCAGATTCAAGAGACCAGAGAGAATAAGAGTTAAAATGAGTTTAACAAGTGAGTTCAAAAAGACATGGAAGTATATGTGAAAGCTGAAAGAGAGAAAACAATGAAAACAACTGATCAAATAGGAAGAACCAATATTGTTAAAATGACCACACTCTCCAAAGAAATTTACAGATTCAATGCTATTCTTATCAAACTACTAATCACATTTTTCACAGAATTAGAAAAGCTATCCTAAAATGTATATACAAGCATAAAAGAGCCTGAACAGCTGAAGTAATCCTTAGCAAAAAGAACAAAGCTGGAAGCACCACATTAGCAGACTTCAAACTATACTACAGGGCTACCATAAAGAAAACTGCATGGTAGTAGTACAAAAATAGACACATAGACCAAAGCAATCAAATAGAGAACCCAGAGATAGAGCCGTGCACCTATAACCATTCGTATTAGTCCATTTTCATGCTGCTATAAAGAACTGCCCAAGACTGGATAATTTATAAAGAAAAGAGATTTAATTGACTCACAGTTGCACACATGGCTGGGCAGGCCTCAGGAAACTTACAATCATGACGGAAGGCACCTCTTCACAGGGAGACAGGAGAGAGTATGAGTGCAAGCAGAGGAAATGCCAGACACGTATACAACCATCAGATATGGGGAGACTCACTCATTATCACAAGCACAGCATGAAGAAAACTGCCCTCATGATTCAATTACCTCAACCTGGTCCCACCCTTGACATGTGGGGATTATAGAGATTACAATTCAAGGTAAGATTTGGGTGGGGACACAGAGCCAAACCATATCACCATCTGATCTTTGAAACAGTTAACAGCAACAATGAGGAAAGTGTTCCCTATGCAATAAATGGTGCTGGGATAACTGGCTAGCCATATGCAGAAGATTGAAACTGAACACCTTTCTTTCACCAAATACAAAAATCAAGTCAACATGAATTAAAGACTTAAATGTAAAATCGAAAACTAAAAAAACGTAGATGGAAAGTAAAGAAATACAGTTCTGCACATAGGCCCTGGCAAAGGCTTCAGGAGAAAGACTCCAAAACAAAATGCAACAAAAACAAAAATTGACAAATGGGACCTAATTAAACTAAAGAGCTTCTGCACAGCAAAAGAAACAATCAACAGAGTAAACAGACAACCTACAGAATGGGAGAAAATATTTGCAAACTATAACTCTGACAACGGTCTTATATCCAGAATCTATAAGGAATTTAAATTAACAAGCAAAATCAAACAACTCCATTAAAAATGGGCAGAGTATAGCTGAGTGTGGTAGCATACACCTGTAGTCCCGGCTACTCGGGAGGCTGAGGTGGAAAGATCCTTGAGCCCAGGAGGCAAAGTTTGCAGTGAGCCGAGATGGCACCATTGCACTCCAGCCTGCGTGACAGGGTGAGACAATGTGTCAAAATAAATAAATAAGTAAAATAAAAATGGGCAAAGTATATGAACAAACACTTCTCAAAAGAAGACATACATGCAGCAAACAAGCATATGAAAAAAAGCTCGTCACTAATAATTAGAGAAATGCAAATCAAAACCACAATAAGTACCATCTCACACCATTCAAAATGACTATTTAAAAAAGGCAAAAAATAACAGATGCTGGTGAGGATACAGAGAAAAGGGAATGCATATACACTGCTAATGGGAATGTAAATTAGTTCACCATTGTGGAAAACAGTTTGGTAATTTCTCAAGGAATTTAAAAATAGAACTACCATTTGATCAGCAATCTCGTTACTGGGTATATATCCAAAGAAAAATAAATTGTTCTAGCATATAGACACATGACGTTGTAGCACTATTAACAATAGCAAAGACATGAAGTCAACCTAGATACCCATCAGGGTTGACTGGATAATGAAAATGTGGGACATATACATGATGGAGTACTACACAGCCACAAAAACCAATGAAATCATGTCCTTTTCAGCACCATGGATGCAGCTGGAGGCCATTATCCTAAGTGAAATAATGCAGGAACTATAAAACAAATACTGCATGTTCTCACTTATAAGTGGGGGCTAAACATTGAGTGTACATAGACACAAAGAAGGAAACAACAGACGCCAGTGTCTACTTGAGGGTGCAGTGAGATGAGGATGAGAATTGAACACTACCTATTGGGTACTATGTTCACTACCTGGGTGATAAAATTATTTGTACACCAAACCCCAGCAACATGCAATTTAACCATGTAACAAACATGCACATGTAATCCCCTGAACCTAAAATAAAAGCTGGAAAAGAAGAATGAGAATAAAACAACCTGTCAGTGATAATTAGCAGTAAAAATAACAATAAAAAGTCTCCCAAATGAAAAACAAGAGAGACATAAAAATAACTTTAAGAAATTGAAGAACAGTTTTAGGATACCTCTCAGAAGGCATAAAAAAGGATAAAAATGGGAAGTAGAGTACGTAAGATAACTAGAGGATAACATTAAGAACATTAATATCATTATATTTAAAGTCCAAGAAAGTGAAAAAAAATGATGACAGCAAGTTAACAAGTAGAATTTTTTGAAAAAATACTGGCTTCCTGGTAAAATAATATATTAAACAAATGCATATAATTATTCATTCTTCTGACATTCTATTAAAAATGAATTTTTTTCAAAGATGTAAACAAAGAGAACAGCACAGAAGATTAAAAAAGGCAACAAAATTTTGAAAGGTGAGCAACAGATGGATGAGTGGAAATTCAATTAGTTTTGTTACAATGGGTGAACCTGATAACCAATTGGACACACACATCTGTATTCTCCAAACTGGTATTGCTGGGTATTAGTGGAACTAAATGTTGGGAAGGTTTATAAAAACGGAGGATTATTTGAAAAATAGTAAAAAAAAAAAAAAATGTAGAGATGAGAAAGTAATCACGAATATATGCACACAATAACATGTCCTCGAATTAAGCAACAACAGGGAAAATATAAAGAGAATGGATATATTAACAATTTTCCTTGACATTTTTATTTTTTAGAAACTGACACTCATCAGAAAAAGATAAAGGTTAACATATGATAAACATGTTCAAACAAATAGATAAATGCTTATTACCTTAATGAAAACAAAAACCTCAATGTTCAATTCCTTAAATGACAACTATGACCAAAAAGGAATTTACCACAACAAAAACTATCAGTAAACAAAACTCATCTATATATTTAAAAATCGTATTAAAACAAAGAAAGGGACATCAAAATCTTTAGACCTAATCAGTTTGAGATTTAAAACATAAAAATGATTTCTGCTTCCACTTACTCTATTTGATATAGAATTGTAGATCCTGGTCAATGGAAGAAATAGGGAACAGAATTATGAAAAATAAAAGAGAAAAAAACTGTTAAATTCTCACGTGTTGTAATTATCCACATAGAAAATTGAACAGCATCAATAGGCAACCTATTGGCTCTAACAAGAGAGCTTACCAAAGTTGTTCAATCTGCAATCTTATTCCATTCTATGTCTAACTAACACTAACAGCTGGAGTTTCAATGCATTTAAATATCTCATAGAATGTATATGAAAATTAGGTGCACATAAATACTATGTATGGAATAAACAAGAGGTTCAAAGAACAGAGGCTCTCCACTATATATTTTACAACAATCTACAAAATCTAGCAAAACACAAAATGAAACAATTTGACATTGGTGCACTAAAGAATAAATAGAGCAATTGAGTGGAATAAAAGTTTAAACGCAGTGTTATATGTACATTGGAATGAATATATTATAAATGGACCACAACAAGTAGATATGGAAATGTTGTAATATTTAGTAATTGGCTTTGGGAACCTGGATCAATATGTAAAAAATAATAAAGGTAATCCTTTACTATTATTCCAAAGTGCACTTTAAATAATTAAACATTTTAATATGTAGTAAAGAAACAGTCAACTTAATAATAAAATAAATTATAGAAAAATGACTTTGTTATTTTGGAATGGGGATACACTTCTTCAATAATATTCCACAAAGGAGAAAACTAAGGTCAAAATGTTGATTAATTTGACTGCATCAAAAGTTACAGATTTTTATTCAATAAAGGACATCATATACAATGTTAACAGATATATAACAGGCTAAGAAATGGTATTTATAATATCGAAAATTGAAAAGTAGTTAATATTTAGAGTATAAGACAGAACATCCAATATAAAATGCACATAGGCAATAAGTAGTTAATTCACAAGTGGAAAACCTTAAAAGGCTAAAGCTAAATAAATTAAAGTACAACCAAATCTCCATAGCAATTAGAGAAACATGCAAATTAAAACTGCAAAGAGAGACTTCTTATAGCCGTCAGAGTTGCAAAAATCTGAAAGTCAGCTAATAGTAAAGCTTGATAGAATGTGTTGAAACAGGAATCCTCATGTTCTGAAAGAAGTATAAAGTATTAGAGATAATCTAGAGAGTGCTCAGCTAAATCAATATACATACATCCTGGCCGGTGCGGTGGCTCATGCCTGTAATCCCAGCACTTTGGGAGGCCGAGGCGGGTGGATCACGAGGTCAGGAGATTGAGACCATCCTGGCTAACATGGTGAAACCCGTCTCTACTAAAAATACAAAAAAAATTAGCCGGGCGTGGTGGCAGGTGCTTGTAGTCCCAGCTACTCAGGAGGCTGAGGCAGAAGAATGGCGTGAACCCGGGAGGCAGAGCTTGCAGTGAGCCGAGATCACGCCACTGCACTCCTGCCTGGGCAACACAGCAAGACTCCGTCTCAGACAAAAAAAAATATATATATATATATATATATATATATATATATACACACACACACACACACACACACACATACATACATACATACATACATTCTGTGTCTAGAATGATTCTATAATTTGTCACATAAACCATGACACTTTATAACACCATCCTAGGATAACTGGCATAAACTGAGATTATTCTGAATAAACTGAGAAACATCATCATACAATCCATTACATCAATCCAATCTAAATATATCCAAGAAAAAATAGCATATAGATCAAGATAATGACATATGTGTATATGTACTATGCAGTAGTTAGGTTCAGTGAAATGAATCCACATTCAGCAACATTAAAATTATTTTTAAGTGAAGTACTAAACTATTCATGTACCATACATGACTATCAGGGGTGTGTGTGTGTGTATATATATATATTTGTTTTGTACATATATATATATATATATATATATATATATGGAGTATGAGTTGGCTGTGGACTAGAATGGCAAAAGTGTAATATATATTGAAGGAGAGAAGATAAATTAATCCAGGGAAAAGATTGGAGCTGAATTAGTGAATATTAACTCCTTCAGAAAATAAACTTTAGATAGAATTGTTTCCTCAGAGTTGTAATATATATGTGACAAAAACATCCACTTTTTCTGTCTAACATTGCTTATCTATGCACTACAACATATAATGTTGAAATGAACTCTCAATCTTTACAATATTTTGTTAAAAATCATAACAGATGTCTCAGTGTTTGAGAAATCCTAGTTGCAACATTATTGTGGACATCTTTTGCTACGAAGTCACCTCTGGTTATTTATTGGTAAATTGATTGCAGAACACTTATTTTCTTGCCTGCTTCAGGAACAAAAAGACAGTGATGGCAAGAAGTAATCCTAAAAGCATAAAAGGTTTTGATTCATTGGGATTTTCAATCTTCTATCATCAACATATATAAAAAGTGAATACATTCTTTACAAAATTGTGCTTTTGATGGTAAACCTAGTCAGAAAAGAATGCAAATTTAAACTAACAGTTAACAAAGACTAAAAAGAAATAAATTTGTATTCACAAATGTTACAAATTATTGATGAGATTCTTTGTGGGTCTTGAAAACACCGAATTCAAATAAAAAAATTTACCGGGATTAGAAGGTCAAATTTGAAACGTCAGTCAAGGTTTCACATATGCACAAATCCACATTTATATATTCAGGGAGTTGACTGTATAATCTTCATGACTCTCACCTTGCTGTACAGATTGTTTTTCCCTACACTGAATAGTGTTTTGATGTCATGGAAACAAAGTCACTATAATGGAGAAACTAATGTGTTTGGATCTGAATGTAGACAATGAACAAAGCAATAGAATCGAGTTTGCAAATGGGACCTGCTTCCACAAATCTGTTCCATATGCCCATTTTCCATTTGCTTTCCCTCCCTTGCATATTAACACAAAAAAACACTAAAAATGGCTATTTAACAACTTCTTCTTTTTTTGGGGGGGGGGGGTATTTTACAAATAAACTGCCGATTTACTTAGGAAAAAATGTTTGATTATGCTGCCCTGTCCTGTAATTGTTCCTTATTTTCTTTAAGGAAGACCCTAAGATGTAAAGCAGTGCTCACAGAAATGCTTATATCTTTGTATTCATACAGCTGAAAGATACTGGATTTTACTTCATCGTAAACTTATTCAGAAAAAAATTGAAAGAGTACATGTCTTTGCCAAGCACTTATTGTTTTATTTTTGGTCTTTTTTTTTCCTTTTGGACTTCAGTTTCACAGCTGACTTAATATATAATACCTCAGATGTTAACAATACATCATCATCTTTCCTTGAGTGCTCGTTTTCCTTGTTTTGTTTTGCCTTATTTTATTTTTTTCTTATGTTATTTATTGCTTTATCCATAATACCACTTCACTTTCTCTCCATTCATGAGCAGTCATTCTAATACTGAGCAGGCATAAGGTCGTGAAAACATTATGGTGTTTACTTTGTGTGGTTCTTTGCCTCATTTAGAGGTGAATCGATTATTTATTCACACTTAAAAGGTTAATTTTACTATATGAAGGATCCAGAATACCATGGCTCTGGTATCTGACCATTTATTTGTTCTGTCTTTATATATTCATTTTAGATCCAGCAATTTGTATTATTTCCTACTGGTAATTCATCTAAAATATAATATATTAGAAAATAGTAGTAACTATAGACACACACAATCACCCTGCCTTAAATGTATAGTTTTAGTCCTCTGATGAATTATTTCTATATTAAAACTCTGTGCTCTCTTTAGTCCTCTGATGAATTATTTCTGCACTAAAACTCTGTGCTCTCTTACATAATCCAGGTACTCTCTGTCACAAATACTTCTAAATTTTGGGGGAATAATTTTAGAATTCCAGGAAGTTTTAAAAATAATACAGAGAGGACCATGTACCCTCCACCCTATTTCCTATAATGGTAACATCTTATATAATACAAAATCAAAACCAGGAAATCAACTTGATACAATGTGAGTATATACTTCTATGTCATTTTGTCATATGTGTAGATTTGTATAAACACCGCCACAATCAAGATACAGAGCATTCCATCACCACAATAATCTACCTTATCCTATCTTTTTACAGTCACATCCACCATTCTCCTTTCCATCATGGCTAATCCTTGACAACCATTGATCTGCTTTCCATCTCTATAGTTTCATCACTTATAAAATGTCATATAGAAGAATAATACAGTATGTGACCTCTTGAGGTTCTTTTATCATTCAGTATAATATCCTTGGTATTCACTAAAGTTGTTGAGTATAGAAATAATTTATTTTTATGCATGAGTAGTATTCTGTGGCATGAATATACCATCATTTGTCAATCATTCAGGGACACTGTCATTATTTCTAGTTTTTGAATATTGCAAATTAGCTCAATATTAACAACCATGCACAGATTTCTGTGTGGATAATCATTACTGTGGTATAAAACTCAGGAGTACAATTGATGGGTAATATAATAAATGTATGTTCTAAAAATATTATGTTTATTTTCCTCAGATTCATCTCACTCTCTCTTTATGTTTGGGTCTGTATAAATCTTTTTTTTTACACAAGGATGAGCTATGCATGGGAAATACTATAACTTGGGGCCCATGGAAAATAATAAAAGATAAAGCAAAAAGAACTTTATGATCCATGACCTGCTTACCCACCCAGCCCATCACTGCCCCTAGTTCTTTGGTTGACTACCTTGAAATTTTTCTTTCAGCCAGCTGATATACTACTACGCTACATATTTATCAAAATATATACATGAACTCAAAGTACCCAAAATGATCTATAGTGTCACTCTTCTATCTGAATTATACTCTCTACTCCCATCCAGTTTTTGAATCTTCGTTTAGTTTTTCACAAATTATTGTCTGGCTTCCTTTCAGATTTGGCATTGTATCTGTTACTTTGGATTCTAAACTTAATCTGGCACTCAAAACTTTAGCTTGAGGAGAGGATTTCCAGTGTGGGGAAAGAGTAAGTGAGAGATCCCTAGTCGTCTACATCCCCACCACAGACTCCCAAAATCCTAGCCGTGCAAGAGCCCCTCTACCTTTGCAGGCCCTGAGACTAACGTAGAAACCTGCCTGCTGACTGTGTCAAAACACTGTTCCACAAAAGAAGTTCACACTGGGTCCTACACACTCCCAAGTCCTAAGCAGCTATAGGACAGGGCCATTTTGAGAGCCCAGCACCCACCAGATTAAATCCTGCCATGAGACCCAGCAACGCCTGTATCTCCGCAACCCTGGAGCACTATTTGCATAGTCCACTTGTAGTCACTGTAATTGCCAGATGCTGCCATAAGGGCTGAAGCCTGAGCTATTGCCAGTGACCCCACTGACCCCAGAAAATGAGGTTGTCTTGCATTTGCACATGCCTTAAGGCAAGGCTACCCTGCCCACTGCCACCTCCACTTCTGCTGCTGCTGGTATTGAAGTATGAACCACTGAAAATGACCTCGTTGTCCCCAGAAGTGGGGCAACTGTTAATTTACATGTGCAATGAGGACAGGTTCCCCCATGCACAGCTGCTGTCTGGGGCTGAATGGCACGCTCCACAGTCATCGGTTTATAGCTGCTTCCACTGACAGCAGCCCTGTCCTCCCCAGCAGCAGGGCTGCAGAATACTTGCATGCAAATTGAAGGCAGGCTCCCCTCACCCATCACTAATACTGCAGCCTCCACTTGAGCCCACTACTGGAGGCCTGAGGATTACCTCACTCCTGCTCACCATTACTGGCACATAAATACTCATCCCAGGGGCCTGAGAATGGACCCAGCCAGCCAGTCACTACCTCACAGCTGACAACCACCCACATATGTCACCTGTGGGTCTGGAGACTGGCCCATCCAGCCTGTCTCAGCCACCAATGACACCAGTGTGAATCACTTCAGAGAAGTGTACCATCACTAGTACTACCATTGCCCATGCCATGCCTACTGCCTAGAGGATCAATGAGCTGCTCACCCAACCAGCACATTACTGCCATTGTTTTCCCTTCAGCAAGTTGCTTGGGAGGCCCAAGAATTGGCCTGCCTGGACCCTCTAACACTGGTGTCAGTGTATGCCACCGACGACCCAAGAAAAGGCATGATTGGCCCACCACTGGGGCCTGAGGATGGACTCATCTGGTATCCTAATCACCAGGAAAACTTCTCCATAGCCTCCTCTAACAACTGCACTCTAAGCCACTGAGGAAATCAAAGACACCACTGACGCTATTTGTAGGCAATAAAACTACACAAAAACTATACTACTTCATGTACCCAAAACCAAACCAAACTGCCCTACCCAGGCAACACCATACATACATCTTCAGGAAAAAGTCTTACCCTACAAAAACAAGTCCAAAAAGTTGGAAGAAGGAACTGTTACAGCAGATGGGCTGTAACAATACGAAACATGAGAAAACAAGGAAACATCACATCTCCAAAGAAACATAATCATTCTCCAACAACAGATTCCAATAAAAATATGAAATCCTAGAAAAAATTCAAAACAATGATATTAAAGAACATGAGTAAGATAAAAAAGAACAAATACAAATAATACAAAGAACTCAAAAACAATTCAGGATGCAAATAAGAAATTTACCAAATAGATATTAAAAAGAACCAAACAGAAATAATTGAACTAAATAACTAATTAATGAAATGAAAAGTTAAATTTGAGATCTTCAACAATTTACTAGGATGAAGCAGGAGAATTTCAGGACTTAAAGACAGGTCTTTTAAAATAACACAGTCAGATAAAAATAAAGAAAAAAAGAATTAAAAAGCATGAACAAATCATACATGACATATAGAACACCACAAAGCAACAAAATATTCAAAGTTTAAGGATCCCAGAAGGCAAAGAGAAAAGCAAAGGAATAGAAAACCTATTTAGTAATATAAGAGCTGAAAATCTTCCAACTCTAGCAAGATATTTAGACCTTTAAATACAAAAAACTCAAGATCCTCAAATAGACACAACCCGTAAAGTTCTTCTACGTGTATATTATAGTCAAAATAAAAGACAGATCATTTTAAAATCAGCAAAAGAAAAGCATCTAGTCATTTATAAGGGAATTCTCATCAAACTAACAACAAATTTACCAACAAAATCCTACAGGCCAGGAGAGAGAGAGTGAAATGACACATTAAAAGTGCAGACAGAAAAAAACTGCCAGCCAAATTTAGTATACACAGTAAACTTATCCATCATAAGTGAAAGATAAATAAAATACTTCCCAGACAAGTAGAACCTGAGGGAATTCATAACTACTAGGCTGGTCCTACAAGAAATGTTTAAAGAGTCCAGCACAAGAAAGCGAAAGGATGATATTTACCATTATGAAAACACATGAATGTGTAAAACTGATTGGTAGAACAAACACACAAATAAGGAAGAAAATGGACTCAAATGTTACCCCTACAGAAAATTTCCAAACTACAATGATAAAAAATAACACAGAAAGAAAAGAACAAAGGATATCCAAAACAACCAGAAAACAATTAATAAAATAACAGGAATAAGCCCTCGCATGCTAATAATAAACTTGAATTGAAACAAATTAAACTTTTCTCTTAAAAGATATAGATTAACTGAAAGGATCTGAAAAACATAAACTATATGCTGCTTACAGGAATCTCACCTTATCTATAAAGCCATATAGACTGAAAGTAAAAGGGTGGAAAAAGGTATTCCACATAAACAGAAATCAAAAATGAGCAGAAGTACCAATACTTACATCAGATAAAATGACTTTAAGTCAAAAACAGTAAAAAGAGACATGGTCATTATATAATAATAAAGGGATCAATTTGGCAAGACGATATAACAATTCTAACTATATATGCACCCAACATTGCACCCAGATATATAAAACAAATATAATTAGAGTTAAAGGGAGAAAGACTTTAGTACAGTAATCGCTGGGAACAGCAACATCCCACTCTCAGCATTAGACAGATCATCTGGAAAAAAAATTAACAAAGAGACATTGGATTTAAACTGTGCTTTAGAACAAGTGGACCTAACAGACATTTACAGAACATTTCATCCTACAGCTGTAGAATACTCATTCTTCTTATCAGCATATGGAAAATCCTCCAGGATAGACCATATGTTATATCACAAAACAAGTATCAACAAATACAAGAAAATCAAAGTCATATCAAGTACCTTCTTAGACCATAATGGAATAAAATTATAAATCAATAAGAAGATAAACTTTGGAAACTGTACAAATACATGGAAATTAAACGGCATGTTTCTGAATGACCATTGGGTCGATAAGAAATTAAGAACAAAATTTTAAAAATTAAAAAATAAAAACCCAAACCAAAAAACAGAAATCTATGGAATACAGCAAAAGCAATGCTAGGAGGAAAGTTTATGGCAATAAACACCACCAAAAAAGTAGAAAGATTTTAAATAAACAATCTAACATTGAACCTCAAGGGACTAGAAAAGAGTGAAAAAACCAATCCCCAAAATTAGTAGAAGGAAAGAAAGAAAGTTCAGAGCAGATCAAAATGAAATAAGAATAAAAAATTAATACGAAGGATCAACAAGACAAAAAGTTTATTTTTTGAAAAGACTAAAAAATTGATAAACTTCTAGCTAAAATAAGCAAGAAAATAAGGGAGAAGACCCAAATACACAAAATCAGAAACAGAAAAGGAGAGATTAGACTGATACCACAGAAATAAAGAAAAAATCAACTGACTATAGTGAACGCGACTACATGCCAACAAACTAGAAAACCTAGAGGAAATGGATATATTCCTGGCACATACAACCACTCAAGATTGAATGAAGAAGAAATAGAAAACCTGAAAACTGAATAATAAGATTGGATCAGTAACAAAAGGCCTCCCAGTAAAGCAAAGACCAGGACCAGATGGCTTCACTGCAGAATTGTACCAAACATTTAAAGAAGAACTAATGCTAATTCTTCTCAAACTATTCCACTTCTATTCCATATACTACTGGAAGTCCTAGCCAGAGTAATCAGACAAAAGAAAGAAAGAAAGTACATCTAAAACAGTAAAGAGGAAGTCAAACTATCACTATTCACTGAAGATATATTATATACCTAGAAAACCCTAAAGACTCATGCAAAAGGCAACTGATTTTCTTAAAAAGCACCAAGAAGGTACATTGGGCAGAAGACACTCTCTTCAATAAATAGTGCTAGTTCAATTGGATATCCACATGCATTATACATATGTCACCATATATAAAATCAATTCAAGGTGAATTAAAGACAAATGTAAGACAGAAAGTATAACATTACTAGAAGATATCATTGGGCAAATACTTAAAGACATTGGACGAAGCCAAAGATTTTACAGCTAAGCCTTCAAAAGTACAAGCAACAAAAACCAAAATAGACAAATGGGACTATTTTAAACAAAAAGCTCTGTATAGCAAAGGAAACAATCAACAGAATGAAAAGGCAATCTGTTGAATGGGATAAAATATTTGCAGACTATTTATCCGACAAGGGACTAATATCCAGAATATACAAGGAACTCAAACAACTCTACAGTAAAAAACAAATAACCCTATTAAAAAGTGGACAAAAGACATAAATGGATATTTCCTGAAAGAAGATATACAAATGGCCAACAGGTATGTGAAAAATGATCAACATCACTAATCATCAGGACAATACAAAATTGAAA
Organism: Trachypithecus francoisi; assembly: GCF_009764315.1. Taxonomy (NCBI): domain Eukaryota; kingdom Metazoa; phylum Chordata; class Mammalia; order Primates; family Cercopithecidae; genus Trachypithecus; species Trachypithecus francoisi. The sequence goes on from NW_022681471.1 coordinate 103,759,969, forward strand.
CAACAATCAGGTATCATCTTACCCTAGTTAGAATGGCTATCATGAAAAAGACAAAAAATAACAGATGATGGCAAGGATGGGGAGAAAAAGAAACCCTCATACATTGTTAGTGAGAATGTAAATTAATACAACCACTATGGAAAGCATTATGAAGATTTCTCAAAAAAATAAAACTAGAACTCCCATGTGATCCAGCATTCCCACTACTGGGTATTTATCCAAAGAAAAGGAACTCACTATATCAAAGGGATGCCTACACTTTTATGCTTATTGCAGCTCTATTCACAATAGCAAAAATATAGACTCAATCTGTGTCCCTCGATGGATGAATGGATAAAGAAAACGCAGTATACACAATGGAATACTATGTGGTTCTTAAAAAGAAGAAAATCATGTCATTTACAGAAGCATAAATGGACATGGAGGTCACTGAGTTAAGTGAAATAAGCTAGGCACAGAAAAAATAAATATTGTATGTTCTCACTGATGTTTGGGAATTAAAAATGTTGATCTCATGGAGGTAGTGTATAGAGTGATAGATACTAGAGTCTGGGAAGAGTATGTGTGCAGAGAAGCATGAAGAGAGGTTGGTTAATGAGTAGAAACATATACTTAGATAAAATTAATAAATTCTAGTAGTCAATAGCAAAGCTGGGCAACTATAGTTAAGGAAAAGGTATTGTATATCTCACAATACTTAGAAGAGAGGACTTGAGAAGTTCCCAACCATAGAAATGCTAATTCAAAATGATGGACATGCAAAATACCCTAACTTCATCATAACACATTCTATGCACACAACAAAATAATCACATGTACCCCATAAATCTGTACAAATTTATGTAATTTTTAAAACTTTGGCTTGACTCACTTCTAAAGCTCTATTCCCAATTCAGGCTAACTTGGAAAGACCACCTACTAAACTAACGCTTCAAATACTGTTGCGAGGCTGTGAGTCAGGACCCAGAAAGTTAAGCCCAAATATTACACATGCAGGCTCAGATCCCACACCACTTCAAGCAATTTAGTATATCTCTGGACTTCAATTTCCTCAAGTATAAATGGTCTCCTCAGTTACTAATAATCTATTATTTTTTCACTACAATTTACCAAACAATTCAATCTTTTGTAATTATTTTTCTTTTTGTTTCTCACCCCAGTCTTAGGTCAAAACTGTTTCCGCAAGTTGCTTTGTGAACCAAAAACTAACTCTGCATTGGTACCCAGTAGAACTGATTCAGCAGTATTTCTGAAATTTTCCCATGCAAGTTCCTACCCCAATCTCTCTTTTTCACAAGCATCCTGGTCAGTCCTCAAGGTCTAATCAAGTTCCTTCATACAATGCCATCACAGGAATTAATCATTATACTTATTTAAGCTATATGCAGCAATGGTGGCTTTCTAAACTCTAAACTTTCAATCAATCTATTTTTTTTCTTTTCAGTTCACCTAGTGACATGGAGCTCCATATGCATTCCAAAATTGCATTGTTTTATTAGGAAACCAGTATAAGATAAATGTTATCTGAGTGATACAATGCCATGCAGTAATGGAGGGGTTCTATGGAGGAGTTGTGAAAATGCTTGGTCCAGTTCCCTAATGCTTAATAATAAGTTATTAATATTTTATAACTTAATGATTTAAACAAATAAAGATCAGGAATTCAAGGAAAGCTGAACTAAGTGGTTCTTGTTCAGAATTTCTCAAGAGATTGAAGTCAGTCATTACTGGAGTCAGTTTGAAGGCTCTCCATTCTTGTGTTTAGTGCCTAGGTTGACATGACTGAACAGCTAGAGTTTGAAACGCTTTGGGCTTCTCAGATGTCTCAATTTCTATGTGATTTCTCTGGGGGATCTGAGCAACACAGTGGTTTCAGAACAGCTGAAATTGTTACATATTGCTTCAGGGGTCTCAAGGCATGAGGGAGATACGTGGGGAGAGACAGAGAGACAGAGAGAGAGAGGGAGAGAGAGGTCATCAGTTTGCCAAATTCCATTGATCAAAGGAGTAACAACACTCAGCCTAGGTTCATGGGGAGAAGCATAGACTCTATCTATCGATGATGAGAAAGACATGTGGGTAAGATTTTTACAATCTATTACAAATATCTTTAAACAATACAATTTACCACTAAAATGGCATTTTAGTTAGGTATTATAAAATGATGTAAAGATGGTTTCTTAAAGTTCTTTCCGAACTTAGGTTACATTTTGAATAAAGCAGGGTGGTGCCTTGTGGAATCTCCAACAGGCAGGATGTTGATGACAGGTAAAATAGCAGTCAAAGTAAATATGTTTACACATATTGAGTATATAGTGTTGAAATAGATACCCTTTGAAAGAACATCTTCACGTACATGAATTTCTGAGGTCAGTTTACATGGGTAAAAATCTCAACTGCCATTCTCCTTAACTGTACACATTTTGTAAACTCTTCATGTTGGTTTCTTCAGTGTATAGGATGGTTTTAAGAATCCAATAAGACATTACAGTAAAATCTTCATGACTAGCTAATATAAGTAAATCAGTAAATATTAGCTATTATTATGGTTATTATTAATTGCAATTTGCCTGAAGTAAATCAAATAACATGTCTTAGAATCCAGGAACTTTCCATACATAAATTTATAACCATAAAGCTGTGAGTCAATGAACCCACAAAATAAGAACTTCACAATCATGGAAAAAAGTTAAACAAAAGATTTACATACTAGTGTAATTGCTTTGAAAATAATTCACACTTTTTGAGAAGTATAAATTCACTGTGATAAATGTAATACATATTTCCATTCTTACTCCTTAACTTTAGAGTACTTTATATATCTACTCTATTTTTCTCTAAGAAATGAGTTCATGAAATATAGAGAGTTGGATAAGAATAAACCCATGGTCAGGTTTTGGTCAGAGGTAGATACATGTGTTTGAGGCTGTAAGCACTTAAATGTTATCATTTATTAGCCTCTCCTGCCCTTCACTGCCAACATGGCGCTGTAAAATTTTAAAAATTAAAACATATTTTGTATAGACCTTCCCACCTTCAAACAGAGTATTAACAGTTACAGTTCTTACAATTACATCATTGATCCATTTTAAGTTTTGTATATGGTGTGACGTATGGGATTCAATTTCATTTTTTTCATGTGGATATCAAGTAGTCCCAGCACAATTTGTTAAAGAGATTATTTGTTCCCTATTGAATAATCTTGCATCCTTGTCAAAAATCAATTGACCATTGATATATGGGTATTTTTTCTTAACTCTCAATTCTATTTAATTGATCGACACATGCCTATCCTTATGCCAGTACCACATTGTCTTTATTACTATTGCTTTATAGTAAGTTTTGAAACAGAAAAGTGCAAGTCGTCCCACTTTATTCTTTTTTAAAGATTGTTTATGCTATTCTGGGTCTCTTGAATTTCTACATGAATTTTAGGATCAGTTTATCAATTTCAACAAAAAAAGCCAGATGGGATTCTATTAGCAATTGCATTGAATCTACAGATCAATTTGGGAAGTGTTAAAATCTATATAATATTAACTCTTCTGATCATAGGAACATGATATCTGTACCTTTATTTAGATGTTACTTAATTTCTTTAAATGCTGATTTGTGGGTTTTAGTGTATATCTTGAACCTATTTTGTTTATATTTATTCCTAAGTATTTTTATGCAACTGCAAATAGAATTGTTTTTATACTATCATTTTTGGATTCTACATTGCAAGTGTATATAAATACAATTGATCTTCCTATGCTGATCATGTAAAAAAATTAAACCATAAAATAAACTTACAAGTGTCCAAAAATGTCCAATCTTTTCTACAGTGACTAAATTGAAACTTTAAAATATATGAAATACTAAATCATTTCCTAATATTTTGTTATTTGGGGGGCACCTGTGCTTTGAAGGTGTTCTCAAAACATGTTTAGTCTGTCTAATGATTACACAGCAAAAGTCCTTTTTATTGTGAATAGATAACATACTCAATTTCACTTGCAAGTCATTTATTCTATACATTTTTCAAGAATAGAGCTTCCTTAAGTTGCCTGATAAGCAAAGCTTTCCAACTTCATAGAGATTATGGTAAGTAGAATTTTCTTTCTTTCATCAGAGGTTTAAGGCAAATACATACATATATGTATATATATATATAACGTTTATTACTTATTTATTTTATTTCTTAAATAGTAAGAATGTATGCATAGGATAATAAAGTGAGTTTTTTTTTAAAAAAAAAACTTTCTTTTTATTTGACAAAAGAGTAAAATAAATGAAATAAATGAATAACAGAAAGACAGGGGTTCTGAACTCTGAAGTCAAGCAGACCAAAGGGAAAGCAACCTCTAAGAATAGTGAATAGACTTCTCTGTTAGATTTCCTATTTTTTTACCCTTAAGAAGTCACAAAGTTGGCCGGGCGCGGTGGCTCAAGCCTGTAATCCCAGCACTTTGGGAGGCCGAGACGGGTGGATCACGAGGTCAGGAGATCGAGACCATCCTGGCTAACATGGTGAAACCCCGTCTCTACTAAAAAAATACAAAAAATTAGCCGGGCGATGTGGCGGGCGCCTGTAGTCCCAGCTACTCGGGAGGCTGAGGCGAGAGAATGGCATAAACCGGGAGGCGGAGCTTGCAGTGAGCTGAGATCCGGCCACTGCACTCCAGCCTGGGCGACAGAGTGAGACTCCGTCTCAAAAAAAAAAAAAAAAAAAAAAAAAAAGAAGTCACAAAGTTGAAACTCCCATAAGGAAAAGTTTAAAGTTTACTCTGGTGGTTGAAATTTAACTGGAGTGCCCAAGTAGTAACACAGCATTAAGAATCAAAACAAATGAACTACACAAATCATTCTGTGGGGGAGAATAGTATAAACCAATGGCAAAAATCAGGCTGATGTCCTAAAGTACATTAGTAATAATAAAAAGGGAAGAAGATGCAGTGAGATAAAGGAGAAATGAATATTAGAGAATTGCCAAAGATCATCCTTTAGTTAATCCTAAAAAAAATCATTTCTCTGCAAGACTTTATTCTCTGTGATGGAGAACCAGTAATTTTGACAGAATATCTTTCATGAGGCTAAAGATCTAGTGGCAAGGACCTATCGCATTTTTTTCTCTTTGCAGTTACATACAAATGTAATTACAACATACACATTTTTCTCAATCTAATTTTTACAGTGTATGATGTGCTCTTTGTGCCTTATCCTTTTGTCCAAACACATTTGCAATGAGCTTCTAAATTAATTTTAGAAAGAGTTTCAAAAATGATTTTGATTGATTTATTTACAGGGTTAAAAGGAATGTATGTAAACTTCTGGACAAAAAATTGTGCAAAGAGATGATTAGTTTCAAATAACCTTAAAAACTAATTATAAGTCTCCATACTCTGCTACATTTGATAGTTAGGTGTATAGTACCTAGTAACCTAGTAGCCACAAAAGATATAGATTGTAAATATATATGGCATACAAGATCGGAATAAGTATGTTGTATTGCCAACTATGGATGGGGGAAAAAAGAACTGTTAATGTATTAATGTACATATTTCTTTAACAGAAAAATTCAGAATATTTTGTGTGCATAATTTCTGTAATACTTATGAACAAGTATAGAGTAGCTTCCATATGCCAAGTTAAATATATAAAGAAAAACAAAGGAGAGGATAAAAATTAATGCATTATCTATGATGCCCTATCATCAGGAACTTTTGTCCTAAGCTGTCTCTTCATATGTAGTAACTGAATGTTTGGTCCTTCAGAAATCAACACAGGTTTTAATCATATGGGGCTGGCCTCTTTCAGCCTCTGACGCTAAAATACAACGTTGGTCAATAAATAGCGGTGAAATATTTTAAAGTAGTTATTGTGATGGCAAACTTCAAATTTAACACAGCAGTTCACTCAGAAGGCTCACTTTTTTGGAATGAGGTTGAGGCATTGATTTCATCATCAACTCATATACAATGTAGATTTCATCACCACTCATATAGAATGGGAACAATATGGAAGACCGTCATGGAGAAACAAGTTGAGATATAAAGGATAGAACTTCTCAGTTTAATATTAGTTTACTATGCCTCAGATCCCAGAAAGTCTACCTTCTTATGAAGTATTTCATAGTTACCTTAACAGTATTTCCCAGACTTGTGTGTGCACCAGAATTACCTGGAGGGATTGCCAAAACACAGATTTCTGGGTCTGTCCCTCAGATATTTTGATTCAGGAGGTGTGTCCCTATAAAGCATTTGTCATTCTAAGAAGTTCCCGGGGCTGGGTGCGGTGGCTCATGCCTATAATCCCAGCACCTGAGGTCAGGAGTTCGAGACCAGCCTGGGCAACATGGTGAAACCCCGTCTCCACTAAAAGTACAAAAATTAGCCGGGCATGGTGGCACATGCCTGTAATCTTAGCTACTCAGGAGGCTGAGGCAGGAGAATCACTTGAATCTGGAAGGCAGAGGTTGCAGTGAGCCAAGATCGTGCCACGGCACTCCAGCCTGGGCAACAGAGTGAGACTCTGTCACAATAAAAAATAATAAAAATAAAAAATAAAAAATAAAATAAAATAAAAGGTTTTCCTGAGTGATCCTGATGCTGCTGATACAGGGAAAACACTTTGGAACCACTGCATTAGATTATGAGCGTATCACAAAATATTTTCTAACGTCATCAAATAGGAAAGATGAACCATCAAACTTTTTAAACCCTCCTTGCTTCATTCTAACCTTTCGTATTCTTATAATAAGGAAAACAATTATGAGCTCTACATTCTCATGTAGCTTACTGCCCAGTCCCCCTTAAAACAGACCACGAGCAGAAAACAAATGATAGGTGAAATGAGAACAAGCATTTTTGTTTTCTTTTTCTTTCTTTCCTTTCACTTGAGTTGGATTCTGTCACTTAATATCAAATCAATGGATCCCTGGTAGGTGATCATCCATGTTCTGATTGAATACAAGTAAGACACTACTGCTTTACCATCTTCCAAAAGAAACTTTTAAATTGTTGCACAACACTGTTTGCCTGTCATTACAAAAATTTTATTTTGTATAAGTTTGAAACCTGACCAACTTAATTATCTATTATTACTTGCAAGAAAGCAAATATCAACAATTTTTAAAAAATAAAAATCATACCAACTACATTCTTGGACCACAGTGGAATAAAAATAGACATCAATACTGAGAATATCTCTGAAAACCACACAATTAAATGGAAATTAAACATCTTGCTCCTGAATGACTTTTGGGTAAACAACAAAATTCAGGCAGAAATCAAGAAATTGTTTGAAATAAATGAAAACAGAGACTCAAACGTGCCAAAATCTCTGGGATGCAGCAAAAGCAGTGTTAAGAGGAAAGTTTAAAGTGTTAAATGCCTACCTCAAAAAAGTTAGAAAGATTTCAAGTTAATGATCTAACATCACTCTTAGAGGAACTTGAAGATAAAGAACAAACTAACCCCAAAGGAAGCAGAACAAAAGAAATAACTAAAATCGGAGCAGAACTGAATGAAACTGAGACACAAACATCCATACAACTAATTAATAAAACCAAAAGGTAGTTATTTAAAAGGACAAACAAGATCGATTGACCACTAGCTAAATTAACCAAGCAAAAAAGAGAGAAGATCCAAATAAGCACAATCAGAAACAACAAAGGTGACATTTCATCCAATCCCACAGAAATACAAAAGATCCTCGGAGATTACAATAAACATTCCTATGTAACAAACTAGAAAATCTAGAGGGAATGAATAAATTCCCAGGAACACATAACCTCCCCAGACTGAATTAGGAAGAAATTGAAACCCTGAACAGACCAACATCATGTGCTTAAATTAAATCAGTAATAAAAAACCTACTAACTAAAAAAAAGCCCAAGGCCAGATGGATACCCAGTCAAATTCCATCAGATATGAAAAGAAGAGCTAGAACCCATCCTACTGAAATTATTTCAAAAAGTCAAGGAGGAGAGACTCCTCCCTAACTCATTCCGTGAAGCCAGCATCTCTCTAATACCAAAACCTGGGAAAGGCACAATGTAAAAAATATATATATTTTAAACAGTCTGCAGAAGTTGTTCTGAAGATTTAAATTAATTTGATTAAACAGCATTTCTGAGTCATAATACATTTTAATAAAGGTATACAAAATATTTCTGGGGATATTTGATAATGGTGCTAGGTTTAAAGACTTTAAATATTGGGAGGTCTTTGAAAGAATTTCTTTTGATTTCCCAAAGGAAAGCTCTTTTGGTGCCTTTAAAATGCAATTCCACAGAGCCAGGGAAACACTTTTTGCATTCTGTTAAAATAACCACTTTTGTAACTTAACCCATGCACCAGCATTTACCTACTCCTAAGTGTGCTGCGCAGAATAAATTTGTTCAAAGAGGTGACCATCTCATAAATTGAATTCTAACTGTTCCATGTTGCCACAATTGTCCTGGCACAGTCACAGAATAAATACAAGATAAATTTGATGAAATGATTGCTAATATTTATATGTATTTATAGTTTTAATACAATTGAAAATATTAAGGCATTTATTTAAATAGGACATTTTATGAGCAAAATCATACTTAGCTTAATACATAGATGTATATGTGTGCAATCAAAATATTTTAAAATATAGTATTGTATTACACTATTATTTATAGTTTCTGTGTTTACTTTTTATGTTTTATTTGATTTTCAATTGACAAATATTAACTTTATATATTAATAAGGCACAATTTGTATACATTATGGAATGATAAAATCAGGCTAATTAACCTACCCATCACCTAAAATATTTTTTATTTCTTTGTGGTGGGAACATTTAAAATCCTGTCTTCTACCAGTTTTGAAATCTACAATATAATATCATGAATTATATTCACCATGTTGTCCAATATATTACCAGATTTTTTTCTCTTACGTAACTGAAAGTTTGTACCTTTTGACCAACATCTTCCTTTTTCCTGTGTACCCCCACCCTTCAGCCTCTGCTAACCACCATTCTACTCTCTACTTCTATGAATTTGACTTGTTAGGCTCTACATTTAAGTGAGATCATGTAGTATTTGTACTTTTGTGTCTGGCTTATTTAACTTAGCATAATGTCCTCTAGGTTCATCCATGATGTCACAAGTTTTTTTAAGGCCCACAGAATTTTTTTTAAGGCTGAGTAGTATGCCATTGTGTATATATACCACATTTTTCAAATCCATTTGTCTGCTGACAAACACTTAGGTGGGTTTCCATTCATTGGCTATTGTGAATAGTGCTACATTAAACATGGGAGTGTCAAAAAATATTTGTGCTTTCCAGGCAGCATATACATTTACATGGAAATTAACGTAAAAAAGCATTATTTTTTATTGTTACAACTAAATGAAAATAATATTAGAGCATAATTATGAAGAAGTATCGATAAAATACATTCATAATTTCATTCAAATACAGAATTAAAATATTTATTTTTCCATTCTTTATAGATATGTCACAATCCCTTCACTACCATGCCAAGTAAATTTTTAAAAATTCAATTAAAACATTGAGAAAAACAATTAGTGTATTTTAAAGCAAAAATTTTACATAATATTGTTGTAAGCCACCACGAATATATTTTTCTTCTTTTGTACTGTTAATATACATGACAATGAAATTGTATTATCGATCCGTCATTATGATTTCATTAATACTGTTCATAGAAAATGATTTATTTTCATTTTTTGATGTTATTGTTATATAAATATACATTTGTTTTCAATATCGTATATGAGCTATCTTAAATAACTCTGCTATTTGCTTAACAGTCATCTTCTGAAATTAAGAGTGTAATTAAAATAGTGAGACCTGGCTTGCAGGGATTAAGTTTATCCATTAAATGTTTAAGATGTCATAATTATAATGTATGTGATAGGTATGTCAAAATTTGCTTATGTTAAATATGTTAAAATATTTGTCCCCCACTAAAAGAATAAACTTTTATATTAATGGGAAAACTTTGATCAATTTGATGGATTGCTTTGTATAAGACTTGTTTCCCAATAGAAAAGAACAGTGTGTTTACCTCAACATACCAAGAGAAATGAATCTCTGTAGAATTGGCATTAAGTCTTGTGGCTTGGCTTGTCGCAATTTGGATTCATGCCCTATCCCTACTGTCTATGTTCCCATAAGTGAAATAATTAAAATGGCTAAATTGGATGTTTTAAGGTTATCATGATATTAAATACTTTCTACTGTCACTAAAAAAGGTTGAACTAAATCTTAAAATATAATGATGCAAATTGACAATGAATGAAACAATTAAGCTAAGGAAATTTATTATAACCCATCACTTCTAAGATTACTCAACATCTTTTAAACAGTTCTTAAAGTCAAGCAAAGAAAGTAGACTGTAGAACTCGCCTATTGAACAATTAATATTTGCTATGTTTAATGAAAGTGTCTTAAACAACAGTGTTTTAAAAAATGGTCCATGAGTGCTTAGGACATCAAAAGACCTCTGAGGAAATAATTATTCTAAATGCTCATTATTTCCTGTGGGATTCTCACTTCTAACATTAAAAATACATATATTTAAAGAAAATATAGGCCCATTTTAAAAGAATTTGACATACAGTAACTAGTCTGTAGCAAAAATTGGCATTTAGTCTATTTGGATAAATAGACTAAAATGAGAAAACACAATTTTTCATTAAACATCTTGCTTCTTTTCAAAACTATACCTGTGTTTGTGTGTGTGTGCAAGTGTGTGTCTTTGTGTGTATGTGTGTATGTATGTGGCTTATGATGTTGTGATGTTGAAGGGCTTGAAAGAGTAGTGGATATATTTTATTGTTTAAATACATTGTACTAGAATAAAGCATGGTTTATCATTTTTCAATAGTTATTGCTACTCTTTTTCAATATTCTTAAAGATTTTTTATGTAGAATTATTTCAAATTCATTAAAAATAAAATGAATGGAGATTACCTGATTAGGAGCAAAGCATCAAATATAGTTTTCATATTTCTAAAATAAGCTGAACGAATATAAAATGAAAAATGTCCTATAGGGAAAATAAACTATGTTACATTACCTTGTATTTAGTAGCTATTACACAAGTATTTATGAAAAGTAATTGAAAGCATTATAGTTCTATTTTGGCAATTGATAGAGACCAAAGGATTTATTTTTCTGAAGTTGTAGTATAGGGATCATAAACGGGACATTAATTATTTGCCCAGAAGCAGTAGTAAGAGTGCATTAGCTAAAACTAATCAGTATCTGTTTGTCATTAAAGAAACTGAGCAGAGTCATATGAGAAAATAGACGATCCAGGAAATGGACTGGGTCTAATTAAAAGGAAAACAATCATAAGAAATACATATCCTCACTATGTTTTTTGTCTGTTTGTTTTACTGGAGGAGGTGTGATCTACTTAAAGTGCTTGATTTTAAACTGGTCTACTTGGAACAGTAACAGTGTGTAGAATTCAGTTAAGAGATATTATAGTTTTAGAGGTTCTGTTAGATGCTCCCATTCCCTATATTTTCAATAAAAGATTTTGAAATTTATTGGCTTTAAAGTTGATGAGACCAAAGGAAATATGACAAAAATAACCTTGTAAAACAGGGAGTTTAATGACAAATGGAAACACAAGTACACATGTATATAATTTTGCTCTACATTATCCAATAAACCTAGAAACCACTGATACCCCACAGAAGTTTTGGAAGCCTTCAGGAGCATGTAACAATAATACAATAAAAGTTAAATTTGGAAAAGAGGTGTCTCTTATGTTTAAGCTATTATAGTTTGCTCTAGATGATTTGTCCAAGCTTCTATTAGCATTTGTTCAATGACAAATAAGCTCCACTCTGTCCATGCCACATTTGACCATGGAACCATCTTTCGGTCCATTGATGGTTGGTATTCATACCTCAAGCATTCACCCATTATCACATTAGTGACCTGGCCACATACTGCGTTGTTGTGTATAACCTGGGCAAAAATTCCTTTCCACTAGAGACCACTTCCCAATGTGTATCACAGAAGCCACATCTATGCTTGAGCTCTTCAAGTCCATAAACTCAAGATTTTAGTCTTCTCTTCCCCCTAGAAGCTGAAAGGATTTATTATCTGTTAATGTTTCTAAAATATAACATCTATTCACTGGCTGTTGGGAAGACTGGGAGTAAGGAAAGCTCAGATTTCTAAAGATTTCCATTCTCCTTTTTGGTATATAGGTAGAAAACAGATTTGTTTTGTTTTCCCTCAATTAATCCACAGCAAGTGATATAAGCCAAGACTGATTTCCTTGTCTCAATCTCTCTGCATATATAGTCAATCCTCATTACACATGGTGGTTATTGTCTATGAAGTCCTTTAAAAATGGATATAGGGAACACTGAACCATTGCTCCTAGGCAAAATACAGTCAGATTACTGCAATCCCCTGGTCACATTTTTGTAAGGTGATCAATACATAACTTTACTTTATGTATATTTCTGTTAAAAACACTTTAATATGAATTGTTGATTCATTAACATTGAACTCACAACAAACTGTATTATAACTCATGCCTGACTTCTTTAACACTTTAGCACTGTTCTTGGCGCCATTTTCAACAGTGAAATCACCAACAAATATGTGAAAAAGGTGGCACCAAATCAACCACAAAAAGAATACTTATTTAGAGTATAAAAGGTGAGAGAATAAGGCAAAGTGGCAGCCTCAGCTGAGAATCTGCACATTGGGTGACACGATTTTTTTGTTGCTCTGTGCCAGTTCACGTATAACTGCTAGAGTATCACAGGTATTGATTTGCGGGTTACACAGAAACATAAGTGAGTTGGCAAATTTACAATATGAATCCACAAATAATGAGACTGATTGTATATATGCTCATACCAATGATTACATATATTATAACATATACAACTTATAATTATTATATGTAGATACATAATTACATCTGCGTAAATGATTAAGGAGGAATAATTAAGGGGAAGAACTGAATTATATGTATTAAAATAATCTTTGATAACTATACTTATTTGCTTTTCACCTCCAAAGAGTATTACCAAATCTCAAAGAAAGGAAGTATAGAGCTCAGTGAGCGAGAGTAATGAAGACTTGAACATAAATGGGAAATACAATTTTATAGCTCATAATAAAAACGAACTTAAAATAAACTCCCAAAAGATTGAAATACCATTTGTTCAAATAAGAAATGACAGTTGGGTGAAGCTTAGATGTGTGAGAACTGACAATCAGAATTATAGAAAAGTACACGAATACTGCTGTTGTTGATGGAAAAGATGATAACTGAATGTCAGTTCACATAGAAGGTAGAAAAATTAACCCAAAAATCCTCCAATGTAATTTCAAAGTCTGTATCTTATGTGACATAAGCCAAAACAATTTATTTACTCATTCATTGATATATTTATTTTTTCAGTGATACAAATGCCATCATTTCCAAGAGTTGTTGACTATAATTGAAAAAAGATTGTGTGGGAATAAGGTTTTAAAATTCAAAGAGGAAATGTAAACAAAAGAGAAAAATCCTTTCTGCAATATTTGCTTCTTCTAGTTTATAAGAATGACATGGATAAGTTTTCATAATTTCTTGCTACCCTGATTGCACTCTGCCAAAATTCAGCATTTTGTCTCATGGCAGAATAAGAGGCAGATTTTCAGGTAAACTTACTGTATAGAACAGGCAAAGCACTGGGACAGCTAGCACAGTACAAATCTTGGTGATAAAAATTCATTATATCTGAAAAGTATGCTGACATTATAGGATCTAATATAACCAGTGAGATTTTTTGTGACAGATGCATGGAGTGGAAGGATGGTGAATTCTGGTGTGTCAACACTCAAAATGTTGTTAGACAGGCCATTAACTGCACAGTCTACTGGGACATTCAGAAGAGTATGACACATTATCTGTACTATAAGGCAAACAAGATAATAATTTCAAAACAGGCAGTACAGAGGGTGATCAGAAACAGGTTACCAGGATCAAATCCAAAACTTAATGACCTGATATTAAAGCAAAGCAAAATAACCTCCTAATTCAGACTCAGTTCTTTCAAGAAATGTGAAAAGTGTTACTTGAACAAAGAAGTGCCATGGATATCATTACTCTGATGGGGATAACAGAAGCAGTTTTAGGGAAAAGGTTCCAATAGATACTTCCTGTGCCAACCATCACCACTGAAAATAGCCCAGGAAAGGGAACAGTAATAAGCAGGACTTGCATATGTGTAGAACATTTGGATATCAGATATTTTCAACTCATAGACTAAATTATATTTAACTCTTTTTTCCTGATGTTTTCTATATCCATGGATCTACATAATGAAAATAGATAATCATAATGTTAAATGTCAAGCAATCTAAGATTTTGGTAACTTATTATTTTAAAAATTCACTTTCTTTGTTTCTAATCCTGTATCATAACAAAAGCAGAAAAACAATAAATAGTAGTCAGAGCATAGTAAATTCCTACGGAGTACATAGACCTGAATTATTCATACTTGTTGAAGTGGATATTATTGATAGCAACAGGAGGCAGGAAAATTCCTAGGCAGACAGGAATGGGTTCTGGTAAAACTCAACCTTCAAGCCAAGGACCATCGAAAGCCTGAAAACCAAGCTAGCAGCTCCAGATGAAATCCATGGACTGGAGTGAGAACTCCCATTCCCATTTGGCATGCTTCTTCCCAATTGGTCCTTATCTTTCACCTATTTTACTTATATCTACCCTCCCCCAATGGCTCTATACCCTTTTGTGCCTCCTTCTGAATGATGTTTTTTCCAAGCCTACCCACAAACCATTCAGCACACACTTCCTCCATTCTAAGCCCATAAAAACCTCTAGACTCAGCCTCACAGCTGACAACCAACTTTCAGGTCCCCTCTCACTACCAAGAGCTTTTCTGTCGTTCAATAAATTCTACTCTGCCGTACTCATTCTCTAGTGTCTGTGTACCTCATTCTTCTTGGTTGTGAGAGAAGAACTCAGAACTCACCAAACTATGGGAAGAAAAGAAGAGCTGTAACACTCCCACTCACCGAACTATGGGAGTGAAAGAGCAGCAACATTATTATTTTACAAAATAAATGGTACTCTGCTTATGATCTGGGAGAGAAATATGTGACACATACTTTTATTACTTTCTGCCATACCAATAATTCAAGTACTTAAATACAAAACCAAATCTTATAACTTCATTTTAAAGTAATCATGATCTCTTGATAAATATTAACTACATCCTGGGGACATCCTGCTTTAACCAATTAAACAGTTTGTCCTCAAATTTCAAAGCTTTTTAGTATGATTTCATGGTACCCTCATTTAAATATTTCTTGCCATCTTGCTGTGCATTTTATACACATGGGATAGCTGTCCTTCAGCAGGCATATAAATTTCATTTGTAACTTGTAAATCTCATTATGCTTTGTGCAGATGAAAGTACTAATACCATAGAAGTGAGACTCAGATTCCAAAGGGAGGAAATATATATGAAGTCACTTAATAATCCACTCTATTATTTCTCTCACAAGATTAGCCATAACACTGAAAATGATGAAAGTGTATGACTGAATTTCAATGTTATTTCAAAATTTGTATGTGTGTTATATATGCTAATCAAATTAAATTTATTTAAAATTCCATAATAGTGTATCAACTTTAAAAAAACTGAACTAGTATCAATATATTTTTGGATTTGAGAAATGTTTGCAATGCAATTTTCAACTTAATTGCATTTGGTCTCACTGGTTCAAGAATAAACATAAAATGTCACCCTTGGTTATTTAAATTTATAGAGAATATACATTAAAATCTTTATTTGCTTGCATTGAATATTTTAAAATAGCATTTTACTCTTATTTTTTCTAATTTAATTTTTTAAACTTTTATTTTAGTTTCAGGGGTATGTGTTCACATTTGTATATAGGTAAATTGTTGAGTGGGTTTGATGTATAGATTATTTTATCACCCAGATAAAAGTATAGTAATCAATAGGCAGCTTTTTGATCCTCATCCTCCTCCCATCCTCCACCCTCAAGTAGGCTCCAGTGTTTATTGTTCCTTTCTTTGTATCCATGTGTACTCAATGTTTAGCTGCCACTTAGAAGTGAGAACATGTGATACTTGGTTTTCTGTTCTTGTGTTACGTCACTTAGGATAATGGCCTCTAGCTGCATCTATGTTGCTGTATAGAACATAATCTCATTTTTTATTATGACTGTGTAGTATTCCATGGCATATATGAACCACTTTCTCATTATACAGTCTACCGTTGAAGGGCATTTAGGTTGATTCCATGCCTTTGCTGTTGCAAATAGCACTGCAGTGAACCTATGTGTGCATGTGTCTTTATAGTGGAACAATTTATATTCCTTGGAGTATACACCCAATAATAGGATTGCTGGCTTGAAAGGTAGTTCTTTTCTAAGTTCTTTGAGAAATTGCCAACTGTTTTCTACATTGATTGAACTAATTTACATTCTCACCAGCGGTGTATAAGCAAACCCTTTTCTCGGCAACCTTACCAGCATTTGTTATTTTAAACATTATAACAATAGCCATTTTGACTAGTGTGAGATGGTCTCTCATTGTGATTTTAATTTGCCTTTCTCTAAAGGCCATGTTTATGTCTTCTTTTGAAAAGTGCCTGCTCATGTCATTTGCCCACTTTAAAATAGGGTTGTTTTTTGTTTGATAATTTATTTAAGTTCCTACAGATTCTGGGTATTAGACCTTTGTCAGATGCATAGTTTGCAGATATTTTCTCCCATTCTATGGGTTGTTTATTTATTCTGTTGATAGTATCTTTTGGTGTGCAGAACCTCTTTAGTTCATTTAGGTCCCAATTGTCAAATTTTGTTTTTGCTGCAATTGCCTTTGATGTCTTCATCACGAAATCTTTATCAGGGCCTATGTCCAGAATGGTAGCTTCTAGGTTTTTAAAATCTAGGGTTTTTATATTATGAGGGTTTACATTTAAGTCTTTAATCCATATTGAGTTGATTTTTATACATAATTTAAGGAAGGCATCCAGTTTCAATCCTCGGCATATGGCTAGCCAGTTATACCAATGCCTTTTATTGAATAGGGAGTCTTTCTTCATTGCTTGTTTTTGTCAGCCTTGTCAGATCAGATGATCTTAGTTGTAAAGCTTTGTTTCTGGGCTCTCTATGATATCAAATTGATCTATGTGTCTATTTTTATACCAGTGACATGCTATTTTGCTTATTGTGGCCTTGTAGTATAGTTTGAAGCCGGGTAACATGCCTCCAGCTTTTTCATTTTTGCTTAGCATTGCTTTGGCTATGTGGGCTTACTGTAGTTCCATGTAAATTTTATAATGGACTTTTATAATTCTGTTAAGACTATTACTTGTCATTTGATAGGAATAATATTGTATCTGTAAATTGCTTTAGGCATTATGGCCATTTTAACAATATTGATTCTTCCTTTCCATTAGCATGAATATTTTCTGATTTGTTTTTGTCATTCCTGATTTATTTCAGCAGTGTTTTGTAATTCTCATTGAAAAAGACTTCACCTGTCTGGTTAGATGTAGTTGTAGGTGTATATATATATATTGTGGCTAATGTGAATTGTATTGAATTCTTGATTTGACACTCAGCTTGGATATTATTGGTGTATAGAAATACTATTATTTTGTGTACATTGATATTATATCTTGAAACTTTGCTGAAGTTGTTTTTAAGATGTAGGAGTTTTGGGGCAAACACTGTGGAGTTTGATAGGTGTAAAATCCTATTGTTTGCAAACAGAGATAGTTTGACTTCCTCTCTTCCAATTTGGATGCTTTTTATCTCTTTCTTTGCCTGACTGCTCTGTCTAGGACTTCCAGTAATATGTTAAATAGGACTGATGAGAGAAGGCATTCTTGTCGTGTTTTAGTTCTCAAGGGGAATGCTTCCAACTTTTGCAAATACAGTATGATGTTGGCTGTGGGTATGTCATACATGGCACTTATTATTTTAATGTATATTCCTTTGATGCCAAGTTCATTGAGGGTTTTTAACATAAAGGGATGTTGAATTTTATGGAAAGCCCTTTCATCTATTGAAATAATCACGTGTATTTCATTTTTAGTTTTTTATCTGATGGATCACATTTATTAAATTGCATATGTCAAACCAACTTTTCAATCAGGCAAGAAAAAGAAATAAAGCATATTCAAATAGGAGGAGAGGAAGTCAAATTATATTTGTTTGCAGATGACATGATCCTATATCTAGAATACCTTATTGTCTCAGCTCAGAAGCTCCTTTAGCTGATAAACAACTTCAGCAAAGTAGCAGTATGCAAAATATGTCTACAAAAATAACTAGCATCCCTATACACCAACAATGGCCAAGCCAAAAGCCAAATCAGAAACACAATCCCATTCACAATTGCCACAAAAGGAATAAAATACCTAGGAATACAGCTAACCAGGGAGGTGAAATATCTCTACAATGAGAATAACAAAACACTTCTCAAAGAAATCAGAGATGACACAAACAATTGGAAACATACCCCATGATCATTGATAGAATCAGTGTCATTAAAACGGTCATACTGACCAAAGCAATTTACAATACAATGCTATTCCTATCAAACTAACAATGAGATTATTCACAGAACTAAAAGAAACTATTTTTAAATTCATACAAACTAAAAAAGAGCTTCAATAGCCAAGGCAATCCTAAACAAAAAGAACAAAGCTGGAGGCATCACATTACTCAACTTCAAACTATGCTACTGAGAGGAAAAAAAAGTTAGGCAATCAGGGTGAGTCCTTGGTAAAACTCATTTAAACAGAGAAACAGCCTGAAAAATCAGGCTGCAGGCACAGATAAGGAAACTTGCACATACCCTTGGCCCACTAAGATAAAGGAATAAGGCCCAACATAGAAATACCTTTGTTCTTTGTGCCTAAGACACAGCTACTCTGATAAGGGTACAAGCCCCAACATAGAAATGCCTTTGTCCTTGCATAACCAGCAGGTTTCCAGGAAATAGCCTCTTCTCCTTTTATGGGCATGTACATGGTGAGTTCTGGTGGGTTCCAGTGGGCACTTTCCTTTCCTTTTTTGGACTTGCTTTGGACTGTGAGCTAAGCCTCTGTGAATCATCACTTCAGCCCCTGATTGGTCCTGGGTTAATGTCCCGGGCCAAGCTTTCACTTCAGCTCCTGACTGGTACCAGGTCAAGGTTCTGGGCCAAGCTGATCAGGCTTTCTTCAAGACCAGTCAGCATGTTCCCTCCCTTCCCAGTCCATAACAACCCTGGACCTAGCCTTATAGTTGGCAATCCATTTGGGCCCCCCCTATGCTGTGGAGAGCTTTCTTCTTTCACTTATTAAACTTTTGCTCCAACCTCACCCTTTGTGTCCATGCTCCTTAATTTTCTTGGTCCTGAGACAAAGAACTTTGAGCGATACCTCACAATGAGAGACTGCTACATTGTGGTGCACTGGCAAGACTGTAACACTACAGGGCTACTGTTACCAAAACAGCATGGTACTGGTACAAAAACAGGTGCATAGTCCAATGGAATAGAATAGAGAGCCCAGAAAGAAAGCCACACACCTATGACCAACTGATCCTCAACAGAGATGACAAAAACAAGCAATGGGCAAAAACTCCCTATTCAATAAATGATGCTGTAATAACTGGGTAGCCATATGCAGAAGACTGAAGGCGGACCCCTCGCTTACACCATGGACTCAAGATAGATTAAAGATTTAAATATGAAACCCAAAACTATAAAAACCCTGAAAGACAACCTAGGCAATACCATTCAGCTCATAGGCACCGGCAAAAAATTTCATGACAAAGACACCAAAAGCAATTGCAACAAAAGTAAAAATTGACAAATTGCATCTAATTAAGCTGAAGAGCTTCTGCACAGCAAAGGAAAGTATCAACAGAGTAAATAGCCTACAGAATAGGAGAAATATTTGCAAACTATGTATCTGACAAAAGTCTAAAATCCAGCATTTATAAGGAATTTAAACAAACAGACAAAAGGAAAAGAAACAATCTCATTAAAAAATGGGCAAATAACATCAACAGACACTTTTAAAAAGAAGACATACATGCAACCAACAAGCATATATATAAAGCTTAACATAACTGATCATTAGAGAAATGCAAATCAAAACCACAATGAGCTACTACTATCTCACACCAGTCAGAATGGTTATTATAAAAAAGTCAAAAAATAACAGATGCTGGTGATGTTGTCGACAAAATGAAACATTTATACACTGTTGTTAAGAATGTAAATTAGTTCAACCATCGTGGATAACAGTATGGCGATTCCTCTAAGAGTTAAAAGCAGAACTACCATTCGACCCAGCAATCCCATTACTGGCTATATACCCAGAGGAATAGAAATCACTCTACCATAAAGACATGCATGCAAATGTTCATTGCAGCACTATTCACAATAGCAAAGACATGGAATCAACCTAAATGCCCATTAATTACAGAGTAGGTAAAGACAATTTGGTACATATACACCATAGAATACTATAGTAGCCACAAAAAATAACAAGACCATGTCTTTTGGGGAACATGGATGGAGCTGGAGGCTATTATCCTTAGAAGACTAATGGAGGAACAGAAAACAAAATACTGCATGTTCTCACTTATAAGCGGTAGCTAAATGATGAAAACTCATGGACAAAAAGAAGGGAATAACAGATACTGGGTGCTACCTGAGGGTGGAGGGGAAAGGAGGAAGAGGAGTACAACAGGTAACTTTGGGTAACGGACTTAATATCTGGGTAATGAAAGAATCTATACAATAATCCCCCATGACACGAATTTACCTATGTAACAAACTTTCACGTGTATCCCCAAACCTAAAATAAAAGTTTAAAAAGGAAAAACAAAATCGATAAAGCAATGGTAAAAGTTTTTCAGGTGTGGTGAAAAATATAAACTTACAGATCCACGAACCTCTGCAAAATACAAATAGGAGTAAAAACTAACTAAAAAAATAACTACATCATTGTCAAACTGCTAAAAGAAAAGGTAAAGATAAAATTTGGAAAGCAGCCAGAGGAAATTAAAACAGTATATACATGGGAAAATAATATAAAGTGTCTGAATATTATCAGAAACAATGGAATCTAGAAAACAAGCAATGTATATTTTTAAATGCCAAAAGGAAAAAAGTTAAACTAGACAGATGATAGATGATAGCTACATAGATAGAGATACATAGAACTGCATCTCTATATCTATCTATCTATCTATCTATCTATCTATCTATCTGGTATGTGTGTGTTGAAAATATTTTTTTTTAATGAAGGCAGAGTTTCACATTCTAGAATTGAGATTTGAGGATCTCTGTGGACCCATTCCCCAGTGAAACAACCGTAATTGTTTATTTTTAAAATGTTTAAAAGTCTGAAAATTGTTCTAAGGTTATACATTAAATGAGAAAATGTTTATTCAAGAAAACTTACTGAATCTTGGTAAGAACAGCTAGAGTCTGTGGTACTTGAGCCACAGCTTGCCCCGAACACCTCTTTCAGCTCAGCATAATGGAAGCTCCACTCTGACTAGGTGTGATGAAGAAGAAAGAACTTCCTTTTCCCCAGCTATTTGTGAAGTGCTATGGTGTCTTCCCGCCAGGTCAGGCTATCGCTGTTCTAATAATCCCCAGATCCATGATGTAAGAACTAATTCAAGGGTTGTGTGAACAAGAGGTCAAGAGCTTCCTTTTTCTACCTAACCCCAACTTGTTGGTCAAACTCTATATCCCGGTGTGACATGCCAAGAATATTTGAACACTGATTGCTCTTGCTTTAACTCACTTGTAGGGCAGGCATTCCACACCAAAAACGGCAAGCTGAGAGGACTAATGTGTACTCTTCCTTTCCAGAATTCTGTTTATAAAAGTAGGGGTGCCACTACAAGAGAAGCAGGAAACTGTCCATGCACTAGCTGCAGATTTATAGTTAAGAGATATGTCGAGCTCCAGTCTCCAACTCCCAGCGCGAGTGACACAGAAGACCGCTGATTTCTGCATTTTCAACTGAGGTACTGGGGTCATCTCACTGGGGAGTGCCGGACAATCGGTGCTGGTCAGCTGCTGCAGCCTGACCAGCGTGAGCTGAAGCAGGGCGAGGCATCGCCTCACCTGGAAGCGCAAGGGGGAAGGAAATCCGTTTTCCTAGCCAGGGGAACTGAGACACATAACACCTGGAAAATCGCGTAACTCCCACCCCAATACTGCGCTTTAAGGAAACAGGCACACCAGGAGAATATATCCCACACCTGGCCGGGAGGGTCCCACGCCCACGGAGCCTCCCTCACTGCTAACACAGCCTCTGCGGCGATCTATCCGCAAGGCAGCAGCGAGGCTGGGGGAGGGGCGCCCGCCATTGCTGAGGCTTAAGTAGGTAAACAAAGCCGCTGGGAAGCTCGAACTGGGTGGAGCTCACAGCAGCTCAAGGAAACCTGCCTGTCTCTGTAGACTCCACCTCTGGGGACAGCCCACAGCTGAGGTCCAATAGGGAAAGCAGCGGGGGCGGTGCAGAGGCGAACGACTCTGTCTGACAGCTTTGGGGAGAGCCGTGGATCTCCCAACGCGGAGGTTGAGATCCGAGAACGGACAGACTGCCTGCTCAGGTGGGTCCCTGACCCCTGAGTAGCCTAGCTGGGAGACATCCCCCACTAGGGGCAGTCTGACACCCCACACCTCACAGGGTGGAGTCATCCTGAGAGGAAACTTCCAAAGGAAGAATCAGACAGGTACACTCGCTGCTCAGCAATATTCTATCTTTGGCAACCTCTGCTGCTGATACCCAGGCAAACAGGGTCTGGAGTGGACCTCAAGCAATCTCCAACAGACCAACAGACAGTCCTTCTGACTGTCAGACGGAAAACTATCAAACAGGAAGGACACCTATACCAAAACCCCATCAGTACGTCACCATCATCAAAGACCAGAGACAGATAAAACCACAAAGATGGGGAAAAAGCAGGGCAGAAAAGCTGGAAATTCAAAAAATAAGAGCGCATCTCCCCCTGCAAAGGAGCACAGCCCATCGCCAGCAACGGATCAAAGCTGGTCAGAGAATGACTTTGACGAGATGAGAGAAGAAGGCTTCAGTCCATCAAACCTCTCAGAGCTAAAGGAGGAATTACGTACCCAGCGCAAAGAAACTAAAAATCTTGAAAAAAAAGTGGAAGAATTGACAGCTAGACTAATTAATGCAGAGAAGATCATAAACGAAATGACAGAGATGAAAACCATGACACGAGAAATACGTGACAAATGCACAAGCTTCAGTAACCGACTCGATCAACTGGAAGAAAGAGTATCAGCGATTGAGGATCAAATGAATGAAATGAAGCGAGAAGAGAAACCAAAAGAAAAAAGAAGAAAAAGAAATGAACAAAGCCTGCAAGAAGTATGGGATTATGTAAAAAGACCAAATCTACGTCTGATTGGGGTGCCTGAAAGTGAGGGGGAAAATGGAACCAAGTTGGAAAACACTCTTCAGGATATCATCCAGGAGAACTTCCCCAACCTAGTAGGGCAGGCCAACATTCAAATTCAGGAAATACAGAGAACGCCACAAAGATACTCCTCCAGAAGAGCAACTCCAAGACACATAATTGCCAGATTCACCAAAGTTGAAATGAAGGAAAAAATCTTAAGGGCAGCCAGAGAGAAAGGTCGGGTTACCCACAAAGGGAAGCCCATCAGACTAACAGCAGATCTCTCGGCAGAAACTCTACAAGCCAGAAGAGAGTGGGGGCCAATATTCAACGTTCTTAAAGAAAAGAATTTTCAACCCAGAATTTCATATCCAGCCAAACTAAGTTTCATCAGTGAAGGAGAAATAAAATCCTTACAGATAAGCAAATGCTTAGAGATTTTGTCACCACCAGGCCTGCCTTACAAGAGACCCTGAAGGAAGCCCTAAACAGGGAAAGGAACAACCGGTACCAGCCATTGCAAAAACATGCCAAAATGTAAAGACCATCGAGGCTAGGAAGAAACTGCATCAACTAATGAGCAAAATAACCAGTTAATATCATAATGACAGGATCAAGTTCACACATAACAATATTAACCTTAAATGTCAATGGACTAAATGCTCCAATTAAAAGACACAGACTGGCAAACTGGATCAAGAGTCAAGACCCATCAGTCTGCTGTATTCAGGAGACCCATCTCACATGCAGAGACATACATAGGCTCAAAATAAAGGGATGGAGGAAGATCTACCAAGCAAATGGAGAACAAAAAAAAGCAGGGGTTGCAATCCTAGTCTCTGATAAAACAGACTTTAAACCATCAAAGATCAAAAGAGACAAAGAAGGCCATTACATAATGGTAAAGGGATCAATTCAACAGGAAGAGCTAACTCTCCTAAATATATATGCACCCAATACAGGAGCACCCAGATTCATAAAGCAAGTCCTTAGAGACCTACAAAGAGACTTAGACTCCCATACAATAATAATGGGAGATTTCAACACTCCACTGTCAACATTAGACAGATCAACGAGACAGAAAGTTAACAAGGATATCCAGGAATTGAACTCATCTCTGCACCAAGCGGACCTAATAGACATCTATAGAACTCTCCACCCCAAATCAACAGAATATACATTCTTCTCAGCACCACATCGCACTTATTCCAAAATTGACCACATATTGGAAGTAAAGCACTCCTCAGCAAATGTACAAGAACAGAAATTATAACAAACTGTCTCTCAGACCACAGTGCAATCAAACTAGAACTCAGGACTAAGAAACTCAATCAAAACCCCTCAACTACATGGAAACTGAATAACCTGCTCCTGAATGACTACTGGGTACATAACGAAATGAAAGCAGAAATAAAGATGTTCTTTGAAACCAATGAGAACAAAGATACAACATACCAGAATCTCTGGGACACATTTAAAGCAGTGTGTAGAGGGAAATTTATAGCACTAAATGCCCACAAGAGAAAGCAGGAAAGATCTAAAATTGACACTTAACATCACAATTAAAAGAACTAGAGAGGCAAGAGCAAACACATTCAAAAGCTAGCAGAAGGCAAGAAATAACTAAGATCAGAGCAGAACTGAAGGAGATAGAGTCACAAAAAACCCTCCAAAAAATCAATGAATCCAGGAGTTGGTTTTTTGAAAAGATCAACAAAATTGACAGACCGCTAGCAAGACTAATAAAGAAGAAAAGAGAGAGGAATCAAATAGACGCAATAAAAAATGATAAAGGGGATATCACCACCGACCCCACAGAAATACAAACAACCATCAGAGAATACTATAAATGCCTCTACGCAAATCGACTAGAAAATCTAGAAGAAATGGATAATTTCCTGGACACTTACACTCTCCCAAGACTGAACCAGGAAGAAGTTGAATCCCTGAATAGACCAATAACAGGCTCTGAAATTGAGGCAACAATTAATAGCCTACCCACGAAAAAAAGTCCAGGACCAGATGGATTCACAGCTGAATTCTACCAGAGGTACAAGGAGGAGCTGGTACCATTCCTTCTGAAACTATTCCAATCAATAGAAAAAGAGGGAATCCTCCCTAACTCATTTTATGAGGCCAACATCATCCTGATACCAAAGCCTGGCAGAGACACAACAAAAAAAGAGAATTTTAGACCAATATCCCTGATGAACATCGATGCAAAAATTCTCAATAAAATACTGGCAAACCGGATTCAGCAGCACATCAAAAAGCTTATCCACCATGATCAAGTGGGCTTCATCCCTGGGATGCAAGGCTGGTTCAACATTCGCAAATCAATAAACGTAATCCAGCATATAAACAGAACCAAAGACAAGAACCACATGATTATCTCAATAGATGCAGAAAAGGCTTTTGACAAAATTCAACAGCCCTTTATGCTAAAAACGCTCAATAAATTCGGTATTGATGGAACGTACCTCAAAATAATAAGAGCTATTTACGACAAACCCACAGCTAATATCATACTGAATGGGCAAAAACTGGAAAAATTCCCTTTGAAAACTGGCACAAGACAGGGATGCCCTCTCTCACCACTCCTATTCAACATAGTGTTGGAAGTTCTGGCTAGGGCAATCAGGCAAGAGAAAGAAATCAAGGGTATCCAGTTAGGAAAAGAAGAAGTCAATTGTCCCTGTTTGCAGATGACATGATGTATATTTAGAAAAACCCATCGTCTCAGCCCAAAATCTCCTTAAGCTGATAAGCAACTTCAGCAAAGTCTCAGGATACAAAATTAATGTGCAAAAATCACAAGCATTCTTATACACCAGTAACAGACAAGCAGAGAGCCAAGTCAGGAATGAACTTCCATTCACAATTGCTTCAAAGAGAATCAAATACCTAGGAATCCAGCTTACAAGGGATGTAAAGGACCTCTTCAAGGAGAACTACAAACCACTGCTCAGTGAAATCAAAGAGGACACAAACAAATGGAAGAACATACCATGCTCATGGATAGGAAGAATCAATATCGTGAAAATGGCCATACTGCCCAAGGTTATTTATAGATTCAATGCCATCCCCATCAAGCTACCAATGAGTTTCTTCACAGAATTGGAAAAAAAACTGCTTTAAAGTTCATATGGAACCAAAAAAGAGCCCGCACTGCCAAGACAATCCTAGGTCAAAAGGACAAAGCTGGAGGCGTCACGCTACCTGACTTCAAACTATACTACAAGGCTACAGTAACCAAAACAGCATGGTACTGGTACCACAACAGAGAAATAGACCAGTGGAACAGAACAGAGTCCTCAGAAATAATACCACACATCTACAGCCATCTGATCTTTGACAAACCTGACAAAAACAAGAAATGGGGAAAGGATTCCCTATTTAATAAATGGTGCTGGGAAAATTGGCTAGCCACAAGTAGAAAGCTGAAACTGGATCCTTTCCTTACCCCTTATACGAAAATTAATTCAAGATGGATTAGAGACTTAAATGTTAGACCTAATACCATAAAAACCCTAGAAGAAAATCTAGGTAGTACCATTCAGGACATAGGCATGGGCAAGGACTTCATGTCTAAAACACCAAAAGCAACGGCAGCAAAAGCCAAAATTGACAAATGGGATCTCATTAACTAAAGAGCTTTTGCACAGCAAAAGAAACTACCATCAGAGTGAACAGGCAACCTACAGAATGGGAGAAAATTTTTGCAACCTACTCATCTGACAAAGGGCTAATATCCAGAATCTACAAAGAACTCAAACAAATATACAAGAAAAAAACAAACAACCCCATCAAAAAGTGGGCAAAGGATATGAACAGACATTTCTCAAAAGAAGACATCCATACAGCCAACAGACACATGAAAAAATGCTCGTCATCACTCGCCATCAGAGAAATGCAAATCAAAACCACAATGAGATACCATCTCACACCAGTTAGAATGGCAATCATTAAGAAGTCAGGAAACAATAGATGTTGGAGAGGATGTGGAGAAATAGGAACACTTTTACACTGTTGGTGGGATTGTAAACTAGTTCAACCATTATGGAAAACAGTATGGCGATTCCTCAAGGATCTAGAACTAGATGTACCATATGACCCAGCCATCCCACTACTGGGTATATACCCAAAGGATTATAAATTACTCTACTACAAAGACACATGCACACGTATGTTTATTGCGGCACTATTCACAATAGCAAAGACTTGGAATCAACCCAAATGTCCATCTGTGACAGACTGGATTAAGAAAATGTGGCACATATACACCATGGAATACTATGCAGCCATCAAAAAGGATGAGTTTGCATCCTTTGTAGGGACATGGATGCAGCTGGAAACCATCATTCTTAGCAAACTATCACAAGAAGAGAAAACCAAACACCGCATGTTCTCACTCATAGGTGGGAACTGAACAATGAGATCACTTGGACTCGGGAAGGGGAACATCACACACTGGGGCCTATCATGGGAGGGGGGAGGAGGGAGGGATTGCATTGGGGAGTTATACATGATATAAACGTTATGCACATGTACCCTAGAACTTAAAGTATAATAAAAAATAAAAAAAAATAAAAAAAAAATTAAAAAAAAAAAAAAAAAAAAAAAAAAAAAAAAAAAAAAAGAATATGTCAAGGGACATATGTCTTATAGCCACCTTACAGAGGTAGGCCTTATAGAGGTGGGCTGTGAGAACACAGATCTCGGAGGTTCTCCCCAATTGAAGTGAGTTTATTTGAAACAGGATGTGGAAAAGTTAAAGCCTAGAAATTATCCCCCAAAACAATAGGTATTTTAATAATAAGTAATTAGGAGGAAGCTTGTAGCCCCAACAGAGCAACAGGTTTAATTATAGGCCAAGAAAATTGCCATAGAGAAGCAGGAAAATAGACAACTAGTAAAAATTCTCTGGAGTTAAGAGTAAAATTCAAAATTTGACCACACGAGATATCTCTGCAAAGGGACCAAAATTTCATTAGATAAGGTTGTCAAGCAATGTATGCCCCAGGGCATTATTCAAACCAATAGAGCACATACTAGTTAGAGTTCTCCAGAGAAACAGAACCAATAAAATGTGTGTGTATAACACACACACACACACAAAAAACAAATATATATATAACAAATATACATATGTATTTGTTTTAAGAAATTGACTTATGCAATTATGGAGTCTGACAAGTCCTAAGAACTGCAGGGAGAGTTGACAAGGTGGAGACCAAGGAGAGCTGATGGTGTAGTTCCCATCTATATCTGAAGGCCTGAGAAACACACCAACTAAAGTCTGGCAGACTTGAGACACAGGAAAAGCCAATGTTTCTGTTTGAATCTGAAGGAAAGAAAAAGCTGATGTCCCAGTTTGTAGGCAGTCAGGCACAAAGAATTCTAAGGGGCAAGTCAGCCCTTCTGTTCTTTTCAGTCCTCCAATTGATTGAATGAGGCCCACCCATGATGAAAAGAGCAATGTGCTTTACTCAGTCCCCTGATTTACATGTTAACATGGAAGGAAGGTGCTCCAAGAGGGCAGTTGACTAGAGACATCTGGCAGGCGGCTCCTCCAAAAAGAAGAACCAAAATAACAAGTAGATAACCATACTTCAAATGGATCATCTAAGACAGAACACTGGAATTCAACATAGCATTGATGGAAAATGCGTAACAATGGAAAGAGAGTGAAGCAAGTCAGTCTGCTCAGCTTGGATTGGATATAGGACCCTACAGAGGCTCTCCAGTGCAATTAAAGGGTAAGTGAGATCCCCATTGCTCCACATTCCCATTGAAGACTCCTCCAGTCCTAGCCATGGGAGAGGCCCTCAACCCTCATGGACCTAAAAACTAACGTAGAGAAGCAACATCAGAAGCTTCACACTCTATAAGAAATAGACATTACTAATATAATCCAACCAAGTAATTAAATGAACAACTGAAGAGTAGAACAAGACCTGGGCAGGGAATGAATGTCCAGATATGCTGCAATATATTATCTAATATGTGCTATTTTCAAAAATGAATGTTAGAATACATGCAAAGTATCAAAAATGTGTAACCCATATATAAAGAGAAAATAAGCAGCAGAAACCGCCTGTGACAGGGTTCAGATGTGACATTTGGCAGACAACAACTTTAAAGCAGCCATTATAAACACATTCAAACAACTGAAGGAAATCTTATATAAATAAAGGAAGGTATGATGACAACAAAAGACAGAAATTATCAATAAAAAGAACAAATGCAAAATCATAATTTGTAAAGTAAAATAACTTAAATGAAAATTTACTAGGGACTCAATAGATTGAACTGGTAAGATAAAATAAATCATTGAACCTGAAAATACATTGGTAGAGATTATGCCATCCAAAGAACAATGAAAAAAAGAAAGACAAACAGAACTTCAATAAAATCACTGACACACACATACATATAACAGGAATTTCAGAAGTGGGAAAAGAAGAAAAAAAGCAAATAATCACATTAGAAAAAATAGTGGCTTCACAAATTTGATGAAATACATTAAGCTACACATTCAAGACATATATAATATGCAAATATGTTCTCCTATTTTGTGGGTTATCTTTTCACTTTGTTGATGAAGTGAATTAGAGGATGGAATTTTTAATTTGGAAGAAGCATAATTTATCTTTTCTTTTTAATTTCAGCTTTTATTTTTGATACAGGGAGTAAATATGTAGGATTGTTAAACGGGAATATTGGGCCTAGGTAATGAGCATAGTACACAATAGGTAGTTTTTAAACCATGCCCCCTCCCTCCCTCCACCCTCTAATAGTCCACAATGTCTATTGTTCCTGTGTTTCTGTCTATATGTGCTCAATGTTTACTCCCATTTCAAAATGAGAACATGAGGTATTTGGTTTTCTAGTCCTGCATTAATTCACTTAGGATAATGGCTTCCAGCTCCAACCATGTTGCTACAAAGGACATGATTTTATTCTTTTTATGGTTGCATAGTATTCCAGGGTGTATATGTACCATATTTTCTGTATCCAATCAACCACTGACGGACACTTAGGTTGATTCCATGTCTTTTTTTATTGTGAATAGCATGGTGACAAACATATGAGGGCATGTGTCTTTTTGGTAGAATGATTTATTTTCCTTTGGTTGAATATGCAGTGATGGTATCATATCTAAAAAAGCATTGCTTACTCAGGTCACAAAGATTTACATATATGATGCGACCTGTAGATTCTTCATACATGCCTTTTAACAGGTTATGGAGGTTCTTTCTATTCTTAATTTGTTGAGTATTTTTATCAGAAAGAAGTGTTCATTTTTTCAACTATTATTATTTGTCCATTGAGATTGTGTCTTTTGTCCTGTATTCTATTAATAGGTTATATTATATTAAGAAACACTGACATGTGTATCCATCATTGCATTCCTATGATAAAGTCCTCCTGGCTGTGCTTTATAGGCCTACGTGAATGTGATGTGTGATGCTTGATATATACTGCTTAATTTGCTGTTCTAGTGTTTTGTGGATGATTTTTTACATCTAAATTCATAAGATATATTGGTCTGCAGGTTTGTTTCCTTGTGATGTCTTTGTGTGGTCTTGGTATTAGGCTATTTGGTCTAATATCAAGAATTGAGAAGTGTTTCCATTCACATATTTGGAATATTTTGCCAACAACTGGTATTAATTCTTCATTAAGTGTTTGGTAGAATTTACTAGTGAAGCCATCTAGGACTTGGCTTTTCTTTTTGGAAATTTTTAATTAGTAATTCAATAATTTTTCTTGTTATATGTTTATTCAGACTTTACACTATTTTTTTTTTTTGAGATGGAGTCTTACTCTGTTGCCCAGACTGGAGTGCAATGGTGCGATCTCAGCTCACTGCAACCTCCCCCTTCCAGGTTCAAGCAATTCTCCCACCTCAGCCTCACGAGTAGCTGGAACCACAGGTGCGTGCCACCATGCCTGGCTAGTTTTTGTATTTTTAATAGAGATGGGATTTCACCATGTGTTGGCCAGGCTGGTCTCAAACTCCTGACCTCAGGTGATCCACCCACCTCAGCCTCCCAAAGTGCTGGGATTAGAGGTGTGAGCTACTGCACCTGGCCTAATTTTAACCCTCTTAATTTAGTCCTGGTGATTTTTGTTTTTCTAGAAATTCATCTATGTCTCCCAAGTTATGTAATATGTTGTCATACGTTTATCCTAATATTATCTTCCTTTATTTTTGTATAGTTTATAACAATATCCTCTCTCATTTTCAGTAATTTGAATCTTCTTTCTTCTTTTTTGAATATTGCTACAAGGTTTGTACTATAATCTCAAAAGACACAATTCTAAATGCCGTAATCCCAAAAGTTAAAATCCTGAAAGACCAAAATCCTACAAGACTAAAATTCCTAACATCTAAAATCCAAAAACTCACAGTCACAGGAGAATTACATCATGTTAGGCCAGCTTTTATTGACTATCTTCATGCAATTGCAATTCTGTAATACACCTTTCATATGCCAAATTTTCTTTTTAGTTTTTTTCTTTTTTTTTTAAATTTTTTCCCACTATTTTAATTTGCTTGAATTCTTTATTATAATTTGCTGTGTTATGTATTTCATCTTTGCATCATTTCCGACACTGGAGGTACGATTTGTGTAGAGACTTTTAGAGCGTTCTAACTTGTTTTAAGCATTTTTTTCAAAGTTGACTCCACAAAAGTACATTATCATAATGCTGCCATTGTGTGTAACTTCCTCAACAAATAAATAGATGTCTTTCTTGTATACATACATTTGTGAAAAGATAAAATTTCTCACTAACTCAGCTTTTTGGTTGACTACATATGTAATGGTGAGTCACTGCAGTTTTGATCAATCTCATTAAAAGACTTACGTTATTCATCACAATACTTCAGATGATTACAGGTGTAAAGCCAGGTGCAGCACAGTTAACAACCATAGTAATATGCATTTACACATTTTCATTTTGACTTATTTATTTTTAAACATGATTTGTCTTCTCATAGCTATTATACTCATATAACCATCATTAATATACTTGAATGCTTATACTTGCAAAAATATGCATACTAATATAGCCTATTTTATTGTGTAAAGTGGTCTATAAAGTGTTCTCTTGTGTTTTTATGTTTCTCAAATAAATCCACTTTAAAAATATAAATAAATATCTGTTAAAAATTTTTAATTTTGTTTTCAGAATTTTATTTTCAGGATTTTGAATTTT
Source organism: Trachypithecus francoisi (assembly GCF_009764315.1). Classification (NCBI taxonomy): domain Eukaryota; kingdom Metazoa; phylum Chordata; class Mammalia; order Primates; family Cercopithecidae; genus Trachypithecus; species Trachypithecus francoisi. The sequence continues at coordinate 103,792,665 of NW_022681471.1, forward strand.
CAGGAATTATGTATTTTTTTTTTTTTTTTTGGATTATGATCAGCTCCCTTCCTACAGATCCTGAGGATGTGAAAAAGGTAGTAAGAGAACACTATGAAAACTGTAAAGACATAAGTTTCACAACCTAAGTGAAAGAAATTAATTATGCAAAAAGTATGTATTACCAAAAAGCACCCAACATTAAATAAATAACTTGAGCAGACACAACCATTAAGGAAATTGAATTCTTAATTTAAAATGTCATTAAAAATATTCAGACCAAAATGGTTTTACTGGAGAACACAACAAATATGTAATAAATTTCTCAATTTTTGTATAATAATTTCTACAAATGCAAGAGGAAGGAGTACTTCCCAAATCATTTCATAATGCTAATATTACAGTTATACCAATATTGCACATTATACATAACAAAATAAAACTATGCATCAATATCCTTCACAAATATCCTCGCAAAAATTTCTAACAAAATACTATCAAATCAAAATCATAAATGTGAAATTAAAAGTATACAACATGACCAAAAGAGTTTTATTCTAGGAATGCAAGACTTATTTAATATTTGAAAATCAATCAATCTAATCTACCCATTAAAAGGGAAAAGATGAAAAATTACAAGATAAGGGTAGGAGCCAAGATCACCATCTAGATGCAGTCTGTAAGAACATCTCCCACAGAAAAACTGACCATGAAGAAGACTGGCACACTCTGATCATGTCTTCTGAAATAAGGCATTGAAAGTAAACAGAAAAAAGACACAGATCATGAGCTGACAAAGGAAGAAGCTGGGAACCCTGCACAGGGCTGTGGAGCACCAGGATTCACTCCTGGCCTCCAGCAGCTCCTAAGAAAGGTGTTAGTTAAATAGGTGAGGAGTGGCCCACTCACACCATAGACCCCTGGAATCTTAGCTACAGGAAATGCCATGATCTGCATGTATATTTGAGCTGACAGGGAAAGCTGTCTGGAGAGGTAGTAAAGACAGTACTCCAGCCTGCATGGAGCCCAGAAAGTTTGGTTTGAGAATGGCTAAAAGGGAGCATGGACAGAGAGGCCCAAATCCTAAGGTTCACCTTGTTCCTCTAGGTGGCTTTGGCCTTGCTTGACTATCTAAATTCAACAGAGCAGGGCGGTCATGCCCATGGAATGGGGCCATTTTGATTTGAGCACTCCCCTGTCTATTGACTTCTCCTATGGTTCCTGCATGGTTGCACCCATTTGCAGCACAACCTCAGATGCCCAACCAGGGTACGTCTTGACAGTCACTGCCATAGCTCTTTCACTGAGAGACTGAACCTGACCATCAGGGATTCCAGCGATGGTTCCCTGTGGACATGCACCCAACCACCTGCAGCCTCCCCCAACTCCAGCCTCACCCAACCACTTTGCTGGTGTGCACTTGCCAACAGTCCCACCCTACTGCTTTGTTAGTGTGCACACATGCACCTCACTGCTCCACTCTGCTGACACATACACCAAGCAAACAGCTGCCACCGGCACATGCATACATGCGAATGATGCCACCCCAAATTTGCTGATGCCTGCACACCCCACTGAACTGCCATTGCTGTTTATACACTTGCATTTGGGGTAGTGGTGTCCACTACCCTAACCCCATATAAGCACCACCGCCATCACCCCACCAGCACATGCATGTATCCTGATATGCCACCACGCCCACTGGGGCACGCATTGGCTGGCACTCCCTATCAGAGTGTTGTGGCCAGCAGAGACAGGATTCATTGGCTCCTCCAGCACAGCAAGTATTGAACCTCGAGGGACCAGAGAACAAATATAGGGGCCTGATATCAGTCATCCAGGGTTATAGCATGCAGCCCTGGAGTGTTGACCTGAGCCTTGGACTGCTGAAATCCAGAAATGAAGCTAGTCAACTGAAGCCACCTTATACCACAGTCAAACCCCAAAGGGTATCATATAATATAAAAACAATAAAACCCATACAAAGAACAGCAACTTCAAAGATTAAAGGTACATCAGCCCACACAGATGAAAATGAACCAGCACAAGAACTCTGGCAACTCAAAAATCCAGAGTGTCTTCTTACTTCCAAACAAACAACTGCCTAGTTTCCCAGTAATGGTTCTTAACCAGGCTGAAATGTCTGAAATGACAGAAAAAATGTAGAATATACATAGGAATGGTGATCATCGAGATTCAGGAGAAAGTCAAAACCCAATCCACAGAATACAAAATATTCAATAACATAATACAAGACCTTAAAGATGAAATATCCATTTTAAGGAAAAAAAAATCAAATTGAACTGATTGAGCTAAAAATACTCACTATAATGATTTTATAACACAATCACAAGTATTAACAGCAGAATAGATGAAGCTAAAGAAATAATATAAGGGCTTGTAGACTCGTTCTGAATTAACTCAGTCAGACAAAAAAAAGTACAGAAAAAAGAATAAAAGGAATAAAAAATACCTCTGAGAAAAATGGAATTACGGAAAGAGTCCAAATCTATGACTCATTGGCATCCCTGAAAGAAAGGGAGAAAGAACAAAAAATGAAAACAAAACAAAACAATACAATACAATACAATACAAAAAAAAAAAAAAAACTGGAGGATATTGTCCATGAAAATTTCCACAACCTCACTAGAGAGACCAATATTAAAATCCAGAAAATGCATAAAACCCCTATGAGATACTATACCAGACAACCATCACCAAGACACATTTTTTTGTTTGTTTGTTTTGTTTTCTTTTGTTTTGTTTTGTTTTGAGATGGAGTTTCACTCTTGTTGCCCAGGCTGGAGTGCAATGGCACAATCTCGGCTCACTGCAACCTCTGCCTCCCAGGTTCAAGTGATTATCTTGCCTCAGCCTCCACAGTAGCTGGGATTACAGGTATGTACCAACACATGTACTAAAAATTTTTGTATTTTTAGTAAAAACAGGGTTTTACCATGTTGGTCAGGCTGGTCTTGAACTCCTGACCTCAGGTGATCCGCCTGCCTCAACCTCCCAAAGTGCTGTGATTACAGGCATGAGCCACCACCCCCCGCCACCAAGATACATTTTCATCAGATTCTCCAAGGTGGACATAAAAGAAAAAAAAATAAAGCTACCTAGAAGAGGTGGGTTGTGTACAAAGGGAACCCCATCAGGCTAGCAATGGACTTTTCAGCATAAACCCTACAAGCCAGAAGATATTAGGGGCCTATATTCAGCGTTCTTAAAGAAGAATATTTCAACGAAGAATTGTGTATCCAGGGAAACTAAGCATCATAAGTGAATGAGAAATGACATTCTTTTCAGACAACCAAATGCCAAGGGTATTAATTACCACCAGACTTGTTGTACAAGAAGTCACAGGGAAGTGCTAAACATGGAAATTAAAGATCACTACTGGCTACCACAAAAATACACTTAAGGACATAGACTATTGACACTGCAAAGCAAATACACAGTCAAATCTGCATAACAACCAGCTAATAGCACAACGATATGACCAAATCTACACAAATGAATATTAATCTTGAATGTAAATGGGCTAAATGCACAAAGTGGCAAGTTGGATAAAGAAGCAAGATCAAAATATATCCTGTCTTAGACCCAACTCGCATGCAAGGATATTCCTAGGCTCAAAGTAAGGAAATAGAGAAAAAATAACAAACAAAGGGAAAATAAAACAGAGCAGAGAATGCTATTCTAATTTCAGACAAAAAAGACTTTAAAAAAACAATGATTCTAAAATGACAAGAGCATTAAATAATAATAAAGAGTTCAAATCAACAAGAAGAATTAACTATCCTAAATATGTATGCATCCAACACTGGAGTACCCAGATTCATAAAACAAATTATTAGTGACCAATGAAGAAACTAAGACTACCATATAATAATAGTGGGAGACTTCAACACCCCATTGACAATTGTAGACAGATAATTGAGACAGAAAATAAACAAGGATATTCAGGATCTGAATGTGACCTAAACCAAATAGACATATAAAATATTTACAGAACACTTCACCCAGCAACAACAGAATATACATTCTTCTCCTCTGCACGTGGTACATATTCAAAAATCGACTACATGATCAGCTATAAAACAACTGAACAATGTCAAAATAAACCCCAAAATTATACAAACCACATTCTCACATGGTAGTGCAATAAAAGTAGAAATTAATACTAATAAGATCGCTCAAAACCATAAAATTACATAGAAATTAAACAGTCTGTTCCTGAATAACTTTGGGATAAACAATGAAATTAAGATTGACATCAAGACTTTTTTAAAACTAATGATAACAGACACAACATGCGAGAATTTCTAGAACACAACAAATGCAGTGTTAAGAAAAAAGTTTATAGTGCTAATTTTCATATCAAAAAGTTACAATAATTCTAAATTACAAACCTAACATCACAATTAAGGGGCCAGAAAAACAAGAGTAAACCATAACCAAAGCTAGCAAAAGAAAAGAAATAACCAAAATCAGAGCTGAACTGAAGGAAACTGAGATGTGAAAAACCAAACAAAAGATCATCGAAACCAAAATTTGGCTCTTTGAAAGAATAAACTAGTGGTAGCTAGATTAATTTAAAGAGGGAAGATCCAAATAAACACAATAAAGTAAAGATAAAAGGTGCATTACCACTGACCCTGCAGAAATACAAAAAACCCTTAAGAAACTATTGTGAACGCCTCTATAACACAAAAAGTAGAAAACCTAGAAGAAATAGATATATTCCTGGAAACATACAATCTACCAAAATTGAACCAGGAAGAAATTAAATCCCTGAAGAGACCAGTGATAAATTGATAAATTCCAAAACTGAATCAGTAATAGAAAGCATACCAATGACAAAAAGCACTGGACCAGATGGATACCCAGCCAAATTCTTCTAGATATATAAAGAAGAACATGTACCAAAACTACTGGAACTATTCCAAAATATTGAGAAAAAGATACTCCTCCACAATTAACTATATTAGGCCAGGATCTTTCTGATAACAAAACCTGGAAGAGGCACACAAAAATGAAACTTTGAGGTCAATATCCTTAATGAACCTATATGAAAAAATCTTCAACAAAATAGTAGCAAACCAAATCTGGCAGCACATCAAAAAGCTAATCAAATGCAATCAGGTAGGTTTCATCTGTTTTACTGTTTGTTTATTTATGCAATCAGTGTAAAGTTATCATCAGTTTAAAATACTGGGTTATAATATATTCTTTCCAAGACTTATGATAACCTCAAATAGAAAAAAAAAATACAACAGATAAACAAAAAGTAAAAGCAAGAAAAAACATAGCACCAGAGAAATCATTTTCACTAAAATGAAGACAGAAAGAAAAGAAGGAAGAGAAGACCACAAGACAACGAGAAAAGAAATAAAATGGCAGGAGTATGTCCTTACTTATCAATAATAAGGTTAAATGTAAATAGACTAAATGCTCCAGTCAAAAGCCATGGAGTGCTAGAGGGCCCAAACTGATAAAAAGAAGACTAAATAATCTGTTGTCTACAAGGAACCAACCTCACATTAAAAGATACACATAACCTAAAAATAAAGGGGTTGAAAAGGACATTCCATGCTAATGGAAACCAAAAAAGAGCAGAAGTAGCTATACTTATATAAGACAAACAGATTTCAGAACAAAATCTATAAAAGGAAACAAAGAAGGTCATTATACAATGATAAAGGGGTCAACGCAGCAAGAGGATACAACAATTTTAAATATATATGCACCCAACTTGGAGCACCCAGATAATATGAAGCAAATATTACTAGAGCTAAAGAAAGAGATAGACACCAACAGAACAATATGTGAAGACTTCAACATCCCATTTTTGGAATTTAACATATCATACATACAGAAAACAAAGAAATATCACATTTAACCTGCACAATAAATAAAATGGGCCTAATAGATATTACAGAACATTTCATCCAACAGCTGCATAATACACATTCTCCTTCACAGCACATGGATCCTTCTGAAGGATAGGCCAAATGTTTCTCATTCTTAGGAAAGGGAAGTATATACACAGAAAGAGGAGAGACTAGAATATTCCTTGTGCTATTAAATTAGAGTTGGAGGGATCAGCATGTACTAATTTTTAAACCATATATAGATATATACATAGAGAAATATGTAAATATATATGTAGATATATATATAATTTTACATTTCTTATGAGTACTCATTGAGAGAGCCCCAGAACAATGACACACCATTAGCAATGAGCATACCCAGATCCCAGACCTTTTTTCTTTTTTTTTTTATACTTTAAGTTCTAGGGAACATGTGCACAACATGCAGGTTTGTTACATATGTATACATGTGCCATGTTGGTGTGCTGCACCCATTAACTCATCATTTACATTAGGTATATCACCTAATGCTAACCCTTCCCCCTCCTCCGACCCCACAACAGGCCCCAGCGTGTGATGCTCCCCTTCCTGTGCCCAAGTGTTCTCATTGTTCAATTCCCACCTATGAGTGAGAACATGCGGTGTTCGGTTTTCTCTTCTTGCCATAGTTTGCTGAGAATGATGGTTTCCAGCTGCATCCATGTCCCTACAAAGGACATGAACTCATCCCTTTTTATGGCTGCATAGTATTCCATGGTGTATATGTGCCACATTTTCTTAATCCAGTCTGTCATTGATGGACATTTGGGTTAGTTCCAAGTCTTTGCTATTGAGAATAGTGCCACACTAAATATATGTGTGCATGTGTCTTTATAGCAGCATGATTTATAATCCTTTGGGTATATACCCAGTAATGGAATGGTTAGGTCAAATGGTATTTCTAGTTCTAGATCCTTGAGGAATCGCCACACTGTCTTCCACAGTGGTTGAACTAGTTTACAGTCCCACCAACAGTGTAAAACTGTTCCTATTTCTCCACATCCTCTCCAGCACCTGTTGTTTCCTGACTTTTTAATGATTGCCATTTTAACTGGTGTGAGATGGTATCTCATTGTGGTTTTGACTTGCATTTCTCTGATGGCCAGTGATGATAAGCATTTTTTCATGTGTCTGTTGGCCGCATAAATGTCTTCTTTTGGGAAGTGTCTGTCCATATCCCTTGCCCACTTTTTGATGGGGTTGTTTGTTTTTTTCTTGTAAATTTGTTTGAGTTCTTTGTATCTTGATTTTTAAATTCCATGCTCCAAAACCTATCAGGGCTACTTACAGAAAAGGCTGTTTCTATGTCTAAGAAAGGAAATGTAGAATTACATTCTACAAAATACAAACAAATACATAAACCAAAGAAATTATACTTCTCAAAAGTCAGGGTCAAGAAACACAAAGAAATGTTGAGAAAATAATCCAGATTAAACCAGAGTAAAAACGCATGGCGCTAATGCAATATGTGATCCCAAATTGAGTTTGGACTGAGAAAAATAAATAGCTAAAGGACAATATTGGGAAAATTGACAAAATTTGAATATAGGTGCTGAGTTAGATAATATTAGAAGAGTGCTAATAAATGAGCACTTCAAAATAAGCCCCCCCCCAAAAAAAAAATTAGAGACAGAGTCTTGCTGTGTCACATAGCCTGGGGTGTATTTGTGCTATCATAGCTCACTGCAGCCTCAAACTCTTGGACTCAGGTGATGTTCCTGTTTCTGCCTCCCAAAGTGCTGGGATTACAGGCCTGAGCCACTTCATCCAAACAGAAGCACTAAATGTTAGTGTTTGTCAGTTTTCATCGTTTAATATTTCCACCACAACTGATATCAAGCAACTAATATTTTAAGAAAGAGCTTACAAGATTTCTAAATATGTAATAATCATCCAGCTCCATCACACATTAAAATAGTATTTTATTAATTTTTAAATTTATTAATTTGCATAACTATACTGTGGTTATGTAAGAGATAGTTTTTATTTCCTCAGAAAAATCAATTATTTATGAGCAAAGGGTAAAATATTTCAAAATTACTTAAAAATAGTTCAGAAAAAATAAGGTGCCTCTGCATTTATATAGAGATATTAAGGCAAATGGGAAAAATGTAAATGACTTATGAATCTGGATATAGAATATCTTGGGAATCCTTGTAAATGTTTGTGTTTGTCTTCAAAGTTACAGATAGATATACATATATACATGCATATACACATATAATTGTATACTATGTAAGTTGTATATTATATGTAAATGTTACATAAATTATACATTATATAATAATTGATATTTAAATATATATTTTAAATCAGGTAATACAATATAAATTGGCTACAGATGGGATGCTAACTTAGAAAATATAGATATGGAAGAACTCTCTGAGGTAGTGACATTTCAGACAGGCTGTGAAAGATAAGGTCAGACATACTTAAATCTAGCACAAGATTTTAGGCCAACAGAGCAACTGATAAAAATGCATTCACACTGAACAAACTGGAGATGACTAGAGAAAGTAGGTGTTTATGGGCTGGAAGCGAATCACTCTATCCTAGACATACTAGCTCAGGTAAAAATTAATGCAGGAGATATATATATATAAAATATATTTTCATGCATTAGAAATTAATTTTTATGAATACATCATTAAGCCAATAACAACAGGAATTGAAGACACATCATGGGTACACGTTAAACAAATATTTATACCTTTCATCACCAATTTTAGTACCATAATGAAAAAATACACTAAATAAACACTAATTGGTCTATAGCTTGGTATTTCTGATTTCAGTTTAAAGGAGGTTACCTCTCCCGTGAAAGTGTTACATCTTTCTAAATAACCACATAAATATCTATAACTGTTATGCAGTCATAAAAATTAAAAATGAACAATAAATAATAAAATAATTAATATAGACCATGTAGTTCACATTTATGTTAGGCTAATACACTTTATTGAGCATTTCTTAATCCTGTTTAGGAAAAGCAATTGATGGCTTTTGAGATAAACATGAAATGACATGAGTAGACTTTATGGCATTACTGCAACATCTGATACTAGTTTATAGCTGAGAAGACATTGGATCAGAATAATGATGGTGTATATGCCATCGTGGGAAATGTGCTCTTTCTTTATAGTGAAAGGGAAAGCGATTAGACTTTGAAGCATCATATTTGGAACACATAAATTTGTGTTTGAACTTGTGCTACATTTTACTTGGGTAGCTATGTAGTATACGGAAACTTTTATGTTGTTTCAGTTTATTAAACTATAAACTGTGTTTCAAATACGCTACCTTACACGATTACTATGAAAATTAATAGTAATGCATTACTTTTAATGCATGCAACACATCTGGCCCAGTGTCCAACTAATTATTATATTAGTTGCTTCACATTTTTTGCTATTGATTTTTATTAATATTTTTTGAGATGGTTTGCCTCTGTTGCCCAGGCTGGAGTGCAGTGTTGCCATCACAGCTCCTGGTAGCCTCAATCTCCAGGGCTCAAGTGGTCCTCTTACCTGTGGTGCCTGTGGTTGGGACTACAGGCACACATCACCATGCCTGGCCAATGTTTGTATTTTTTGTCTTGACAGGGTTTTGCCATTTTCCCCAGGTTGTTGCTATTTATTTTTACTAGAAATTCACTTGTCTATAAAACAAGAAGCTATGACTGAATAATTTATTAGCTTTATAAAGGTTATAATAACAAGGTCCCTATTAGTCATGAAAGAAGCATGGGAAAAATCTATAAAAAGACTGGACATCATTGGCCAGGTGCCATGGCTCATGTCTGTAGTTGCAGCACTTTTGGAGGCTGAAGCGGGTGGATCACGAGGTCAGGAGTTCGAGACCAGCCTGGCCAACCTGGTAAAATGTTGCGGGAAGTCAGGGACCCTGAATGGAGAGACCAGCTGAAGCCGTGGCAGAAGAACATAAATTGTGACGATTTCATGGACATTTATTAGTTCCTCAAATTAATACTTTTTTTTTTCTTTTTTTGAGATGGAGTCTCGCTCTATCGCCCAGGTTGGAGTGCAGTGGCCAGATCTCAGCTCACTGCAAGCTCTGCTCCCAGATTTACACCATTCTCCTGCCTCAGCCTCCTGAGTAGCTGGGACTACAGGCGCCCGCCACCTCGCCCGGCTAGTTTTTTTTTTGTATTTTTTAGTAGAGACGGGGTTTCACCGTGTTAGCCAGGATGGTCTCGATCTCCTGACCTCGTGATCCGCCCATCTCGGCCTCCCAAAGTGCTGGGATTACAGGCTTGAGCCACCGCGCCCGGCCCCAAATTAAACATTTTATAATTTATTATGCCTGTCTTTACTACAATCTCGGAACATAAATTGTGAAGATTTCATGGACACTTATCACTTCCCCAATCAATACCCTTGTGATTTTCCTATGCCTGTCTTTACTTTAATCTCTTAATCCCATCATCTTCATAAGCTGAGGAGGATGTATGTCACCTCAGGACCCTGTGATGATTGCATTAACTGCACAAATTGTTTGTAGAGCATGTGTGTTTGAACAATGTGAAATCTGGGCACCCTGAAAAAAGAACAGTCTAACAGCAGTGTTCAGGGAACAAGGGAGATAAGACTTTGGACTCTGACTGCTGGTGAGCCAGATGGAACAGAGCCATATTTCTCTTATTTCAAAAGCAAATAGGAGAAATATCGCTGAATTCTTTTTCTCAGCAAGGAACATCCCTGAGTAAGAGAATGCGCCCTGAGGGTAGGCCTCTAAACGGCCCCCTGGGGGCGGCTGTCTTTTACCCTGGAAGCCAAAGGGATGAAATAAGCCACGGTCGGCTGTAGCATTCCCAGGATTATTAGGATGAGGAAATTCCCGCCTAATAAATTTCGGTCAGACAGGTTGTCTGCTCTCAAACCCTGTCTCCTGATAAGATGTTATCAATGACAATGAGTGTCCGAAACTTCACTAGCAATTTTAATTTCGTCCCATCCTGTGGTCCTGTGATCTTGCCCTGCCTCCACTTGCTTTATGATATTTTATTACCTTGTGAAGCATGTGATCTCTGTGACCCATACCCTATTCGTGCACTCCCTCCCCTTTTGAAAATGGCTAATAAAAACTTGCTGGTTTTACGGCTCAGGGAACATCATGAAACCTGCCGACATGTGATGTCTCCTCTGGACACCCAGCTTTAAAATTTCTCTCTTTTGTACTTTTTCCCTTTATTTCTCAAACCACCCGAGACATTTAGGGAAATAGAAAAGAACTCACGTTAAATATCGGGGGTGAGGTTTCCCCCAATAGTAAAACTCCATCTCCACTAAAAATACAAAAATTAGCCGGGCGTGGTGGCGTGCACCTGTAGTCCCAGCTACTCAGGAGGCTGAGGCAGGAGAATTGCTTGAACCCGGGAGGTGGAGGCTGCAGTGAGCCAGGAGCATGCCACTGCACTCCAGCCTGGGTGATACAGTGAGATTTCATCTCAGAAAAAAAAAAAAAAAAAAGATTGGTTATTGCTCACTGACTGGGACAGCAGAAGTGGGTATCCACATTTTCTCCACGGTACCTTAAGACATGAATACCCTATTGTAGTGTGGTGGGGAGAAACTAACCCTTAGTCTACGAGCACATCCACTTGCCATCTGTAACAAACGTCACAATACTTTTGCACATGGAAATTCATGGACCAAGGCCATAAAAAGTAAGTTTTCTTTTTCATTCCATTAACAGAACACTAGCTAATAAAGTTACCGATTTTGAATTCATAAATACAATTACAGATTTCTTAGTTTATTGAAATTCTATAGAAATGAAGTAAACATATTTTGCCATTGAGGAAATGAGGCTTAGTGAGTTGAAACATTAGGTAAGATTTTACATTTACTTACTGCTGAGTTAAAACTTTACTCCAAAACTTCTGTTTTCTACTTGTGTGTGCTTTTTAATGGCTTTAGAGTTGAGTTTTTCCTCATTTAAGTCATTAACACTTTTGGAATATTTTTTGTATATAGGGGAAGGTAAAGTTCCTCTCTTTCCTAAAATGTACAATTAATTTGACCACCATCATTGTTTGAAATGTCCATCATTTTTTCCCAATAATTTCCATATGACTTCCAGAATATTCTGAGTTCCCATATCACTGTGGATCTGACTCCAGGCTTTTTATTGCATTCTATTGACCCAGTGTTTCAAGTCCTATGCCAATGACACACTGTTGTAATTTCTATAGCTTTATAATAAATCTTATTAACAGCGGGATAGCCTCATTTCTTATTATTCCACAAATTGACCACAGCTGCTATTAGACATTTAGATTAGCCTTATGAAATTTAGAATTCATTTATGGAATTATACAAATCTAAACTTTTGCAATTTTCAAAATGACATGCAGTATATTTAGAAGTTAACTTGAAAAGAATTGAACTTATAATTTTGAGTGATATCATAATGAAGACATACCATTTACATTAATAAGTACCCATATTTTGCAAGTGAGCTTTTCACGATATATGACAAACTGGTCTCTCATTTCTACTTCAGTAATGATAGTGATAGTCTGAAAATCAATAAACCATTGTATATGAATTATTTCCATGGGTTTTCTTGGAGTAAATATAGCAACTAAAATTAAGCTTGTTAAAGCCTCTACAGCTTCATTTCTCAAACTAACAAGAATCAATTAGTGTACTCTTGGTTTTTTTTATAGTTTAGTTTCCCAACCCTTCTGATACTTAGTGGTAATAACTACAAAACACCACATACACACACATACACACACACACGCACACACAAAATTAAATATTTAAGAGTATTATTATTTAGGAAAGTAAAAATTGTTGAACAAAACTCCCATCTCATACTTTCAGTGAGACCTCTGCCACATTAAAGTGATTATCTCTTCTGATCTGCAACATCTTCTTTTATATTACATAGCTTGTGCCACCATGACATCATCAACCTGAAAATTTTGTGGATAATACCATTTCTAAGCATTGTATAATAATAAAGCAAATTATCTTTTAATTTTTGTTTATTTGTTTTTGACATGGAGTCTTGCTCTTTCTCCCAGACTGGAGTGCAGTGGTACAATCTCAGCTCACTACAACCTCTGCTTCCTGGGTTCAAGCGACTCTCCTGTCTCAGCCTCCTGAGTAGCTGGGATTACAGGCATACACCACCACGCCCAACTAATTTTTTGTATTTTTAGTAGAGATTGGGTCTCACCATGTTGACCAGGCTGGTCTCAAACTCCTGACCTCAAGTGATACGCCCATCTCGGCCTCCCACAGTGCTGGGATTACAGGCATGAGCCACCATGTGTGGCCATCTTTCAATTTTTATAGTGTTTCATTTTCTATAAAGGCTACTCATAATTGTTTTTGAATTATTATATTTTCTTGGATGTTTTTGGTGTTTATATTACCAAGTTATATTGGTTATCCTTTTTAATCAGTTAAAAATGATATTACACATTATCCCAATTATGCCAATGAAAAATAAGGGGAGTCAAGATTAAGCAACCAGTCCACAGAAATCCATCTAATAAGTGGGAGAGACAAGAAAACTCAGCTATGTCTGATATCAAAGTCAATGTTATTAAATACTTCTGTGTACAATTCCAAGAATAATGAGGGAAAAATCCTAGCAAAGCTATGGCTAAATGCTGATTATACACTTACTGACTTGAGAGCATTTGAAGTATAAACTGAAAGTGTAGTTATTTACATAAGCACATGCACACTGACACTGAGAGACACTGACAAAACTTAAGGATTTTAGGGCTATCTATCACTATCTGTGCATTTCATAAATCAATGTGCACATGTGTCTTAGAGAGAAACTTTCTCCACAGACACACAACAATAGAAATATTTAAAACTAATGACCTGACTGTAACATACTTGAGTATCTTTCATTTAAGTGTGCTTTAGAGCATTTTGATTATTATGTTTTTCTATAGATAAGGAAGACTGAAAAATATATATATATTTAATTAGTTCCAGAACAAATTGTGAGTAGGTGGACTTAAAGGTCACACGTTCTCACATGAGAAGAATCCATCAATTTAATTCTAGAGTGAAGTAAGGATGCAATAATCTCAATTATTCCTGAAGAAGTAGAAGTAATTAACAAAACTAATTATATTAGTCTGGCCTGAGGTTAACAGCTGGCAAAGAGTGACACTTGGATCTCTACAAGACAAGCAATTATAAATGTTTGCTTGAATTCATTGCAAATGGGTGTATAAAATAAAATTTAACTTAATATGCATAAAGTTCTGAATAAGCACTTCAATGAGTAATATGTAAAATTTTAGGCTCAGAGTATCAGGTACATTATGGATTGATAGCAAAATTATACACTTGCACAGAGTAAAAGGTTATGCTAGCTTTCCAAAATAATTTTCTTCAAGTACAAATTCTTATCAGATGTGAAGTGGCAGCTTAGGGCAGAATTAGACGCATCAATTTTCTGCATAATTTATCTTGGTCCCCAGAGTCAGTAACAAGAGGAACACAGATGCTGGTGACATGTATTGTGCAAGGTAAGATCAACTGTTACTATCAAATTTCCCCTTTTGACTCAGATCTGGAATCACCAAAGAGAAATAACTTACACCAATAGTTGAAACACTTCTGTTTAAGGACATTTTTATTAACCTTGTGCTCTCCCTGTTCTTGGATAAAACTAAGCATGGGAAAGGGGATATCTTTTCATAAAGAAAAAAAGTACACTTTCCTTTAGCAGTATTTCTCACTCTGTCTTTCACACTTATACTTTAATTGTGTTTAATTACCCTTGACCTTTCATTGTGTTACAGGATCCTTAGGGTGTTGCTTCACCAGCCAGAAACCTCTGTGGCCAGTGGAGCCTTTGCCCAAGTTTCTGCTCTGGCCCGTTGAGCTCATTCCACACACTTGGCCTGGCAGGCTGCACTCAGCTCCCACTACTGGGCTGGATCCCATGCCTGCCAAGGGCAAGCCAGGTGCAGAGCGGCAAAGGGTGTGTGAGTGAGTGTGGGGTCCAATCACTGCACACAGCCAGGCATGCCAGCTGCGGAAGGGCAGGCAGGTCCAGGCATGGGCACTGGTGCTGGCTCCCTGCAAGGCTGTGGCTGATCAGGCATACTACAAGCAGCTGCCAAAGCTGATACTGAGGATCACAATATAGTACCCGGAAGCTTGGAGACACCAGGAACTGCAAAGCCCTAAAGAGGGTGTCACAGCCCTGGCTTGGGGAGCTCATAAGTCTGGGCTCCATGAAGGGCCACAGCTCTTTTCTCATTCTCTCTTCTCTTCTTCCTGTCATCCACAACCTGGCAGGCAAGGGGCATGCTTTAGCCCTGTTTGTGTTATAGCTCTTTTAGCCCTGCCATTCAGCAGATCCCAAGTTCTTGTCGTGCATCCAGGAAGAATGAGGTACACAGACAAGTGGAGGGTGAGCAAAAAGAAGAGGAGCTTTATTGAGCAATAGAATAGCTCAGAGGAGATGCTCAGTGGGCAGCTCCTCTCCAAAGTCAGGGTGTCCAAATGAGTGTTCAGCTCTCAGCAGAGAGGGTAGCTCCTCTCTGCTAGGTAGATCGTCCAAATGAGTGTCTAACTCTCAGCAGAGATGGTAGTTCCTCTCTGAAGCTGGTTGGCCATTGTCTCCTCACTCTCAGCAGAGGGGATAGCTCCTCTCTGCTGGGCAGGTCATCCCAGTGAGTGTCCAGCTCTCTGCAGGGAGGGTAGTTCCTCTCTGTAGTTGGTTGTCCCATCGTCTCCTCAGCCCTCAGCAGAGAGGAGACCCTGGGGTAGACAGCTTCTCTCTGCATCTGGTTGTCCCATCATCTCCTCGAGTCTGACTGAGTCTGGGACTTTTATGGGCTTCAGAGGGGAGGAAGAGTGCACCAGTTGGTCCATGGGCAGCCATGAGTAGGCCCAGAAAAGCCACCACAAGTTCCCCCTCTGGTCCATGGGACCAGCAGCACAGCTCCCAGGCTTCAGGGTCTCCCCAGCTTGAAGGTGGAGCTTCACCAGGGACCCACTCCCTTGTGCCTAGGGTGCTGTCATCTGTGATGCCCAGGCTGTTTGTGCCAAGGGACACCTGCAGGCCAGCACTGAGCTGCCCTCAACCCCTCCTTAGGCTCCCTCCCATGCTCCTTGGTACCCAAAGTCTGGAGGGGGCCAAGATGGCAGGGGGCTGGCATATCAGCACTGCCCTGAGGATGTGCATATCTGGTCAGGTTGCAACAGCACCCAGGCTTGGCCTCAACTTTGCTCTGTGATCAGAGTGGACACTGAGAGTGGAGAGAGGCCAGGCAGCAGGAGCAGACAACTCCAAGCCCACAGGGGCAAGAAGGGACATTCCTGGGGCCCCAAGAGTACACAGATGCCTGGGTCTGCAGCTGCAACTCGGGCAGCTACAGCCATGCCCAGGAGGGCAGGGCTCCTACCTGCTCTGCTCCCAGCTCCTATTGGCTGTGCAGAGCATGGCACCCTCCCAGGCCCAGCTCCACCTCAGGGCCCCTCTCTGCCTGCCCCTTCATGAACAACTGCACTGCTGCCCCACTGGTGGGTGACTTGGCCCAGCTCCATTGCTGCGGCTCCCAGGGCAGTGGGTGAGGTGCAAGTGGCTTGGTGGCCCCAGCCAATCCCATACAAATGAACCTGATGCTTCCAGGGCCAGCCCCACAAGTCCTGGTTGCACCTTTGGCCAGATGCTCACGGGCCCCCAGGATGTGGTAGGGAGTGAGGTTGAGGTCATGGTGGAGGCTCCAGACCTGGGAACGGGTCCTACCCAGCCATGAGAGGGTGGGGGTGGCACAGTCAGCTGCCTCAGAGATGTAGGGCACAGGGAACGCCCCCCCCCACCACCACCATTGTTGCTCCTGCAGTCACTTCTGCCATCATCTCTTGCACCTCCCTGCTGCAGTCAGCATAATGGTAGTAGCCGCCCTGGATGGGCCATTGCTGTCATCAATTATATCTTTTTGAAAAATCAATTGTCCCAGGAACAGCCACCTATTTTCATTATGCTTGTGACTATTATTGCCCCTAGACTAACCATATCCCTGATGCATTGCCCTAGCTAGTGCATACCCTTCTGTGGTACACCATTCTAATTCATCATAAGTAAATGTTTTAATCATTGGCATGCCACCATGTGTCATGTGCCCTCAGGGTTCCATCTACCATCAGTGATGGAGTTTTTATTGTTTGCTGGGTCATAAGTGATCAGTTCCAAAGTATCATGTTAGCATCTGCTTTCTAGTAGCAACCCAGGCACCAACTGTTGCAGTTCAAGTCCCATAGGAAGGAGACTTGGAGATGGAGATTTGCATTCAGGAATTACTCTTAATATTATCACTAGCAGAGGGAGCAAGTAGCTGTGATGTGGTCATAACAAAGGCCTCAGTCAACTCCACAAGAAGCTCTGATGCTAGGATCGGCCCTGCAGACTTGTCCAAGTTAAGACAAGGAATTCAAGCTTTTCTGTTTTTGCATTGACCAGTCATCGGTTGTGGGTGTGGATTCAGACAAGGCAACACTCTTCAGTGGAGGGCAATAATCAGGTGAATTCACCTGCAAGCTGTTTGCTACTAATATTTCTTTTTTTAATTTTGTTAAAATTATATTTTATGTTCTAGGGTACATGTGCACAACATGCAGGTTTGTTACATATGTATATATGTGCCATGTTGGTGTGCTGCACCCATTAACTCATCATTTACATTAGGTATATCTCCTAATGCTATCCCTCCCCGCTCCCCTGACCCCACAACAGGCCCCAGTGTGTGATGCTCCCCTTCCTGTGTCCAAGCATTCTCATTGTTCAATTCCCACCTATGAGTGAGAACATGCAGTGTTTGGTTTTCTCTTCTTGTGATAGTTTGTTGAGAATGATGGTTTCCAGTTGCATCCATGTCCTTACAAAGGACATGAACTCATCCTTTTTTATGGCTGCATAGTATTCCATGGTGTATATGTGCCACATTTTCTTAATCTAGTCTGTCATTGATGGACATTTGGGTTGGTTCCAAGTCTGCTATTGTGACAATACCATTCAGGACATAGGCATGGGCAAGGACTTCATGTCTAAAACACCAAAAGCAATGGCAACAAAAGCCAAAATAGACAAATCGTATCTAATTAAAACTAAAGAGTTTCTGCACAGCAAAAGAAACTAACATCAGAGTGAACAGGCAACCTACAGAATGGGAGAACATTTTTGCAATCTACTCATCTGACAAAGGGCTAATATCCAGAACTTACAAAGAACTCAAACAAATTTACAAGAAAAAAACAAATAACCCCATCAAAAAGTGGGCAAAGGATATGAACAGACACTTCTCAAAAGAAGACATTTATGCAGCCAACAGACACATGAAAAAAATGCTCATCATCACTAGCCATCAGAGAAATGCAAATCAAAACCACAATGAGATACCATCTCACACCAGTTAGAATGGCAATCATTAAAAAGTCAGGAAACAACAGGTACTGGAGAGGAGGTGGAGAAATAGGAACACTTTTACACTGTTGGTGGGACTGTAAACTAGTTCAACCATTGTGGAAGACAGTGTGGCGATTCCTCAAGGATCTAGAACTAGAAATACCATTTGACCCAGCCATCCCATTATTGGGTATATACCCAAAGGATTATAAATCATGCTGCTATAAAGACACATGCACACGTATGTTTATTGCAGCACTATTCACAGTAGGTACTAATATTTCTCACAGGATGCTTAGTGCTTCAGCATTGAAGATGAAGGATCATTGGCACACTCAGTATTTACTACAATACATATTCAGAATTGTGTTATTTTCCTGACAAGTTTTGTGTGTAAAAGTTGTTGTATCTATATTTCTACACCGGCATTCTTGGTTGGTATTGCCTCATTGTATCTTTATTCTGTCCATATACAAATTTTTCATTCTCTTGGCTTTTATTTGCATCTCTTTTAAATAGCATACCTTAAAAGTGATCCATGTCATCCTCAAAAACCACAAATTTTATTATCTGTTCATGTCCATATCCTAGGGATTCACTCACCTTTCATACTGGTGCTATGTGAATATTTTATAGATATTGAGGCTGATGTGTTATGGAGACTCTCTCTTTTTTCTTTTCTCTTAGGTATGTACCTACATATGTATTTATGCATTTTTAAATACCAATTTTATCAAGATATTTGCTTAAACGTACTGACACAAGGTCATAAGTTACCTGGAGGTACTTTCCTCTTTGCGTTTAAATAATTCACTCGAAAGGTTTTGCTTATGACTTTTATGTTTTATGTGGTAAATCTTCTGTGGTCTTTAATTCCTAAAAATATTTTAATTATGTGCTCACGTTTTAATGATTATTCATTAAAAATTAAACTTAAGTTTCAAATTTTCTGTCCTTCAAATCATCAAAAATATGCCTCAATTTTTCTATCCTTCAAATAGTTAAAAATATACCTCCATTTAATCTGGAAAGTGCTTTAGTTAAGAAGTCTAATGCTCTGTAGTAGTTCTTTCTTATTGAATGATCTTTACACATTTTCCATTGTATTGTGTATTCACTATTAATAGTAATTTTTATTTTCCTTAACACTCTTTGGCACTTGTAAACAGAAAAAAATACCTTAGATTAGTTTAAGTTTTAACTGAGTTTGAGCAAAGGAAAACAAAACAAAACAGAGTAAATCAAAGCAAACAAAACATAAACAATTCTCAAATGGGCAGTCCTCTGAATCAAAGCAAGTTCAGAGAACCCCAACCAATAACATGATCTGACAGCATTTATAGGAAACGAAAGTGTGGTGTAAATACAACTTAATTAGTAACAGCTTAATTAGGTACAAAGTCTCCTGCAATTAAGTAGAGCTCAGCTACTATAGCTTAACTTTATGTTGGTTTGGTCTTTTAGCCTTAGTGTAAAAGCCTAGTCTGAATCAACCATCTCCCATAAATTTTATTTAATAACACTTGATATTTTTTTTCAATCAGACATTTTTCATTTTTTAATGTCTATGCATTTATTTCTGAATTATATTTTATAAACTATATCTCCCATGTTTCTTCAAATATTTCTACTTCTTCATTCTTTGCTTTTATTTCTCCAGGATTTCTGTTATTTGAATTCTGGAATTTCTACTTCTGTCTTTCATATGTTTTAAACTCTTCTTTCATAAAAAAAAATACATATATATATAATTCTATATTACTTCTGTGGTTATTTCTCAGTCTGGTTTTTAAATTGAAAAATATTTTTGCTTTATACATTCTTTTGCTTTATACATTCTACCATTTATTTAGGCTCTGGTATTACTTACTATATAATTTTCATATTAATACTTACCTTTTAATTATAATTTCTTATTCTCATATTGCTAATATATCTATTGTTTCTGTTAGTACATTTTTTGTTTATTTAAAAACTTTTTTCCATCTGCATTCATTTACAAGTTATTGGTTTTCTTTCTATGTAGTTTTATTTCCCAATTTTCATTGTTTTGGATTGTGAACTAATATTACTATCTTAATCAGAAAGCTACTCAGTATAATTAAGTGTGCAGATAAAGAGGTGAAGAACCTACAGCTGCAGAGAATTCAAGTATAAGGGAATGATGGAGTGCCTGAGGCACCAGTAAACTATACCTGTCACTTCTCACATTGTCAATAAATTCACTAAGTCTGAGCTTCAACTCAAACCATGAAGAAGCTGCATTGGGAGGGTGCTGTCACCCTATAGTATAATCCAGTGAACACTTGGAGAAGAATACTGTGAATTAGTATAAAAACAACAGATATGTACTTATTCTATAAAGTTAACTGAAAATGGAAAGAAGATGGCCACAGACGCAGGATATTAGCACAGTCTCTTTTGGTTACCAGGGGCCCTAAGAGAAGAAACCTGGTTTCCAGTGATGCAAATGTGCAAAATAGTGTCTCACCAGATCTAGAAAGATCAATTATGGTTTTTATATCACCTTTTTATATTTAGCATTTAGATAGATCCATTCAGGAATGACTCACATAAATAATACAGAATGTATGCTGATGATAATAAATGCTGGGCTCTCTGGTTCTTGAGTAAAATTCAGCATCAACAAGAAAAACCTTATGTGAGAAAATTATTGGAGTCTATATTCAGATGTCCCTGAAAAACATGCTTGCAGAACGCTATGGCCACTGAATGGTCATTGTCCCTCAGCAGAAGTTACTGGAAATTTTAAGTGTTTCAGATATTCTTAAAGTAACAATGTATTTTTAATTGATCTTTAAGAATTTATATTTAAAACAGCAAGTTGCAGTCAGAATGACTATTATTAAAAAGTAAAAAAAAAATAACAGATGCTGGGAAGGTTGCAGGAAAAAAAGGAACACTTATGCACTGCTGGTGGGAATGTAAATAAGTTCAGCCCCTGTGGAAAGCGGTTTGGAGATTTCTCAAAGAAACTAAAACAGAACTGCCATTCAACCCAGCAATCCTATTACCGAATATATACCCAATGGAAAATAAGTCATTCTACGTTAAAGACACATGCACACATAGGTTCATTGCAGCACTATTCACAATAGCAAAGACATGGAATCAACCTAAATGACC
Organism: Trachypithecus francoisi; assembly: GCF_009764315.1. NCBI lineage: Eukaryota > Metazoa > Chordata > Mammalia > Primates > Cercopithecidae > Trachypithecus > Trachypithecus francoisi. The sequence continues at coordinate 103,814,129 of NW_022681471.1, forward strand.
ATCAATGGTATACCGGATAAAGAAAATAAAGAAAGAGGTCATGTCCTTTGTAAGAACATCAATGGAGCTGGAGGCCACTATCCTTAGCAAACTAACACAGGAACAGAAAGCCAAATACCACATGCATATTCTCACTTGTAAGTGGGAGCTAAATGATGAGAATACATAGAGGGAGATAACACATGCTGAGGTCTATTGGAGGCCGGAGGGTGGAAGGAGTGAGATGGTCAGGAAAAATAACAAATGAGTACCAGGCTTAATATTAATACCTGGGTGATGAAATAATCTGTAGAACATACCCCCCATGACACAGGTATACCTAGGTAACAAATCTGCACATGTACTCTTGAACTTAAAATAAAAGTTAAAAGCAAGGGAATTTTAAATGAGGAAAATAACAAAGTGTTGCACATTTACACCATGAAATACTGTGCAGCCATAGAAAAGAATAAAATTATGTTCTTCGCAGAAACATGGATGCAGTTGGAGGCCATTATCCTAAGTAAATTAAAGCAGGAACAGAAAACCAAATAGCACAGGTTCTCACTTGTAAGTGGGAGCTGTATATTGAGTACACGTGGACACAAAGAAGGAAACACTAGACACTGGAACCGACATGAGAGTGAAGAGTGGGAGGAGGATGAGAATTGGAAAACTACCAGTGGAGTACTATGCTCATTACCTGGGTGAGGAAATAATCTGTACACCAAATCCTAGGACATGTGATTTATCCATGTAACAAACATGCACATGTACCCCTGAACCTAAAATGAAAGTTGGAAAGAAAAAAAAATTATTTGCTCTATTCTTGCAAGTTTTCTGTAAGTTAAAGATTATTGCAAAATAAAAAGTTTAAGAAATAGAAAATGAAAATGGCAAGTTGAATGTCATTACAGTCGATACTAAAATGCAAAGCTTACTATTTATTCTTTTAATTTAATTTTGCTTTTATTTAAATAGCCTGGTGCTGTTATTAATTTACTTCCTTAAAAACGTTTTAAAATCTTTTTTAAAAGCTACTCTTAATTAATTACAAGGCATTATAATATGGACTAATAATCATTTACTGAACTAAACAGAAGTATTTATTTTTATTCAACATCAAAATATAAAGTTTTTCATAACCAAAAAAAAAAACCAGCTTAAACAGAAAACCTTTCTAGAATAGTAGATATTTGTGGTTTGCTTGTTAGAGAATTTTTAAAGACAAATATGTCAAAATTTTACACTTAAATATCGTAAAATTACTACCGTGCAAAATCTTCTATTTATTTTTTCTTTTCTTTTTATTTTTATTTCAACAGTTTTGGGGATACAGGCGGTTTTCAGTTACATGGATAAGTTCCTTAGTGGTGACTTTTGAGATTTTGGTGCACCTGTCACTGGGACAGTGTACACTGTACCCTATAGATAGTCTTATCCTTCAACCTCTTCCTCCCTAGTCCCCAAGTCCATTATATCATTCTATGGCTTTGCATCCCTGTAGTTTAGCTCCCACTTATAAGTGAGAAAAATACTATTTACTTAAAAATAAAATTTCATAAGTGATCTGTTTTGAAAATATTCTTAATAACTTTTAGTTAGAAAGAACACGTGGCTTTTGCATTTCTTTTAAACATTGATTTTTTGTACAAGAAGGATTATCTTTAATTATGAAAAAATGAGATACTTTCAGGACAACAAGGAATGCAAGTCTTCAATGAACAAATTAAATAACTTTATATGCTGAAGATTGAGACCAGATGCCTTTTATGACCTTAAATTACATGATTATGATCCTGTGTTTCTATATTTTGTGGGTAACAGACCCAATAATTTCCTGAATTGAATTTATATGTTATCCTATTAACATGGGTAAAACTGCATTTTCAATTAGGTATTGCTAACTATATAATTCAGACTGTTTATACTGCTGCTTGATAAGGGATTGAAATGTGACTCAAAACATAAAAAGAAAAGACAATCCCAAAGAAATAGAAAATGCTTTGTTTCTTCCTGATCGAGGATTTAGAAATGATGTATCCTCTATTTTATCACTGTCTTTCAAAAACCAAAAGCTGCGTGTTATTGTGAACCCCACTCTAAAGCTCATGGTGTGATTGCTGCTTTGTGACCTTAATTTGGTTTTTCTTTTTCTTCGTTTATTTTTCTAATTCAGTGTTTTGACTTTTCAAGTTCATAAATTGTTTTAGCCCTTCTATTGTGTAGCACTATGTGCCTTGAAGAAATTGAAAGTGTTTTGCATAGCATTGTTCTAAGGAATCACACTGTAATTGCAACAAAAATTCAATTGCCAAATAAATGTGGATAGTATTATTTCTGAATGGATTGCAGAGACATTTTACAGGTTAAATTTTACTTCCAATATAAATGTCAACTAGAAATTTTATTGGAACAGATGATATGACAGAAACAATACTTTTTTAAGTTATTTAAAAAATAAATCAGTCCCAATCTATTTATTTTTCATACTCTAAAAAACCTTACATTACCTTTGTTATTGTTAGTTAAGATCAATAAAGCTGACAAAGATATTATACCTGTGAATAAGTCTTTTTTTTGAAGGCTGATGCTATCGTTAAAGCAAACTTCATTTTTGTTTAAAGTATCCGAATGTAACAGTATTTTCTTTCAGAATCACTTGTTAAAAAGAAAGGAATAAACTGATTTTTATGGATTTCCAGTGCACAAAGAACTCACACATACAATGCCCTTCACACAACATTGAGCTTACTACTCAAAGCAATGTGTCAACTCATAAAATATGCTACAAAGTTTTATGCAAGAATTGAGTGTTCCCTTGAAGCATCCATTAGAGTTGTCAAATATCAGTATAATAAATAAATAAATAAAAATTCTTTAGCTTATTTTCTTTAGCAAGAAGCTAAATGTATATGTTAAAATAATAGTAGGCTATTAGACGAGCAGTCTTGCTTTTTAACCCTGACACAAGATAAATCTCAGCAATTGGATAAATATTTACAGTTGTGGTCAGATAGATTTATCATTCTTTAAACTTGTTTAAATAATTCTTTAAACTTACTATTACCAACAAAACATAATAAGGCATTTGACACAAAATTGTCCTTACTAATTGAAGTGCATTATTGATTTCCCAAAGCTTTATTTTTAATTGTTTTTTAGAACACTGACAAATTTAGTAATGGGTAGGTATAAAGAAGTTAAAATAACAGTTAAATTTAAAAAGCCCATGTCTCTCCTCACTTGAGCAAGTGAAGAGAGACACATACTGAAAATGGGAGACAGGATCTTCCAAGGGAAATCCTTCCCAGCAAGTCACAAAGTCCAGGAAAGCTTCTATACCCAGAAATTTGAACATTCAGTGTAAATAAGATAATTCTGCAGGGGTAGAGGAGAGAGGGTGCAACAACAGTAGTATCTGGAAAATACCAGGAAACACAGAAGTTCTTTATTTGACTACTAGGGTTTTTATTCAGAATTACAGATTCCTTTATAAAGCTCTTGACTGAACTGAAGTTGACTATATTAGTCTGTTCTCACACTGCTAATAAAGACATACCTGGGACTACGTTATTTATAAAGGAAAGAGGTTTAATTGATTCACAGTTTCACATGGCTGAGGAGGCCTCACAGTCACGGCTGAAGGTGAATGAGGAGCAAAGTCATATCTTTTATGGCGGCAGGTAAGACAGCATGTGCAGGGGAACTCTACTTTATAAAACCATCAGATCTCATGAGACTTACTATCATGAGAACAGCAAAGGCAAGACCCACCCCCATGATTCAGTTACCTCCATCCCAGTCTTTCATATGACACGTGGGAATTATGGGAGCTACGATTCAAGATGAGATTTGGGTGGAGACACAGCCAAACCATATCACTGACCTAGAATTTTATCTTAGGACTTAAAGATGTCTATATCTTGAGGATGTTTATTTCCTAAAGATGTTCATCTCTAGAGGTCACTTATTAACAGCTATGAACAGTCTAAGGTTCATATAAAATCAGGCTGAGGACTATGATAAGAGGTCACTCAACCACATCATGACTCTTCAGTCTATGAATATATGTAACATAGAGTGCTTTAAGTTTGAAAAGATAAACTGGGAATTGGAAAGACTTCAGCTTTATATAGAGGCTAAACCAATACTAGTTCTGCCAGCTAGCAGAGTGGACACTGACAAGCTCAAGTTATAAAAGAGGTCGGTCCCTCTTGTCTGCCACAAATGAGATTCTGAGATGACCATGGCTTTTTCAGGATATGGTAAATATATAATACATATAGTATCTTAAGTACAAAATGTTTTAAATCCTCAAATTTGACCTTCGTGACAGACAGCTCCCAGGTAGTTTAAGGCAGATTCAGATAGGAGTTGTATGGCCCAAGCATAGCAGTTATCAAGTCAATTAAACAAGACAAGGTGACCCACAGAACCAAACTGAAAGCATTAATTTGAATATCATAGGAACAGGTTAAGTTTGAGTAAACTTAGACCATAAGTGAAGTTTTCAGAAACTAGTTCAGGTTTTCTAACATCAGTGTGGTCATGAACGTTCAGCCAGAAGAGGACATGCATTACAGGAAATATTAGCAATAGGTAATAACCAAAACAGTGTTGTCACACAGATGTATTTACAGAGTTTTACAGATTTAGTTTTGGGGATCACTGGTCCTTCCCTCAGTGAGTGTCACTTGGCAATATACATTCCTACTGGAGAAGCCTTAAGCCAAGTAGAAATCCAGCTCTTCTAGACTAGGTCTCTCTACTAAGCTTCCTCACATTGTAAATTCATGGTATATAAGGGCCCAAATCCAATCCCTACTAAAGTTTCTGAATGGCTGTTTTGTTCATTATGTTGTTGAATCATCAAAGATGTTACTTAGTTCTATATCAGTATGTTCATCATACTATATTATATTAAACACATCTGAAAATAAATGAGGGTCAATGGATTTTTTAATAAAAATTATCAGCAAGAAAATTTGTTTTATTATGTCAATGAACATACAAGATGTTTTATTCAAACAACTTTTCAAAGTTAAAACTTTATAAAAATGACATACAACATTGAGTAAATTAAAATATTTTGAAAGTATTCATATGGATTACGTGAATGCTACAATAATACAATTCATTAAAAAATAATATTGGCATGTTTTATTCAGTTTCTTAGATTTCCTCTCTAATATACTACTAGCATGTTTCTAAAAATTTTATTTTTGTATAGATGCATAATTTTAGTTTTTGCATAACATCTGATATCATAGTATTTAAAGCTGTATTTTATAATTAGCAAATTTACAATGTTTATACTGCTTTTTTTTTTTTTTTTTTTTTTTGAGACAGAGTCTCGATCTGTCACCCAGGCTGGAGTGCAGTGGCGCGATCTCCACTCACTGCAAGCTCCGCCTCCCAGGTTCAAGCCATTCTCCTGCCTCAGCCTCCCGTGTAGCTGGGACTACAGGCGCCCGCCACTGCGCCCGGCTAGTTTTTGTATTTTTTTAGTAGAGACGGGGTTTCACCATGTTAGCCAGGATGGTCTCGATCTCCTGACCTTGTGATCCGCCCGTCTCGGCCTCCCAAAGTGCTGGGATTACAGGCTTGAGCCACCGCGCCCGGCCCAATGTTTATACTTCTGACTGACTCTTCTTGTATGCCATAACATTCTTTAAAAAATATGGTAACTATAGATGTGGAAGTATAGGCTTAGAGAAAATTATGCTAAATAGAGGATATTTGCAATTCTATTTCTATAGTCAAATATATAAACATTTAAGCTCCGGTACTTTCATAGTTTTTGCCAGGATTCAGAAACTTTCTTAAAAATGTTTTTGCAAGTAAAAATTGTCAAACAAATTATGTATATTTACAACTATTTTGAAGGATTCCGGATTTAGGTACTGCAAACTCCTGTGATCTCCTTCTAATGCAATCCAGTGTATAGGTGTACCCAACTGAAAATACATGGTTAATCATATGATGAATTCCAGTGGTTAAGATGTTCCAAAGTAGCAATTTCAGAATTAACTCATGGACATTTGTACCTTCATTCTGTTTGCTTTTTTTGTTGTTGTTGTTACTTCCTACTTTCTTTAGTAGGAATCAGTACCACAAAGTATATAAACTCTGCTTACCATAATTTTTTATTTTATTATAGCTTCAAGATATGAACTCCTTTGTGCTGCATTCATCGAATGCTCTCATTAAAGATTTTCAAGCAATTTTGAACATCACCTAAAATTTAAGAATATGTTTATGTGTATACAAATAAGCTCAACAATCATTTTACGATACCTAAGATGATTTACAAAGTAGTTCTCTTAAAAATTCAAATATCATTAAATTCTCATTGATAATAGGTAACAAAGATAGAAAATACTGTTATACTGAATAATTTTAACTATTCAACATCAATTTCATTACAAAAAACAAGTGAATTACATTAATTGTGTATATAAGCCATTTCTAAATTTTGGTAACTTAACATTTTATTTTGAACAGTAGAATACTGCATCTTATTATGACACAGTTATGAATTACTTGTATGCTACAACCAATTTCAAGCATATTTCTGTTGCATAGATTTATATTGCCTATTATCTCCTTGTAATAACTAATATTACCTTTATTGCTGAATTTGTACTTAAATTTTTTAAATTCTTTATGATAACTTCAGATATTTCATCTTCAAGAAAATGAACTTTCAGGCTGGGCACAGTGGCTCATGCCTGTAATTCCAGCACTCTGGGAGGCCGAGGCGGGCGGATCACGAGGTCAGGAGATCGAGACCATCCTGGCCAACACAGTGAAACCCCATCTCTACTAAAAAAAATGCAAAAAATTAGTCGGGCATGGTGGTAGGTGCCTGTAGTCCCAGCTACCCAGGAGGCTGAGGCAGGAGAATGGTGTGAACCTGGGAGCTGGAGCTTTCAGTGAGTCGAGATTGCGCCACTGCACTCCAGCCTGGGCGACAGAGCAAGACTCTGTCTCAAAAAAAAAAAAAAAAAAAAAAGTAAAAAAAAAAGAAAATGACCTTTCAGGAATTTGACTTAGATTTCATCTCTTAGAAGAAAAAAATTAAACTACTGTACCATGGGGATGAACTTAACTGACTTTCTATTTACAGATGTTTCATTTGATAACATCACTAATATACTGGTATCATTTAACTATTTGCAAAGTTGAATATGGAGCCATTAACAATGCTTACTTCTTTTTTTTTATGTGCACAAGCAAACTTTTAATAAAAAACTAAGAGGCTGGAAAGGGAAGGATGGATGGGGGAGATGAAGAGAAGCTGCTTCAGTGGTACAAAAATACAGTTAGATAGAAGGAATACATTTTAGCATTTGATAATACAGTAGGAAAATTATAGCTAACAATAACTTATATAGTTCAATATAGCTGGAATAGAAGAATTGTAACATTTCAAGATGAAGAATAAATGTTCAAGGTGATAGATATCCCAACTACTTTGACTTTTATTATTACACATTATAAACACATATCAAAATATTATGTGTAATTCATAAATATATACAACTATGATATAGCAAAAAAATCCCACATCAGACCCAGAAAAATAATCTTTGGTAAATGGTGTGTCAACTTTGAGTATCATTCATTGTCATCTTCTCTCAAAAAATCTATGAAAATTCAACACAAAAGATACCATCCTTTTAGCAGATGATATAATTGATTTTCAAAATGATTCACCTATATTATGATTAAAACCTGCATATTTTTCTGTATTCTAGAATAAAAACAATTAGGTTAGTGGGATGCTCTGTGATCTCTAATAATATTTGTTTAAATGGCTCTTACATGTAAAATTTATCTATGTTATATTTTTCTAAATTTCTAAATAATGAAAAGTTCTCAGGGGATAAGAAGATGCTATTACAAGTAGAAAGATCAGCACATAATAAAGACTAAATAACAATAGGTGGAAACTAAGATTACAGTGTGTTAGTTCTTAAATATTTACCTAATGTTACTTTAAAGACTTTAATGCCTACCACAGTACTGTAACACATCAAACCCTTGAGTAAACCTTATTCAATAAGTGAATGAACTTTGAAAAAAATGAGTGATATTAATTTAGAAGTATAAACATCTGATATAAGAAAAACTCAGGATTGACAGAGGAGTATGCAATTGCACCTGCTGTATCTGCAGGTTAAATTAGGGCTTGCAAGAACAAGTTTTTAAAATAACTATCAATTTTTAAAGTAGATGCTACTCCATCTCACTTTCATCTGTCTTCTGTTTTATGTTTTCAGTGATATTACAGCCCTCTTGGAGGATGATTATGTCAACAAAACTCTGTGCAAGATACTTTTTCTTTATTAAATTACTTGAACTCTATGTTTAATATTTAATGCTTTATTAAATTTATACTTTTTGTTAAAGTTGGGATTCTAAAAGGACTTATTATAAAAGATGTTTACCAACAATATAGTAGATTATTGTAGATTTAGATCATAAAACAAATAATAAATAAACAGTACAGGACTATAATTTATTCTGTTCTATCCATACTATATGGCAGGATTGCTTAGTTTCCATGTTTTCACACACATATTTCTTCTAAATTAAGGTATAATTTCCTATGTGTGTCTCTAATCCTGCTGATAGCTGCCCTCACTTGCTTCTTTTATATTCGAGGCCAAAGCTTGTACCAGTGAGAGAGGGGAAAGGAAGAAACCAGTCAGTCAGACAGTTAGGGTGGGTCTTGGGTTTTATAGTGGGTCCTCAGTTAAATTATTTCAAACAAAAGAAGAACCTGAAAAAGAATGTTACAGGCACAGATAAGGGATCTTGCCCAGGGGACTTGCCTAAGACATCCCCAAGGCCACGTGGATAAGAAAGGCTACACAGGGGACTTGCTCAGACATGCCTGCAATGGAAAATTCTGTCCCCTGACACATGTGCAGTAAGGGGAACAAAGCAACATGGAGGAACTCAAGCTAAGAGCCCCTATGCACATTAGGATGGGGTGGAACTACCAGAAATGCATGCCTTATGCAAATGAAACACCCAGCCCCCTATTGGTTTCTTGTAAAAGCCTCTGTATCCAAACTGTAAAAAGGCAACCCTTTTTTCTGGGACCCCTGTCTGGAGCAGAAAGATATTATCTTTCTCTTACCTATTAAATTTCTGCTCTAAACCTCACCCTTTCGGTGTCCATGTCCTTAATCTCTGTGGCCATGAGACAACAAACCACAGGTGTTACCCCAGACAATGAGATCACTTCACCATATCAGAGATGTCAAGTACTCCAAGAAACCCCTGCCAATCAAAAATGAAATAAATTTGACTTATCTAGTTACTAGTAACTGAAAGACTCATCATTGCTATTACTTTTTCAGATTTAGCCAATGGTTAGAATATTCTGATCACTACAGATTTGTCTTATATATTAACAAACAATAACAAGAAAGAAGTTAAGGTGGAAGTGTATCATACTCATCCTGGGTTACCTTAATACAAATCATAATGTAATAATTATGATTACAATGATAATATATAACTAAAAATGAAAAAATCTGGGACTTAGAAAAAATAAGCTATAAAAAACAGTGCAGAATCCTTAGACAATGTACTCCATGTGATGGTTACATTTATGCCTCCATTGGTGAGTAGGAGGTAAGGAACATAATATGCACTTTCCTATCCCATGTAATTTTAGAGCTTAGCATCTTCTGATCTGCACTCATCTAAAGAAAGAAGAATATCAAGACAATAGTCAGTGGTTAGTGCATAGGATTGAGTTGTAGCAGTAGGGCGGATCTCAGACCTGTAGGTTGAGTTGAATCTGAATGGAGGCAGACAAAACTGTTAACCCAAGGAAAGGAAAAGATGTTCTCCTCTAACTTCTGTGTCTCCATGAAGGGAGACTGGATGTGACTAAATACAAAAGTAAAAAGAAGGGTAATAGAATTTTGTAGCCTACCGCTTCACAGCTACTTTTGAGATAATTTTAGCAGAGTTCAGCTGAGGGTTTATTCATGATTTCATAAATGGTTGAGAAATAATCTTGGATAAATTGAACCTCATTTAAAAACAATTCTGAAGTGTAAGGAAAAATAATGCCCCCAACTCTAAATATGTCCATTTCCTAACCTCTAACATCATGCCAGTGAATATGATAATGGAAAAGGAAGTTAAAGCTAAAGATGAAATTACAGTTTCCAATTAGCAGACCTCAAGATAGTGAGATCATTCTGGGTTATCCAGGTAAACCCAGTGTAGTCACATGGGCAATGAAAAGCAGAGAGGGAAGACAGAAATGTCAGTCAGAGAGATGTGTTAACGGTATAAGAGACAGGAGAAGCATGAGAGAGACTTGAAAATGGAGGAAAGGAGTTAAAACATGTAGACAACTTCTAGAAGTTGGGAATAACTCTCAGCTTACAGCCAGCAAGAACAGCAGACCTTAGTCTCACAACTGCAGGAATTTACTTGTGTGAACAATCTAAGTGAGCAAGAAAAATTTCCCCTCTAGAATCTACAGAAAGGAAGGCATTCCTGCCAACACCTTGATCGTAGCCCAGTAACACCTGTACAGGATTACTGATATACAGAAATATAGAATAATAAATTAGTGGGGTTTTTTCCAGGTGCAAAGTTTGTACTAATTTAGGAGAGTAGCATTAGGAAACTAATACAGATTGATATTATAAATGAGGTGCTAGTTATCTGAAAATGTTTAAATGACTTTGGAATGTTTAAATGACTGGGAGGGGGTGGAAGCTGGAAAAACGTTGAGGAGCATGTAGAAAATCCTAGACTGACCTGAACACACAGCTTGTAGAAGTCTGCACTTGGAGAATGCTGCCAGTAAAGGCTCAGAATAAAGGGATAAAATTATTACAGTAAACTAGAGAACAGGGAATTCTTCTCACATAGAGGCAGAAATCTTATTGGAATTGTGACCTGCATTTCTGTGAAAAGCAGAAGTAGTAAAAAAGGCACTAGGATACCTAGCTGAGCAAATTTCCAAAAAAGTGTTAAAGGTGCAGCTTGATTTGTTCTTGGTGTTTATAGTAAAGTGCAAAAGGAAAGAGATAAATTGAGAGAACTGTTAAGCAAAAAGGAAACAGGTCTTAATGACTAGGGAACTTTTTGGCCTGTCTTAATTGCAAAAGACACTAATATTAGGAGATCTACTGTCAGGAAAGTTGATTCTGGAAAGAAAGCCAATGGTGTGGCCAGACAACATTTTGCCTTGATATGGTTTGGCTGTGTTCCCACCCAAATCTCATCTTGAATTGTAGCTCCCATAATCCCCATGTATTGTGGGAAAGACCCAGTGGGAGGTAATTGAACCATAAGGGTGGGTTTTTCCCATGCTGTTCTTGTGATAGTCAATAAGTCTCATGAGATCTGATGGTTTTATAAACAGCAGTTCTGCACACACTCTCTTGCCTGCTGCTATGTGTGATACGTCTTTGCTCCTCCTTTGTCTTCTGTCATTATTGTGAAGCCTCCCCAGTCATGTGGAACTGTGACTCCATTAAACATCTTTCTTAAGATAAGATAAATTACGCAGTCTCAGGTATGTCTTTATTAGCAGTAGGAGAACAGACTAATATAATAAATTGGTACCAGTAGAGTGGGGTGCTGCTGTAAAGATACCCAAAAATGAGGAAACAACTTTGGAACCGGCTAACAGGCAGAGGTTGGAACAGTTTGGAGGGCTTGGAAGAAGACAGAAAAACGTGGTAAAATTTGGAACTTCCTAGAGACTTGTTGAATGTCTTCGACCAAAATGCTGATAGTAATATGGAAATAAAGTCCAGGCTGAAGTGGTCTCAGATGTAGATGAAGAACTTCTTGGAAATTGCAGTAAAGGTCACTCTTGCTATGCAAAGAGACTCACAGCATTGTGCCCCTGCCCTAGAGATTTGTGGAACTTTGAACTTGAGAGAGATGATTTAGGGTATCTGGCAGGAGAAATTGCAAAGTGGCAAAGCATTGAAGATGAAGCAGAGCATAAAAGTTTTGAAAATTTGCTGCCTGACTATGCAACAGAAAAGAAAAACCCATTTTCTGGCGAGAAATTCAAGCCAGCTGCAAAGATGTAAGTAAGTAATGAGAAGCTAAATGTTAATCACCAGGACAATGGGGAAAATGTCTCCAGGGCATGTCAGAGACCTTCATGGCAGCCCCTCCCATCACAGGCCCAGAGACCTAGGAGGGAAAAGTAGTTTCCTGGACCAGGTCCAGGGACCCCTGCTATGTGCAGCCTAGGGACTTGGTGCCCTGTGTTCCAGCTGCTCCAGCAGTGGCTAAAGGGGCCAAGGTACAGTTTTAGTCATGGCTTCGTGGGACGCAAGCCCCACACCTTGACAGCTTCCACGTGGTGTTGAGCCTGTGGGGGCCCATAAGCCAAGAATCGAGGTTTGGGAACCTCTGGCTAGAATTCATAGGATGTATGGAAATGCCTGGATGTGCAGGCAGAATTTTGCTACAGGGACAGGGCCCTCATGGAGAATCTGTCAGGGCAGTGAGGAAGAGAAATGTGGGGTTAGAGTCCCCACACAGAGTCCCCACTGAGGCACTGCCTAGTGGAGATGTGAGAAGAGGGCCACTGTCCTCCAGACCCCAGAATGGTAGATTCACCTGCAGCCTGCACTATGCACCTGGAAAAGCCACAGACACTCAATGCCAGCTAATGAAAGCAGCCCACAGGGTGCTTTATTCTGCAAAGCCACAGGGGCGGAGCTGCCCAAGGCTGTGAGAGCCAACCTCTTGCATCAGCATGACCTGGATGTGAGACATGGAGTCAAAAAAGATCCTTTTGGAACTTTAAGTTTTAATGACTGCCCTATTGGATTTCAGACTTGTGTGCCCCCCCTCCCCCTTCATTTTTGCCAATTTCTCTCATTTGGAGCTAGTATATTTACCCAATGCCTGTACCCTCATTGTGTCTAGAAAGTAACTAACTTGCTTTTGACTTTACGTGCTCATAGGTGGAAGGGGCTTGTCTCAGATGAGACTTTGGACTTGGATTTTTGAGTTCATGCTGGAATGAGTTAAGGCTTTGGGGGACTGTTGGGAAGAAATGATTGGTTTTGAAATGTGAAGACATAAGATTTGGAAGGGGCCGGGGCAGAATGATATGGTTTGGTTGTGTACCCACCCAAATCTCATCTTGAATTGTAGCTCCCATAATCCCCACATGTCATGAGAAGGCCCCAGTGGGAGGTAACTGAACCATGGAGTGAGTTTTTCCTATACTGCTTTCATAGTGAATAAATCTCATGAGATCTGATGATTTTATAAAGAGCAGTTCTTCTGCACAGGCTCTCTTGACTGCTGTCATGTAAAATGTGTCTTTCCTCCTCCTTCACCTTCTGCCATGATTGTTAGGCCTCCGCATCCATATGAAACTGTGAGTCAATTAAATCTCTTTCCTTTAAAAATTATGCAGTCTCAGGTATGTCTTTATTAGCAGCATGAAAACACACTAACACATTGCTAATACCTTAATCAGTAAGATACAAGGTCACAGTGTTTTGTTGTTATTACTCATGTATACTAAATTAATTCTTTTTATTGATACATGATAGTTGTACGTATTTTGTGGTACATGTGATACATGCATACATTGTCTAATGATCAAACCAGAATAATTGGAATATTCATGACCTCAAAGATTTATTTTTTCTTTATGTTGGGAACATTCCAGTTTTTCTCTGTTAGCTACTTTGAACTACAGAATAAATTATTGTTAACTATGGTCAAACTACTGTACTATCAAATTCAAGATCATATTCCTTCTATCTAACCTCACTTGATACCCATTAACCAACCTCTTTTCATCCCCTTTTCACACTCCCCCGAGTCACTGTTAACTATTATTCTACTCCCTATCTCCACAAGACCCACTTTTGTAGCTCCCACATATGAATGAGAACATGCAGTATTTGCTTTCCTGTGCATGGCTTATTCACTTAACATAATGACCTCCAGGTTCACTCACATTGCTGCAAATGTCAGGGTTTTATTCTTTATTGTGGCTGAATAATACTACTTTGCATACATGTACCACATTGCTTTATCCATTCATCCACTGATGGACACTTAGATTAACCCCATATCTTGGCTACAGTGAAAAGTGCTGCAGTGAAAATGGGAGTGCAGATATCTCTTCAATACACCTATTTTCTTTCATTCAAATATATACCCAGCAGTAGAATAACTGAATCATATGGTAAATATATTTTTAGATTTTTTAAGGAACTTCAATACTTTTTTGCATAGTGATTGTACTAATTTACACTCACACTAACAGTGTATAAGTGTTTCCCTTTCTCTACATCTTCACCAGCCTCCATTACTTTTTTATCTTTTTGATAAAAGCCATTTGAACAGAAGTGATGTAGTATCTCATTGTGGTTTAATTTATACTTCTCTGATGATTAGTGACACTGAGCATTTTTCACATACCTATTGGCCCTTTGCATTCTTCTTTTGAGAAATGGCTATTCAAATTATTTGCCCATTGTTTAAGCAAATTTATCTAACTGCTTTTGCTATTGAGTTGTTTGCAGTCCTCATATATTCTGGTTATTAGTCCCTTGTCAGATGAGTAGTTTGCAATGTTTCTTCTACCATTCTGTAGGTTGTCTCTTTACTTTGCTGATTGTGTCCTTTGCTTTGCAGAAACTTTTCAGCATGACATAATCCCATTTGTCTTCTTTTGCTTTAGTTGCCTGTGCTTTTGAGGTCTTGCTCAAAAATCTTTGCTCAGATCAGTAACCCAAAGTACTTCCTGAAGGGTTACTTTTAGTAGTTTCACAGTTTTTGGTCTTAGATTTACGTTTTTCATCCATTTTGATTTGGTTTTGTATATGATGAGAAATAATGCTCTTCTGCATATGTTTATCCAGTTTTCCCAGCACAATTTAGTGAAGATATTATCTTTTCACAATGTATGCTCCTGGCAATTTGGTTAAAAATGAATTGGCAGGGCCAGGCACGGTGGCTCATGTCTGTAATCCCAGCACTTTGGGAGGCCCAGGTGGGCCGATCACCTGAGGTTGGGAGCTCCAGACCAGCCTGACGAACATGGAGAAACCTCGTCTCCACTAAAAATACAAAATTAGCAGGGTATGGTGGTACATGCCTGTAATCCCAGCTACTTGGGAGGCTGAGGCAGGAGAATTGCTTGAACCAGGGTGGCGTAGTTTGCAGTGAGCCGAGATCATGCCATTGCACTCCAGTCTGGGCAGCAAGAGTGAAACGCCATCTCAAAAAAAAAAAAAAAAAATGAATTGGCTGTAAATGTATGCATTTATTTCTGGGTTACCTTTTCTGTTCTATTGAACCATTTTCTGTTTATATTATAGTACTGTGCTGTTTTTGTTGCTATGGCTAACTCCAGCTTTATTCTTTTGGCTCAGGATTATTTTGGCTATTTGGAGACTTATGGTTCTATAGAATAAATTATTTTATGATTTGTTTCTATTTCTATAAGGAATATCATTGACATTTTTATAATAATTGCACTAAATCTGTAGATCACTGGCCTTTTAAAAGCATTGATTCTTCCAGTCCATGAGCATGCAATATCTTTTCCTTTTTTATGTGTCCCATTTAATTTTTTCATCAGTGTTTTGTAGTTTTCCTCATATAGCACTTTCACTTCTTTGGTTAAATTAATTCCTAGATATTTTATATATTGTGTCTGTTATAAATTGGATTACTTTCTTGAATTTTTTTAATTTTTTGTTGTCGGCATCTATAAATGACAATTTTTATATACTGGTTCTGTATCCTGCAATGTTACTAAATTCACTTTTCAATTCTAAAAGTTTTTTGGTGGTGTCTTTAGGTTGTTGGAAATATAATATCATTTTACCTGTGAACAAGATCAATTTGACTTCTTCCTTTCCAGTTTGGATTCCCTTTATTTTTTTCTCCTACCTAATTGTTCTGGTCAGGATGTCCAGTACTATGTTGAAAAAAAGTAATGAAAGTGGGCATCCATGTCTTGTTTTAGATCTTGGAGAAAGGTATTTAATTTTCCCCCATTCAGTACGATGTAATATGTGACACTGTCATATATGGTTGTTTTATTAGTTATTTATTTGAGACAGCATCTCACCCTGTCACTCAGACTAGAGTACAGTGGCATAATCATGGCTCATGGCAGCCACGACCTCCCAGACACAGTTGATCCTCCCCAGGCTGGTCTCAAACTCCTGGGCTCAAGTGATCCACACACCTCTGCCTCCCAAAGTGCTGAGATTACAGATCTGACCCACCACACCCGGCTCATGTATGGTCTTCATTGTTTTGAGGTATATATTGAGTTTGTTGAGAGTTTTTATCATAAAATGATGTTGAATTTTGTTGAATGCTTTTTCAGTGCCTATTAAAATGATCAGATGGTTTTTACACTTTATTCTGTTGACATGATGCATCTCTTTATTTATTTGTGTATGTGCAACCAACTTTGCATCCCTAGAATGAATACCATTTTATCATGGTAGGTAATCTTTTAAATTTGTTATTTTGTTAAGGATTTTGTTAAGGATTTTTTCATTTATGTTCATCAGGAGTATTGTCCTGTAGTTTCATGTTTTTGTTGTTGTATCCATGTCTGATTCTGGTATCACAATAATGTTGGCCTCATAAAATGGGCTTGGAAATAGTCACACCTCTTTAATTTTTTTTGGAAAAGTTAGTAGAATTGGTATTAGCACTTCATTAAATAGTTGGGAGAATTCACCTGTGAAACTGTCAGGTCCTGGGTTTTCCTTTGTTGGGAGACATTTGATTACTGCTTTCATGTTGATACTTGTTACTACTCTGTTCAGGTTTTTTTATTTCTTCATGGTTCAATCTTGATATGTTGCACGTGTCTAGGAAGTCATTCACTCCTTCTAGGTTTTCCAGTTTCTTGGCATATGGTTGTTCATAAACTTGCTAATGATTCTTTGTATTTCTGTGGTATCAGTTGTTATGTCTCCTTTTTCATTTCTATTTTCACATAGCTTGTCTTTGAGCTCACTGATTTTTTTCTTATGTGTCATCCATTCCTATTTTGAGAGCCTCTAATGCATTTTTAGTTCAGCAGATATATTTCTCAGTTTTAAGATTTCTGCTGGATTTATTATTATTTAAATCTCTTTGTTGAATTTCTCTAATAAGTTTCTGAATTACTTTTCTTTGTTATCTTTTAGCTTGTTTGGCTTCTTTAGAACTGCTATTTTGAATTTTTGATCTAAGACCTTGCACATCACTATCTATCTCATTAGGTTTGGTCTTACTGTTTTATCTGTTTGGGGAGTTCATGGTTCCCTTGCTTCCTGTTGTTTCTTATGAATGTATATCGATGGTTTCACAATGAAGTATTAGTTAATTTTATTCCAGTCTTCACTGTCTTGCTTGTTTTAGTCTTTCTAGGGTATGTTTGCTTAGAGGTTCTTTGCAATTGCCTCTGATTCTCCATAATCTCAAGCTGCTACCTCCTAAATGGCACCATAAACCCAGGTTTGCCTCTACTCTCACAAATGTTAAACCACTGCCTGACTGAGATTGGTAGGTGGGGGGATACCAGAAGGAATATGTGTGGGAAGACTGGCTATGCATACATGCCCAGAAGACCCATGGAGTGTGGCTGCTACAGCATGGTGCTATTGAACATCCATTCTGATTTGAAACCTCCTTTAGCTGAGATAAACAACAGAGTTTCAAAAACTGGGGTTTCCATTCCTGGTTCATCTCTCTCTCCAGTTGTCTTCAGGGGTTTTTTCTCCTACAGGTTGAATTACCATTCAACCCAGCAATCCCATTATTGAGTATATACCCAAAGGAATATAAATCATTCTACCACAAAGACATCTGTACACGTAGGTTTATCACAGCAGTATTCACAATAACAAAGACATAGAATCAACCTAAATGCCCATCCACAGAAGACTGAATAAAGAAAACATGGTACATATACACCATGCAATACCACACAGCCATAAAAAAGAATGAGATCATTTCCTTTGCAGCAACATGGATGAAGCTGGAGGCCATTTTCCTCATAGAACTAACACAGGAACAAACAACAAATACCACATGTTCTCACCTAAAAGTGAGAGGTAAACATTGAGAACAAATAGACACAAAGAAGGGAACAACAGCCACCAGGGCCTACTTGAGGATAGAGGTAGGAGGAGGAAGAGGATCAAAAAACTACCTGTGGTATCCTACACTTATTACCTGGGTGATGAAATAATCTGTACACGAAACCTCCATAATATGCAATTTAACTATATAACAAACTTGCGCATGTATCCCTGAACCTCAACCAAAAATTTAAGAAAGAAAAAGATAAAAAAAAAAAAAGAAAGAAAGAAATTGTGAGTCCTAAAGCAATTATCAATACGCAGTGCTGGCAGATTGGGAGCAGGGCCTCGAGGATGGAGAATTCCTTTTCTCTTTTCATCTGGTTGGAGTTTTTAACTTTTCTTTTTTTTTTTTTTTTTGAGACAGAGTCTCGCTCTGTCGCCCAGGCTGGAGTGCAGTGGCGGATCTCAGCTCACTGCAAGCTCGCCTCCCGGGTTTACGCCATTCTCCTGCCTCAGCCTCCGAGTAGCTGGGACTACAGGCGCCCGCCACCTCGCCCGGCTAGTTTTTTGTATTTTTTAGTAGAGACGGGGTTTCACCGTGTCAGCCAGGATGGTCTCGATCTCCTGACCTCGTGATCCGCCCGTCTCGGCCTCCCAAAGTGCTGGGATTACAGGCTTGAGCCACCGCGCCCGGCGAGTTTTTAACTTTTCTATGGCCCAGAAATCCTCTCATCCTCATATTTGAGTTTTGGAATATTGCTAGGGATGACCTTGGTGTTGAAGATCATTTTGGTTTTCTTTGAAGGACAGTGAAGCCAGATTGCATCTACTCTGCAATTTTGGTGACATCACTCCCCAAAGTCACAGTATTTTTACACAAAAGGCCCTTTTATGAGATTCTGGGTGTGACTCACAGAACTGTTCAAAGTATACAGTATCTAGAAAGCTCAAGAATATTGTCCCTCAGCCACCTCAGCAAAAGTTAAATACAGAGTTGAGATTTTCTAGGAAAGATCAATGACAAATCCAGAGAGTGGAGCTTTGAGCCCCAAGGTCAGAGCCAAAAACCACATAGGAGAATTACAAGGCCTTGAAAGCTGATGGAGTTTGCCTGGATACATTTTAAGTTTTGGGAATCCTTTCTCTTTTGTTTTCTCTGGTTTTAAAGCAGAATGTCTGTAACCATTACTTATGCCTTTTCTGTCATTGCATTTTGGGATAAGGTAACATGATTCTTTAATTATGCAAGTCCAGGGATGGAGAAGGATTGTTTCCCAAGACAGATTACACCTACAGCCTCACCCATAGGTGACTTACACAAATTAAATTATGAGATGTGGAACTATTGAGCTAATGAGACTTCAATGAAATTTTGGACCTTGAGTTGATGCTGTAATAATGAGACTTTTGAGGAACTTAGGATGAGATAAATCTATTTTGTGGATGTGCTTGACATGAATCTTCAAGAGACAGAATGTGGACTCTTTTATGCTAGCCTTCCACCAGGATACCTAAACTAAAAAAGAATGACTGTTTTAAATATTAATTGCCCTGATGAACAATGACATTGAGCACCTTTTCATATTCATTGTCCAGTTGAATTCCCTGGTTTGTGAAGTACCTTTTCAAGTCTCTTGACCATTTTTATATGGTGCTATATGACTTTTTAATTGACTTGCAAGAATCTTTACATATTTTAAATACAAGTCCCTTATTTTAATATGTGTTGCAAATATCTTTGTCCACTGTGTGACTTATTTTTTCATTATATTATTCAGAATACTAGATATTTTTAATTTTAATGTAGTTTAAAGTATTCATACATTTTGTGTCATGTATAAAAAAATCTTTTCTATTCCCAAATAATAGATCCCTTTGAATATTTTTCACCTAGAAAACTTGTTTGCCCTTCACATTTAGATCTACAATTCACCTAATACTGATTTTTGTGAATGGTGTGATATAGTATGAAGTTTACTATGTTTTGTATATAGACTTTCAAGTAAGCCACTGTCATTTATTTTAAAAACAAACAAAAGACATATATCACTCTCCTCATGCTCTGCATAAACCATTGTCATATAGCAAGGGTCCAAAAGTTTCTTGCCTCTCTATACTATTCCATTGGTGTATTTTTTGTCCTTGAACCAAGAACACACTGTATCAATTGCTAAGGTTTTACAATAAGTCTTGGTATTAATCCTTCCAATCTGATTTTTCACCTACATTTTTTTTTTTGTTAGGCTTCATCCCTCGAATTTTCATATAATGTGAAGAATTCGCTTTTCAGTTTTTAGTAAAAAAGGTCTTTGTAAATTTAATTAGGATTTCACGGAAAGTATACATGAAATTGTAAAAAAAAAAAAAAAAAATTGACATTTTCACAATATTGGTCCTTCCAAACTATGAACATGATATCCTTTAAAATTACATTGTTTAATACTTAATAGTTTTCCATACTTGTCTTACACATTTTTGAAAAAACTTATTCATACTTGACAACAGTACGAGATGTCTCAAAAACACCCACTCTATTCACAATATTTACGTATGCTATTATAAATGGTAGCTTTAAAAAGCACTGAAGTGTTTATATTAACCTTGTATCATGCAATGTTTCTTAAAGCTTTTTAAATAAATATCCGCCCTCTGTTCTCTAAGAAATGAGTACCAAGGCACCAATTCAAGCTTGGATTTTAAGAAATACTTAGCTAGTTTTATGCCTAGCCACTGGAAGTTCCTAAGATTACAACTTTAGACAATGAAAGACATGTAAATATCTAAGAATTACCAACTAGATCATTTGGCGCTGCTCTAGCCTTACACAAACTACCTGTACTTAGAATACAATCCAAAATCTATAATATCCTACAAAGCATTGTACAGTCTGATTATTGCCCAACTCTTCAGCTTCATCTCTTACTATTTTCTCCTTTACTTGCTATGATCTAGACACATTACCAATTTGTAGCATTTCCAACAAGTTTGTTCTTACCAGAGTTTTCTCATGTGTTGTTTTGTATGCCTAGATTTCTCCCTTTTTTTTTTTTTACTTCTTACTTGTGGCTAATTTGTATTACTTACAATTGGCTTTGTCTAAATATGGATTTTATGATGAAGATTTTCTATCCTTTTAGATTTGATAATTCCACATTATAATCCTTGTTCTATTGTTTTTTCTTTATAGCACAAAGTATAATGGACATTAAAGTATTAGGTTTGTAATAATGATTAATGGTTGCTGAAGTGCCATGAAAGATAATGATTATGTCCTATTCATTGATGTTTGTCTTCTTGACTTATACTGTATCTGATACATTATGAGAATCAATAAATAGATGTCAACAGAATGAAAATAATAATAGATCATGAATGAATGAATATTTGAGCAAAAACAACACAGGTAGTAAGCAACAAAACTGCAATGGAAATTCAGGAAGAACTATCATGTGAGGCATCAAAGTAAAGAATCAGAGCCGATTTATAGAAATTATGCTAATTCAATAAGAAGGAAATGGGAGGGTCATTAAAGAATGTGAGTCTAATTTGCAAATACTTTCTCATACCCTGAGACAGAGCCACAAATATTTTCTGTAAGATTCCTGCACTGCTAGTGGTAATAGGGAAAGTAATTAAAAACCACCTATACGGTGAAAGAAGCATTCAAAAAATTATCCATGGAAGGATGAAAAGAAAGTGAAAAAAAAATTCTAAAGAGAGAGATTTCCTCAAATTCATGAATTTCCACATACTTGATGAAGTTAATCATTGTGTCTTTCAGTCAAGTAAAATTATACTGTACTCTTTCAAAGAAGAAAAACATAATATACAGCTAAAAATACTGCCAAAATGTTCCTTGTAAAGTTGCTAGGTCTGTATAATTCTTTGTAGTTAGTAGTATTGGATCTATGCTTCAATTTATTGTCATCAGCAAAAGTAATTAATGTGCTTTTTACCAGGGCCTCTAGACCCTTAATAGAAATGTGTTGAACTTTTAATGGCATGATAGATCAAAAAGTTTATTTTGGAAAATTATTGTCCATCAAATGTATGGTTTTTTCACATAGAGAGTATCAGTCAATTGTTTTTATTCAGAATAAAAATACAAATTCAAGCACAGTAATATACCTGGGCTTTTGTCTATTTTTTAGTAGATTCTTGGGGGAGTATCTAAGTACTGTGGTAATGAGAGTTAATAGGTTTTATAAGGTAGAACTGAAAAATTAGAGAAACAATATGTAAATCTTAAATCTTTACAAACATTTTAATGAGTAAGCAATAGAAATAGTTTGGCCTTTATAGTTTGTTTCCTCATAATTTTACTGAAATATACCACCTGTATATGTGTGAAATATACAACACATAATTCAATCTTATTCTTTTGAAATAATAATGAATGTGTTTCAGATGATTCTTATTTCACCTAGACAAAATTCTAGCATTTACATTATGATATAAATGTGGCAAGTTAAAAATATAAAATACTAAATGACAAGTAGTTTTGTGTATCTTAAAGCCAAGGTATTTGTAAGTATTGATTTAATAGGGAAATGTTATTGACATCTATTCAAAGATTAACCTAAATTTATACTAAAATAGGTTTTGAGTGAGATTGACAGAGTTGTTACCTAGTCCAAGCTTAGGAAAACTGTGAGCTGCTTAGAGGTGAAATCTTAAATGCTTCTTAATTTCTTCACTTAATTACAAAAATATAAAAATTAGAACTATATGCTTTCAAGCATAATTATGTGAATTTCACTTTTTTCATCTGGATATTTCAGCCTTGAAACATCTTTCAAAATTAAAATATATAATACTTTTATTACAAAATTGTGAGTTTTTTATTAGGGATATTTATGCAATAGGCACGCTATTTTTACAATGGTCTCTGATCTATTAAATCCAAACAGATATATGTAGTATTTTATATATTGTATTTTAGAATTTACTTTATCAAAAATATCCTTTCTTTCATTAATATGCAAGTTTTATTTGTCAAAAATATTCTTTTCTTCTGTCTCTCTGTATGTCTACACACACACACACACACACACACACACTCCTATTGTTGCAGAACAACTTATCCCAAACTTTAGCATCTTATAAGAACAAATATAGTTTCTTTTAGATGTAGTGGGTATTTGTGTAGGTTTGTTACATGGGCATGTTGCATAATGCTGGAATTTGGGCTTCTATTGAATTTGTTACCCAAATAGTGAATACAGTACCCAATAGGCAGGTTTTCAATTGTTACTCCCATTCTTTCCCCATTTCGGAGTTCCCATCATCTATTGTTTCCATCTTTATGTCCATGTATACCCAGTGTTTAGCTCCCACTTATAAGTGAGAACAGGCAATATTTGCTTTTCTGTTCCTGTGTCAATTTGCTTAGGATTATGTTCTATAGCTGTAACTATGTTGCTGTAAAGGATGTGGTTTCAATCTTTTTTATGATTGCATACTATTCCATGTATTATATGTGCACCTTTTTTATCCAATCCACTGTTGATGGGCACCTAGGTTGATTCCATGACTTTGCTATGGTTAATAGTGAAAACAACAAATATTTATCATTTCACACAATTTCAGAGGGTCATAAAACCAGAATTGGCTTAGTTAGGTGTTTCTGGCTCAGTATCCCTCATGAAATTTAGTCAAGTTCTGGCCAGGCTGTAGCTACCTCAAGACTCAAAGTAAGCTGAAGAATTAACTTCCAAACTCATGTATATGGTTGCTGGCAAGACTCAGGTTCTCTCTGGCAGCCTTTACAAGGTCTTTACAATCTATCCATTGCTTATCCAAAACATCGAAATTGTTTTCTGAAAAGTTTAATAAATGCATTGGTAAAACCAAATAATCAAAAATGATGATAATTTCAAAATCTAGACATTCCGAAAATCATCTCATACTTGCTGATTTTGAGGGACAAAAAAGATAAATGTACCATTAAACTTGTTCATTGCTTTTCAGTTCTCACCACTAAAGCAATTAACAATTTGTTACTCCATAACGTGAAGGAAAAAAATTACAGAATTATGACAATCTCATCTAGATTCAAATTTTAAAAGCTTGATGGTCACTAGACTGTTAGAAAATAAGTCTGTTAACTGTATGGACACTCATATATACTAAGCAAAATTCATGATAAAAAAATTGTGTTCACATGTAACTCCATCCAAAGAATTGTAGTGACTGAAAAATTAAAAGGCTATTGTTTATGATACATTTGTTTAACATTTTAATAATCCCTAAGGCATAGGTGTGACAGAGGTTCCTGTAAAAAATCACTATTAAAATTAGACAGATAATTTTTTTTGTTTTTATAAGATCAATATTGTATTTTAACTATTATATTTTCCACACTGTTTCCCAATTTCATTCATCCAAGGAAATGAAACATGAATACAAAAGTCTAGTACAAGAATGGCAATACAAGAACAGTAGATTTATTCATTTGCGCCTCCAACATGAGGTACATGACATGGTTTGATACAGGCATGCAATGCGAAAAAAGCACATCATGGAAATTGAGGTATCGATCCCCTCAAGCATTTTTCCTTTCAATTACAAACAATCCAATTAAAGTCTTTAAGTTACTTTAAAATGTAAAATGAAGTTCTATTATTGACCAAACTTCAAACAGTCCCATTGATCATCAACAAAAGCATGGTAAATAAACTGTAGTATGAATATAGAGAGAAATAATTTTGATTTGACTTTTGTATACGTTCAGAGACAGGGGTCTAGTTTCATTCTTCTGCATAATGATATCCAGTTTTCCCAGCAACATTTTTGAGTACAATGAAATACTACTCAGCAATAAAAAGGAGAAATAAGTTGATAAAATAACAATGTGGATGAATCTTAAAAGCATTATACTGAGCAAAAGTAGTTAGATACTGTATTATTTCATCCATATAAAAATTTTTGAAAGTGAACAATAATACATGCTGTTGAAAAAACAGATCAGTGGTTATGTAGGGATTAGAGAGAGGGAAGGATTTCAAAAAGATTTGAGAAATTTCTTGTGGGTGAAAGAAATTTTCTGTATCTTGATTGAAGTGTTAGATTCCTGCATGTATGCCTACTTATGTTAAAACCTGTAAAATTGTGTGACTTGAATGTGTGTAGTTTATTGAATATAAATTATACCTCATTCATGTTGTAAGAAAAATAACATAAACATGGATGTCAAGTAAATAATATGCATATTGAAGAGTTTAGGTGTAAGATTTACTGATGTGTGTAACTTCTTTGGAACTGCAATGTGAAAATAAGATAAACTGACAAATTGATGGGAGTATAGATATATATATGGTAAAGCATGTAGAAAAAATTATAATTATAGACTCTAGGTGGAGGTTATGTAGGTATCTTAGGCTGTTCCTGCATTGCTATAAAGGAATATCTGAGACTGGGTAATTCATTAAGAAAAGAGGTTTAATTGGCTCACAGTTTCGCAAGCTGTATAAGCATGGCACCGGCATCTGCTTGACTTCTTGGAAAGCCCCAATGAGCTTTTTACTCATGGTGAAAGGCAAAGTGGAAGCAAGCATGTCACATAGTGTAAGCAAAAGCAAGAGGTGGTGGGAGATGCCACAGACTTTTAAACAACCACATCTCCTAAGAATTCACTCACTTTGATGAAGATAACACCAAGTCACGAGGGATCCACCGTTGTGACCCAAACACCTCTCACCAGGCCCCACCTCCAACATTGGGGATTATATTTCAACATGAGATTTGGGTAGGGACAAATATCCAAACTATATCAGTGCATTTACTATAAGAATATTTTAGATTTTTCTATGTGATTGAAAAAAAATTTGTTGTAAATGGTTTAAAGACCTAGAATGCCTTACTATTTTTAAATGTTGAAAAAATATAAAAATTGTGGTGTGGTAGATCTTACATATGCTATTTCATTAGCTGAAAAACATCCAGCTTCTTTCATGATGTCAGTTTTGTTAGGTATTGAAAGATTGGGCCGGGCGCGGTGGCTCAAGCCTGTAATCCCAGCACTTTGGGAGGCCGAGACGGGCGGATCACGAGGTCAGGAGATCGAGACCATCCTGGCTAACACGGTGAAACCCCGTCTCTACTAAAAGTACAAAAACTAGCCAGGCGAGATGGCGGGCGCCTGTAGTCCCAGCTACTCGGGAGGCTGAGGCAGGAGAATGGCGTAAACCTGGGAGGCGGAGCCTGCAGTGAGCTGAGATCCGGCCACTGCACTCCAGTCCGGGCAACAGAGCGAGACTCCGCCTCAAAAAAAAAAAAAAAAAAAAAGAAAGATTGTTTCTTGATTTACTTGATAATTCATTTGGTCCAAAAAAAGTATTAGAAAGATTACTCTAAGAATACATCACTGTATACTAAGAGAGAACTGGAAAATGTTTGACATCTCAAATCCTCTATATTCACCTCTCTCAAAGAGAATGCATCCATTAATGAAAATGTGCAAAAGGTTAAATCTGGTTATGCCATCAAGATCTGTTAATTGTAATTTCTAGGAACCCAGTGTACTCTGACACATCTCTTCAAGCACTACATCTCATTCTCATACAAAGGACTCTACACTTAATGTTCTCCAACACTCTTCTTGGCAAATACCAACTACCTTACACAGAATACAATAGCCATTATCTCCAGAACAATCTCTTAGACCGAACTTGGCATATAATAGCCATTAAATGCATATTTGTTGAATGGGTAAATAAAATAATATTTTATTTTATCCTTAGTTATTCCATTGACACACCAATACCACTTGTAATTCAGTGAGGAATTTAATAGGACATTCACAGATATGATGCATATACAGATAAAATTCATTTAGCAAAAAAGATACGTGATTTTAAATAGCCAGTTTTATTAACGACTTAAATATAAGAGCGGAAACTCTAAAAGTACTAAAAAAAAAAAAACCACAGGAGTAAAATGATGTTATATTGATCTAGGCAATAATTTTTTTTTTTTTTGATTCGACTTTAAAAGCACAGGCCACAGAAACAAAAATAGGCAACTGGGATTACATAATACTAAAAAGCTCTGCACAGCAGAGGAAACAATCAACACTATGCCGAGAAAATCTATTAATTGGGAGAGAATATTTGCAAGCCACACATATGATAAGGGGGTAATATAAAATATATATAAGGAACTCAAACAACTCAATAGCGAAAAAACTGAAACTCACTTAAAAGTGGGCAAGGGGTACTGATATGACTTGGCTGTGTCCCCACCGAAATCTCATCTTGAATTATAGTTCCCATAATCCCCATGTGTCAAGTGCAGGACCAGGTAGAAGTAACTGAACCATGGGGGTCGTTCCCCCATGTTGTTCTCATGATAATGAGGAAGTTCTCATGAGATCTGATGGCTTTATAAGCATCTGGTGTTTACCCTGCCGGCAATCAATCTTTCTTCTGCTGCCCTGTGAAGAGGTGCCTTTCTCCATGATTGTAAGAGCTCTGAGGTGTCCCTAGCCATGCAGAACTGTGAGTCAATTAAACCTCTTTTATTTATAAATTACCCAGTCTTGAGTATTTCTTTTTAGCAGCATGAGAACAGACTAATACAGGTCATATCAACATTTCTCAAATGAAGATATACAAATGGCCAACAGACATGAAAAATGATCAGCATCACTAATCATTAAGAAAATGCAAATTTAAAACACAATGGGATATTGATATGGTTTGGCTCTGTGTCCCCATCGAAATCTCATTTTGTAGCTCTCATAATTTCAATGTACTGTGGGAGGGAACTGGTGGGAGATGACTGAATTATGAGGGTGGGTCTTTCCTATGCTGTTCTCGTGATAGTGAATAAGCCTCATGAGATCTGATGGTTTTAAAAAGAGGAGTTCCCCTATACAAGCTCATTGTCTGTCTTTGCCTGCTGCCATCCATGTAAAATGTGTCTTGCTCCTCCTTGTCTTCCACTATGATTGTGAGGTTTCTCCAGCCATGTGGAACTGTATGTCCAATCAAACCTCTGTTTTTTTGTGGTGGTTTTTTTTTTTTTTTTTTTTTTTTGTAAATTGCCGAGTCTCAGGTATGTCTTTATCAGCAGCATGAAAATGGACAAATATAGTAAATTGGTACCAGTAGAGTGGGGTGTTGCTGAAAAAATACCTGAAAATGTGGAAACAACTTTGGAACTGGGTAAAAGGCAGAGGTTGGAACAGTCTGGAGAGCTCAAAAGAAAACAGGAAAATGTGGGAAAGTTTGGAACTTTCTAGAGACTTGTTGAATGGCTTTGACCAAAAGCTTGATAGCAATATGGACAATAAGGTCCAGGCTGAGGTGGTCTCAGATAGAGATGAGGAACTTGTTGGGAACTGGAACACAGCTGACTCTTGTTATGTTTTAGCAAAGAGACTGGTGGCATTTTGTCCCTGCCCTAGAAATTTGTGGAACTTTGAACTTAAGGGAGGTGATTTAGGGTATCTAAATCACCTAGATACTAGATGTCTAGCAGAAGACAGTTCTAAGCAGCAAAGCATTCAAGAGGTGACTTGGTTGCTGTTAAAGGCATTCAGTTTTATAAGTGAAACAGAGCATAAAAATTTGGAAAATATGCAGCCTGACCATTTGATAGAAAAGAAAAACCCATTTTCTGAGGAGTAATTCAAGCTGGGGGCTGCAGAAATTTGCATAACTAACCAGGAGCTGAATGTTAATCCCCAAAACAATGGGTAAAATGTCTCCAGGGTATGTCAGAGGTCTTCACAGCAGCTCCTCCTGTCACAGGCCTGGAGGCCTAGGAAAAAAAGTGGTTTCATGGGACTGGCCCAGGGTCCCCCTTTTGTGTGCAGACTTGGTGCCCTGTGCCCCAGCAGTCCAGCTGTGGCTGAAAGGGGCCAACATAGAGCTCTGGCCATGGCTTCAGAGAGTGCAAGTCCCAAGCCTTGGCAGCTTCCCCATGGTGTTGAGCCTACGAGTGCACAGAAATCAAGAACTGAGGCTTGGAAAGCTCCATCTAGATTTCAGAAGAAGTATCCAAATGCCTGGATGTCTAGGCAGAAGCCTGCTGCAGGGGTAGGCCCTCATGAAGAACCTCTGCTAGGGCAGTGAGGAAGGGAAATGTGGGGTTGGAGCTCCCACACAGAGTCCCTACTGTGGCATCACCTAGTGGAGCTGTGAGAAGAGGGCCACCATCCTCCAGACCCCAGAATGGTAGATCCACTGACAGCTTGCATCCTGCTCCTGAAAAAGCCACAGACACTCAATGCCAGCCCATGAAGGCAGCCAGGAGGGAGTCTGTACCCTGAAAAGCCACGAATGCGGAGCTTCCCAAGACTGTAGGAACCTACCTCTTGCAACAGTGTGACCTGGATGTGAGGCAGGGAGTCAAAGGAGATTATTTTTGAGCTTTAAGATTTGACTGCCCCACTGGATTTTGAAGTTGCTTGGGCTTGTAGCCCCTTTGTTTTGGCCAATTTATCCCTTTTGGAATGACTGTATTTACTCAATGCCTGCCTGTACCCCATTGTATCTAGGAAGTAACTAACTTCCTTTTAATTTTACAGGCTTATAGATGGAAGGGACTTGCCTTGTCTTAGATGTGATTTTGGACTTTTTAGTTAATGTTGATATGAGTTGAGACTTTGGGGGACTGTTGGGAAGGCATGATTGGTTTTGAAATGTGAAGATATGAGATTTGGGAGGGGCCAGAGGTGGAATAATATGGTTTGGCTCTGTGCCCCCATCCAAATCTCATCTTGTAGCTCCCATAATTCCCATGTGTTATGGGAGAGACCTGGTGGAAGATGATTAAATTATGGAGACTGGTCTTTCCTGTTCTGTTCTCATGATAGTGAATATGTCTCACATGATCTGATGTTTTTAAAAAACGGAATTCCCTTGCATAAGCTCCCTCTCTCTCTTTGCCTGCTGCCATATATGTAAGCTGCTGACTTGCTCCTCCTTGCCTTCCTCCATGATTGTGAGTCTTCCTTAGCCATGTGGAACTGTAAGTCCAATTAAACCTCTTTCTTTTGTAAATTGCCCAGGTGTGTCTTTATCAGCAGCATGAAAACAGACTGATACAGATATCATCTCATGCCTGTGAGAATGTATATTATAAAAAACATGAACGATAACCAATGTTGGCAAGGATGTGGAGAAGAGGGAACCCTTGTACACCATTGGTCGGAATGTAATTCAGTAAAGTCATTATGGAAAACTGTATAATAGTTTCTTAAAAAGTTAGAAATAGAATTACCATATAATCCACCAGCCCCAGTTCTGGGTAATTACTCAAGAATATTTAAAAACAATCTATCAAAGAGACATCTACACTCACATGTTCATTACAACATTATTCTCAATAGCCAAGTTATAGAATCAACTTAATTGTTCATCAGCAGATGGATAAAGAAAATGTGGTATAAATACACAGTGTAATACCATTCAGCCTTAAATGTTAAACAAAAAAAAAAAAAAAGTCATTTGTAACAGCATGGAAGGAATTGGAGAACAATAGGTTAACTGAAATAAACCAGGCACAGAAATAAAAACACTACCTATATGGAATCTAAAACAATAAAACTAATAGAGGCAGACAATTGAATGGTTTACAGAAGATGGGGTTGAGGGGAATAGGAAGATGATGGCCAAAGGACATAGAATCTTAGTAGAACAGGAAGAATATAGGGTTCTTTTTAAGATTTATTGCACAGTATGGAGAATATAGTTAATAATAGAGCATTGTACCTTTCAAAATTGCTGAGAAAGTAAATTTCACATGTTCTTACAAAAATAAAATTTAAGTATTTGAGGTAACGAATATGTTAGCTAGCATGATTTCATTATTCCATATTGTGTTCATAAATTTTAACATCATTTTGTGCCCCCAAAATGTATACAATTATAAATTGTCAATTCTCAGGTTTTTAAAAGAATCAAATATTGAATTGACCACCATTTCATTTCTGTAATCAAGCTTCTGCCAAGTTAAATTGAGACAAGTAATATATGAGAAAGATAATCAAATAGCAAGACTAAAAACTCATTCAACTATGTGTACTAAGCTCTTTTTCAATATCAAGTCACAAGGCCTGTAATGATTTAAATTTCTATAAAAACACTTATATGGAATACTGGTTTAATAGTTTGACTTATATCAAGAGTAAATATAAGAACATTTGAAGGTATCGATGATTAATTACGTACATTTATGCAACTCACATAGAACTACTGTTAAAAACATTAGTGGTTTGCTTTGAACAAAGATCATAATAAGAAGTCTTAGAATTAATTACAGGAAAAAAATTTCTGTCCTGGAAACATAAATATTCTCAGGTTTCTTTGTTTGTTATTTCTTCAAGACAGTTCAGATCTAAATTTCATTTCACAATGATGATTTTTATTCTAATTATTTATAATCATAGGCTTGATATCTACATATACCTATACACAAAAATACAGAGACATGTGGATATTTATATGTATGCACGTTTATATATGTATGTACATACATATACTTTTTCCCTAGATCTTTCTGCTGAAAGACTAGAAGCAAAATCTCCCCAATAACAATCAGCATACCTACTCCTCAAATCTTGGTTTGTAAAGCCATTTTCTACTAAAAAAAAAAAAAGCAACCAGGGATATTTTAAAAGGGTAGCTGATTCCAAGGCTGGAGGAGGGACAATTACAAGAATCTAAAATATCTTTTTGCCAAAAAGTAAATAAGTACTGAACTAATGACAGTGACATGTTAAAATAACAAAGAACACATTAGAAACAACACCTTTTGTCCAAATCTGGGACAATAAGAACATCAAAATAAATAATAATATGAACTAACAATATTAAAACATTACAACCTACTAAATAAATAAGCCATCAGTCCACACAGAAACAAACAACAAGATGGAACATCCTTACACATAGCAGAAAGCCAACTGATAAAAGAAGAAGAAATGATAGAATTAAGAATTACCCCTTAGCAACTGCTAAAGTTTGAAGACATCTCTAAACTTCGTATGTTGGAAACTTAATCCCCTGTGCAACAGTGCTGCGAGATTGAACCTTTAAGAGAATTAGGTCATGAGGGCTCTGCTCTTGTGAACAGATTATTATAATTTTCCGGGAAGTAGGTTTCTTATAAAAGAACGGGTTTGGTCCCTTTCTCCCTCCCTCACCCACTTGATGCCTTTCACAATGGAATAACACAGGAAAAAAGTGGCCCCTCAATCTTGGACTTCCAGCCTCCAACCATGGGCCAAATAGATTTCTGCTCGTTGTAAATTACCCAGTCTGTGGTATTCTGGCATTGCTGCATAAAATGGGCTATGACAGCAATCATCATGGTAATAAATAATTCAGGCAGGAATCATGAATGGATTCTAAATCTCTTAGGTAAAAACTTAAGAAATAACAATATATTTGCATGGTCTCAAATTATCACCTTACAAAATACCTTTTAATTGCAAAGGAGGAAAAATAGTAACTTTATAGTGGAGTGACCTGGAAGACAACATTTTACCCAGATGATCAAAGATAAAATTATCCGTAATGCATGTACCTCTGGATACAATAACTTAGCATAACTCCTGTGGTATTCTTGCCACAATTGTATGACCTGAATCTCATCCTATGGATACATAAATTAAAAATTTGAAAACAAAATATTTTAAAAAACTGAAGTTGGACAGTCTATGCTATAGGCTAAATGTATGTCCTGATCCCAAATGTGATGATATTTGGAGGTGGGGCCTTGATAAGTGATTAGATCATGAGGGCAGTGTACTTATAAAAGAGACCCCAAAAGACTCTCTTTCCCTTTCCACCATGTAAGGATACAGTGAGAAGACAGCCCTTTATGAACCAGAAAATCAGCTTTCACCAGACAACAAATCTGTTGGTGCCTAGATTATGGAAATTTCCAGCATCCAGGACTGTGAGAAATACATTTCTGTTGTTCATAAATCACCCAGTCAATGGTAGTTTCTTATGGAAGCTCAAGTGGACTAAGACAGTCTACAAAAGTCTGTGCAATTCAAAACCATCAATGTCACGAAATACAATAAAAGATTCAGAAACTGTTTTAGTTTAAAGAATATTAAAAAGGCATGACAACTGAAAATAAAACAAAATTAGTTACCCAATTTTATGTTTGTTTCCTATATCTACTTCTTACTGGATATATGGTCTTGATTAAGATGAATATTCTTTCTGAACTTCATTTTTCTGTAAAATGTGAATAAAACTCTCATCTTATAGACTGGTTATGTGAATCAAGTAGAATATGTAATAATTAGCTTTACTGAGTAAAAACAAAAATCTGTGAGGGATATCATTTACCATGCTTCACTCTGGGAATTAAAATCTTGATTAAAAGTTAATAAAGGATCATCCAATCCAGTTATCTATTTTGAACAATATTTGGATGGCATGCTTAAGAGATTTATAAAGAAAAAAAGGTATTTGTTGGGACTAGCAGAACCTCCATCAAAGATTAATAGCATAAGCTAACCTTACAAATAGCAAGAGTGAACACCTTACAGTGAAGGTTTTATTGAACTTTGCCATTACCCCTCACTAAAGAGCAATGGAAAATCCTTGACCTAATCTTACTACAAGTAACGATTCTTTTATGATAGTCTTTATTCCTTTTTCTTCCATTGATGAATCTACGTCAAGAATATTCTTATTCTGGTCTATTCTGTCCTTTTTTAACAAGGGATTATTCTTGATGTGACTTTTCTCTTTCTGTGTATCTATAAACGTTTTTCTTTTCTATTTTAATAACTTGATGGCTTATGTACATGTGTTATATTTACTAACTCGCTACAACAAAACACATTCTTTCCATTTTTTTTTTACCTATTAACCATCCCCACTTTCTCCCACAGCTCTCATTACCCTTCCCAGCCTCTGGTAACCATCCGTCTACTCTCTATGCTCCTGAGTTCAATTGTTTTGATTTTTACATCCCACAAAAAAGTGAGAACATGTGATGTTTATCTTTCTATGCTTGGCTTATTTCACTTAACCTAATTATTTCCAGTTTCATCCATGTTGTATTTTTCTTTGATAAACTTCAAAGGGAAAATATCTAGTTGGTAGTTCCATTTTTTGTTTTTGAGAAAACTTCATATTTTTTCATACTTACTGTACTAATTTACATTCTCACTAATAGTGCACAGGGTTTCCTTTTCTCCTCACCCTCACCAACACTTGTTATCTTTCATCTTTCTATACTGGCCATTCTAACTGGGGTATGATTATATCTCAACGTGGTTTTCATTTGCATTTTCCTAATGCAAAGTGATGTTGAGCATTTTTTTCCCTTTTTTTTGAGACTGAGTCTTGCTTCACTCAGGCTGGAACATAGTGGCACAATCATAGTTCACTGCCACCTTGAATTCCTGGGCTCGAGGGATCCTCTTGCCTTAACTTCCTGAGTATCTGAGACTATAGGCATGTGCCACCATGCCTGACTAGTTTTCTAATTTTTTGTAGAGACAGAGTCTCACCCTGTTGCCCAGGCTGGTCTTGAACTCCTGGGCTCAAGTGATTCTCCCACTTTGGTCTCCCAAAATGCTGGAATTGTAGGTGTGAGCCACTGTGCCTGGCACTGTTTCTTATACCTACTGACCACACACATATCTTTCTTAGAAAAAAAATTACTAAGATTGCATATCCTAAGTGTTCTCAAGACAAGAAAAAAAATGCAACTACGAATGTTAATTCGCTTAACTGTACTATAGTAATGAGTTCACTATATATGTATATCAAAATATCACACTGTACATTTTAAATATATACAATTTCATTTAAATTTAAAAAATTAAAAGATTTTTATGTTTATTCTTTTTAGAATAAAATTCCACTCAGTTTCTTTCCACTTTTCCTTAACTTGTGATTTAGTTAAACTTTATTTCAATGATACAGTGCATGGATGGCTTCTCTTATTGTTACTCTCACATAAAGTGATGCCTTCAAATCGCCTACTGGTCTCCATGTCTTTACAGGTCTTACACATAGATGGGATCTATTAACATTACTCCTGTGGTGTTGGGGTTATCTCCAGGAGTACAGACGGACAGATAATTATCATTAGCAAAAATTTATTAAGTCCAATCATGCAATTCATTTTAGATAGAACTTTAAGGGGTTAAACAATGGAAAAAATGAAATGCTTGTGATAATTAAGTTTGGATCCAAATAAATAGTCAATAATTGAACAAAAGAAATAGAGCCTCTTAAACCCCTTAATATTATTGTAAACTTTCTAATTTGTAATAAAACTGATCATTTTTAAACTGATGATTAAAAAAAAAGCTAAGGCTGGGTTCAGTGGCTCATGCCTATAATTGTGTATATCAATACACAATTTGCAACATGATAAAGATTCTAAAATGAGTCATGTTATCATTTATTTCATATTAACAAAGGTAAATTGTTTACAAAAGTTATAGAACATGTCTAGTATATTTTTATTTTATGTTAGCATTTAAAAGATGAAGACAAATAATATTTAAAATATCTTCACTTGCACAGCAAAAATCATAAGAGTCTATTTTTTATCCACCTTACATTTCCCAACTTTAGCATGGGTGGCTCTACTTTCATTTCAAGTCTGGTCTGTTAAGGCTTAGTGCAGAAGTTTAGTCCAAAATAACGGTCTCCTAAAATTTTTATCTTACAATTCCTTTCTTTCCGCCAGGTTCTCACCTAGGTGAGACATCACCATAGGACATCATTGCTACTCCTGGTTACCATAGTTTTGTGTTTGTTGTCTTAGCATGTCATTTATGGGTTATAGTGTCCTGCTCATTATTATGCATTTCTTTGAGTTTTGTTGTTATAGCCAGAGAGAGAACATTTGATGTTTGATGGATGGCTATATGGAAACATTCAAAACTTTTTAAGTGGATATGGCATACCAGGAAGACTACTGTTACGACTATCAGGAAGATAATAACAAGAGTCTGGAGTTTGCTTCTTAACCAGTGTCCCTGTGAACCAAGCCAACTAAAATCAAAATAACCAGAAAAGGAGTTTACACATTTGAACCAAGTAGTCTACTCTATAATGTCCAGTGTATTTATCCATGTTGACAATAAAGGTCGTCATCTGAATAGATTTCTCTATGCAGATAATAATAGATAATAGATAATCTAGCATACCATGACTTGGTTAAATTAAAGCAGGAAGTGCAAGTTACTTGCAAAATCTACTAAATGTGGAATTTTAACTACACCATTTTGCTGCCAAGTGAAAGAGGTAGGCATAAGGAAATATTAAGAGGAGTAAGAGTCTCAATATGATAGAAAATCTGGTTCTGATAGTGTTGGAAAAGCTGTCCACAAGCATGAAGTCAGCAACTTCTTGTATTGGTTTGAAGTTTAAATGTCTCCAGTTGTGGCATAGGGTATTCTGGCGAACTCTGTGAGACCCACAGATCTGGCATGAGACTTGTTCCTTGCAATTTACATAAAATTGGTCAGATTTTAGCTTACAGGGCTTCAGTAACTGAGCAGTTTTCATTCTCATTGGAAAGCTGTAGCCATACATTAGAGAAAAGTAGAAGAATTTAGAATCCAGTAACCTATAAGTAGATAGGAAAAACTAAAAAACAATGAAGAGCGCTGCAATCTGATAACAGGTATACTGAGTTTTCTTTTGGAAAATAATTTTTATCTATATAGTGACTCCCATTTCTACCAAAGATAATCATAGTAAGACGAAAGTGGTTGCAAAACAAATTTAGTGTCAAATTTAGCCTGATTATTTATGTATTTATGTGGCACGAATAATTAAATACATCCCTTTAAAATTCGCCATGTGGGAAGTTTTGACAAGGAATTTCAGATTGAACTTCTAAAAATCTGTCAATGCTAAAAAGCCAAACCAAGGCAGACATTCAATGTTTCATTCTGTATCTAATGTCTTGACGTTTCTGAGCCTTCCAGAAAGTGAAAACTTTTGCTCACTCACTGTAAGGCGAGAAATTTTTGAAGCCAGGCATTATCAAATGGGAAATTTTCAAATATAACGTTCCAGTCAAAGCCTTGGTAATATAACAATGTTTTCAAGTGTATCTTGTTATAAAGAAAACAGATTTGTATTGAACTTATACAAATAATATTGCCATAAATATAAGAATACTCACAAATACTTCCTGAATTCTGAAGAGACCAAGGAAAGAGGAAAAGAAAATGTTTCAATTTTTGTTTAGAAAAGTATGTTTTTCCAAATTTTTGTAAGTTATAGAGAGATTAAAGAAAACAGTTTCTTAAATCTTGAAAAGAAAACACTAAAAGAACCAGCAAGGTTTCAAATAAAGCCTTAAAAGCTCATTTTTTTTTTGTCATCAGTTATCTCATGTAATAATTCTAGCTCTGTTCTTGTTTAGCAGTTTAACAAACCCATCAGTTTCTTCATTAGAATTTTGAAAATTCAAGTAAACTTATTAGAAACTTGTACTTATCAGGTTTTTAATTTTTTTTTTTTATTTTTTCCATGAAGCTCCTTAAAGACATACTTCAACACTTCAGGACTGGGCGCAGTGGCTCATGCCTGTAATCCCAGCACTTTGGGAGGCTGAGGCAGACGGATCACGAGGTCAGGAGATGGAGACCATCCTGGCTAACATGGTGAAACTCCACCTCTACTGAAAATACAAAAAATTAGCCAAAAGTGGTGGCGGGTGCCTGTATTCCTAGCTACTGGGAAGGCTGAGGCAGGAGAATGGCGTGAACCCAGGAGGCGGAGCTTGCAGTGAGCCGAGATCGCGTGACTGCACTCCAGCCTGGGCGACAGAGCCAGACTCTGTCTCAAAAAAAAAAAAAAAAAAACACTTCAGGATTATAATTGCTAGCAAGAAGCTTTCAGAAAAGCATGAAAATAAAGGAATTCACAGTAGACATCAAGAATTACAATGGACATGGTTAAAAACCTGATGAGAGTTCATTATAATAATGACACAACTGGCCAAGACATTGGCCAATTCTAAAGCAAAATTATGACTAATATTTCTAAAGCAAAATTATGACTAATAGCATCTCTACCAAGTTATATTAGATTTCTAGGAACTTTATGCAATTTTAGAACACATATTAATAACATTTATATTAATATAACTTGAAGAAGCTTAAACATCATTTTTTATTTTGTCAATGCTTCCCATGTAATTTAACGTATCACATTAAACCAATGGGTTTAATATCTCTCTTTTACAGATCCTTGGAGAAATTCCAGGTATCACTGGAATGTCCCAATGTCGCTTGGCGATTAAAATGATTTAACATTGATTTTTGAGAAGTTTGTCAAATATCAAAGATTTAAAACGTTTAATCAAAATAGGAACATAGGTCACTATGAAATCAAACCAAACTGCTAAAATATGTAAAGGCACAAAGCACAATAAATTATCTTAAAAAATAGAATATCTGCCTCCTAGGCCAGGTAACTAAGAAGTAAAAATAGACTTCTCAAAATTTTCTTTGAAGGAGTGGTTCAGCGCTATGAAAAAATTCTGTTGTTCCAACACATGGCTCAAACTGTAGCCTTGCATTAGTGTATTTTGATATTAATATTCAATTTCTAGAGAGAAACATAAATAATTCCCTTCTCATTTTACTCATCTTAATCATGCCTAAAATTCCTTTCATGACATTTATCTTCCACAAATCTTCTACAACTTGCTTAAACCTTTGGTTCTGTCTTATACTTCTTTTATAAAAAAATCTTGGCATTCTACCTTAGTGTTCCCGGACAGAATGGGGTCTGACTGCTTATTCGTGCAGTCCAATAACGAGATGCAGACAGACTGGGAAAGAAGGGAATTCATTTCTGCAACCAGTTACAGGGAGAAGGCTGAAGTAACCCACCAGACCAACTCAAAACTACAAGTTTTTCCTAGTGTTTATATACATTCAGTGCACCTACAAGCTGAAAGTCAAAGTGTTTCACTCTATGTAATCTTCATCTGGGGTCTGGGGTCTGTCTAGACAATTACTTCAGAGACCTGGAAAAATCAGTTATCTAAAGTTGGTCCTGGTAGAAGGTGTGCAAGAATGCCTCCATTATTTTAATTAAACTCAAAGGTCTGAGAAAGCCCAGGTGGGGTCTTAATGGGCTTGTTTTCACATCCTAGCCTTTGTACTAATGTACCAGTTTCTCCATTTCTTTAATGTTTAACTTACACATTCATCAGAGTTACAGTAAGGTGTTGGTAAAGGCTGACAGCTCTGGTTGCTAATGGAGACCTGGCCTGCCACAATCCCACTGTCAATTTGTGCATGATTTCCATCATGTTAGTTTTAAGCACTTATCTATTATGGGATAGTACAGAGTGTAAGCTATAATATAATAGCAGTAAAGGGAGGTGGGTGACTTATTCTCCCTGGCTACTTCCTGCTGAAGAGGGTCATCGTCAGGAGATATTGGAATGTTAAATATCTACTTGCCATTGGTAGTGTTCCTGGCTTTGGGGACTCAAAGGCAGTGCCTGTTGAAACATGATTTTTTGAGCTCAGGGAATGTTTTGGAACAGCATACAACAACAATATAGTCTACAACATGGTGTTATGCCTATGCCCAGGAGGGTGGCTAGGACAACCAGAATTTTCTGTCACCAAGAAGGTCCTTCACCCAACCAAGATGCTATTAATTTATTGAGAGACAGTGCAGAGCTATAGAGGGCTTCAATCTGTTGGTTCATATTCTTTAAAGCTAAATAAATGTTTTCAGAGTTATTGGAACTATACATATAACATTCATTTTTAACTATAGCTCAAGAAGGAACCTGTGCCCTGGATTATTTAAAGTTTTATTTGTAGGCCATTCAGAAATACTTTTTTTCTAGTTATCCCCCTCACCTGCGACCCTGTCCAGCTTTTATGATTTTCTAGGAAGAAACCCAATTTTCCTTGTATGGGGGGAGACTAACCAAAGCAGTCTCGTGGTACTAGAGAGGGGTAATAGATCCAGCAAGAGACTTGCTGTAGGCTATCTACATATTCTTGTGCCCATTATAGGAAAAGGTTAGAGGTGTAAGCAGAAACAAGAGGAACAGTGAGGAAAAAAATTATAAAATAATAGCTTATCATCTTTTGAACAGAAACCTAAGCCCTTCTATGGGTTCCAACTCCCATTTGGTGGCCTTGGTGGCCTCTGTCATGGATGTTTCATCTAGTAGAAACTTCTTTACCCATATGTGATGGCTTGATGCCCACCCATGGCTTGATGCCCATCAGTTTCAGTGCAGAAATGGCGGTCAGCAACACGTTGTAGGGCCCTTCCCATTTCTCCTGTAGCTGCTGAGTTGGGCCCTCCATTCTTTAGCAGTACTTGATCACCAGACAATGCTCCAGATGGAAGCAAGCTTATGCAAAATGTTAAGAATTTGTCCCATATGAGTAACATCCTGTTTAATAGCTGACTTTCCATTAAGGGCCACCCTAGTAACCAGAGACAGACTAGCAGCAAAGGGTCGCCTAATATATAATTTCATAGGGACTTCACTTACTCCTACTTCTGAGGGTCACTTTTACCTGGAGCAGTGCAATATCAACTACCTGAATCTATGTTGGTTGAATTTCCTGGTGCAGTTTGGCAGTAATTGTTTTTAGTGTTTGATTTATACTTTTAGTCTATCCAGAAGATTGTGGTCTCCATGCTGACTGTGGTCTCCAATTTATTCCACGTGCCTTGTATACTTGGGACAACTGCAAGTCTCTCACAAGGGTAATCAGTTCTGCCTTCTGTGCAGAGGTTCCTATTGGTACAATCTTTGCTTCTATTACCTCTGAAAAGGTTGCCATGGCATATGTAGCATTTCTTTTCCCATTGGCTACCAGGCTGCTCCCATCCACAAACAATATCCAGTCTGCATGCAGCAAGTCTGTATCCTTTAAATCAGGGCAGCTGGAAAACACTTGATAATAATTTCCAAACAATTATTCATGGGGTCCTCTGATTCCTTGGTAGGATGTAGCAATGTAACTGGGTTGAGAGTTCCAGTGGTTTGCAATTTCATAGCGGGGTCATCTAAGAGTCTGGCTTGGTATTTGCCTAACCCACCAGCAGTCAGTCAATAGCCTCCCTTTTGCTAAAGTAGCACTAGTGCCTGATAAGGTATGTATATTGTAATAGGCTTTCCCAAGGTTAGCTTTTCAGCCTGCTTTAATAATAAGTAGTAGTTGGTGGCAAGTGCTCTCAGACAAGGGGGCCAGCCTGTAGCCGCTGTGTCCAGCTGTTTAGAAAAGTAGGCCACCGGCTGTCTTATTTCTCTTAACTTCTGCATAAGGACCCCGAGCACTAGACCCAGTCTCTCATGCATACACAGTTGAAAGGGCTTATGAGGATTTGGGAGCCCCAGGGCTAGGGTGGGGGTTAACTTATGTTTCAGTTGTTTGAATGCATGCTGGTGTTTTGCTCCCAGTCAAACATGTTATTGTTATCTCCTTTCAACAGTTCGAATAGTGACTTGACCAGTAGTCCGTGGTTAGGAATCCATATCCAACAGACAAAATCCTGCCATGTCTAGAAATCCTCTCAGCAACCTTCTGGCAGTGGGTGCTGCAATGGAAGTGATTGTATTTTACCTTTCCATTGTTAGAGCTCCAGTTCCCTTCTGTAAGAAAAAACTTAAGTATTCCACAGTTTGTTGGCATATTTGAGCCTTTTTACTTGAAACCTTATACCCACAGGTTGCTAGATGGTTCAAAGTTTTAATAGTATTATTGTGATATTCTAATTCAGAGGGGGTAGATATTAGTAAATTATCCAAATATTGTAACAGTATCCCATTTTCCAATCTTAAACTCCTTAAATTTCAAATGAAGGCTTTTCCAAATGTAGTTGGAGAGTTTTGAAATCCTGGTGGGAGTACAGTCCAACAATACTGAAACTGCATTGCGGCTTCAGGATCTGTCCATTCAAAGGCAAACAACAATTGACTTTCTGTGTCTATAAGAATGCAAAAGAAAGCATCTTTAAAGTCCAATAGTATAAACCATTTATGATCTCCAGGAAAATAAGGGAACATAGTATACGTGTTAGTTACACTGTGATGTATGTCCTCTAAAATATCCCAGTCTGGGTCCATGTGGCAAATCGTCCTGTCAGGATCTGGAGTGTCATTTGGATTTTCATTATGAAGATGTTGCGCCTCTTGCTTTGCTTTATTTAAAACTAGATACCTTAATGTTTAGGAGAGCCTGCACATCTTCCCAGCGGGGACATTGTGTAGCAAATATAGTGGGGTATTATAGGCCCAATAATATCTGGCTAGAGCTCCTTGCCGATTGACTCCTACTGGGTATTACCATAGTGGGAATAGCCCTGCTTTGGACTTGGTGACTCCCCAGCCAAAATTAGTACCTTGGTAAGTCCGAGAAGAAGACAGTAGCCCTGCTACTTCCCTGCACTCTGGCAGTGACATTCCTTCTCTTTCCTGAGATGGGAAGGCAGCCACTATGGGGTTTAGAGTGTTCATTAATTGTTGGATTTCAAAGGTTTTCTCTCTCCCCTTGGGAGTCAGGACAGACTTTAGCAGTATACCACACCATTAGCTTATTCCCACTTTCTTTACCATCCTTATTAAGCAGTAACATAAATGCCTGGACATAATATATTTTGCCTCATTTGCCTGACCTCTGGCAGAACAATTCTAATTGATAAAGGGTATGAAAATTTAAAGATCCAAAACTGGCCACCATTTCACAGACCCCAAAACACACATTGACCAAGTGTGTTTTGGGGTCTGACCAGTAGATTATTTTTTTAGTCATGGGTGGATAACCAAAGTGCTTCCAATCTGACAAAATTCTCCCTAGAGGACTATTTGTAGGAATAGATGCAGTGTTGCCCA
Source organism: Trachypithecus francoisi (assembly GCF_009764315.1). Taxonomy (NCBI): domain Eukaryota; kingdom Metazoa; phylum Chordata; class Mammalia; order Primates; family Cercopithecidae; genus Trachypithecus; species Trachypithecus francoisi. Next base: position 103,857,028 of record NW_022681471.1, read on the forward strand.
TACTGAGTACTCTAAACTTAACAAATATCAGACAAACAGAACAATTTTCACAAACAAATACAAATAAGTCCTCAAACAAATGCAAAGCAGTTACACAAACGAGTCATATTGCTTTCTCAGTGGTACCAAAACAAATGGCTACGTGAGCCCAAATAGAGGAAATAATAGTCTCCTGGCTTACAATCCACTTACAATCCAGTTTGAATGATCCTTCAAGCACGTTCGCTCCCAACCTCTGCCCTTACCCAGCAATAGAAGGATTTGCATCAGGTAAGTTCATCAGGAAAGTCCTCAGGACAAACCATACCTGGCAGGTGCTGGGAGTCTCCAGTGACCATCTCGTTGCAAGAGGCTGGCCACTGAGTGCAGCTCCCTCCTGTCTGGCTTGTTAGATTTGTTCCTGGACAGAACAAGGTCCGGCTGCTTGCTCTCACGGTTCAATAACAAGATGCAGACAGACTGGGAAAGAAGGGAGTTCATTTCTGCAACTGGTTACAGGGAGAAGGTTGGAGTGACTCACCAGACCAACTCAAAGTTACAAGTTTTTCCTAGTGCTTATATACATTCAGTGCACCTACAAGCCGAAAGCCAAAGTGTTTCACTCCATCTAATCTTTAACTAGGGTCCAGGGTCTGAACAATTACTTCAGAGACTTGGAAAAATTACTTAATCTAAAGTGGGTCCTGGTACACGGTGTGCAAGTACATCTCCATTATTTTAATTAAATTCGAAGGTCTGAGAAAGCCCAGGTAGTATCTTAATGGACTTGTTTTTACATTCTAGCCTTTGTACTAAGGCACCAGTTTCTCCAGTTCTTTAATGTTTAACTTATACATTCATCAGAGTGACAGTAAGGTGTTGGTAAAGGCTGATGGCTCTGGTTGCTAATGGAGACCTGGCCTGGCATATTAGGAAACACGTATTAGAAAAACACGTATTTTCCCTTTTTCCTTATCATTTTAACCATGCAAAGTTTTCTCTCATACAAAAGTAAATGATTACTCTCACTTTTCATCTTTCTTTACCAATAATGCCTCCTCATACTTATAACTTCTTTTCACATCTCTCCTACTAACTAGTACGTTCCTCCCTTGTTTCTATTTCCTTCCCAATTCTGTATTTTGGAACAATCTGGAATAATCTCTGAATTTAAAGAATGCTCTTTTAAAACAAAAATACATCCTTCTATTTTTTACAATTTTTCTCAGCGAAAACACATCTTACTTTCCTTCTGTACTTTGCATACCGAATTTTCCCCCTACTTCTAGTAGTTTTCATTACATATATAATTAGAATTCTTAACTCTCAGTAACTTTAATTTTTTGCGAAAACCTAGGAAATAAGCAATTTTGAACTATATCAAACCAACCTTTTTTAAATGTATATTTTACAATATTTAGAAACATGCACTTTCTCATAGAACAATTTTTTAAAAATCTTATTTATAGACTCAAATATATTTAGATGCTCCATACCATATAAAAACAAAATGCCAAAGTATATTAACTTTACGTTTAGGCTTAATCAAAATGTTTTTGTATTTTAACTTTTTCAGAAAATGACCCAGACATTTAACGAGTGTCTATTACTCAATTTCACTTTAACATTTCATGGTACTGTGAAAGAAAAACGAATCTTGGGACCCAAGAATTACTGAGCTAAAGGGAAAAGTCAAGCTGGGAACTGCTTAGGGCAAACCTGCCTTCCATTCTATTCAAAGTCATCCCTCTGCTCACTGAGATAAATGCATATCTGTCTGCCTCCCTTGGAAAGGCTAATTAAAACCTCCAAAGAATGCAACCCTTTTTCTCTACTCTACCTATGACCTGGAAGCACCCTCCCGACTTTAAGTTGTCCCCCCTCTGCCTTTGCTTCCAGTTGTTCCACCTTTCCAGACTGAATCAATGTTCCCCTTACATATATTGATGTCTCATATCTCCCTAAAATGTATAAAACCAAGCTGTGCCCCTACCACCTTGGGCACATGCTGTCAGGACCTCCTGAGACTGTGTCCTTAACCTTGCCAAAATAAACTTTCTAAATTGACTGGGACCTGTCTCGGATATTTGGAGTTTACATTACAAAAAAAAAAAAAAAATTGCTTTTAAATTATGAAGAATTTATAAATGTTTATGCCATTTCTATTTAGCTAATATACTGATTTTTAACAATAATGTTAGAACTCTTTAGGTAAATTTTATGAGACACGAAAGAAAACTAGCCATTATTGTTGATAAAAAGACTCAAACTCTGTAAAATATTTGAAGAGCTTTGTTCTGAGCCAAATATGAGAAATGACCCAAAACACAGCCCCAGGAGATTCTGAGAACATGCGCCCAAGGTGATTAGGCTACAGGTTGGTTTTATACATTTTAGGGAGACACAAGACATCATTCAATACATGTATGATGTACATTGGTTCACCTAGAATTCTGGAAAGGCAGAACAACTAGAAACAGGGAGTAGGGGGCTTCCAGGTCATAGGAAGATTCAAAGATTTTCTGATTGGCAATTAGTTGAAAGAGATATTATCTAAAGAGCTGGAATCAGTAGAAAGGGTTAAGATAAGGTTTCTGGAGACCAAGGTTTTATCATGCAAATAAAGCCTCCAGGTAGCAGTCTTCAGAGCTGTAATTAGACTTAAAAAGGTGTCTGAGTCTTAGTTAATTCTCTCCTGGATCAGAGGAAAGACCTGGAAAGGAAAGGGGATTCTGTACACAATATAGGTTTTCTTCACAAGAAACAGCTTTGCAGGGCCATTTCAAAATATGTCAAAGAAATATATTTTGGGGTAAAATACTTTGATTTCTTTCAGGGCTTGCTTTCTGTTACGTGACACTATAACACTAGACCCAGGCTTAAATTGGGTGTCTTATTGCTACAAAAAGTCTGTTTTGTCAGTCTTAACATCTCAGTTTTAATGTTAATGCTGGTCAGTTGTTCCTGAATTCCAAAGAGAAGAGGGTATAATGAGGCATGTCAGATCCTGAACTAGATTTTCAGTTTTACTTTGAAATGCCCTTGGACTAAAGGGGGTATCTATCTGTAGGTTGGGGGAAATCTCAGAATTTTATTTTTGGTTTATATCATCTTAACCTATTTCCCTCTTAGCCATTTGTTACAGCATGCCAAGGTTAGGCAGTTACCACCTCTTAAAGTCAAATATATGTTTTGTTTTCTGATCAGAAGACACAGCTCTTTTCCAGTCTCCTTTACCAAAATTTTACCCAAGTCACACGAGCCAAAGCATTTGAGTTAGGTTCTTTTTTCATGGTACAACATGTTATTTAAGCACTTACTTTTTCCTTTCGGTAAATTAATTAGAGCTCTCTCACACATTTTGGCAGAAAAGTAAGACAACACATAACATATGTAGACATACAGACACACAGGCAGAAGTGTAACCACCCAACGCAATCACCTTGCCCGCTGCAGAGACAGAGCTGATTTATCAAAATGGGGGAGCTGCAAGGGAGAAAGAGTAATTCACACAGAGCCAGCTGTGTGGGAGACAGGAATTTTATTATTCCTCATATCAGTCTTCTTGAACATTTAGGTAGGTATCAGAGTTTTTAAAGATAATTTGGCAAGTAGGGGCTTGGAAAGTGGGGAGTGCTGATTGGTCAGATTGGAGATGGAATCATAGGGGGCTGAAGTGAGGTTTTCTTCTGTTCTTGGGTAGGATGGCAGAACTGGCTGAGCCAGATTACAGATCTGGGTGGTGTCAGATAATCCATGGAGTGCAGGGTCTGCAAAATAGCTCAAGCACTGTTCTTAGGTCTTACAAGACTCTTGGCGCCAGAGGCTGCATTACTCCTAAACTGTAATGTCTAATCTCATAGCCAATTTGTTAGTCCTGAGAAGGCAGACTAGTCCCCAGGACAAAAGGAGCTCTTTTCAGGAAAGAGCTATCATCAATTTTGTTTCAAACTATGAACTGAATTCCTTTCCAAAGTTAGTTCTGCCTACACCCAGGAATGAACAAGGAAAGCTTAAAGGTTAGAAGCAAGATATAGTTGGTTAGTTCTGATCTCCTTCACTGTCATAATTTCCTCAGTTATAATTTTTTCAAAGGCAGTTTCAGATGCATATCTTATAGCTCCAATAAGATTCTTTGTCATTTTTCAAAGTTTCCCTCCTTTAGACATACATCCCAGATGAAACCATGTAGTCAATTTGCAGAATGTAGATCTAAACACTATTAGTTGCAGAAAAAAGAAAAGTGTAGATAAAGACCCAATTAAGACGAGCTGACTAGGAAATGTACCTTAAAGAAAGGTAAGGTTTGTTGTATAAATTTTAAACCAATGTATTTTCCATTGTAAAGGTTTTTTTAGTGGTTTAGGTGCAGAGAGTGAAATGCCCTTATAAATGGAGATTGCCTTTAGAGGTGTAAATATCTTCTACAAAGAGTTTCAAAATAGCTAGATAAATGTCAGAAAGTTGTGTTTTGGAGACCATTCAGTTCAATAGTGGTCTCTTTAACGTTGCTTATTTTTACATTAAATTACCAACTTCAAGGTTGAGCCCTTTAACAAGTAGGGCAAAGCATAACCAATAGAAACTTATGGGAGCTTCCCTTGGAGGCCACTCAGTCCTGGTGTTTATCACGGAGATTATCAGAGGGTAGCAGCCTGTTTTTAGGGGCTTTCTTTGAAAACTTTGGGGCAGTCCCTTTTCCAATTTACTGGTTGTTTACACAAAAGGCAAAAATTCTTTAGAAACTGCTGTTTTATGGGTTGCTTATTGGACAAGTGGCCTAGGGCAGGCCTAAAAGTCATTCTAGTTGTTAATTGCCATGGAGCTGAAACACTTTGGGAATGGCTTTCAAAAAATCATTTGCAATTGGGTCCTTAATACTATTCTCAGGAGAACACTATTCTGCCTCTTTTATCCTTTTTGGAACTCCCCAGGTCTCACCATCATGTTGTATGATTAGCAGAGGTCAGGTATTTCAGGTTGAAAAGTTACAATTAAGACCCTCAATTCTTTAGAAAACTTTTGAAGGTTTTCTGTACGTTTAAGAAAATTTTTAACTACGGCTTTGAACTCAGTTTTTTTCTAGGGAGGGTAAGTCACTTGGGGATTACCTCCTGAATTTTTGTGTGGTTCTGTCATAAGGAAACTGTTTAACATTTCTTTTCAGGGGAAAAAATGCAACTCAGACCGAGAGTGAATAGACTGTTGTATTAGTTCATTCTCACACTGCTGTAAAATTACTGAGACTGGGTAATTTATAAAGAAAGGGGTTTTAATTGACTCACAGTTCCACATGCCTGGGAAGGCCTCAGAAAACTTAAAATCATGGCATAAGGTGAAGGGGAAGCAAGGTGCATCTTACATAGTGGAAGAAGAGAGAGAGAGTGTGTGTGTGCAGGGAAAACCGCCACTTTTAAACTGTCAGATCTCATGAGAACTCCCTATTGCACAGACAACATCACTGTTTTAGAACCTAAGACTGATCTTTTGGAGATATTTTTAAGACTTTTGAATTCTGGCAACAGACTGACCCCAACTAGACTTGTGATTCATGACTCAACTGTTCCTGTGCACCCCCTGCCCCAACTCAGAGGCAGACTTAGCACATGAAGATGGTTTTCCACACCCCTATGATTCCATCTCCAACCAATCAGCAGCACCCTTTCCCTAGCCCCCTGCTCGCCAAATTATTCGTCAAAAACCCTAACTTCTGAGCCTTTGGGGAGACTGATTTAAGTAATAACTTCATCTGCCATGTGGCTGGCATAATGTTAATTAAACTCTTTTCTTACTGCAATAGCATTGTCTCAGTGAATTGGTTTTGTCTGTACAGTGGGCAGGAAGAACCTGTTAGATGATTACAAAAAGTTCAGAGGGTTCAAATGCAAATAGAGCTGAGCTCACACCTGAGAGGGATTTGGGGCTCTCTGGGCCCCACGAGGAAGAAAAAATACCACCACCCACAAAAGCGGGGATTAGTGGTGGCTTTATGTGTGTGCCTCAAGGAGTTTCAGGGTTATCAGAATTCTTCATCAAGTCCCTTGATTGGTCATCAATTCTGTCACAAGACAAAATTACAACAAATTTAGTTTAAAAATCTTAATTGGCTTTTTTAGCAATTCTAGAACCAGGCAACACTTCATTCCATACATTTTAGAATAAGTGTTCTGATGACTTGAGCAGAAGAAGTGACTTTATAGATAGAGAAGGGTTGAAGAAAGCAGAAACAAGTAACACATAGTGTATTAGTCCTACTAAAGCTACTTTTCTTGTAAGGCAGGAAAGGGGAGACGTAACAATGCAAAAATAACTAATTAGGTAACATCAGGTTACACCAGGCTACCTTTTCATGTAAGGATTAAAGTAGAGGAAATTTTATTATCATGACAATTGAAGATTTAAACTGCCCTGTTTGGGAATTGGCTATTATTCTGACTGGTATGAGATGATATCTCATTGTGGTTTTGATTTGCATCTCTCTAATGATCACTGATGTTCACATGCTTGGTGTCCACATGTATGCCTTCTTTTGAAAAGTGTCTGTTCATGTCCTTTACCCACTTTTTAAATGGGATTGTTTGTTTGTTTTTTCCTGTATATTGTTTAAATTGTATATAGATGCTGGATATTAAACCTTTGTCAGATGCATAGTTTGCACAATTTTTTCCCATTCTGTGTGTTGCTTGTTTACTATGTTGATAGTTTCCCTTGCTGTTCAGAAGCTCTTTAGCTTAATTAGATCCTATTTGTCAATTTTTGCTTTTGTTGCAATTGCTTTTGGCATCTTCATCATATCTTTTCCCATGTCTATGTCCTGAATGATATTGCCTAGGTTTTCTTCTGGAGTTTTTATAGTTTTGGGCTTTATATTTAAGTCTTTAATACATCTTGAGTTGATTTTTCATATATGGTATAAAGTAGGGGTCTAGTTCCAATTTTTTACATATGGCTAACCAGTTCTCCCAGCACCACTTATTGAATAGGGAATTCTTTCCCCATTGCTTGTTTTTGTCAGGTTTGTCAACAATCAAATAGTTGTAGTTGTGGGTTCTCTGTTCTGTTCCACTATCTATGTGTTCTTGTACCAGTATCATGCTGTTTTGTTTACTATAGCCCTGCAGTATAGTTTGAAGTCAGTTAGGATGATGCTTACAGCTTTGTTCTTTTTGCTTAGGATTGCCCTGGCTATTTTGGCTCTTTTTTGGGTCCATATGAATCTTAAAACAGTTTTTTTTAGTTCTCTGAAGAATGTCAAAGGTAGTTTAATGGAAATAGCATTGAATCTATAAATTGCTTTGGGCAGTGTGGCCATTTTAATGATATTGATTCTTCCTATCCATGAGCATGGAATATTTTCCCATTTGTTTTTTTCACCTCGGATTTATTTGAGCAGTGTTTTGTAGTTCTCCTTGTAAAGATCTTTCACTTCCCTTGTTAGTTGTATTCCCAGGTATTTTATTCTTTTTCTGGCAATTGTGAATGGGAGTTTGTTCATGATTGGGCTCTCAGCTTGCCCGTTGTTGGTGTATAGGAATGCTAGCGATTTTTTCACATTGATTTTGTATCCTGAGACTTTGCTGAAATTATTAGCTTAATAAGCTTTTGGGCTGAGACAATGGGGTTTTCTCTATATAGGATGCCATCTGCAAACATCTGATTTCTTGAAAGGTCAAATAACAACTTACTTTGGGTTTGGTGATATGGAACTTAAGCATGGGTGACTCCATTTTGATTTTTAATCTGGTCTGTAGGTGCCTAATGCGGGACTTTAGTCCAAAACCATGGCCTCCTATAATTTTTATTCGATGCTTGCTAGTTGAAATTTAGATTTTCTGTAATCTTTTAAAATCTGTAAGAGTGTGTGTATTTTGAATTTTCTATGTAATGGCTTTAAAAACAGGATTGCCATGTGTTTAAAGTCACATATCTACATGTCTCTCTCACAAGACCTAATTATACATACCTTGGACCCATAAAGTTTTGTGTTTTTTTTGCTATGTCTTATGGGCATTAGTCTAAATTTGTTTGCTTTTTATGTGAAGCTGTGTCATAACATCATTTTTTGTTTGTATATCACCCAGTTTTCCACTTTCTCATCTTTCTCTTTTAATGCCTTATCATATGTAACTGGCAGCAATTAGTTTATGCTTTTAGCCATCTGCCTAGTAAATTCCCTCGCCCAATGTAAATGGTCATTCTGTTCATTTCATATCTTACACATTATGTCAAGCAACTCTTTCACCAAATGCATTGCCTCTAAATAATACAAATTGCCTTTATCCCAGTCTTCTAAGTGAGCTTCCTTATTGCTTGCTACCTGGTTCCAAAACAAACAAACAAACAAAGAATTAAGTTTCTGTGATGGCACTCTCCTGCCTCTAATATGCATTTCTGTATGAGTAATATATACTCATCATAATTTTGCCTAACACGCCATTCCACTCTGTGGCTTATAGTAAGAAACATTTATTTTACATTCTCACATCTGTGAATTGTTTGGCATTCAGATGATTTAGGCTGGTTTAATCTGGGCTTTATCTCCAGGGCTCAGGTTGGTTGAGGTCTGCTTCAAACGCCCCTAATTCTTCTGAGACCAGCAGGCTATCTGGGCTAGCTGGACCAGCTTTTATCATGGTGATGGCAAAACATCAAGAGGGCAAGACTAATGCAAAAGAACATTTCAATCCTCTGCTTTCGTCATGCCTACTCATAACAGATTTGCCAAAGCAAGTCACATATCCAAACCCAGAAGGGGTTTGAGAGAAGCTAATCAAAAGATAGGGATCATGATAGAAGCATTTAGCAAAAAGTAATAATTCCTCAAGTATATTTAATTGACACCTAATTATTTGCCTTAACAAGTTGAAAATTACTAAGATTCAATATTGGAAAAAGCTTCATGCAGAATAATAATTCCTCATATTTTTATAGCAATTTATAATTTTCAAGGAATTTGCATAGAGTACATGTCATTTGATCCTTATAACAATTTACTAAGGTAGATGGGACTGGCATAATTTTACAAATAGGTAACAGGTATGACATGACCGAAATGTGGCAAAGCCAGGACTCAAATATTCTGAGACCCTCCATGTCTACCATAGCATATTGCTTTTTCCATAGCCACTTCCAGAAGAGAAATGTCCTAAGAAAACAAAAATAATGAGAAGATATGGGAAAGCTGCCATGGAAAAGCATGCATGTTTCTTCTTTAGTTTGTATCATCATGGACAGTTGAACTTGCAGCTGCATTTTCCTGATAGGTTTATTCATAATGATTGGTAGAGTCTTAGAATTTCTGTTCTATTTCTTGAAGTTATCATAATTTTTTGATTCCTGTCTACCAATTTGTGCAATTAAATAGCTTTCCATTTTGGCTGCAAATCACCTTTTAAAAATTGTTTCAATAGAAAGATTTCAATATATATTGAAAACATTCCTCTAATTGTTAATAACAAGGATATATAGGTGAACATATTCAAATTTCTGGCTAATGAATCTGAATAATTTTAGGACAGGAGAACATTGTAATATAATGTTGACAAAGGCAGAACACCACATTTCAAATGCTTCCTCTAAAAAGTATTTAAGTAGGAGAGATGCCAAAAACAGCTCAAACATCTATATTTTCATTATGGACCAAGATGACATCCTATCTGTACTAATATGATTTATTTCACAAAGACATATTTTGTTTGTATGTAGTGTTTGGGAGGGCAAATGTTAGTTTCCTTGTGTTGCAGAATTTGCAGTTAGATTAGGAAACTCTGAGTCACATTGACCATTTTTGGCACTTGAAGAGCTAGTATTTTTTTCTATTAAACATGAAGAAAAACAGAAGTCGATATTTCACTGTAAAGAAGGAAATTTTTCCTCTATGTGTTGCAGTGCTTTATGTGGAGCAAACATTTTTCATAAAAATAAGCATTCAATAATAAAATTATCAAAAGCAATTACTTCAACCCACTTATTAATCAGATAAATTCTGATTGAGAGATATCTAAGAAATAGGAAGATCAGAACTGATGTGCAAGTTAGTTGATAAGAATGCATAAGAGTTATGTACAGGTACATTTAAAAGAGAAAATATAAGCTAAATAAGAATGAGAGCTACATTTCAAGTCATGAGCAATTTAAAAAAAAAAAAAATGGTATGTCACGAACACTTTAGCAAGGTGGGTAAGCCCTAGGATAGCAACACATGAATGCTGAGGAAGTGTGTCCAATTTGCTTGCCACTCTTACTTGTAATGGAGTTTTCTAAGTGCATCCTCAAGGTTTCCACTGAAGAACAAACTCAAAGAAACTTAAAATTTGTGATTGCTTGAGCAGAATAAAAAAAATCACATTGTAACTTCTGAAATGGAAGGTTAAATAAATTTAAAGCGAGATCTCTGCTTTATGGCATCAGTCTGAACATGATTTGGGGGAATTAGAGATAAGTGAAGCCTAAGGCTGATTTACATGAATGAATCTTTGGAAGCTGAGCCTGAAGAAGTCGAATGAAATACCTAAGCAATAAAACTATAAAATGGCACTGTGAAGTTATTTTCTTTTCCCTCCTAAGTATCAAAGACTAAGAGGAAGAAAATCTACTCAAGGTGCAAGAGGTGTCAGTATGCCTATACTGGAAGTACATATAAATATACTGTTGAAGCTTGCTGATCAGCTTAGTTCCAAATGTATAGGGCAATAAATTTTCTGAACATTTTGAAGGTGCTCCATGTTTTTTAGCTACAAATCTCAGCATTTTCCATCAAATATATAATCTTCTATTGTACTGTCTCAAATATTTCTGGAAAAATTCTGCTGCTTAGAATAAAAAGAGTTTGAGTTTAAAAAGATTGTCTTTTCAAAATATACCCCTTTCCTCAATCCACTCAGTCACACATACACCTCTTTCAGGTTGATGTCATCAGAATACAGTTCTTACCAAAAGAAATACTTATTAAATACCTATTGTATACATAACATTGTACTGTCAATTGCAGGCAATATAAAATACAATCAATGATTACTAATAACTGATAATTTACTATTTATCAGGAGAAAAACCAAATGCATTATCTATAATATTTCAATTAATGTAAGAAGAGCACTATTTGTCAGGTATATTATGCTTCTTATTTCATACTCAGGTTAAGAAATCTAACATGTTTGTTAAAAGACTGAGCCAAGACCAGAATCTAAGCTTTCAAGGTCACAGTCAACCCCCTTAAATTCTCTTAAATTTTGGTTGATATTAACTAATGAGGCTGGTAGAAGAATAAGACAAAGCCCCAAAGCACAGGATGCCAAGTACAAAATATAGGTAGATTTCTCAACAAATCCAACTTCCAAATAAGGCCACATCATCAAATATCCAAAATACATTGGACAAGTGCTGACAGGCCTGTTCAGCAGCAAATCTAGCCTTTAGTATGTGTCAGAGTAAAAATAAAAATGAAGAGACTAATCTCTAAATTTAACGTTTTACTTGGGAAGAAAGAATTTCATGGTAGTGCATACATGTAGACCAGGTGGTCTTTGGTATGTCTCAATAACAAAGAGAAGGTTAAAGGTTTTATTAAAAGCAGAAATGTTATGTATTGCTCTTTGAGAAAGTTCTTTGACACCAATAAGGGTTTGGGGAATTGGTAAGCTCCAATTGGCAAGTTACAGTGCTAGGCAAAATTAGTCCCAGAGTTGCAGCAAGTTTTCTCAGAAGCTATAGATAAAAACTGGCTTTAGGTCACAACAAGCAGTTTTACCAGTTAAGCTTGCAAAGAGTGACATTCTTGGAGCAACGTTTTGCACCTGAATGCCTTTTCCCTTTGACTTCTCAACTCTGTTTTAGTTGGTTATGACAAGAATGACCCAATTCTTATGATCAACTTTCACATGGGGTGCCTCTATTCACATATTTCAAAGAATCCCCAAGTTTGAGTACCAGTACCCAGTGCGCAATTGCTCACAGCTTTCGGGCACCTGTTTTGACTTGCCTAAAGCACACCTGTGTATGAGGCTAGACTGTGCATCAACAGACTCCTTGAGGATTCCGACTTGAGGATTCCACCTGTCTATACTGCTGCATGAATGCTTGTCTTGGCAATTACAGTTTCTGATCACACCGTGGAAATCCTGGCCACAACAGAAAGACGAGGTACTCACCAAGCCACCCACACCACACATACCATTATTCCACTCATGTGCACTATTTGTCACTACGGCTTATCTTTGCTAGTTTTCTACAACTTAAGCGATTTGACAAGTTACAATAGAACATTCTTAGTTATGCACAATCAGCAGGGCCCAACAGCAAAACTCACCCAGCCCCAATTAATACAGTTCTTTAGTCTTAAAAATTATTTTGAATGACATAGCTTTAGGCCTTTTTTCTGGAGTTGACATGAGGCAAAATGGTATCTGGTCAGGAAAGGCATCCAGCAAGATTTTCCCAGTTGGCCTTCACACCAAAGATAGCTCAGATACTCGGCCCCAAATCTTGGAGTACATTTTTCTTAAGATTCACAGCTATTCCTTTCTACAATCAGAGTTTAAAGGGTATTACCCTAACTTATAAGACAAATTTAAATATATTTACCTCTCATTTGCGGAAGAAGAGCTACGATCCTAATTTAGTGGTTTTAGTTGAGTGTGCCCAGCTCACACCTCAGACAGAGTATATCAGATTTTTTGAAGTAGGAGTCAGGCATCAAGATTTTAAAAGGAATCCAGAGGATATCATTCTATAGAAAAATTTGGGAACCATTTTCTTTGTCCTTACTTTAAAAAAAGATTTCTCCTTCTGTCGCCCAGGCTGGAGTGCAGTGGCGTGATTATAACTCACTGCTACCTGGAACTCCTGGGCTCAAGTGGTTCTCCCACCTCAGCCTTCTGAGTAACTAGGACTACAGGCATGCAGTACCATGCCTGGCTAATTCTTTAAAACTCTTTTTTGTAGAGTTTACATCTTGCTATTTTGTCCAGGCTGGTCTGGAACTCCTGGGCTCAAGTGATCCTACTGCCTCAGTCTCCCAAATTGCTGGGATTACAAGCATGAACCACTGCACAATCCATGCCTATGTAAATGTGTGTGTGTGCAATGTTGATCAACTTTACTTATATCATTTAGGCTAAAATGTCTGTCTTTATCAATCTACATGTCATGTGAAGGATGGCACTTAATTTCAACTATCAACAACATGAAAGTTTCAAGTTTTGTGACAATATCTTATTAAAATCTTAAAGAACTATAAACATTCCAAGAAGGAAGACATTCTAACCTATTTGTGGATCACAAAACATTTCATGAAGAAGGTAAAAATTGAGTAGATATTTTAACATGGCTAGAATGTCCATTTTGATTCACCCAGGTGTTATGTATAAAGTTTTATTTGCCTCTGATTTATATCCTAGGATTTATGCTTATATTTTATTTCTAATTCTGTATCCTGAGAAATAGTGGAGGAGACTCTAACAGAACCACATTAGTATCTCATTTTCAGAAAGCTAAAAGCTCATTAGAAGGCAAATGGAATTACACACACACACCCCCACACACACTTCTTAGAAAGCAAGCATAAAGGAATGTCTGTTTTGGGTGATCCTCTGGGAGCAGGTAGCCTCAACAAACCAGGGACAGAAGAATTTTCTCCCAGAGAAGCAGCTGTAGCAAGAGCTAAATCAACACAGCTGAGCTTTTACTTAAAATGGCAAAGAGAAAATTCACCAGACCTACGGAAAGATTCTACAGGTTAGATAAGGAAAACCTCATGAAATTTTTAGAGTAAATATCTTTGTCTAAAGGCACAAGACCGGTGTTGTATTCACAATATATGGCCTCCTAATACTTAAGAAGCAGTCAATAAATATTTGTCAAATTGAATGGGATTATTGATACAGATTTGCAGCAAGAGATAAAAAGAAGGAGGGATGGAGGCAGGCAAGAACATATAAAAATTCTAGATAATAATGTGTTTTTTAAAATTTCATTACTTCACCTAGACAGTCAGTGCACGGCTGTTATTTTTATCACTCAATCTGTAGTCCCTAGAATATTGTCTAAAACATAAAAAGGTACAACCTAACTCTTCTTGAATAAATGTGGTCTTAGTCTGTTTTCTGCTGCTATAACAAAATAACTACAACAGACTGTGCAGTTTATGAAGAAAAGAGGTTTATTTGGCTTATGGTTCTGAAACCTGGGAAGTTCAAGACTGAGGGATTGCATCTGGTATGGGTCTTCTTGCCACATTATCCCACAGTGGATGGTGGAAGACAGAAGGGCAAGTAACAACACAAGACACAGAGCCTGGATTCCTGCAAGAACTAACCCACTTCTGTTATAACGGCATTAATCTATCCATCATGAGCTCATCACCTCTTAAAGGCTCCACCTCTCAATATCACCACAATGTCAATTAAATTTCAACATGAGTTTTAGAGGGGACATTCAAACCATAGCAAATGCCTAAGTGAGAATCAAGAAATTCCAAGAAATGAGCATTCATTATCCCAAGAAAAGAACATTTGTAGTTCAAGAATAATTTTATGAATGTGAAACATTTAAAAAAAATTTAAATATGGTGGAGGCAGTGAAGATAATGAACACCATGAGGTCATCAGTTGTATACTACTGGCAGTTCTTGATACACACAGGCACCCATATATCATATAATTAAATCAAGAGCATGTGACCTGTGTGATGTCTAATTTTTGGAACTTATTAAGGTACATTTTTATGGCCATGTATATGCTCAATATTGGTGAGTATTTCATGGACATGTGAAAAGTATGCTGAAAATTTTTCTTTTAATTTCACTGCAGTTTGAAAAAACTCTAAGTTGCTACTATAGCTTAACGAGGCCTATGTAAGTATATTATCTCCTGTGTATTTTACAGGTTGGGTTCTGAGGCAAAGTATAGTGTGCAGTATGTATATTAAGGAATGCCCTTGTTATTATCATCTGTAGAAAGGAGCAGAAAAACTCAGAATTGAGCAGAAGGAGAAATGCAAGTCTTATCCAGGCCTGACAGCACAGTTAATTTTATGGGGTGCTCTGGAAAGTACATCACCTATCAGAGTCTAGCACTGAGCCAAAATGGCTGGGCCTTTATAACCCTACTGTGATCTGTCATAGGAAGTGGGGCTACCTTGAGAAGGGTGCGCACTGGGGGAAACAGCTCTGCAGCTTAAGGAGACCCCTGAAGGTGCTGAGAACTAAAGGGGCTGAGAACTAAAGGTGATCTTCACTCTGACTCCTTGCTTTCTCCACACACCACGCATTCCATTCTAATTTGTACCTAAGGGGCCTTGTTACTCTATTGTATCACCTTTAATAGGTGATACAATAATTTTATCACCTGTTTATTTGAGGTCTTACAAAAAAACTTTAAATTTTTGAAAATATTCTAAAATTTATTTTCTGTTTCTCAAACTTGAATGTAAGCTTACAAAGTCATGGAACTTGTCAGTTAACCGAATTATTCCCTTGCCTCAGAGTATATACTATATACTATTATACACTATATACTATTATATACCATACTATTAGTGTAAATATACTACTTTATTTATATTGAAATAATAAATCTTCAGTTGACTTGCTTATTGCATTCATATCTTCTATATCTTTGCTTACATTTTGTATACTTGACATCAAATTTTATTTATTTATTTATTTATTTTTTTCCGAGATGATGTCTCGCTCTGTCGCCCAGGCTGGAGTGCTGTGGCCGGATCTCAGCTCACTGCAAGCTCTGCCTCCTGGGTTTATGCCATTCTCCTGCCTCAGCCTCCCGAGTAGCTGGGACTACAGGCACCCACCACCTCGCCCGGCTAGTGTTTTGTATTTTTCAGTAGAGACGGGGTTTCACTGTGTTACCCAGGATGGTCTCGATCTCCTAACCTCGTGATCCGCCCGTCTCAGCCTCCCAAAGTGCTGGGATTACAGGCATGAGCCACTGCGCCCGGCCTGACATTCAAATTTTAAAAGGAGCATAATGAAGGTTGCAACCATTACAGAGACTTTTTAACTTGTCTTTTTATTTCTTGGAGAATTCTTTCTTGTGTTTTTCACAACTATGTCTTTTGTCGCATAAAATTTTATGACTGCTATGTATAATTTGCACAGAATCTTTTTTTATGATACCAAAATACCGTTTTTGTCATATTTGATGCATTTGGCCTTTAATGGCATTATTTCTGATACTGAAGTTCCTAATTCTTTGTTTCTGATACACAGTGATGGTTTTCTTTCTGAATGATAACATGTCTGAGAATTTCTCTTTTTTGTTCTCAGGACAATGTAAATAATTATACAATTTTATTTACTCTCAAATCCGTATGTATCTTCGTTATTATCATGTATGTGTTAGTGTATATCTATTGAATACTCGAGGGATTAAAATAATAGCAAGGCCTCTGAACTTGCAAGTAACCTACTTGTTATCTGAAAGTTTGTAAGGTTTTCTCCCCAATAAGGACCTATGGAATACTTTCAATTGGAAAGCTTAATATTTTTTCCGTTCAGAGACCTTTCTATTATTTTAATCCTAATTATTTTAAAAAGAGTCTTGAATCGTCAACGTAACCCCTCTCCATCACTTGGTAGACACAGCATGTATGGAGAGTGTTTTTGTGTACTGGGGGAGAGAGAGTACAGCAATTGTGAGACATTTAACTCAGTGATGTCCTGTTATAGCAGAAAGGAAAATAAGACCAAACTCAGCAGATGCCTGCCAATGGAGGGATCATTTAAACCAGCTCTAGCCATAGGGGAATTACTGATCTCCAAAAGTTTCCACAAACTTTACCACCGTGGGCTAAACTGCTCCGTGACTCTAAATAAATGTGAAAAGCATTCTAGGCCATCAGGACTGCTACTTTTAGGAAAGTTTTAGTGCTGAACTGGGCCCAGAATAGACTAGGGGGTCATGTGACCCACTGAGACAACAGACTACAGCTTTGGCAGCTAAGGGAGTGCTGGCGTCACCCCTCTCATAACCCCAGGATGAACAGCTCATGGCTCCAAAAGAGACCCCTTCCTTCTGCTTGAGGAGAGAAGAGGCATGAATAAACAGGACTTTCTCTTGCACCTTGGATATGAGCTCAGCTGCAGTAAGATAGAGTAGTGTTGGAGGCATAAGGCCTTCTTTCTAGGCTGCAGCTCCTGGATGACATTTCTAGACACGCTTTAGGCCAGAAAGGAGCCTGCTGCCTGGGAAAGAATGACCTAGTCCTGGTAGGATTCATTACCTGCTAACCAAAGAACCTGAGTGCCTTGAATAACCAGAAGTGATACCCGGGAACTACGTCGAGGACTTTGGGTGAGAATTTGAGATTTGTTGGCTTCGGGAGAGACTTGACACATTCTCAACTGTGGTGGCTATGAAGTCAGACTGTCTGCTTGAGAAAAGTAGAGGGAAAAGTAATGGGTACTTGGTCTTGGACTTTAGGTACCAGATCAGTCACAGGTAGGGAAGCACCACATGGGCTCTTGGGTCACCAATTCCAGAACTTGGCTCTTGGACAGCATTTCTGGACTTGCCCTGAGCCAGAGGGGAGCACACTGCCTTGAAGGCTGAGTCTCTGATCAGGACGCATTCATGACAAACTGACATGAGAGACCTTGGGTCTTCAGGGAACATCAGCAGTAGTCTGGCAGAATTCCTCATGGGCTTGTGGTGGCAGTGGCCACAAGGTGAGGTTCCTCTGCCTCTGAAAAGGGGAGGGAACGGTGGAAACGACTCCATTTTGTGGTCTCAGTGTCAGCTTAGCTGCAGTTTAACAGAATACCAGGTACACTTCTAAGGTTATTTACTCTAGTCCCTATCTCCCAGAGAGTACCTCTTGAACTCCCTGGAAACTGGAAGAACTTGCTGCCCTGGAGGAAAAGACAGAGGCCTGGCTGACTTTGTCACATACTGATTGTACAGCTCCAAGGACTTGAGCAAACATAGGTGGTAGCCGGAGAGTGGTCAACAGCAGGCCTTGGGTGAGACACAGTGCTGTGCTGGCTTTGGGTCTGACCCAGCACAGTCATAGCTGTGGTGGCCACAGGGGTGCTTGTGTTACTCCATTCCCAGCTTTAGGTGGCTCAGGACAGAGAGAGAAAGACTCTGTTTGTTTGGGAGAAAGTAAGGGAAGAGAACACGAGTCTCTGCCTGGTAATGGAGAAAAATCGCCTGGATCTTGTCAGAGACCATCAAGGTGGTACACCTCTACAAATCTCCAAGAACCATCTGCAAGAAACAGTACTGTAAGAAAAATAATAGCATACAGATATATTTTTTCTCTTAGGTTTCAGAAAAAGTTTTGTTTCCGTAGAATGCTTGTTGTTTCATTTCTTAGTTTTTGTTTTTTTTACTTTTATTGTCATTTAAGGAGCTGAAATTATCTGAATATCAAATGTAAATTTCAGGACAAATTAATATACACAGAAGTTATTTTAACTAAAAATATGCAGCATCCACTTATTAAGAATGGAAACTAAATATTTGGTATTTTATTTTTTTCCACTTCCTGACTTTCCAAACTCATGGAGAATAATTCTGCTACCAGAATCCTTCCAAATTATACCCCTGACATTGGCAGTTTATGTATGAAAAACTGTATTTCTCAGAATGTTGTTGGCTATCACCAGTCCACTTTCACAGTGTGGCTTCCTGAACCACAAACTACAAGTAGCCTTTATCAGAGAAATATCTACATGGTCTTATTTTCACTGAATCCAAGGAAGGACCAAGGAGAGAGGGGCCTATGTAGCTCCCTACCATCTTCTTTTACAAGCCGTGTAATTGCTTCACAGTTCTTGATGCTAGTGAAAATTTTTCCTGGATTCTTACACCAAATTAACCACCTACCTCTGTTCTTGTTTGTTCTCTATATTCTTGCAACTATTTCAGTCACAAGTTGTGAACATGGAATTTAGGGTCTGCTAGACATGGTCTAGTTGAATACATTTCAGTATTTCACAATAATTGAAACAATACACATCCCAAGTGGTTTTATGTATAGAGACAAAGGCAACCTTCATTTTAATTGATAGAAAAATATATACTTTCCAGAAATAGAATTTTAAAAAGATGAAATTTTGTCATGTTTTGTTCATTTAAACTTGAAAAAGGCTATTTTGAGAATTTCTTTTCCAAGGTATACTCTAATGTGATAGGAATAGTGGCAGAGGGTGACACATTTCCTTAATAATAATAAGTTAAATGAAGAAAACCTAATTAATTTTCCTCAAGTAATGTTTAAAGGTCCTCTACTTCACTTTTCAAGCTTGTCCCTACTTTTCCAGTACTACCATTGCTACTTATAACTTTATTTACTAACTCTGATATTTGGAAAGAATAAAAGTAAAACCATTCATTACAGCTCAAAATTTAAAAAATTATCTGCTAATATGGGTTCCATTATTTACATGGCCTAAATACATTTAATAATATTGATAAAACCTATGTTCTAATGCTTTCCTCTCTATTCAAGCTGCTCTTAATACTATAATTTTATCTAAGTCCACCTTCAGTCCTTCTTGATGAAAAAGAAAGTCCAGAATAGATTTTGTACCAATCATCATACTGAGAAAAATCAATGATACTTTCTAACTACTCAGAGAGCACATTTTTATTCCTTCAGTGAAACTGAAGTTTAAACATATACTCTCTTTGATCTGTCTTATTCTATCATGAACATGCTAGTTCTGAAGGAAAGAGAATTAAAACCTTGCATGACAAACCATCTATCAGAACCACACAAAGATGCTTATTTTTGTGTAAGATAAATGAAAATTATAACTGTTGAGACCATTACATATTTAAGAGTTTATCCAAATGAAATGGAAAATACACATGTAGCATGGAAATACGGCTAATTCCCAGCAGCAACAGAACAAAATTACTTATATCAGCAGTGTACATTATAAATTGCATATTTAATCAGTAGTTCTCAACTATAATACCAAACAATTACCAGCCATGCTTAGCTATCACTGCATGTGATGTTTGCATTTTCCTACATCTATTAATTTTGGTTCAATGCAGTGGAAATACCCAGCATGTTTATATGGAATTTTTCTTAAAAACATGTGGTTTCCATTCTTCTGGTTTGAATTCAAAATCAAACCAACTTATATATGTACAAAGAGAGTTGTCATAATTTGTCAATAAATATATATTTGTGTGTACAAATATTAGTGCAACTAAATAACAAAGTCACAATATATTAATGTTTATGAGTAGGTGAAAAATAGAAATCTACATATGTTACAACTTTCTGAGAACATTTTAAAAATATAGTTTTCATTAAAGTATAAATATACTTCCTTAAGGAATTCATAAACTAGGAAAAAAAATGTAATATTTAAATACTCATGTAAGTCACATTCTAGGCAGGAAAAGGAAATCTTCACCTGACAGTTCTATAGCAAATACGTAAATATGTTGGAAGAGATGAAAATACACACGCATGGCTGGGCGTGGTGGCTCACATCTGTAATCCCAGCACTTTGGGAGGCCAAGGCGGGTAGATCACGAGGTCAGGAGAGGGAGACCATCCTGGCTAACACAGTGAAACCCCGTCTCTACTAAAAACACAAAAAAATTAGCAGGGTGTGGTGGCATGCGCCTATAGTCCCAGCTACTCGGGAGGCTGAGGCAGGAGAATGGCGTGAACCTGGGAGGCGGAGCTTGCAGTGAACCGAGATCATGCCACTGCACCCCAGCCTGGGGGACAGCGTGAGACTCCATCTCAAAAAAAGAAAAAAAAAATTATAAAAAATACATACAAAAAGCAAAGCAATCCAGAGACTTTCAACATCAGGAAGGTCTTACTTCTTCTAGGACTGAAGGAATAAAGGGGTAAGAAGACATGACAACGTCAAAGCAACACAGTTGGGAATGAAAGGTATGAGTTAAGACCATGAATGAAGACCATTTCCATTGAAGGCTAGAATCACAGAGGAAACATTCTGCAGAAGCAACAACTTTGTGGGGACACTGCTTAATCAGAGAGAGGTGACAGAACTACTCTGGCTTCTAGCTTCCTCCCTTGTTTTAATCAACTGCCAGTACCTCTTCTTGGTGGAACCTAACAGGAATCTTTTTGACAAGGAAACCTGAGACACATAGTCTTCAGTGGTCTATCTCCGGTAGTGAAGGGGAGAGCAGGGAAGACAGTAATGGATCTGGGGACAAATAGGACATGACTGGTCCAATCCTTAAAAACATGACAGAAGCAGATATTCAATAGGAAATCTCAGGAGATCATAGATAGGAACTACAGTTAATCTGAGAAAAGTCATATAACTTCAATAGATGTTTGGTAAAGTATAAAAGGCAGAAGCTTGGAATAAGAATTTTATTTCTAATGATTTTGATGCAGAGGAGTTTCTGTCACTGGAAATGTTCTTCATGCAAAGCTGGATGAGAGTTAAATAAAGAAATGGTTTTTGTTCCGATAGCTTTGACTGGAAAAGAGGCATTTTCATACTCAAATGGCAAGATTTCCTGAGGAGAAAAAAAATGGCCCCTGTTGAGACTCAGAATGAAAACCATAGAGTCACTGGAGCCAAGGGTAATTACAGATAGCCCAGAAGAGTCACAAAAAAGTAGCAGACAGTGAATTCCATTTATAAAGCTTACTTTTATGCCACATGTCTCTGAAATGGTTTGTAGGGGCTTCAAGTAAAATCTATATACAATAAAAATACAGTATAGACTCTGAATATTTGGTCCAAGAAAAGAAGAAAAATTAAAGTATCCAACAGTGAAAGCTTTTACAATCTGCAATAAGTGTACATAAAAATAGACTTTTGATATTTGAGCAAGGAAGGCCAAACATCATGTAGTGACATAGCTCTCGTAATCAGCATGGAAAAGCATAGCCTTATTTAGAGAATTTATAAGTATCCCAGGAACTGAAGTCCTAAAAATTCTCAATAGAAATTAATCTATAAAACATTTTATGATAAGGTAGACATTGATTAAAATTACATATCATAGCAAAGGTGAATGGTATATTTTATACAAATCTTTCTTATAATTACCTATGAGAGATACTGAACATAAAACACTAAAGTGCATTTCAGAAAAGTCAGTTGTTCTGGAGACTAACTTGATATGGTATAAGCTAATGATTTAATGGATGTTTTTCAAAATGTGTTCCAAGGAATATCAACTCCATAATATAATAAGATGTTCAAAATACCCAGATAAGTTGTTGAAATGCTGTATACTACATTATAACCCTTTGTATATTCCTAATAAAACCACACTATAGGCTCTGAATAGGCCATCACAAAGGAACCTACTAAAAGTTGCTGAAACTAGTATTTTTCAAATGCATTTTATCACAAGAATTGAGACTAAAGCTGGTTAACATTCTGTGGGACCAGGCTTTTACACTTCTCACTTTAAGAAACTCTAGGCTCATTTTATCACATGAATAAATTTAGAATATCTAGAAGCATCTGTGAATGCCATGCTCATTAGTATATTAATAGTAAATATATTTCTGCTCCTTATTAGATGTCGTTGATAAGATAATCAATACTAATACTAAGAATTACCATACTATACATCTCCTGTAGGTCCAGTAATTATAGCTTATAAATAATTCATATCACTACAACCAATACATTACACATTATGCCCATTTAATAGATGATAATTAAGCTTCTTTGAATACTAGAATATATAAGTCATTTTATACAAAAAAATTGACAATAACTTGAGCGGAACTTCTATTTTTGAGATAAAGTCTCACTCTGTCACCCAGGCTGAGTACAGTGGTGTGATCGTAGCTCACTGCAGCCTCGGTCCCTTGGGCTCAAATGATCCTCCCACCTCAGCCTCCCAAATGGCTGGGACTACAGGCATGCATTGCCATGCCTGGCTAATTTTTTATTTTTCTAGAGGCGAGGTCTCACTATGTTGCACAGGTTGGTCTCAAATTCCTGGACATAAGTGGTCCTTCTGCCTCGGTCTGCCAATGTGCTGGGATTACAGACATGAGCTACTGCACTCAGCCTGAGTGGAATTTTTTTTTTTTTTTCTTTTTTTTGAGATGGAGTTTTGCTCTTGTTGCCCAGGCTGGAGTGCAATGGCACAATCTTGGCTCATCACAACCTCTGCCTCCCAGGTTTAAGCAATTCTCCTGCATCAGCCTCTGAGTAGCTGGGATTAAAGGCATGCACCACCACACCCGGCTAATTTTGTATTTTCAGTAGAGACAGGTTTCTCTATGTTGGTTAGGTTGGTCTCGAACTCCCAACCTCAGGTCATCCGCCCTCCTTGGCCTCTCAAAGTGCTGGGATTACAGGTGTGAGCCACCACGCCTGACCAGAGTAGAACTTTTAATAGCAGGAAAAGTAATCCATCTCCTGTCCCAGAATTGGATGCATCTTCATGAAAATCCATGAATTTACATAGCACTCAATTTTATAGCTGTTCTAGCATTTCATACCTCTAGATTGCATATGTTATAGCAAGATACACATGAGGTTACCCTGGGAGCAATATGGAGCAAGTGTTACCAGTTCTGTTCCTTAGCTAGGAAAAATTTTATGAATGATAATATGATCCATCTTATTCTAATAACCATAAATTCACGGAGATCCTTACCCCACCAAATAACCTCATCTGCATCATGAAAAAATAATATAGCTCAACGGTGTTGTGAAAATGAAATAAGAGAATTTTTAGCACTATTTATTTGCAGTTTTTCACCAAGTATTTATTAAACATTAAAAGTGTAAAGTTATAGCACTAGACAATAAAATGACAATGCACAGACTGAACTACTAAGGGGTTTTATACATGAAAGCATTTAACAAGTTCTATACAATCATTTATCCTTTTCTGTTTGTCTTTTAAACTTTCAGACAAGATAAATAAACCCATAGGCTCTCAATCCTAGATGCGCATTGAAGTCATCAGCAGAATATTATAATTAAAGAAAAAAAAGGCACATTTGAAACTACCACAAATAACTGAATCTTATTCTCTGGCATAGTACTCAAACATCAGTATTTTTTAAGTTTCCCATATGATTCTAAAGAGCAGCTAAGGTGAAAAACTGAATTATTTGTAAATATAGTCTCAGGTAGAAGGATCAAGTAAGGAAGTAGCAGGTGAGTGAAAAACATGAGATGTAAAAGTACAAGACAATAAAGAAAATAGAACATATAATTCAGTGGTAATTGAGAAAACAAAGAATCAAAGTGAAATTATAATCTTTACAATTAGCACAATAATCTTTATAAGGGTGAGGCATTGAGATACTATAGAAGAAACCTAGAAACCTCTTTAAATCTAACTCAAACAGAAATAACAGTGGCATCAAATCTTGTTACATAATTTAATCAGTTGGAAGAGGGTGTGAAGTGCCCGTTTCCCAGGCTATACACCAGACTACAAAAAAAATCACTATGTCTGGGGTTGGTGCCTTTGGTTTTGAGGTATTAATGTTTGTAAAACTTCACAAGTGATTTCAATGTGTGGTACTGTATCACTCAATTCTCACACCACTATTAAAGACATTCCTGAGACTGGGTAATTTTTAAAGAAAAGAGGTTTAACTGAGTCACAGTTCAGCATTGCTGGGGAGACCTCAAGAAACTTACAATCATGGTGGAAGAGGAAGCAGGCACACCCTTCTTCACATGGCAGCAGCAAGGAGAAGTACAGAGTGAAGTGGGGGCATGTGCCTTATAAAATCATCAGATCTTGTGAGAACTCCCTCAATATCACGAGCACAGCATGGAGGTAAAAACCCCCATGTTTCAATTACCTGCCACCGGGTCTCCCCCAGGGCATGTGGGGATTATGGGAACTACCATTCAAGACGAGATTTGGTTGGGAACACAGAGCCAAACCATATCATTTAGGCCTAGCCCCTCCCAAATCTCATGTTCTCACATTTCACAACCAATCATGCCTTTTCAACAGTTCCCCAAAGTCTTAACTCATTCCAACTTTAACTCAAAAGTCCAAGTTCAAAGTCTCATCGGAGACGAGGCACATCTCTTCCGCCTATGAGCCTGTAATATCAAAAGCAAGTTAGTTACTCCCTAGATACAATGCGAGAACAGGCACTGGGTAAACCCACTCATTCTAAATGGGAGAAATTGGCCAAAATAGAGGGGCTACAGGCTGCATGCAAGTCTGAAACCAATAGGGCAGTCATTAAACCTTAAAGTTCCAAAATGATCTTCTTTGATTCCATGTTTCACATCCAGGTCGTGCTGATACAAGAGGTGGACTCCCACAGCCTCGAGCAGCTCTGCCCCTATGGCTTTGCAGGGTACAACCCCCCTCCTAGCTGCCTTCATGGGTTGGTGTTGAGTGTCTGTTGCTTTTCCAAGCATGCAGTACAAGCTGTCAGTGAATCCACCATTTTGGGGTCTGGAGGACCATGGCCCTTTTCTCACAGCTCCACTAGGCAGTGCTCCAGTGGGGACTCTGTGTGGGGGCTCCCACCTTATATTTGCCTTCTGCACTACCCTAGCAGTGTTTCTCCATGTGGACTCTGCCCCTGCAGTAAACTTCTTCCTGGACATCCAGGCATTTCCATACATTCTCTGAAATCTAGGTAGAAGTTCCCAAACCTCTGCCTTCTTGACTTCTGTGCACCTGCATGCTCAAGACCACATGGAAGCTGCCAAGTCTTAGAGCTTGTACCCTCTGAAGCCACAGCCCAAGCTGTACCTTGGTCCCTTTTAGCCAAGGCTGGAGTGGCTGCGATGTAGGGCACCAAGTCCCTAGGCTGCACACAGCTGGGGAACCCTGAGCCCAGTCCACAAAACTATTTTTTTCCTCCTAGGCCCTAGTGCCTGTGATAGGAGGGGCTTCCATGAAGGTCTCTGAAATGCCCTGGAGATATTGTCCCCATTATCTTGGTGATTAACAGTTGGCTCCTTGTGACTTATGTAAATTTCTGCAGCAGGCTTGTATTTTTCCCCAGAAAATTGGTTTTATTTTTCTATGACATCATCAGGCTGCAAACTTTCCAACTTTTATGCTGTGCATCCTCTTGAACATTTTGCTGCTTAGAAACTCCTTCTGCCAGATACCCTAAATCATCTCTCTCAAGATCAAAGTTCCACAGATCTCTAAGGCAGGGGCACAATGCTACAAGTCTCTTTGCTAAGGCACATTAAGGGTCACCTTTGCTCCATTTCTCAACAAATAGCTCATCTCCATCTGACACCACCTATGCCTGGACTTTATTGCCCATATAACCATCAGTATTTTGGTCAAAGAGATTCAACAAGTCTCTAGGAAGTTTCAAACTTTCCTAAATCTTCCTGTCTTCTTCTGGGCCCTCCAAACTGTTCCATACTCTACCTGTTACCCAGTTCCAAAGTTGCTTCCACATTTTGGGGTATCTTTACAGCAGCACCCTACTACCTGGTACCAATTTACTATATTAGTCTGTTCTCATGCTGCTAATAAAGACATACCTGAGACTGGGTGATTTAAAAAGGAAAGAGGTTTAATTAACACACAGTTCAGCAAAGCCAGGGAGACCTCAGAAAATGTACAATCATGGCAGAAGGGAAAGCAGGCACATCCTTCTTCACATAGTAGCAGCAAGGAGGAGTGCAGAGTGAAGGAGTGGGGAAGTCCTTTATAAAATCATCAGATCTCCTGAGAACTCACTCACTATCACAAGAACAGCATGGAGGTAACCACCCCCATTATTCAATTACCTATCACTAGGTCTATCCCAAGGCATGTGGGGATTATGGGAACTACAATTCAAGATGAGATTTGGGTGGGAACACAGTCAAACCATATCAAGTACTACATCTTCTCAAACTTAAATGTTCATGTGTATAACTGGGGGATACTGTGAAAATGAAGATTCTGATTTTTCAAGTCTGGGCCAGGCCCAAAATTCTGCATTCTCAATACTTCCAAGATGCTGCTGGTATTGTTGTTGCTGCTCTAAGGAACACACTTTAAATATTAAGTTTTTGAACGCTGGCTCTAACTTGGCTGCATATTAGAATAACCTGGGGAACTTCAAAAACTGCTGATGCTTTGATCCCAATCCCAAAAAGGCTGACAAAATTTGTATGAGTAAGCCACTCATTAATATGCCTTGATTGTCATTCTCTCTTCCCCATCTTAGTCTTTCCTACTTGTGCTTTCGTAGATAACTTTTCAGATAAATTACTTACACCCATGCCTAGAGTCAAGTTGACTTTTAGGAGAATCCATAACAAGAGACTGTCTTCAGTCTTACAACACAACTCATTCTGAGGGAGATAGTATGTTAGTCTCTCCTCTTGTTTTAAAGTTCAATGTTTTCATGGAATTATTTGTTCTATCCCCTCCAGTCTGTTGCTCTTTCACTCTGGCAGAAGAAAAAAATGAAACAAAATAGAAGCTAAGACATTTTACTTTTTTTCTGTCACCTCATAACATTGCCCCGTCTACTCTCAATAAATTAGACTGTGATCTTTTCGATGTTGTGAGTCATGTTCTGAAAATGATTCTAAAAACCCTGCAAGTTCTTCTTAACTTTATTTTTTTCAAGCTTCAGATCTACATTTTGTGAAATTACTCCTAGGAGTCCAGGTCTTCCAGTTTGTATGCATTCTGGATCATTTTCTTACAGTTCACTAACCTGGCATTCTCAACATTCTACAATGTAAAAGGATAGGTAAATATGGGTAGTACATGTGTAAGTAAAGTTAATGCAATAAGGACTCACCATGCATTCATCTATTCAATCATTTTATCAATGTATACGGAATATGTACTATGTGTAAGGGAGGTATCTAAATACTGGGAAATAGATCAAAGAAGAGGCAAAACAAGGATTTTGACTAATGAATATTTAGTCCCAATGAAGAAGTAAAAATAAGATAATTTCATATTGTGCTTAGCACTGTAAAGGAGAAATACAGTGTGATGGGGTGGGTGTGTGTTGGGAGGTGCAACTTCATAGACAGTGGTCGGTGATGGCTGCTGTGAGAATGTGTTTGAAATAAATTGTGAAGACTTAGCTACTTTATTCATAGGAGAATGTTTTAGGCAATCACTCTCATCCAATAAGTAAATATAGTGCAATTCTAAGTGGTGCAATCTTTGATTTACAAAATCAGATTAAATTAGAAAGTGGAAAGGAGCTGTTGATTACAAGTCTGCCTATAATACAAAGAAGTTAAAGAATAATAAATCTCTATGTACTGACCCAGAAATATCCCTGATGATTTTGTTCTATTTTTAAATGCAAAATTATATGAACTGTAGAATTAAATTTGTAATTAAAAGACATTATATGCCTATACACACACTATCACACACACATATATATATATATACAGATGAAATGTTTGTCTTTGCTTTAACATGTATGTACTTGAATACTCATAAAATATAGTAAGAAGACTGTGCAGCAAAGTCCTAGAAATAGTTACATTCAAAAGGTAGGATTGGGGGAAAGTGGTATGGGGATTTTACTCAGCAATAATGTATGCCCTCCCAGTTTGATAGTATATTTGTTTGTTGTAATGTGCATAATAATTATAAGAAAGTGGGGGTGGAAAAATGAGGGAAAAAAGTGATAATAAGCAGGTAATATGAGCAAAAATATAAAATTAATTTTGAAAATGAAAGTCAACATCATACAAAAATCCTGAAACACAGCTATTTTTATTGTTTTAACCTATAGATAAATAACCCATATCCATAGAAGGTAGCAAAGTTGTAGGTCATTACTGAAATTCAATAAAACATTTTGATTTTTTTCTTTTGGGAATAATCCTTATAGCAAGCTGTTGTTACCATTTAGGAAGCATTCTGTCACAAATATTAAAATAATTATAAAATGTTTGACTGTTGTCTGGGTGTGGTGGCTCACGCCTGTAATCCCAGCACTTTGGGAGGCTGAGGCGGGCAGATCAACTGAGGTCAGGAGTTCAAGACCAGACTGACCAACATGGAGAAACCCCATCTCTACTAAAAATACAAAATTAGCTGGGCTTGTTGACGCATGCCTGTAATCCCAGCTACTCGGGAGGCTGAGGCAGGAGAATCGCTTGAATCCGGGAGGCGGAGGTTGTGGTGAACTGAGATGACGCCATTACACTCCAGCCTGGGACACAAGAGCAAAACTCCGTCCCCCCCCAAAAAAAAAAAAAAAAAAGTTTGGCTGTTCACAGGGATAAGTTTTAAATGTGTAGAAAATGAACTCAGGGGGAGCATCTCATTACTTGACAATAAGAGATAATTATGAAATACAGGTAAGAGACCACAAAGGACTTAATATTTCCCACTCTGGCACCCACATGTTTTTAGGCTCTAACTGTTCCACCTCACCACTCTTGAAAACACAAATTGCCCAGTCTTTGATTGCTAATTCACAACATAAATTCTCCCTCTTTTGTGAACCAGTATGGAATAATTATTCCCCAAACCAACTGGTCTACAACTGACTCCGTTGCTAAACCTCCATACAAAATCTGTCCTTCTTCTCCTAAGCAGAATATTTGTTTGGAGTATTCTCATGACCCACATTTGCTCTCTGAGTAGTAGAATACAAGAAGGACAGTTATAGGCATTTGTATTTTATTCTTTATACTTCTGTATCATTTGGATCTTTTACATGTACTTATTCATGTAATACCTGTGGAAGGAAGGGAGGAAGTAAGAAAATAAAAAAGGAAGGAAGGGAGAAAGGGAAGGAGGAGAAGAAAAAAAAGGGAGAAATGATATATTCCTGAATTACATTTTACAATTTAAAGAAAGGAAGGCAGAAAGAAATGAAAATGTAATGAAGAAAAGAAGACCAACTGGTCTGTTTTAAGGGTAGGGATTTTGACTGATGTTGTTTTATGATGATACATTATAAGCACTTTATATATATAATATTTACATATATATATGATGAAAGAAAGGAAAGGATAAAGGAGGGAGAAAAGGAGGGAATAACTGATTGCTATGAAGTCTTTTCAATATTTAGAAAATGTAAGCATGATGAGGTATATATCTCTTGTCATCACTTACATTTATTCTACCTAAATCAGATAAAAGAATCTA
This sequence comes from Trachypithecus francoisi, assembly GCF_009764315.1. Lineage (NCBI taxonomy): Eukaryota > Metazoa > Chordata > Mammalia > Primates > Cercopithecidae > Trachypithecus > Trachypithecus francoisi. The sequence goes on from NW_022681471.1 coordinate 103,887,039, forward strand.
ATAACATTGCTGTCTCTCAAATATATTTTTAAAAGACCTATAAGTCATAAAACATTAGAATCTTAGAAATTATATTTGGAACAATATAACAATTCACCTAGATGGTTGTTTTAATTTTCAGTGGTAAGATTGTACTTCCTTTAAGAAAATTATTTGGAAAGCAATACTTATTTTTGTTCAAATATTTTTGGTCAACAGTGTGATAATATTGAAGTATATATTTCCTTTGTCATAAATTGTGTCAAAGTTACAACTTAAAATATATACAAAGGATGTGAAACTGAATTGTGAATAAGGAAGTAATTGGTGATAAAATGATGTAAAAATAATATCTGTTTTAATAAAAATTTTATGTCACATATTTACCATATATCCTCCATTTTATGCTTCTTTCTTGGATTTATATTAAACTAGCCTATCACATTTTATATAAACACCATTATTAAATAATTTTCTTTTAATTCTCACATTCCTTGTTCTCTATTTTTGATTTTTGTCTCAGATCTCTAGAAAAATGATGGTAAAGTTTAGTTGTATTATGAAGATATAAGTGCACATTTTATTTTATTTAGTTACTCCATCTTTTTATTCATGTTCTCTTCTCTTTCCTTATCCCCTTCTAACTATCATATATTCCTTCATTGTGAAATTAGATGATTCTAATCATGAGGTTATTATACATAAGTTTTACATATTACTAATTAAATCAAAAAATATCGATTGAGTACTTTATGAGCATTTGTTGGTATTTCAGGGGCTAGTGATCCCATATTAAAACAACCACTGTCCATTGTAGAGCTTGTGTTCTAGCGGGGGATGAAAGACCACAAACATAATAATTAACATATGTTCCATCAGGTTGTAACAATTTAGATAAAATCATGACACTATAAACGGAACATAGAGTGCTGGTGAAGGGCTAGGGTGAAGCTTCTCAAAGTGATGGGAAGTGACAGCGGGAGCCAAGTTGATGTCTAGGGAAGAGGCTTCTGCCAGAGGAAATGGGTGCAAATGACTGAGGGAAAAAAAAAAAAAAAAGTTTGCTGAGTATTTTCAGAAGAGTCAAGAGGCCAGTGCCCCTGATTGGAGCTGCATAGGTGTAGAGGAATAGCCATGGAGGCCTCTTTAAGCCATGACAAGCACTTTTTACTTTTACTCTGGGATGTGAAACCATGTTGGGTTATTGAACAAGTTATGAATTATCTATCAAGCATTTATAATGACCTCTCTGGCTGCTGTTGGAGAGTAGATACTGGAGCAAAGGCTGAAGCAGAGCAATAAAGAGGCTACGTTATTACCCAGAGAAATGGTGGTTCTTGGATCACAGTGGTCATTTAGAAGCTCTGAGACCATGTCAGAATTAAGGACATCCCTGTTTGATATAAACAACAAGAACTCATTCAGTTTAACTCAGAAAGAAAAATTATTGTGGAGACATCTACGCAATAAAACTGGAACTGGGTTGAAGTTTCATCAGGAAACATGGTGGTTCTTAGTGAGTGTTTTTCTATGCTCTTTTGAAACCTTATTCTGCTTCCATGTAAATTTTGGTCATAGCACATTATAGTTGTTTCTGTCTTTTATTCTACATCACATACTTCTTGTTCTTCCGCTCCTACTATTAACTGTCACATTCTATTAAAATTACATGTTCAAAATGCTAACAGAGGAAAATATTTCTTACCAAGCATTGCTTAGCCTTTATGGAATAGCTGTCCTGGGTGGTTAAGGGGAAGACAGTACAAAGTGTGGCCAAGTAAATAGCCAGCCTGAACAGCTCTGAAATGGTCAGTTTCTCTTCAAGGGAGAAAGCATAGATGGTATTCTGAAGTGGTGCCCAGCCCAAGATATACTTGTTGAAGTGTTGTTTATTTGTTTGTATTCTAATTTCTTATGTATTTTCAGTTAGTCGCTACATAATAGTTTTAATAACAGAAAGAATATTTGAAAATAAGTGAGAGTGATTTTGAGAACAATGAAAGAAGAAATGACAGATCCTTGAAACAGCAATCGATAATGAGAACGTAGAGATAAACAGCAAAAAACAGAGTATGTAAGAACAAACATCTTTGGGACCCTTCAAGCTGGGAACTGCTCGGGGCAAATCTGCTTCCTATTCTATTCAAGTCATCCCTTTGCTCACAGAGATAGATGCATATTCTGTTTGCCTCCTTTGGAAAGACTTATCAGAAACTCAAAAGAATGCAACCGTCTGTCTCTCACCTGCCTGTGACCTAGAAGCCCTCAGTGGGGTGGGGTGGGGCTTGCTTTGAGCTGTCTGTGTCTTTCTGGATGGAACTAATGTACGTCTTACGTATTGATTGAGGTCTCATGTCTCCTGAAAATGTATAAAAACAAGCTGTGCCCCGACCACCTTGGGGACATGTCATCAGGACTTCCTGAGGCTATGTTATGGGTGCATCCTCAACCTTGGCAAAATCAACTGTCTAAATTAACTAAAACCTGTCTCTGATTTTTCTGGTTTTACAACAGTGAGAGAATCAGAATAGACCTGCTAGAATACTTTTAAAGCACCACTATTCTGAGCATGGCAGCCACAAATATGACACGTTTATATTTAAATACTTTGTACTAAATATCAGTTATCAATCTCACCTAAAGGAAGTATTAAAAAAGGTCAGATGGACTATATATATTGGTAATACTAAATGTCAGCCCACCAACTGGAGTTTTGTTACCCTCTGACACAAGGTCTTACCAGCTGGTCCAAACATTTTGAAAAAATATATCACATTGCAAGCTCAATTGCTGATCTTCAGAATCATTCAAGCCAATATCATTTCCCCTACTGGTTATTCACATTTTCATCAATTATCATTATTAATAAAGTAATTATGCTTTAACCCTAAAACAGGGACTATTCCTAGGGCCAAGGCAAGTAGTGTTATGGTATTCACTTTGCCAGATACAACTTCAACATTTGGAAACTTTGAGGTCACACAAGCCAGTGAATTTCAAATATGTGCAATTGATGCAGGAGTGGGTATCTTGCATTTATAATGATACTACTAACATTCTCCTGACATGTTGGGAACACAGTTGCTTTATTCTCTATTCAAAATTTGCTACTACTGCTGGTAAAGTCATTTGTATGTTTTATTCCTTATATATTCACTGCTGGAAATCTAAATTCTATAGTTAAATTTTGAGTTTTATTCTTCACAGTATATCATATCTGTTTGTGTCCACTAGGAAGTATTCGATGTTATTGTAGAAATTTTAATCCCTAGAATGTAAAAGATTTATAAGAACATCCACATTCACTGCAAGACTATTTGTCTAGATTCTGGTCTAATACACAATAATAAATTCACTGTATTATTCTTAATAAAAGTCTCTACACTAAAATAAGTTTTGTTATATCTTAAGACAGAACTACTATGTAAAACACTAAGGGTTTGAGACATAGTGAGAAATAAAAATCCAATAGACATAAAGGTGATGAAAGATATTGTACTGGAAAATATATGCTGCTGGTCAGTTTTCATGGTTATTTTAATTCTGTGAAATCTTTCAGAAGTTTTAAAGCAAAGAATCCCAAGTAGATGCTTAATACATCTTTTCTAGAAGGGAGATTTAATTTTGTGGAAATGGTGTGTTTTTTTTTTTGGTCTCTTTAACTTTGAAATAGTGCAAAATAATATGTAAAAAGTATGCTATATTTAAAAAGGAAAGCAGGGATGAGTTGAAAGGCAAACATAGTATTATATTTGAATGATCTTTTTATATCCTATTTCTAAAGAGCTAATATACATATCTAATTAATATTCTCTGTAACTTTTCTGAGAGAGTTTCAGGAAATTTGGGATATATATACTTAGAATTGTGGGTATTACCTAAAATTAATACTCTGTTTCATGAAAAACATAGATTATGAAATGAATGAAATAAATATTATGAAAATAACACTTATAATATTGAAAATTCAGGTAAATAAATAAATGCCCCAGAATATCTTTTTAATTTCAGGTTCTACAGATATCATTAATCTAGGAAATAATATTCATGAATAAAAGAATTAAAACATTGCTGGAAAACCATCATTTATTAATAAAATTAGTAAAAATTAGAGTGAGGGTAAAGTGAATTTTAGCCTCACAAACTGTGATGTCATGCAGTTTGATCATAATTAACACCTTATTTAGGGAAATGTGAAACAAAACAAGATTATTAAATTTTCTTTGAAACCTATATTCAAAGTTTATACATGCAGGAGAAACAAAAAGTTCAAACACTGTAGAAACATTAATTTTGTAGTGCAAAGAGACCAAAATGAGTTTCTTAGAAACAATATAAAAGGATTAAAAATCCAAAATCTCTTTAAAGCTTAATGTACATAAATAATTCTTTTATTAGTGTTCCCTGATACAATCTTTCGTACTGAATTTTTCAGTTCAAAGCATAGGATTTTAAGGGGAGAGTATTTGCTTTTAATGAATATAATTTCAAAGTAAGTAGAGTATTATTTAGTGCTAGTAAACTTCAATTTGTCTAATTCCCCACCTTCCTTTTAGGGATACCTTCTCCCATTGGGATTCACAGCATTCTTATGCTGAGGCCACATCTTGTGCATCAATATGTCTGAGAAAACTATCTGAAATGAATTCACACTGAGGTGTTGATGACTATATCAGTATGGTTTCTTCTTATGCATCTTCTCTTTCTGACTGTGAATTACTTAAAAGCAGGACTTATGTTTTATTCATGATTATTTTTCAACCTCTCATGGTGCTATGGCTAGAGTACAGTTAATTCACCAAACAATTTGCCTCAACAATTCACCAAAAATAATTCCTTAATATAACGCTGAACAACTTATTTCTACTTTATTGTAAATCCTCTAGGTACTTTCTAAGTTGTGTTCTGAGATCTGAAGCTATAAAAAAGGAAGAACAAAATATAAAAATTTGAGTGATATTGAGGAAGGAGAGTGGGTATTGAAATGAACATGGTTCAGTGAGAAAGTATGCAAGGGATGTTTGTCTCAAGTTGTTCCCATTTATTACTAGGAGAGAATATTTGAAAAAGGGAAAAGAAGGACATGTATTGAAGATCTCATGCAACTGTTCCTCCTGCAGGTATCCGAGACTAGGCAATTTACAAAAGAAAGAGATTTAATGGACCTACAGTTCCACATGGCTTGGGAAGCCCCACCTTTATTTATTTATTAATTTATTTACTTACTTATTTATTTATTTTTAGGAGAGAATATTTGAAAAAAGGGGAAAAGAAGGGACATGTATGAAGATCTCATGCAACTGTTCCTCCTGCAGGTATCCGAGACTAGGCAATTTACAAAAGAAAGAGATTTAATGGACCTACAGTTCCACATGGCTTGGGAAGCCCCACCTTTATTTATTTATTAATTTATTTACTTACTTATTTATTTATTTTTAGGAGAGAATATTGAAAAAGGGGAAAGGAAGGGACATGTATTGAAGATCTCATGCAACTGTTCCTCCTGCAAGTATCCTCAACATGTTATCTGCTGGGTATTGTTAACCATATTTTACCAATGGGAACACTGAGGTTCAGAAAATGGACCAAGATCATATAACTGGCAAAAGGCAGAATTAGGAAGGGAATTTATATCTTTCTAAAACCTGTCAAAGGAAAGACAAAACAAAAGACTCACTAAAACATGAGTCAATGAGTACTGGCATTACTGTTTGTTTGATTTTCTTAGATGAATAACCAACTTCAGTTTCTTATAGCAGTTTTAGGTTCACACAAAAAATGAGCAGATAGTACAAGAACATTTCCAAAACTCTCCCCTCCAAAATTTTCCACTATTATTAACATCTTGAATAGTGTGATGCATTTGTTAAAACTGATAAACTCATATTGATACACTGTTATTAATTAAAATTCATAGGTTATCTTAGGGTTCACTGCTAGTGTTGTAAAGTTCTATGGGTTTTGACACATGCATAATGTTTTGTATCTACTATTACAATACTACACAGAATAGTTTGACCACTGTAAAAATCTCATTGCTTCACTTATTCCTCCCTCCGTTTGTCCCCCTGAACACTTGAAAGCCACTTATTATTTTACTCTCTGATAAGGGTTGGCTGTGTCTCCACCCAAATCTCATCTTGAACATCCATGTGTTGTGGGAGGGACCCAGTGGGAGGTAATTGAATCATGGAGGCAGGTCCTTCTGTGCTGTTCTCATGATAGTGAATAAGTCTTGTGAGGTCTGATAGTTTCATAAGGGACAGTTTCCCTGCACAAGCTCTCTTCTCTTGTCTGCTGCCATTTGAGATGTGCCTTTTACCTTCCACCATGATTGTGGTGCTTCCCCAGCCATGTGGAACTATAGGTCCATTAAATCTCTTTCTTTTGCAAATTGTCCAGTCTCAGATATGTTTTTATCAGCAGTGTGAAAATGGACTAATACAGCATATTGGTACCAGTAGAGTGGGGTGCTGCTGAAACCATATCTGAAAATGTGAAAGCGATGTTGGTACTGGGTAACAAGCAGCAGTTGAAACAGTTTGGAGGGCTCAGAAGAAGACAGGAAAATGTGGGAAAGTCTGGAACTTTGTAAAGACTTGTTGAAGAGCTTTGCCTAAAATGCTGATAGCTATACAGACAACAAAGTCCAGGCTGAGGTGGTCTCAGATGGGAATGAGGAACTTGTTGGGAACTGGAGTAAAAGTGACTCTCTAATTATGTTTGACCCAAGAGACTGGTGGCATTTTGCCCCTACCTTACAGATTTGTGAAACTTTGGACTTGAGAAAGATGATTTAGGGTATCTGGTGGAATAAATTTCTAAGCAGCAAAGCATTCAAGAGGTGACTTTGGTGCTGTTAAAGGCATTCAGTTTTATAAGAGAAGCAGAGTATGAAAGTTTGGAAAATGTGCAGCCTGACAATGTGATAGAAAAGAAAATCCCATTTTCTGAGGAGAAATTCAAGCTGGCTGTGGAAATTTGTATAATTAATAAGGAGCCAAATGTTATTCCCAAAGAAAATGAGGAAAATGTCTCCAAGACATGTCAGAGGTCTTCATGGCAGCCCCACCCATCACAGGCTCTGAGGCCTAGGAGAAAAAAATGGTTTCATGGGCCAGATCCAGGGTCCCCCTGCTGTGTGCAGCCTAGTAATTTGGTGCCCTGCATCACAGCTGCTCCAGCTGTGGCTAAAAGGGGCCAAAGTAGAGTTCAGGCCATGGCTTCAGAGGGCTCAAGCCCCAGGCCTTGGCAGCTTCCACGTGGTGTTGAGCCTGTGCGTGCACAGAAGTCAAGAATCAGTGTTTGGGAACCTCTGCCTAGATTTCTGAGAATGTATGGAAACGCCTGGATGCTCAGGCAGAAGTTTGCTGCAGGGGTGGGGCCCTCATGGAGAATCTCTGCTAGCACAGTGCAGAAGGGAAATGTGGGGTCAGAGCCCCCATGCAGAGTCCCTACTGGGGCACTGCTTAGTGGAGCTGTGAGAAGAGGGCCACCATCCTCCAGACCCCAGAATAGTAGATCCACTGACAGCTTTGCACTGTGTACCTGGAAAAGCCACAGACACTCAACGCCAACCTGTGAAAGCAGCTTGGAGGAAGCCTGCACCCTGAAAAACCACAGGAGCAGAGATGCTCCAGATCATGGGAACCCACCTCTTGCATCAAGGTGACCTGGATGTGAGACATGGAGTAAAAGAAGATCATTTTGGAACATTAAGATTTGACTGCCTTGCTGGATTTCAGACCTGCATGGGGCCTGTAGCCCCTTTGTTTTGGCCAGTTTCTCACATTGGCATGGCTGCATTTACCAGTGACTATAACTCCATTGTATCTAGGAAGTAACTAACTTGTTTTTGATTTTACAGGTTCATAGGTGGAAGGGACTTGCTTTGTCTGAGATGAGACATTGGGCTGTGGATATTTGAGTTAATGCTGAAATTAGTTAAGACTTTGGGGCACTGTTGGGAAGGCATGTTTGGTTTTGAAATGTGAGGACATGAGATTTGGAAGGGGTCAGGGCAGAATGATATAGTTTGTCTGTGTCCCCACCCAATTCTCATCTTGAATTCCCAAGTGTTGTGGGAGGGACCCAGTGAGAGATAATTGAATCATGGGTCCAGGTCTTTCCTGTGCTGTTCTCATGATAGTGAATAAGTCGCATGAGATCTGGTGATTTTATAAGGGGGAGTTTTCCTGCACAAGACTTCTCTTTGCCTGCTGCCATCGATGTAAGAAGTGACTTGCTCTTCTTTGCCTTCCACCATGATTGTGAGGCCTCCCCAGTCACTTGGAATTGTAAGTACATTAAACCTCTTTCTTTTGTAAATTGCCCAGTCTTGGGTATGTCTTTATCAGTAGTGTGAAAACGAACTAATACAATCTTGCTATAGTATTATCTTTTCCAGAATATCATATATTTGAATTCATACCATGTATAGCCTTTTAAGATAGGTATCTTTAATGTAGCAATAGCCTTTAAAGTCCCCTCATGTATTTTTATAACTTGACAGCTCATTTCTTTTTATCATTGGATAATATTCCATTGTATGGATATATCACAATTTGTGTATCCATTAATCGATAAAGGGATATCTGGTTGCTTTCAGGTTTTAGAAATTATAAATTTCTAAAGCTGCAGTAAACATTCATGTGGAGATTTTCATGTGACATAGGTTTTCAACTCATTGGTAAATACTAAGAAATGTAATTGCTGGATTGTACAGTAAGACTATGTTTAGCTTTGAAAGAAACTGCCAAACCGTCCTCCATTATAGCTATACCACATTGCATACCCAACAGCAATGAATGAGCATTTCCACTCCATATCCTTACCACCACTTGTTTGGTATTATCATTAAAAAAAAAAAAAAAAGTTTGGCCATTCTAATAGATACATAGTGTCATCTCATTGTTGTAAGTTGCATTTCCCTAATAACATATGATGATGAGCAGATTTTCATGTGCACATTTGCAATCTGTTTAACATCTTTGGTGAGGTGTCTATTCTGATCTTTTGTGACTTGTACTTTGATTGTTGCTATAAACTGAATGGTTGTGTTCCCCCAAAATTCATATGCTGAAATCTAATCCCCAATACAATGGCATTAAGGGGTGGGGCCATTAAGAGGTGATTAGGTAATGAGGATGAAGCATTCATGAATGGGATTAGTGTCCTTATAAAAAATGCCTGAGGAAGCTTGCCTGTTGCTTCTAGTATGTGAGAGTGCAGTAAGAAGGTATCATCTATGAGGAAGAGGCTCCTTACCAGACAGAGAATCTCCTGGTGGCTTGACCTTGAACTTTCCAGCCTCTAGAACTATAGGAAATAAATTTGTTTTGCTTACAAATTACTCAGTCTAAATATTTTGTTTAGCAGCTTGAATAAACAACAACGTTTGTTTTCTTACAGCTGAATTTTAAGATCTCTTTGTATATTTTGGCTACAAGTTCTTAATCAGATAAGCCTTTTGAAAAGATTTTCTCCAAGTCAATAGCTAGTCTCTTCATTCCCTTAACATTCACAGAACAAAACATTTTAATTTCAAAAATGTTCAAATTATACATATTTTTTCTTCCATGCATCATGCTTTTGGTGTTCTATCTAAAGACAGTCTCTTTAAAACTTTTTGCTGGAAAAGGTGGCTATCCATATGCACAATAATGAAACTGGACCTTTAACCTACAACACACACACACACACAAACTCAAAATAGATTAAAGGGTTAAATGTAAGAGCTAAAACCATAAAATTCCTAAAAGAAAACTTAAGAGAAAAGTTCCTTGACATCAGTCTTGGCAATAATTGTTTCTGGACATGACACCAAAAGCAAAAATGAACATGTGACACTACATCAAACTTAAAAGCTTCTGCACAGAAAAGGAAACAATCAGCAAAATGGAAAGAAAAACCGACGGATTAAAAAAAATTGCACATCATATATGTGACAATTTCGCAGTAATCAAGAGTGCGGTATTGGTAAAAGAATACACAAATATATCAGTGAAACAGAATAGAAATCCCTGAAATCGACCCATATAAATATAGCCAACTGATCTTTGACAAAGAAGCAAAAGCCATTCAATGAAGAAAGGATAGTATTTTCAAAAATTGTACTGGAACAAATGGATATCAACATGCAAAAAATTAAATCTAGACACAAACCTTATACCTTTCACAAGAATTAACTCAAAATGGATCACAGACCTCAATGCTATTATGCAAAACTATAACACTTCTAGAATATAAGACTTTAAATCGAGTAGTATCAGTTCTCCGACTTTAATCTCCTGCTTCAGTATTTTGTTGGTTATTGTGGATTATTTTTAGCTTACAGCCAAAAGAGCATACAGTAAGGAAATTAATTCATTGAGTGACTTTCCAAATAAAAGTTTTTTTATTATCTTTCTCTTATGATTATATTAATCAAGAAGTGAAACCTTACATGCTAGTTAATGCAGAATAAATCCAAGAGCCTATATTTAGTTGATTAAAAGAAATCCTGATCTTCATTTTCTGGAAGGAATCTTAGGAGAAATCATTATGTTTGCCACTCAATTTCCTTTTCAAAAGAGAACTTGGAGAAGAGTAATTATCTGAGAGCCTCCAGCTGACACACACATTGGATTTGCCTCCGCATTCATGCAAAAGCCATGCTCTTCTCAGGTTGGTCTTAGCTAGTGACTGAATACAGCTGGTATACAAAAGCCAGTCGCATGTCAACTTGGGACTCCTGAGGCTCATCTAATGGGCATCTATGTTCTGAGACTCACCTTTAAACTGGCCAAGACTTTCTCAAAGCTGCACTGCACTCTAAGGCTCCTTCTACTGAATCCTTCTTACTCTCTTTTCTCCCCTTTCACAAGTGTAAGATCTGCATTGGAGTCTAAAGTGTCTCCACATTAATCTGATTTCCAATCCCCTTTATCCTTCAGGGGCATTTCTCTCAATAAGTCTTGCACATATCTAATACTATCTTATCATTTGTCTCTCAGGGGACCCAAACTGACAGTCTTCCATTATATCTGTTGAGGTAGAACTATCTAGGATGGCTCAAAGTTCATGGATTCAAGGCACATGGAACAGAGCTTTGCAGCTAAACTTCTTGGTTCCCAGCCTAGAGCCTGCCATTCAACCTACAGATACATAAAGGAGTTAAACCCCAGAGACCCTCAGCTGAGTCTAACCTAAACCAGGTGACCTCTAGGAAACTCTAATAATGATTATTTTAAGCCATCGAGATTGGGTTGGTTGTTCATATAGCAAAACTATCTAATTCCATGTTTCTCACTAATCTCTCGTTATCAGTCAAAAATAATAGAATTAAACAGTTCTGATGCAGATAGAATGACTTTATAAATACAAAATGAATCTAGATTCATGGTGCTTTCTCTAAGTTACCAAAATCAACAGGAACTTTAACACAGAAAAAAAAAAAAGCCTAATTTAGGAAAGCAAAATGAGAATTCAGTTATAACACAAAGGTCTAAGTAAAAATATATGACCAATCTAACAGGGCAGATTGAGAACAATGCAGGAAAATTTCAAAGGAGCCAGAATTCAATAGCAATGTGTTTAGAAATACAACCTATCCCATGCTCAGTACCTGACAATATATACCAGTTTGCTAGTACAGGAAGTAAATAGAATTGCCATTTAATAGGAATTCTAAAAAGCTCTGATAGAAAAAGCACAGCATTAGAAAAATAGAGGGAGTCGGCTGGGTGCCAGTGGCTCACGCCTGTAACCCCAGCACTTTGGGAGGCCAAGGCAGGAAGATCACGAGGTCAAGAGATCAAGACCATCCTGGCCAACATTGTGAAACCCTGTCTCTACTAAAAATTGTAGTCTCAGCTACTCGGGACGCTGAGGCAGGAGAATCGCTTGAACCCAGGAGGCAGAGGTTTCAGTGAGCCGAGATCACGCCACTTCACTCTAGCCTGGGTGACAGTGTGAGACGCTGTCTCTAAAAAAAGGAAAAAGAAAAAGAAAAATAGAGGGAGTCAATATATTGTATACACAATGCCAACCCACCAGCAGGAGGTTAATGAGGGGAAAAGGCACTAAATTTTAATCTTATTTTTACTCAAGTCAGTTCTCTCTCTCTCTCTTTCTTTCTTAGTATTAGGAGAAAGTCATCATATACAAAAAAATAAAAGAGAAAAAGTGACTCAGCTTGATATATTCACTATGATTTTACTCTTTGTACATTCTGTGCACTTAATATCAGTACGTTAGGCTATGGCTATCTATATGTGAAAAAACCATACATTAACTCATGAAAATATTATTGTGAATTTAGAAGAAAATTATCATATTGCCAGAGCTTGAAACGTGTGATGCAAATATGTCTACAACATATGCCTTATTGAAGTAAACTATTGTGCAAGTATTGATAATCACAATAAAATGAGAAAAAAATGATAAAGGCATGCACAGAATGCTACAGGAAGAAAAAGTGGGACACTTGTCTTTTTTCTTCTTTTTAAGAAAATTTATTTTGTTACATACATAGGTGGTGTAATAACTCTTCATGTCAGGGTATTTGAGGTGTTCACCACCTTGAGTATTTATCATTTATCATTTCTCTGTGTTAGAAACATTTCAAGTTTTCTCTTCTAGCCATTTTGAAATGTACAATACATTGTTACTAACTACAGTCATTCTACTCTGCTATCAAACATTAGAACTTATGCGTTTCATCTAACATACTTCTAACCATTAACCAATCACTTTATCTGCTCCCCATCCACATACTCTTCCCAGCCTCTAGTATCTATCATTCTATCTCCACCTCCATGAGATCAATTTTCTAGTTCCCACGAGTGGGAAAGTGTGATGCTTGTCTTTCCACGTCAGACTTGTTTCACTTAAAATAATGACCTCTAGTTTCATCAATAGCTACAATGATATTTTATTATTTTTTATGGCTGAATAGTATTCTATACCACATTTTCTTTATCCATTTGTAGCTACTGTAAATGGGATTGCTTTCCTGATTTCTTTCTCAGGCAGTTCATTATTGGTGTATAGAAATGCTACTTATTTTTGTATGTTTACTTTGTATCCTCCAAATTTACTTAATTTATTTATTAGATCTAAGAGAATTTTGGTGAAGGCTTTAGGGTTTTATAAGATCGTATCATCAGCAAAGAGGGAAAATGTGATTTCCTATTTTCCAATTTTACTCTTCTCTCCTGCTTGATTGCTGTGGCTAGGATTTCCTCTACTATGTTTAATAGGATTGGTGAGAGTGGGCATTGTTGTCTTGTTCCAGTTCTTAGAGGAAAGACTTTCAATTTTTCCCCACTCGGTATGACGTTATGATGTTAGCTGTGGGTTTGTCATATATGACCTTTATTATTTTTAGATATGTTACTTCAAGGCTTAGTTCGTTGAGTTTTTATGATGAAGAGGTGTTCAATTGTATCAAATGTTTTTCTTCTGCAGTACACTTTTAGAAAAGAGAAAGAGTGAGTTGAAATAGCTCTCTGGAAGAGAGGAGTTACCATTGCTTTTGCTAACACTTAAATTATAAGACAGAAGTGTTGCAGATAAGCCTGGACAGATAGGCAGGGACAAGGACTTGGAGCCCATGCATGTTGTGCTGAGGAAAATAGCCATTTTACTGTAAGTTACTAGGGATCATTGCAACAATTAACCATATGTATTGGGGAGGGGACTTTCGGGCAAATAGAAAAAATCAATACTTGAAAAATTTTAATTGGAGATATATTTATTAATAGATGTTAGATAAGGAGGCCTTAATATTTCTTGTTTAAAGGTGCTTAGGGGACTGGCAGAGTAAGAAGAATACTGTTTTCAATGATAGCGGCTGCAAAATATACTTAGTTTGTGTTTGAGAAAATTGTATAAGTGAATAAATGTGCCAAAAAAGCCCTGGATCAAAGTTTTGCTGAAAATGTGTTATTTGGGGATGCATTTGACTATTCTGGAAATTTTCACTCTAGAGACTAATTAAAAAGATATCCTGAAGATGTTACCAGAGAGTGTAACATTTCTTAATTTATAAGCCTTACCACAGCTACAGTTAGAGGGAAATAAAAGGGAGATTCTGTACCACATAAAGTTAGTTTTTTTTTTAAGATAAATAATTTCCCTTAATAATTATTAATTCTTTTAAAAGAAATTATCCAAGGTAATTACTTGACAAAAGGAAGAGTTCAGTTTTTTAAACAAGGTAAAGCCATTTGGGAAATATTAATCAACGGAGAGTGTAAATTTAAATAAAAAATATATAATAGATGTGTATATTTTTGGGGTATATGTGATACTTTAATTCATATAATGTGAAAAGAATAACTCAGAGCAATTGGGATATCTATACCTTATTTATTTTTTCTTTACACTAAAAAGGTTTCAATTATTATCTTCTAGCTATTTTGAAATGTACAATAAATTACTGCTAACTATAGTCATCCTATTGATCTATCACTGTCTTATTCATACAATTACATATTTATAGAAATAATATCCGTTACTTTTTCCAGTTTTATTACCTAGTCAAACTTCCAGATTTTACCATTATTTGTTTATTAAGGTGGAATCTAGACATAAATCATCTAATTTTGAGGTATTTTTAAACACACTGTATTAATTAATTTTTACAGTTATAAAGAATTACCTGAGACTGGGTCATTTATAAAGAAAAGAGGTTTAATGGACTCACCATTTTGCATGGCTGAGGAGGCCTCAGGAATCTTACAATCATGGCAGAAGGCAAAGGGGAAGAAAGGCATGTCTTATGTGGAAGCGAAAGAGAGAGAGAGAGCAAGAGAGAAGAGAGCGAGCAAGGGGGAAGTGCCACACTTTCAATCATCAGCTCTCATGAGAACTCACTCACTAACACAAGAACAGCAAGGGAGAAATCCACCCCATGATCCAGTCATCTCCCTCCAGGCCCCTTCTCTGACACATGGGGATTATAATATGAGATGAGATTTGAGTGGGGACATAGAGCCAAACCATATCCCACACCAAGCAGATTCATGAAGTTTTAAAATTTAACTGCTTAAGGTGATGATCGGTTTTATAGATGATATCCAGTTCAGTGTATAGTTTTTGGACTGCTAATTCAAGGAGTTTATCAGATAGTTCTGTTTCATGAACATGGATCTAATTACTTAACCCATGAATACATGGTTTTAACAAACTGCCCTATTTATTTCTTGCTTATTTGCTTTAAGCAATAAAATAATTTCAATTAAAAATAAAAAAGTCAAAAAATGAAAATTCAGGCTTTGAAGTGTTACATGTTTCACTCTCTTTAAAATTTTAAAATATTGTTTTTAATTTATTTGAAAATTTGTAAAAGCCTAATGATTAATAGATATACACAATGTTTGTAGCTCAATATTTAGAATTATACATGCCTCTAAGCACACATATCCCTCAATAAATTTTGTTTGGAGGGATTCTTAAATGACACGTATTACTTTCTATTTAAAATTTTGTGCTATTTATGCTAGAATATACTTCTAAATAAATTACTCTAGTAGAAGTTAAATGATTTCAAATCAGAATATGCTACTGAAAATGTGATATTCCTTTCTAAACAATGTATTTTTGTTGTTAACATTTCTTAGTGCTCAAATATGACAATAAAAATCATTGACAGTAAAAAGATTCAGTTCATTTATTTACAATTTTCTCCTCTTTAGATTGAGGAAAATGGGGGAAAAAGAGGATAATGTTATGAACTCTAAATAGTCTGTGGGACATATTAACTAAATATGTTATAAATTATTACTATTACTAAAATATTTTGAATGGTTTTGTATTTCTTTCCCTTTCCATATATCTATTTTTTTTCTTGTGATTTAAACTTTGTGGCAGACCTAGGGATACATCACTCATAGACCTCTTCAAGAAAGAACTTGCTGTTCAACTCTGAGGGCTGTGGTTAGTCGACAGCCTCCGAATGTTAGCTTCAACAGGATCCCTATCAACTTTTGAGCCAAAGTCATGCTCTCCTGAAGCAATCAGCCAATGACTGAGCATGGTGGTGGTACAAAGGCATAGGCAATTTCCAAGGAAGGATCTTTTTATTGAGTAATCTTTATTCCAGAGTTCCCATTTGAGCTGTCAGAAGTTTTGTCAAGTATAAATCATGTCCTAACAACTCCGCATGTCTAATCTGCCTTATCTCCCTTTTCTTTCCCCTTCTGTTACTCTATAGTAACATTTTCCTCTTAATTCCAGCTCATCATTTACTTCCCAGAAAACTCAACCTCTATCAAACATCAAGTTTCATTTTGCAAATATCTGAGAGATATGGCAATATGAAGTTTGTAAGAGTTGGTGTAAGTATTTTTTTTTTTTTTTTTTTGAGATGGAGTCTTGCTCTGTCACCAGACTGGAGTGCAGTAGCGTGATCTCGGCTCACTGCAACCTCTGCCTCCAAGGTTCAAGCAATTCTCCTGCCTCAGCCTCCTGAGTAGCTGGAACTATAGGCACCCACCACCATGCCCAGCTAATTTTTGCATTTTTAGGAGAGACGGGGTTTCACCATGTTGGCCAGGATGGTCTCTAACTCCTGACCTCAAGTGATCTGACCACCTCGGCCTCCCAAAGTTCTGGGATTGTAGGTGTGAGCCTCTGCACCCGGCCTAAGTATTTTTTAAAATAGAGAATGGGGAATCAACATACCAAATATTTATTTGTGAAACCTCTAAAACTACCAAGGCATAAATTTGAAAAAAGGTAAAAAACATGATTCTCACATGTTATGAACTAAATTGTGTTCCCTCATAATTCACATTTGAAACTCTAACACCCCAGTAACTCAGAATATGATTGTATTTGACAATAGAGTCTTTCTTATAGGCCAATATTTATTTGTGTAATCTCTAAACTACCAAGGCATTATTTGAAAAAAAAGTAACAAACATGATTCTCTCATGTTATGAACTAAATTGTGTTGGCCCAAAATTCATATTTTGAAGCCCTAACCTCCCCCTGCCCCGGTAACTCAGAATATGACTGCATTTAACAATAGAGCCTTAAAGAGATGATTAAGTTAAAATAACGCTATTAGTGAGGGCCTTAATCCAATCTGATGTTCTTATCAGAAGAGGAAATTCAGACACACACAGAGAGAGACCAGGAATGTGCATACACACAGAAAAGACCATATGAGAACACAGTGACAGGGCAACCAGTCAAGGAGAGAGTTCCCAGAAGAAATCAAACTTTCAGATACCTTGATCTTGGCCTTCTACCCTCAAGAATCCTGAGAAAGTAAATTTCTGTTGTTTGAGACACCCAGCTTGTGGCATTTTGTTATAGCAGCCCTAACAAACTAATATATCACAAAGATGTAGAATAAATAAATATATGTCAAGTTTACTGAACTTACTATAGAGTTAATCAGCAGACTAATAAGGCTGATTCAAAGAACATTTGACGAGCTGAGGAGTATTTATTAAAACTGAAGAAAGACTTTAGAATGAAATTGCTATATTAGATTCAGAACTAGTTAAAGCCCTATAGGACAATAAAATTGTATTGCTTTGTTCTACCAGACAGAAATCATTGCATCTTTATCAGATAAAAAATACAAATTAACATTTAACTTCATAGAGTGTATGCACAAACAATAGTATGTTAATAAAGGTACATACCTTAGAGAATTAAATACCTGGAGTGTCCTTTTAGATGATGCTTCAGTATGTTATTAAAAGGACACATGTCTATCCTTTTGTGTTATTTTCAAGTTTTTTATTGTCTTTATTAATAGATCAGTGTCCTTTCCTACATCCTCTGATATCCATTTCTCCAAGCAACTGAATTCATGGAGATAGAGCAGAAGGATGGTCACCAGAGGCTAGGAAGGCTAGTGGGTGGGTGTGGAGAGGAGGTGGGGATGGTTAATGGGTACAAAAAAATAGAAAGAATGAATAAGGCCGGGCGCGGTGGCTCAAGCCTGTAATCCCAGCACTTTGGGAGGCCGAGACGGGCGGATCACAAGGTCAGGAGATCGAGACCATCCTGGCTAATACGGTGAAACCCCGTCTCTACTAAAAAATACAAAAAAAAAAAAAAAACTAGCCGGGCGACGAGGCGGGCGCCTGTAGTCCCAGCTACTCGGGAGGCTGAGACAGGAGAATGGCGTGAACCCGGGAGGCGGAGCTTGCAGTGAGCTGAGAGCCGGCCACTGCACTCCAGCCTGGGCGGCAGAGCAAGACTCCGTCTCAAAAAAAAAAAAAA
The DNA here is from genome assembly GCF_009764315.1 of Trachypithecus francoisi. Lineage (NCBI taxonomy): Eukaryota > Metazoa > Chordata > Mammalia > Primates > Cercopithecidae > Trachypithecus > Trachypithecus francoisi. Next base: position 103,905,246 of record NW_022681471.1, read on the forward strand.
AAAAAAAAAAAAAAAAAAAAAAAAAAGAATGAATAAGACCTAGCATTTGATAGCACAACTGAAACTGCCTTTGCAAAAATCATAACTGAGAAAATTACGACAGTGAAAGAGATCTGACCTAACTGACTCCATCTTGCTTTTAACCTCGAAACTGTCCTTGTTCATTCCTAGGTGTGGGCTGAACTAACTTTGGAAGGAACTTAGTTTGTAGTTTAACTTTAAAACAAAGATGATAACAGCCGTTTCCAAAACAAACCCCTTTCTTGACTGCGGACCAGACTCCCTTTGTAGAACTAACAAATTAGCCACAAGATTAGAAATTACAGTTTAGGAGTCATGCAGCTAGAGGCCACAAGATTTGAAACCACCCCAATTGCTCCCAGGGATAACATCACTGTTGTAAAACCTAAAATTGGTGCATGAGATATTTTTCATATTCTGCAATTGATGAAGCAGGAGGTGCCACTCTCATGTGGTCTTGTGGCCCACACCCAGGAATTGACTCAGCACAAGAGGACAGCTTCGACTTCCCATGATTTTATCTCTGACCCAGCCAATCAACACTCCTCACTCCCTAATCCCCTAGCTACCAAATTATCCTAAACACACAACCACACACACACACACAAAACAACAACAAAAACAGTCTCTGAATTATCAGGGAGACTGATTTGAGTAATAATAAAACTCCATTCTCCCATTCAGTCAGCTCTGAATGAATTAAACTCTGTTGCAGTTCCCCTGTCTTGATAAATCATTTCTGAGCAGTGGACTAGGAGAACCTGTTGGGTGGTTACACAACAGTGTGTCTATAGGTAATAATAATTTAATTGTATATTTTCCTTTGATTTTAGACAAGCCATTAATCCAATTGGATTTTTTTTATATTCAAGCCATCCTTCAGTCAATCCACTCTAGTATAACACATAATATCACCATTCTACATAAGCTGTTCTGTACAGTCATCAATATCCTCCTTGTTACCAAAATCTAATGGATTTTTCTCTGTTTTTATGATATTCCACTGCTCAGCTAACTTTGCCAAAATTCATCCTCTATTTTTTGAATATTCTTTTTTGGCATTTTTGCCACATTTACTTGTAAATCACTGGTCATGATGTTCTATATATTTTTGGCTTCTTCTATCCAAACACTAAATATTAAAATAGTTCCACAGGTATTCTCTCATCTCTCCTCTTTATGTCCTCTCTCAGCCTAGGTGATCATATTCAATATCCATGTTTTAAATTCCATCTACGTTCTTATGACTTGAGATTTTTTTGTATCTCTTATACACCACACTCTTGAGTTTCAGACTTGTACATCAAATGGCTTACTGGATGTTTCAATGTGGATGTTTACTACACATCTCAAAGAATATCAAAAGCAGAGCTGTCAACACACACTATCCCCCCAATTTTTTCTTATTTTCCACAAGCATAATCAAGTTTACCAAAATATAACCAATGCAAGAAACAAAACATAAACACTAGGTATTAGTCTTCATTCATCCTCTTCCCTTATTCTTTATATCTCATATTCAATTCCTCAGCAAGTCCCATGAGTTCTCCAAAATATATTTAAAATCCATTCACTTTTCTCCATCTCCACTGCAAACTTACATGTTCTGGAAACCATTATCTAACAGAGTATTGAAATGACATCCAAGGTTCTACGCTTGCTCTTATCTGATTAATTCTTCACAGAGCAAATATAGTAATGTCTTGAAACAAATATCTGTTATGACATTCTTTTAATAAAACATTTGGTAGTTTCTCATTTAATTCAAAATGAAATACAATATATTTCATAATTTATCTGTATTATCTGGTTGAGCCTCCATCTCCAAACACATCTCCCACTATTCTTCTATGGCTCAGTAGGTTTGAAGTACGTCACTCAAGTTTATTCTTTCAACATGGCAAGCCCATTTCCATTTCCAGCTTTTTATACTTACTATTCCCTCTGTTTGAATTACTATTTGCCTACAGTGAGCATAGATCGCTCATATTCTTCTTAAAATATCAGATCACAATGACCTCTTCAGATAAGTCTATCCTGACCACCTTCTTTAAATTTTTCTGCACATAAATGTACTCTCCACTAAAGCATAAGGTGTACTTCCTTCTTTTCACTTACTGGCATATACAATTTCTTGTTTATTTAATTTATCTGCTTCAGTAGACATTAAAACATTTTTGTCAAACATAACTTCTACCTTGCCAACCTCTATGATCTGAGCTTAGTCAGCCTGGTAATAAAATCTAAAATGAACTCAAAATTAAGGGAAAGAGAGGCAACCATTTTCTTTAATACTTTTCGGAGTCCTTGAAGCAAAGGCTGTGTTTGAGAGTGTATGTGGACCTGATTCTACTATCTGTTTTTTTATTTGTTTGTTTGCTTCCCTGTATATTGATGAGATCCTTGAGGATGTCAGGCTGCTCTTTACCATGAGGATTTATGTGAAAAGATTATGGAATTTTGCCCAGAAAGCATGTCTGAAAGAGAGATATTGTAGTTTATTTGCAAACTAAAGGTTGTGTGTTAAAGCGGAGTGCCACTGAATAGTTTAAAGGATACTGTCAAGGTGAACTGTTTCCAGTTTTAAGTGTTAATAGATCACATCAATACCATGCAATATTGCTATGAATCAGATTCCACTTTATCTGGAGAAAAAGTATAAAAGAGCTCAATGATAAACCCACAGTAGTCAGAAGGAGTCAAAGAAGACCTTCTTAATAGAAACATTCAGCACTTCTATCAATATTGAGTTAATCATTTTGAGTCTATTACACTTTAGTGTGAATAAGGATAATGCTGCACTAGGCACTACTGTACTCATTGAACAGGGTAGAAAAATTTTTCTTTTCCTTATAACCTAAAACATTTACATCATGGTTCTGAAGAACAGGCATTAAAACTGGATTTTATGACCTAAAACATATACATCATGGTTCTGAAGAACAGGCGTTAAAACTGGACCACATTGTGATTAATGTGGTCCAAGATGGCAGGAAATGTTCAGTACATTTTCTCAGTTCATGGGAAAAATTGAGGGACGATTGTAATAAATCACAATTTTCTATGCATTAAAAAATCTTGAATTATTAGTTTTACTCCCAAAGCTGGATGCTAAGCAGAAAGTCTCCAATAGACCTTTATTGATTATGCTGGTCAATATATAGATGAAAAGATGTACTGGGAACAGTGTGAGACATATGTAGTTCATGCATAGAGTGCAACAACAAAAAAGGTACTATTAATTGGTCACCATGTGCATTGGTATTTGGGCAGAGTTCCAGATGTTTATTCAATCTCTGATGCAAAGTAAATGATGGGGTAGAGATGTCACCTGTCTAACTCAAGCACAGATAATCATATTAGCTCAGAGGTTAATGGTTTGATAACATTATAGCATTCATTCATACACAGTCCTGATCTGAAACAGTCTTTTGAGCCATTAAACATGTTCAGTAGACCTCGTTGAAAGATAATGTTACTATAAAGGAAGAGAAAAGTATTTCAGGAGAGTGGGAAAGCCCTATATAATTATGAAAAATACATTCTTGTGATACTTTGTGTCAAATAATATAAGCTGAATGAAGCTGGATAAATTGATGCTACATGCTGCCTAATACATGGGGGGAAGTTCAAGCTTAGAGTAATGAATCTGTTAGAATAAAGAGTCAACATTCTCAACATTGTTTCATATGTCGTTTTGACTTTTTGGAACTGAGGTAAAGAGCAACTATTTAGTTCAGTCCCAAATGCCCAGGTGTGTAATCTGCCAAGGCTCATGACTACCATCCAAGTAGAATTACATAATTTCAAAGTCTGAACTACATATCTTGAAATACAAGTATTATAATTATAGGGGAAATATGTTTGATAATTATTATTTTCTTGGTAATGCTTTGTTTTCATTGTTACATTTACCTTCATATAAAACATATTGACACCTTTAATGAGCATTAAATGGCAAAGACAGAAAAAAAAGAACTGAAACACTTCATTATTTTCTTTATGGGTATGACAGAGACCGTTAATGTCAATGAGTACCTGGTTTTCTTGGTCTTCCTGGGCATACAGCTAAGCTATAATTACCAGATTCTTGCAACTGGGTAGGCCCATGGGTTTAATTATTACCAAAAAAGAAAAAAAGAAATGTCATGTGTCATTCCCAGACCAAGACAGTTAAGAGAAGCTGAGAAGCTGTGTGTATTTCCCAGGATAAACTGTTTGTTGTTGTTTTGTTTTGTTTTAAATAAATTAAGGGGTTACAAATGCGGTTCTGATACGTGTATATATTGTGTAGTGGCGAAGTCTAGGCATTTAGTTTAACCACCATTTAAATAGTATACATTTGCCCCATTAAGTAATTTATCATTCCTTACACCCCTCTCACCCTTCTGAGTCTCCCAGATGCACTTTCAATACTGGATAACTGGGCCAGTTGATCATAAACAAACACATTGGGATGTTGCTTCAAAGAACAATTAATTATTATTTTGCTAAGTTATTGATTTTCTTTTTTACAGCAGTTAGGCTACTTGAATATGCAGTGAAGAGACAGTATTTGTTCTATTTTTATCAAGAAAGGACTGGTTAAAGACAAAAGGTAAATACTACATTCACTATTTTAATAGAAATTATTTTGTCTTGAAAACTTTTAGATAGATGTCATTATATTAAGATTCTATATTATTAATTTGTTGATATCCCCTTATATATTTATCTTGTTTCCTGATATTAAGATGTGAAAAGACCTTTAAACATTTAGGGGTGTGTGTGTGTGTGTGTGTGTGTGTGCACGTGCGCGCGTACATGCGTGAGCACTGGTTTGTGCATTTACCTGAATGACTCGTATTTTTATTTTTCCCACTCAATATTTTCAGTTTAAAATATAAGGCAAATTGTAATCATGTTCACCTGATTCACTGCCACTACCAAGCAACTAACATTAATTTAAAAAACCCTTTTAACAAATTACTAAAGTATAATGACCTATCCAAGTTACTTTGTCATCTATAGAAGTATTTGGTAAGAGGATTTTCTGAAATACTATTCCAAGTTTCTTTCTGGGAATTTCACAGGCCAAAATCACTTTCACATTCTAGGGTTTCATTTTCAGTAGATAATTGTTGGTATAAAACATACTATATGCCAATACAATATAAAGTTTAAATAAATACTTTTTAAAATGTGCTTATTTGTACAACATATTTTCATCAGGCCATTTTCTTCATTCAATGAATACTATCTCTCTCAGTCCTTCAGGGTCAGATATGGGACAAGCCCACTTCATAGCCCATATCCCGTATGTAAAATTGAAAGAAGAGTAAAAAGAGGGAGGAACATCTAAATGGTACTTATAAATATTAATATTAATATCAATAACACTAATCCTCCCTGTCAATCTGGGGACTGAAGTGGGAGACACTGTTTCCATACAAACAGCATATTTGTAACTTCTCCCTTGCTAAGTGAATCATGTCAAAATAGCATGAGTGGTCACTTCCCTTCATAAGAATTCATACTAGGAACATGAAATGAAAGAAGAAAATAAATTGTGTTAAAATACCAAATTATTATACTTTTGGAATTCTTATGAACAAATATAATTAACTAAATATTATATTTAAATATTAAAAATGTTTAAAATATATTTATAAAACGAATCTGATTCAAATAACTTAGTAGATTATTAGTGGAGTAAGACTGAAGATGGAAATGTGTTCTCAATATTTCCTTAACAAAAAGTGCTGTAGTAATCCCCATCTTGAAAAATGAGATTAAAATATTTAAAAATATGTATATATTATATTGTCATCATGTTATGTTTATGTGTTTTATATATATTATATATAATACATATGTATTGTATATATTATAATAATCTGTATATATCATACATATGTTATATGTATATATTTTTTAATGACACATTTTATTATGTATTTTATTGAATTTCAAGTAATATATATTTATTTGAGAAACTTTGGAAAGAAAAAAAAATACCAAGAAGATAAATCAAGTTACCATAATTTTTCCATGCAGAAATTATTAAACACATTTGGACTCTTTTCATCTGGTTTAATTCATAAACATGTTATACATACTGGAGACATGGTGTTCATTAATTATTTATGTATTCCATACATTTATTGACAAAGACTAATGTAAGAGATTATGTTGCCCTGAGGTAGTGATCTGTTTTAAACCATGCAGGCAGAGTTGCTAGTTTCTAAGAGTTATGCTTTCATAACTGATTCTTTTCTCCTCTTTTTTATGTTAAAATATTCATGCTTATATAATAGTAAATAAAACACCTACATATTATGAAAAATAAATATAAAGCAAATTACTGTGCAATTATCAACCAGGACAATAAATAGAATGTTGTCAGCCCCTTGGAGTCGCTGAATACAACCTCTCCTCCCACAGAGGTAACTCTTTCCCAACTTTTTGTTTTTGAACACAAGACTATCGCTTTGTCTGAGCGGGACATGGTGGCGCACGCCTGTAATCCCAGCACTTTGGGAGGCCGAGGCAGGCGGATCACGAGTTCAGGAGCTTGAGACCAGCCTGGCCAATATGGTGAAACCCTGCCTCTACTAAAAATACAAAAAATTAGCTGGGCATGGTGGCGCATGCCTGTGGTCCCAGCTACTCCGGTGATTGAGGCAGAAGAATCGCTTGAACCCAGGAGGCAGAAGTTGCAGTGAGCCGAGATCACGCCACTGCACTCCAGCTTGGGTGACATAGCGAGACTCCGTCTCAAAAACAAAAACAAAAACAGAATATTGCTTTGTCTGGTGATATGGTTTGGCTCTGTGTCGCCACTCAAACATTACCTTGAATTGGGTGGGGAGAATCCCCACGTGTCAATGGTGGGAGCAGATGGAAGTAACTGGATCATGGGGTGGTTTCCCGCATGGTTTTCTGGTGGTAATGAGTGAATCTCACGAGATCTGATGGTGTTATAAGCGTCTGGAATTTCCCCTGCTGTCACTCACTCCGTCCTGACGCCCTGTGACAAAGGTGATTGCTTCTTCTTTGCCTTGGGCCATGATTGTAAGTTTCCTGAGGCCTTCTTAGCCATGCTTAACTGTGAGTCAATTAAATCTTACCTTTATAAATTACCCAGTCTTGGGCAGTTCTTATAGCAGTATGAAATGGACTAAAATATCTGGTTTTCAATGTTGTAAAATGTAATTCTACTACAGGCATTTACAAAATGTGATTTGCTTCTTACTGTCAATGTTTTTCTCTTGAGATTCATCCGTGTTGTGATATAGGATTTCACTGTATTATATACTGAAATGTATTTATCTCTTTTACTGTTGATGTATGTTTGGGTCACTCTGGTTGTTGGTTGTTTTGACAATGCTGCTGTGGACGTTACTATACGTTTGTTTTGGTTCACACAACATTCCTCCAGGATATAATTTTAGAAGTAGAAATCATGGATCATATGATAAACACATATTCAATTTTACAGCTTTTTTTTCCCCCCACTTAGCAGTGATAATGAGTATTTCATGTATCTAAAAATATCCATAACATATTTTGTATTGGGGCATGGAAAAAATATAAATGCACCCTAATTTCTAAACAAAATTCCCATTTTTAGATTTCTTGGAGACTTTTTATTGTTAATACTAATATAAAAACCTTGTGTAATAATTTTTGTTCACATGTAATAATTTTTCAATATTTAGTACAAATAGAATTGTGGGTATCAAAAAGAATGAAATGGTTAGGTGTGTATCGTTCAACATCCAGTCAGGAAACCGCCATCATGTAGGGCAGATTAAAACAGGAAATTGTTTGACAAACATTTGAATGGGCTGGAAAGAAATAAGGAAGCGTGATAGTATCACCTACACTTGTAGCTTCAGAAGCTGTTCCCGCCCCTAGAGGTGGAAGAGGAAGGCAACACAGTGTTAAAAACATAGTACTCGTGACTGTTCACACTGCAGGGTCTGCGAAAGCCCTGCTGTGATTTAGTAATCACTTCCATGGCCACTGACAGGAAGCCGGAGCCATTCTCTCATGATATTTACAGAGCTGCCTGAGAGCTGACTGCTTCCAACACTGCTAGAATCTCTGCTAATGCTGTTTAAGCCATGGGCATCCATATTACCCTACCTCACCACTTCTTTTTTTTTTTTACTTTAATTTCTAGGGTACATGTGTATAATGTACAGTTTGTTACATATGTATACTTGGGCCATGTTGGTGTGCTGCACCCATCAACTCGTCAGCACCCATCAATTCATTTTTTTATATCAGGTATATACTCCCCAATGCAATCCCTCCCCCCTCCCCCCTCCCCATGATAGGCCCCAGTGTGTGATGTTCCCCTTCCCAAGTCCAAGTGATCTCATTGTTCATTCCCACCTATGAGTGAGAACACGGTGTTTGGTTTTCTGTTCTTGTGACAGTTTGCTAAGAATGATGGTTTCCAGCTGCATCCATGTCCCTACAAAGGACGCAAACTCATCCTTTTTTATGGCTGCATAGTATTCCATGGTGTATATGGGCCACATTTTCTTAATCCAGTCTGTCACAGATGGACATTTGGGTTGATTCCAAGTCTTTGCTATTGTGAATAGTGCCGCAATAAACATACGTGTGCATGTGTCTTTGTAGTAGAATAATTTATAATCCTTTGGGTATATACCCAGTAGTGGGATGGCTGGGTCATACGGTACATCTAGTTCTAGATCCTTGAGGAATTGCCATACTGTTTTCCATAATGGTTGAACTAGTTTACAATCCCACCAACAGTGTAAAAGTGTTCCTATTTCTCCACATCCTCTCCACACCTGTTGTTTCCTGATTATTTAATGATTGCCATTCTAACTGGTGTGAGATGGTATCTCATTGTGGTTTTGATTTGCATTTCTCTGATGGCGAGTGATGATGAGCATTTTTTCATGTGTCTGTTGGCTGTATGAATGTCTTCTTTTGAGAAATGTCTGTTCATATCCTTTGCCCACTTTTTGATGGGTTTTGTTTTGTTTTTTCTTGTATATTTGTTTGAGTTCTTTGTAGATTCTGGATTTAGCCCTTTGTCAGATGAGTAGGTTGCAAAAATTTTCTCCCATTCTGTAGGTTGCCTGTTCACTCTGATGGTAGTTTCTTTTGCTGTGCAGAAGCTCTTTAGTTTAATTAGATCCCATTTGTCAATTTGGCTTTTGCTGCCATTGCTTTTGGTGTTTTAGACATGAAGTCCTTGCCCATGCCTATGTCCTGAATGGTACTACCTATTTTCTTCTAGGTTTTTATGGTATTAGGTCTAACATTTAAGTCTCTAATCCATCTTGAATTAATCTTCATATAAGGAGTAAGGAAAGGATCCAGTTTCAGCTTTCTACTTATGGCTAGCCAATTTTCCCCCAGCACTTTATTAAATAGGGAATCCTTTCCCCATTTCTTGTTTCTCTCAGGTTTGTCAAAGATCAGATGGCTGTAGATGTGTGGTATTATTTCTGAGGACTCTGTTCTGTTCCATTGGTCTATATCTCTGTTTTGGTACCAGTACCATGCTGTTTTGGTTACTGTAGCCTTGTAGTATAGTTTGAAGTCAGGTAGCGTGACGCCTCCAGCTTTGTCCTTTTGACTTAGGATTGTCTTGGCAATGCGGGCTCTTTTTTGGTTCCATATGAACTTTAAAGCAGTTTTTTCCAATTCTGTGAAGAAAGTCATTGGTAGCTTGATGGGGATGGCATTGAATCTATAAATAACCTTGGGCAGTATGGCCATTTTCACGATATTGATTCTTCCTATCCATGAGCATGGTATGTTCTTCCATTTGTTTGTGTCCTCTTTTATTTCACTGAGCAGTGGTTTGTAGTTCTCCTTGAAGAGGTCCTTTACATCCCTTGTAAGTTGGATTCCTAGGTATTTTATTCTCTTTGAAGCAATTGTGAATGGAAGTTCATTCATGATTTGGCTCTCTGTTGTCTGTTACTGGTGTATAAGAATGCTTGTGATTTTTGCACATTAATTTTGTATCCTGAGACTTTGCTGAAGTTGCTTATCAGCTTAAGGAGATTTTGGGCTGAGACAATGGGGTTTTCTAAATATACAATCATGTCATCTGCAAACAGGGACAATTTGACTTCTTCTTTTCCTAACTGGATACCCTTGATTTCTTTCTCTTGCCTGATTGCCCTAGCCAGAACTTCCAACACTATGTTGAATAGGAGTGGTGAGAGAGGGCATCCCTGTCTTGTGCCAGTTTTCAAAGGGAATTTTTCCAGTTTTTGCCCATTCAGTATGATTTAGCTGTGGGTTTGTCATAAATAGCTCTTATTATTTTGAGGTACATTCCATCAATACCGAATTTATTGAGCGTTTTTAGCATGAAGGGCTGTTGAATTTTGTCAAAAGCCTTTTCTGCATCTATTGAGATAATCATGTGGTTCTTGTCTTTGGTTCTGTTTATATGCTGGATTACGTTTATTGATTTGCGAATGTTGAACCAGCCTTGCATCCCAGGGATGAAGCCCACTTGATCATGGTGGATAAGCTTTTTGATGTGCTGCTGAATCCGGTTTGCCAGTATTTTATTGAGGATTTTTGCATCGATGTTCATCAGGGATATTGGTCTAAAATTCTCTTTTTTTGTTGTTCTCTGCCAGGCTTTGGTATCAGGATGATGTTGGCCTCATAAAATGAGTTAGGGAGATTCCCTCTTTTTCTATTGATTGGAATAGTTTCAGAAGGAATGGTACCAGCTCCTCCTTGTACCTCTGGTAGAATTCAGCTGTGAATCCATCTGGTCCTGGACTTTTTTTGGTGGGTAGGCTATTAATTATTGCCTCAATTTCAGAGCCTGCTATTGGTCTATTCAGGGATTCAACTTCTTCCTGTTTTAGTCTTGGGAGAGTGTAAGTGTCCAGGAAATTATCCATTTCTTCTAGATTTTCTAGTTGATTGTGTAGAGGCGTTTATAGTATTCTCTGATGGTAGTTTGTATTTCTGTGGGGTCGTGGTGATATCCCCTTTATCATTTTTTATTGCGTCTATTTGATTCTCTCTCTTTTCTTCTTTATTAGTCTTGCTAGCGGTCTGTCAATTTTGTTGATCTTTTCAAAAAACCAACTCCTGGATTCATTGATTTTTTGGAGGGTTTTTGTGTCTCTATCTCCTTCAGTTCTGCTCTGATCTTAGTTATTTCTTGCCTTCTGCTAGCTTTTGAATGTGTTTGCTCTTGCCTCTCTAGTTCTTTTAATTGTGATGTTAGAGTGTCAATTTTAGATCTTTCCTGCTTTCTCTTGTGGGCATTTAGTGCTATAATTTCCCTCTACACACTGCTTTAAATGTGTCCCAGAGATTCTGGTATGTTGTATCTTTGTTCTCATTGGTTTCAAAGAACATCTTTATTTCTGCCTTCATTTCGTTATGTACCCAGTAGTCATTCGGGAGCAGGTTGTTCAGTTCCATGTAGTTGAGCGGTTTTGATTGAGTTTCTTAGTCCTGAGTTCTAGTTTGATTGCACTGTGGTCTGAGAGACAGTTTGTTATAATTTCTGTTCTTTGACATTTGCTGAGGAGTGCTTTACTTCCAATTATGTGGTCATTTTGGAATAAGTGCGATGTGGTGCTGAGAAGAATGTATATTCTGTTGATTGGGGTGGAGAGTTCTATAGATGTCTTTAGGTCCGCTTGGTGCAGAGATGAGTTCAATTCCTGGATATCCTTGTTAACTTTCTGTCTCGTTGATCTGTCTAATGTTGACAGTGGAGTGTTGAAGTCTCCCATTATTATTGTATGGGAGTCTAAGTCTCTTTGTAAGTCTCTAAGGACTTGCTTTATGAATCTGGGTGCTCCTGTATTGGGTGCATATATATTTAGGAGAGTTAGCTCTTCCTGTTGAATTGATCCCTTTACCATTATGTAATGGCCTTCTTTGTCTCTTTTGATCTTTGATGGTTTAAAGTCTGTTTTATCAGAGACTAGGATTGCAACCCCTGCTTTTTTTGTTCTCCATTTGCTTGGTAGATCTTCCTCCATCCCTTTATTTTGAGCCTATGTATGTCTCTGCATGTGAGATGGGTCTCCTGAATACAGCAGACTGATGGGTCTTGACTCTTTATCCAGTTTGCCAGTCTGTGTCTTTTAATTGGAGCATTTAGTCCATTAACATTTAAGGTTAATATTGTTATGTGTGAACTTGATCCTGCCATTATGATATTAACTGGTTATTTTGCTCGTTAGTTGATGCAGTTTCTTCCTAGCCTCGATGGTCTTTACATTTTGGCATGTTTTTGCAATGGCTGGTACCGGTTGTTCCTTTCCATGTTTAGTGGCTTCCTTCAGGGTCTCTTGTAAGGCAGGCCTGGTGGTGACAAAATCTCTAAGCATTTGCTTATCTGTAAAGGATTTTATTTCTCCTTCACTGATGAAACTTAGTTTGGCTGGATATGAAATTCTGGGTTTAAATTCTTTTCTTTAAGAACGTTGAATATTGGCCCCCACTCTCTTCTGGCTTGTAGAGTTTCTGCCGAGAGATCTGCTGTTAGTCTGATGGGCTTCCCTTTGTGGTAACCCGACCTTTCTCTCTGGCTGCCCTTAAGATTTTTTCCTTCATTTCAACTTTGGTGAATCTGGCAATTATGTGTCTTGGAGTTGCTCTTCTGGAGGAGTATCTTTGTGGCGTTCTCTGTATTTCCTGAATTTGAATGTTGGCCTGCCCTACTAGGTTGGGGAAGTTCTCCTGGATGATATCCTGAAGAGTGTTTTCCAACTTGGTTCCATTTTCCCCCTCACTTTCAGGCACCCCAATCAGATGTAGATTTGGTCTTTTTACATAATCCCATACTTCTTGCAGGCTTTGTTCATTTCTTTTCTTCTTTTTTCTTTTGGTTCTCTTCTCGCTTCATTTCATTCATTTGATCCTCAATCGCTGATACTCTTTCTTCCAGTTGATCAAGTCGGTTACTGAAGCTTGTGCATTTGTCACGTATTTCTCGTGTCATGGTTTTCATCTCTGTCATTTCGTTTATGACCTTCTCTGCATTAATTAGTCTAGCTGTCAATTCTTCCACTCTTTTTTCAAGATTTTTAGTTTCTTTGCACTGGGTACGTAATTCCTCCTTTAGCTCTGAGAAGTTTGATGGACTGAAGCCTTCTTCTCTCATCTCGTCAAAGTCATTCTCTGACCAGCTTTGATCCATTGCTGACATGGGCTGCGCTCCTTTGCAGGGGGAGATGCGCTCTATTTTTTGAATTTCCAGCTTTTCTGCCTGCTTCTTCCCATCTTTGTGGTTTTATCTGCCTCTGGTCTTTGATGATGGTGACGTACTGATGGGGTTTTGGTATAGGTGTCCTTCCTGTTTGATAGTTTTCCTTCTGACAGTCAGGACCCTCAGCTGTAGGTCTGTTGGAGATTGCTTGAGGTCCACTCCAGACCCTGTTTGCCTGGGTATCAGCAGCAGAGGTTGCAGAAGAGAATATTGCTGAACAGCGAGTGTACCTGTCTGATTCTTCTTTGGAAGCTTCCTCTCAGGGGTGTACTCCACCCTGTGAGGTGTGGGGTGTCAGACTGCCCCTAGTGGGGGATGTCTCCCAGTTAGGCTACTCAGGGGTCAGGGACCCACTTGAGCAGGCAGTCTGTCCTTCTCAGATCTCAACCTCCGTGTTGGGAGATCCACTGCTCTCTTCAAAGCTGTCAGACAGAGTCGTTCGCGTCTGCAGAGGTTCTGCTGCTTTTTTTGTTGTTGTTTTTTAGCTTTGCCCTGTCCCCAGAGGTGGAGTCTACAGAGACAGGCAGGTTTCCTTGAGCTGCTGTGAGCTCCACCCAGTTCGAGCTTCCCAGCGGCTTTGTTTACCTACTTAAGCCTCAGCAATGGCAGGCGCCCCTCTCCCAGCCTCGCTGCTGCCGTTTCGGTTAGATCGCAGACTGCTGTGCTAGCAATGAGGGAGGCTCCGTGGGCGTGCGACCCTCCCGGCCAGGTGTGGGATATATTCTCCTGGTGTGCCTGTTTGCTTAAAGCGCAGTATTGGGGTGGGAGTTACCCGATTTTCCAGGCGTTGTGTGTCTCAGTTCCCCTGGCTAGGAAAAGGGATTCCCTTCCCCCTTGCGCTTCCCAGGTGAGGTGATGCCTCGCCCTGCTTCAGCTCTCGCTGGTCGGGCTGCAGCAGCTGACCAGCACCGATTGTCCAGCACTCCCTAGTGAGATGACCCCAGTACCTCAGTTGAAAATGCAGAAATCACCGGTCTTCTGTGTTGCTCGCGCTGCGAGTTGGAGACTGGAGCTGTTCCTATTCGGCCATCTTGCTCCGCCCCCTACCTCACCACCGTATGTTTTATATATATTGTTATAGTATAGTGTTGGAAAGTTGGATTTTATATTTAGGATTCCCTATTCTGGGTAGCTTTAATTATGGTGATGAGACCTTTTTTTTTATTTTAAGAAAGTAAGGCATCTAGAGGGTACAGTTTTATTTGTAGATACAAATGTCCCTTCAAAACCATAGGTGACTTTGAATTTCAAGTAAATGTTATCTTGTCATCTGTCTGTGTGTTTACTGAAGTTTACTTCTGAGATTGGAGTTTCCTGTTTTATTTGTTTTCTTGTTTGTTGCTTATTTGTAGTGTTGTTTTTAGTCCCAAGTCTTCTATGAACTGACTTTAGGTCGGCAACTTAAACCTCGGGGTAGATTTCTTGATTTTAAGGTGTTGGCCTTACCCTTTTTTTTTTTTTGTTGTTTGTTTTGTTTTGTTTTTAATATTCTAAAACCTCATGATGCTCATGATGAACAAAAAAATCTCATCTTGGCAGAAATGTGGAAAAGCGAGAGACAGAGACAGACAGACAGACAAAGAAAAAAAAAAAAGAAATAGACATTGGTGCTTTCCTTTTATTGTCCCAGACATTCTTTTCCAGGCAATGTAAATTATTTGCCATCCACAGTTAATGAATATACTAATGTACATCTCTAAGTAGACTTTTATTGGCAAATGAGGTCACTAATAATAACGAAAAAATAGCAATAGCGACAAGGGACTATATTCATTTATTTAGTACTTAATCTCTCTCAGGTACTATATTAGCACCTTCACCTGAACTAAAGCCCTTAAATCTCACAACAATCTTCTGCGGCAAACATTATTATTATTCCCAGTTTACAAAAGAGGAAATGTAGACTTACAGAAGTGGGTTTCCTATTTGTCTTACTCCAGAGGCCACTATATTTACACCTGGAGTTACAAAGCAGTGCTCCATGGATTCAGACTATAGAAGTGCGTGTGTGTGTGTGTGTTTATGTGTTTGTGTGTGTGTTTGACCGAGAGAGAGAGAAAAAAAAGCCAGACACATTGTCTTTTCACAATCCCTATCACCTACTTTTATGATACATTCATTTTGCCTTTGCCTGCTTCATCCCTGATGGCATTTGAGTTGTGGGCCCGTAACTATAGTTTTAGGAAGTTAGGACAGAAGTAAAGAGCAGGAAGAGTGGGGAGAAATATACAGAGAGAAAAACACAGGAAACATTTAATAGTCAATCACTGGTGACAGTGGTAATATTCTTGAAAAGTAGCATAGATTACAATGCAATGCTCAAAGAGGTTTTAAGGTCTCAAAAAATAGTTTAGGAGACTCTCAATGATATTACATTAAATATATTGTTGTAATAAAAATCTTTGTAAATAAAATTTCTTTGAGGCTTTCACTTCAAAAACAATTATATTTTATTGGCCTTAACCCACACCCCCCTTTTTCCTCCTGATTGACCTTAGGTACTCAGGATCCCTGTGACTTTGTACTGCTGTGCTGAATCCAACTCCTTTTGAAGATTTTGCTATCCAAACTATACTTCTTGTTAAAGTTTCTAATAATTTGTTGCTGTTTTTCCTCAATATTATTTTATGTTATACTTTCCATCTCCCTGGTTTTGTTTTTGAAAGTCTCACCAAAATACTTACATTACCTTCACTCCAGGCCTTTTCAGAAATTGTTGAGGTGCTAAAGAACGCATTTTTCAAATCTGCTTACCTTTTGCTAACTGGATAAATTTTTTTCAATTTTCATTCAATAGTCTGTGTAACCCAAAACTCTCCCGAGGATTTTAATATCCCCTAGAACCATACATTTTCATGTTGATTACTGGTTTCTGACTTTGTCTTCTCAGTTTCTGGTTTCTCTTACCAGCCCAATCCTGTTTATTTATATTTTTATTTTATTTTCCCCCCTCCTTGATTGACCATCAGGAAGATTCTGTGAGGATTGCAGGTTGGTGGTTGGTTGTGAGGATACAATTTAAATGAGAAACTAACATCATAGAACCTAAAAAAAAACTGAATATTGAAGATCTGTTTTTATCAAAAGTGATGTAGCTATACCACCTCTGAAGAAATATTGCTGGCTACCTATGCCCCTTAGCTTCACACTAGGCTCCCAAGTTTTCAGGTTGTTATCCAACACTGGTTACTTTCAAAGCAAATTTTGGTGGCAATTGAAAGCCTTCGGCTTCAAATAAAGATTGGGTGGACTGAGGAAACAAAAGGGAGGACTGAGGAAACAAAAAGTACTGCATTCCTAACAATTGTAGGATCCTCAGGGGGATTCTTAAATATTTCAAGGAGTTAGGAGGAAAGTAGAAGAGGAGGAAGCAGGAACTCCTCCTAATCTGGGCTTTAATGGGCTTCAATATTATAAGTGTGAAGATGGGGGAGGGCATTATTCACACCCTAACTTTAAACTTGGAGCATTAAAATAGCAAGCACAAATAAAATGATATACAATCTAACAAAATTCATTGACATTTACACTTAAAATTAAGTAAATTAGTTCATGTAAATGATACATTGGTAAAAAGGATATTAAATGATATGTAAATAAAAAATCACATTACCTCAAAACCAAGATTGGAAAGGAATGAATACACTCAAACTCAACTTGAATTATTTTATCAGTTGAGAATAATAAGTGGTAAATTAAAAATTCTAAGAGAACTCATGGTAATGTAATGTAGAATACAGAAACCAAACAAATCCTCTTTGTCTATAAAATATACAGGCAAAGTAGCTTCTACAATTGGCAACTAATAAACTTTTTGCTTTGGTAAAAGCAATAACTGACCATCACAGAGAAAATCCAAAGTTATAATCAAAAGTGAAAAATCACTTATAACCCATGATTTCTGAGTTAATTATTATTAATACATTTAGGAATTTCTTCTCAGTCATTTCTCTGAGAGATTTTATTAACTTCATTATGTATTTTATCTACTATTATATTGTAATCGTGCTAAAGGATAGACACATTTTAAATTGAATTTAAATGTAATGTCATTGGCCAGGCACTGTGGCTCATGCCTTTAATCCCAGTACTTTGGGAGGCCAAGTTGGGTGAATCACTTGAGGCCAGGAGTCTGAGACCAGCCTGGGCAACATGGTGAAACCCCATCTCTACTAAAAATTACAAAAATTAGTTGGGTGTGATGGTGCACACCTGTAACTTAGCTACTCTGGAGGCTGAGGCAGGCAAATCGCCTGAACCCAGGAGGTGGAGGTTGCAGTGAGCGGAGATCACACCACTACACTCCAGCCTGGGTGACAGAATGAGACTCCATCTCAAAAAAAAAAAAGAGAAAAAAAGTAATTTTATTGTTGTATAATATGCCATTTTGTGGATACAATGTATCGACCTTTTCTTTATTTTGGTCACTATGTCTGTATCTTAAAAAATTAATATAAGTTAAGCTATAATCAATATCATTGATAATTTTTTCTAAAATCTGTTCATTTCTATAAGAACAGACATTACTTAACACTGACATTACTTAACATATAGACATTAAGTTGTCTATACTTACTTAAACAAATGAACAGATTTCAGGTAAGATTTATCACAGTATCAATGGCTATAACTTTTTTAAAGTATAGGCTAAAGATTTCTAGAATAGCTACCCTTTTTATCCTCCGTGGCATATATAACTGCCTAAACTCTGAACAATCATAGTTTCAACAGTAATGACTTTTAGACATTTTTAAATATGGTAATCTGATAGCCAGGAGTGATCAAAGTTGTTTTTTCTTTTTTCATTTACAGTTCTTAACTAGTTAGCAGTTTAAAACCCACTCATGGTAATGATAAGTAGAACTTTAGAATCTTAATGATAATTTTGTCCAGTCTCTAATATAAACATATTGTATTATGTCTCAATTCAAATTTGAAAATGCCTAATGATGTTGATCTCATTACTTCCTATCACATGAGGATTAGATGAAAGAATTAGATCTGGAGGTACACCCAATTAGTAAACCTCCACCATTAAGGAAAACATACCTTAGCAAAAGTGGAAACTTCCAGATTTGAAGACCAATATCAATGATTCAGGATACCTGCATGCAATGCCTATGTCCTTCCATGTGTAGATTCATGGTGGCCTAAAAGTAGTCAAATTAATAATACTCATATATAGAGATGGCATGAAGTTGAAAAACAAATAAGAATTTGTTACCTGATTTTCAAAAGGACTGTTAAAAAGAAATTAAGAACTTCAATGTTGAATGATTTCATATGGACAAGTTCAAATATCTTTATTGATATTCTGTAAAATTATAGCTCGAAAGTGTTGAAGGAGAATCTAATCTCTCAATATTATAGAACAAGTGCAGACACACTGGGATCAGGCAGTTCTAGGTTTAAATCCTATCAGCTGCTCATATGAGTTCAATTTCTATGAATCTTGGTTTGTTTTTCTAAAAATAGAGATGATATTATTTTCTGGACCGATGGTAGGATTTAAACAGATAACATACACAAATACCACAGTGCCTGGCTTATAGTAATTGCTGAATAAATGTTAGTTCTCTTTGCTCTCATTCTTCTCCTGTTCAGAAACACTAATTTTGTTTTTCAGATATCTTGTGAATAATTTTCCATTTTGTTGCCCTCCATACATACTCAATTATATTCCCTGACAGTTCTCAACAAAGGGCTGGGCTGTCTCCC
This sequence comes from Trachypithecus francoisi, assembly GCF_009764315.1. Lineage (NCBI taxonomy): Eukaryota > Metazoa > Chordata > Mammalia > Primates > Cercopithecidae > Trachypithecus > Trachypithecus francoisi. Next base: position 103,924,222 of record NW_022681471.1, read on the forward strand.
GAATCTCCCCAAGTGACCTCTTTTCTTATTTCTCCTGCTTAGAGTGATGGCCTGCCAATTTAGATTTCTCAAAAAGTGTTCCCAACTAACTGTACCTCAAATTAATTGCATATGTATTTTAAGTTTGTTCAACACCTGCCTCTATCATTTTTAATCATCATGAAATGCTGTCTTTTAACTCAAGGTCTATTTTCCTTAGATTCCAGCTCTTTGAGCACAAGGAGTCAACAAGCATTTCTATGGAGAACATTTTCTTTGTCATACAATGAGTTCGGTGCCTTTGGGGCAGATGGAAAGGCAAATGAATACAACTACCAACCAAATAAGGAGGTCAGATAAAAAATTCATATAATATAAATATCATAAATGAGTTAAAAAGTAATAGGAAAATTCAAATAAAAAATTATGCTCATACTCATTGTTTTCACTTGGCACAAACTTCCAAATAGGTTAAAGTTGGAAAAAGCTCATTCTCAGTTAGAAAAAGTTCTCAGTCAAGTAAATCACATACAATGGCTAACTGGCACTCTTTTTTCTTTTTTGAGCTCAACTTTTATATGTATGTGTGTGTATATATATATACACACACATATGCATATATGTATATATGTATGTATATGTGTGTGTGTGTATATATATATATATGTAGTCTACAAAGAAAGAGATTGTTTGGACTTCCTGTGAATTGTATTACTTTGTACACTGAGTCATTGCGGCAGAGAAACAGGCAAAGAAAATGGTAGATTTTTTTTTTTTTTGAGACAGTCTTGCTCTGTCACCCAGGCTGGAGAGCAGTGGTGCGATCTTGGCTAACTGCAGCCTCTGCCTCCTGGGTTCTATTTTCCTGCCTCAGCCTCCCAGATAGCTAGGATTACAGGCATGCACCATTATGCCCAGCTAATCTTTGTATTTTTAGTAGACACAGGGTTTCACCACATTGGCCAGGCTGGTCTTAAACTCCTGACCTCAGGTGATCTGCCCACCTTGGCCTCCCAAAGTGCTAGGATAACAGGCATGAGCCACTGCACCCAGTTGGTAGGTTGTGATTTTTTAAGGGTAAAAAGTAAATCCTTTTCTTGATGATGAATGAATATTATAGTTAGTTTATGATGCTCAAAGTCGTGTGAGAACAAAGTGTGGGCAGTGGGAATTTCAAAACCACTTGATGGCCGGGCGCGGTGGCTCAAGCCTGTAATCCCAGCACTTTGGGAGGCCGAGACGGGCGGATCACGAGGTCAGGAGATCGAGACCATCCTGGCTAACACAGTGAAACCCCGTCTCTACTAAAAAATATAAAAAATTAGCCGGGCGAGGTGGCGGCGCCTGTAGTCCCAGCTACTCGGGAGGCTGAGGCAGGAGAATGGCGTGAACCCGGGAGGCGGAGCTTGCAGTGAGCTGAGATCCGGCCACAGCACTCTAGCCTGGGCGACAGAGCGAGACTCCGTCTCAAAAAAAAAAAAAAAAAAAAAAAAAAAAAAACCACTTGATAATCAATGTTGCAGATGCCCTGTTTCTTATGAAAAAGTAACTGGCATTATCACTCTAATTTGGGCAAAGTTTGTAAAGGGAAAGCTTGAGTATAAAAATAAACATGGGACGGGCGCAGTGGCTCATGCCTGTAATCCCAGCACTTTAGGAGGCCAAGGTGGGCAGATCATGAGGTTAGGAGATCGAGGCCATCTTGGTCAACATGTTGAAACCCCGTTTCTACTAAAAATACAAAAATTAGCTGGGCGTGGTGGCCCATGCCTGTAATCCCAGCTACTTGGGAAGGTGAGGCAGGAGAATTGCTTGAACCCAGGAGGCAGAGGTTGCAGTGAGCCGAGATCGTGCCACTGCACTCCATCCAGCCCGGCGACATAACAAGACTCCATCTAAAAATAAATAAATAAGTAAATAAATAAATAAAATAAAATAAATCTGAAGGATTGCTGTCTTGTCTTGCACATAGAACCTCTAGTTAAAGTGACACAGAAAAATGAGGAGTTCATTTTGTATATGTAATTTTTGGGACTGCAAAGTTGCCCCAATAAGTAAGACTAAGACATGGAACATCCTTCAAATCTCAGATGACTTAGAATGCAAGATAAAATCAATTTCATGTGTTTAAAGTAGAAGTTATTTTATAAAAATAAATATCATTCCAGAATGTTCTAAGAATCTTTAATTTAAACTCACAAGTCCTATCTTGTTTTAAAATAAATCCACTCCAATAAAAATATGCAGACAAAATTTGTAAGAAGAGTATATTCATTTTCTATTGCTGCCACAAACTTAGAGACTGAAAACAACACATATGTATCTTACAACTCTGTAGGTTGAAAGTCTGACATTGATCGCACTATGCTAAAATCCAGGTGTCATCAGGGCTGCATTTCTTCCTGGTGTCACTAAGGGAGAATCTATTTACTTGCTCATTCAGGTTGTTGGCAGAATTCAGTTCCATGTAGTTTTAGAAGAGAGGTCTCCATTCCCTTGGTGGTTTTCAGCTGAGGGTCATTCTTAGCTTCTAGAGGCTGTCCACATTCCTTGGCACATAGCCCATACTATGGTCTGAATGTTTATGTCTCCCCAAAATTTATATATTGAAATCCTAACCTTCAAGGTGATGGTGTTAGGAGGTAGGGCCCTTGTGAGGTAACTGATTAGATCATAAGGGAAGAGGCATCCTGAATGAGACTAGTGCCCTTATAAAAGAGGCCCAAGGAAGCTCCTTGCCCCTTCCAACATGTGAGGACATTTCAACAAAGTGCCATCTATGAGTCAAACAGTGAGTCCAGACACTGAATTTGCTAGGGCTTTGATCTTGGACTTCCTAGCCTCCAGAACTGTGATAAATTTCCATTGTTTATAATAATTCAGTTTATGGTATTGTGTTATAGCAGCCTGAAAAGACAAAGACTGCCTCCTTTCTTCGTGTTCAAAGATAGAAACAGTAACTACAGTCTTCCACACATTTCAAATCACCTCTACCTCTTCTTCCATCACCCAGTCTCTCTGACCCACATCAACAATTCTACCCTCCTCTTCCACTGTTAAGAACTCATGTGATTTTATTGGGCCCACGTGAATAATTCAGAATAACTTCCCATCTCAAATTCCTTAACTTTAATTATGTCTTCAAAGTTTCTTTTTGCCAATTAAGACAATATATTTACAGGTTCTCTTGATTTGGGCATAGATTTTTTTTTAAGGGGGAGGGTTATTCTTCCTGCCTACCACAGCGAGATCAAAAGATGACTGATGTTCTCCCTTCTGGTTTTCCTAAAATGCTAGGTGGTTAATTCAGAAGCTGTATTGTTCACGCGATTGGGGGGATAAGTAACTGTTTAAAAATGACCTAAGTATCTTGTTCACAGTGGTTGACATGCTGTAAACTTTTTATATTAAATCAGCTTTTCTAGTGTTTATATTCTTAAAACCATAGTTGAATTAATGTTTATGTATGGCAGGTGAAGGAAGTAGATGGCTCTGCCTTTCCTAAAACTCTTAAGATTTTACTGTCCTTTCTGTGAAATTATCTATATACAGCAGCAGAATGAAAAACAAATGCTTTGATAGATATAAATGATCTATGAGTGTGTTTTTGCATGTATGTGCATAGAATAGGTATGGAGGTCAGAATGATTTAGTAATTTTAGGTTCAGACATAATATTAATTGGGTTAAGAATCTAAGTTTGTTTTAAAATATTTTAAAATAACTCCATTTCTGAACACACAGCAATAGTTGACAAACAAATTACATATCCGACTATATTTGCCTGCAAGATAAAGTTTGACTTATAGGAGGACTGAATAAGATTTTGTCTACGTTTAAATTAGCAATGAGTATATCTATTGAAATAGAACAAGACAACAGCTTATTTGTTTTTTGAAACTGTCTACTAGAATTGGTTGCTAAATAGTAATATGCTATCTGTTGTTAAGCCTGTCAAGGAAATTAGTTATTATATGTGTGTTGATAGGCATTCATTGGAGAAAATTTGTGTTTCCTCTATAAAAGAGTAATTTTATCCTATTTATACAGTGTTTACTAAAATATAAAAAAAGTTAGACAGTTGTGGCTAGTCATGTCAAAAAATCTGTAGTTGAAAAGAAAGTAATTGGATTAGTTTAAAAAAAAAATTTTCCAGTGCTTAAATCTTAACAGGAATTTTGCAAAATGACATCAGAAATGAATCTTATTTCAACATATAATGTTTTAGTAAAATTGGGATAGAGTGTTACTCTTGAAGTACTGGTGATAAAAGTAGGCTGCAATTATACTATGTTCCCCTATATCCTTCCCCAAATCTAAATTTCATGGGTGCTTTCCCTGAATCATCAAAAAAAAAAAAAAAAAAAAGAAAGAAAGAAAAAGTAAAAAAGTGACAGGAATTCTCCAAATGTATTTTTTTCTTGAATACGAGCAGTATACTATTTAGGTTTCTAGAACCATTATGTTAATGTTAGTTAGTCAAGTGGCTCATTTTGGACCATTTGCTTAGTGATAGAAAAAAAATTAATCTTGCTATATGGGTTAGCTTCAAATACAGTTGGTCTTCAGACTGATAGACTAACTTTAGCATCTTTTGTAGAATGATAAAAAACAGAACAGAAAAATATCAAAAATAGTGACCTTTAATTTTCTTCTTGTCAAATAAAGAGAAAAAATATGTTGTGCCTAATGTACAACACATATTAGAAATTATTATATAAAACATTACATCAGAATTATTTCCTTTCATAGAATCTCTAAACTAGTATATTTTCATGGCTTCTCTGAAAATTCCAGTTCAAGGAGCTTCTTATAGTTACATTACAAATAGAAAAGCTGTTGATAGCTCATGCTTAGAGACATATTATCTGGAGAAACATTCTGTGTGCCTTAGCTGAGGCTGTACCACTGGTTTGAGATCTTTGAATTTCTTTTTACTTTTTAAAAATACTGAACTCACAGAACATTTAAATTTAGTACAAATTTAGTATAAACAGTAAAATATTTGGTTCATGTACTTACTATAGCACTCAGGACTATTAGTATTTAGTTTTAGTTATCTGTGACATAACATAGAGGAGTGTGAATATTTTTCATTCAGTAATGAAATATTTCTTTAGTTTATTTTGCCTTTAATCAGCATTGGTATCTGTGAAAGTATAATTAGTGGTGACATGTAATGGGAAATGTATTGGTAAAACAGATTTCAAATGACACAGTAAGAGATATTAAGAGAGTGATGTCAGAAAGATGGCTGACTAGAGGTGCTTGGTGTTTGTCACCCGCACACAAAAGGACAAAAACAACAAATAAGCAACTATAGTTTGACAAGAGTATTTGAATGAGAATGCTAAAGTACAGCAGAAAACTTGCAGAAATCCTGTGGAACACAGACACTCAAGATGGCCACATAGAGAAACGAGTGAGACATGTTGACATTGCCATGCCACCTTCCCAGTTAGGATCAGCTCAGAACCAGGAGGGACTTTCCCATGTAGGGAGAAAGTAAACAGAAGGCCCTTAGCATTTCTCATCAATGCCACAGACCCCTGTGGGTTTTGCTGCTGGAGAATCTTGCAATTTTCTCAGGCTCTCCATATAGTTTTGGGAGCTTTCGGGAGTTCACACAGCTGGATTACTCCAGAAAAGGAGCTAACATAATGCCCTTTTCCCCATGTTACCCAAGCCCCTACTGCAAGATGCCATCTCTAAACCAGAGTCAGTAATAAAATGTGTCCTTTCCAGGGACCAGTAGCCACTGCATCTTTCCATCTTTGAGGCTCCACCTCCATTACACCATGCTTGCACACAATAGCACAACATTACCCAGCTGCGCTGTTACACCTTTCTACTCCTAGGAGAAAGCTGCCTAGGAGGTATAGTACCTTCCTCACCTCAGGAGCTACAGCATCCCAACCCAACCTGCTTGAAATCCACATCCAGTGGAACAACCATGATCCCAGCACTCCACCCTCAAGGGAGCAGCAACTGAGCTAACCCGCTTGCCAGCCATCCTTGCACTTCCTTTAAGCATGGATCAGCCTGGAACTTTGCCTTCAGGAGAGCAGATCTCAATCCAAGCTGCCAGTCAACCAGTTTCATGCTTCTCCAGAATATGGACCAGCTTGGTACCCCACCCTAAGGGGAACAACTCCTGAGCAGAGCCAACAGATATCCAGCACCATGCTACCCACCAGCATGGACCAGCCCACTGCCCAGCCCCTAGTGAAGCAAAGCCCAAGTCACAAGTTGACCAGCCCTACAGATCCCCAAAACACATTCTACACCAGTGCCCCAATATCAAGGAGTAGTAACTGAGTAGGTAGACCAGCCACAAACATTTCTACAGCATGAGCCACTGAGGCATACTGAGGCACACTCAGCCATCACTGATGTAGCCTATAGCTGAAGAAACTGCATGGAGACTACCCTATGGCATTCACCCAGAAGCAAATTGAAAATACCCTGTTCAACCAACACCCTAGAACACATGTGCAGGTAAGTCTTTCCCCATGAAAGACACTGTATGAAACTGGAAGTGGTTACTGTTCCACTGTTCCATCAGATGCACAGATATCAACACGGTGATATAGGAAACATAAAAAAGAAAGCGAATAGGACACTACCAAAGAATCACAATACATTTCCTATAATTGACTCCCCAAAAATGAATGTTTATGAGTTTCCTGAAAATGAATTAAAAATAATGACCTAAGGACACTTATGATAAAAGATAATACAGACAGACAAACTAAATTAGATGAACAGTTTAGGATCCAAAAGAGAAATTTAGCAAAGAGACACCTATGACCAAAAACAAAACAAACACGAATACTATGGCTAAAGAATTTAATGAATGAACTAAAATATACAATTGAGATTTTCAAGAACAGACTATATCAAGCAAAATAATGAGTTTCTGAACTTGAAGACAAGTCTTTTGAAATAAACCAGTCAGCAAGAAAGAAAAAAAAAAGAATGAAAAGGAGCAAATAAAGCCTACAGGATGTGTGGAACATTATTAAGCAATCAAATATTTACATTTTTGGAGTTTAAAGGGAGAAGAGATGAAGAAGTGCACAGAAAGACTATTTAACAAAACAATACCTAAAAACTACCCAAGATTTGGGAGAGATATGGACATCCAGATTCATGAAGCTCAAAAGATTTGAAATAAATTCAAGTCTCTTTGCCCTCGCCAAGCTTCCTTAGCCCTCACCAAGGCATATTATAATAACGTTGTCAAAAGTCAAAGAAAGAATTCTAAAAAACAGCAAGAGTAAAGTATCAAGTCACGTACAAGAAAATTCCCCTTAGACTATCAGCAGATTTCTCAGCAGAAACCTTGCAGGCCAGGAAAGAATGGAATGTTATATTAAAAGTGCTAGAGGAAAAAAAAAAAAAAATGCCTGGCTAGAATAGCATGCCCAATGAAGCTTTCCTTCAGAAATGAAGGAAAAATAGTCATCACTACAAAATAAGCCTTACAAAAAATGCTAAATGGAATGTCTCAAGTGAAAGCAAAAGGACAATAATTACTATCATGCAAACATATGAAAGTATACACCTCACTTTTATAGGTAAATTCATTGTAAAATTCAGAATACTCCATTACTCTAATGCTGATATACAATCTTTCAGATGTCAAGTATGACAATTAAAAGTTAAAATGGTCAACAAACATTACAGAAAATTAATAAATATGATACATCACATTACAATAATCAAAGACAAAAACCATATGATTATTTCAATAGGCAGAGCTAAATCATTTGACTAAATTCAGTATCCCTTCATGATAAAAACTCTCAACAAATTAGGTATAAAAGGAATGTATGTCAACACAATGAAGGTCATATACAACAACACACAACCAACATATTACTAAACAGGGAAATTTTGAAAGCTTTCTCTCTAAGATATGGAACAAGACAAAATGTCCACTTCTATCACTATTATTCAACATATATCTGGAAGTCCTAGCCAGTGCAATTAAGAATGAGAAATAAATAAAGAACATTCAAATTGGAAAGCAAGAAGAAGAATTGGCCTTGTTTGCAGTTGGCATAATCTTATATATAGACAATCCTAAAGACTCTACAGAAAACAACTGTTAGACTTAATAAACAAACTCAATAAGTTGCAGAATAGAAAATAAACATACAAAAATCACAACATTTCTATAATCCAATAGCAAACTATCTGAAAAAAATTAAGAAAGGAATCTAATTTACAATAGCTACAAAAAATAAGATTCTTAATAATAAATCTAACCAAGGATGTGAAAGATCTTTACAATGAAAAGTATAAAGCACTGATGAAAGAAATGTAAGCGAATACAAAAAAATAGAAAGATATTTCATATTCATGGAATAGAAGAATTAATATTGTTAAAATGTCCAAATACCCAAAGCAATATATAGATTTAATGCAATCCCTATGAAAATAACTATGACATTCCTCACGGAAATAAAAAAAAGAAGAATCCTGAAATGTGTGTGGAACCATAAAATACCCTGAATAGCCAAAGCAATCTTAAGCAAAAAGAACAAGGCTTAGAGGTATCACACCACCTAGCTTCAAAATATACTACAAAGCTATAGTAACATAACAGTATGGCACCGATATAAAAATAGACACATAGATGAATGGAACAAAATGGAGAACACAGCAATAAATTAACATATTTTTATTTAAATGATTCTTTAAAAAAGGCACCAAGAACTCACATTGGAGAAAGAAGGGTCTCTTCAATAAATGGTCCTGATAAAGCTGAATATTCACATGCAGGAGAATGAAACTAGATCCTTATTTCTCACCATATACAAAAATCAACTCAAGTGAGCTAAATACTCAAATTAAAGGTCTAAAACTACAAAACTACTAGAAGACAACATAGAGGAAATGCTTCACAACATTGGTCTGGGAAGGATAATTTTTCAATAATGTTGCAGGAAGTCAGGGACCCCGAATGGAGGGACTGACTGAAGTTGCAGCAGAAGAACATAAATTGTGAAGATTTCATGGACATTTATTAGTTCCCCAAATTAATATTTTTATAATTTCTTACGTCTGTCTTTACTGCAATCTCTGAACATAAATTGTGAAGATTTCATGGACACTTATCACTTCCCCAATCAATACCCTTGTGATTTCCGATGCCTGTCTTTACTTTAATCTCTTAATCTCGTCATCTTCGTAAGCTGAGGAGGATGTATGTCACCTCAGGACCCTGTGATGATTGCGTTAACTGCACAATTTGTTTGTAGAGCATGTATGTTTGAAAAATATGAAATCTGGGCACCTTGAAAAAAGAACAGGATAACAGCAATGTTCAGGGAACAAGGGAGATTACCTTAAACTCTGATTGCCGGTGAGCAAGGCAGAACACAGCCATATTTCTCTTCTTTCAAAAGCAAATAGGAGAAATATTGCTGAATTATTTTTCTCAGCAAGGAACATCCCTGAGAAAGAGAATGGCCCCTGAGGGTAGGCCTCTGAAATGGCCGCTTTGGGAGCAGCTGTCTTTTATGGTCAAAGATGAAGGGATGAAATAAGCCCTAGTCTCCTGTAGCGCTCTCAAGCTTACTAGGACAAGGAAATTCCCACCTAAAAAATTTTGGTCAGACTGGCTGTCTGCTCTCAAACCCTGTCTCCTGATAAGATGTTATCAATGACAGTGTGTGCCCGAAACTTTATTAGCAATTTTAATTTGGCCCCATCCTGTGGTCCTGTGATCTCACCCTGCCTCCATTTGCTTTGTGATATTTTATTACATTGTGAAGTATGTGATCTCTGTGACCCACACCCTATTCATACACTCCCTCCCCTTTTGAAAATTGCTAAAACTTGCTGGTTTTATGGCTCAGGGAGCATCACGGAACCTGCCGACATGTGATGTCTCCCCCCGACACCCAGCTTTAAAATTTCTCTCTTTTGTACTCTTTCCCTTTATTTCTCAGACCAGTCAATGCTTAGGGAAATAGAAAAGAGCCCACGTTGAATATTAGGGGTGGGTTTTCCCCTGATATCTGGCACCCACATGGTCTTTCTTTTATCCTAAGTGCATGTGGGAACCAAATTCCCTTTGGTAGGCACAGAAAAACATCATCGGTTTGGTCCACAGATACGTGTGTTCGACTCCCTGATGACTTGTGAGTAGTCTGTGTATGGTCCGGGTTAACTATGGGTCATATGGAGTATAAAAAGTATACTTATCTCTTCTATATTAAACCACGGTTAAAACAGGGAATGGTTTGAGTGTCCATGGAAAATATGGTCACTCTATTCGGGGCAGTGGTAAAATTCTGTCCTTGGTCTCCTGAAAAAGGAACCTTAGATGTAGACCTGTTAAAACAGGGAAGGGTCCTAGTAACCACGGAAAATATGGTCACTCTATTCGGGGCAGTGGAAAAATACTGTCATTGGTTTCTAAAAAAGGAACCACATATGTAAAAGTATTGGATCTTGTTGCAGCATTCCAGGAGCTGGTCTTGACAGGGAATTATGTCCCTGCCACTGTCTGGGGTGACTGGGCCTTGGTGCGTGCTGTCCTAATACCTCCTCAACTTTCCTCTCCCATATGGCCTTAGTTATCTGATCAGCCTCTCCCTTAGGCTACTCCTCCCCTACCTAACGATACTGAAAATTCAGTGGCTAACTCTGGTGACTTTGGCTTAACATTACCCCCTGATGATCTTACTTCTTTTTAGGAAGAGCTGGTACTTGAAGCTCTGGTGGCAGCTCCTCACACAGCCTGGGACCATAGATATGCTAATTATTCCCTCTTCAAAATTTTGTGGCATTTGCCTCTGGGCATCACCTAATGGCTCCGGGACCAAACTACAATCTACCTGTAATTCTGCAGGCCCTCCCCGGTCCACTTCAGCCCCTCACCCTCCTGTCATTTCGGTTCCTCAACCAGTCACTTTGCCATCCACTCAGCCTGCTTCTTTGTACCCTTCTTCACACATGAACGCCAGTAATCACCAGTATACTTCTGCTTCTTCTACTCCTTCAATTCCCCTTTCTCACACTCTCATTCCAGTCTGTGTCGATATGCGCCACTCAATCTTATTTTATAAAAGAATTTAAGGATGCTTGTACTCAGTATGGTCCTACTTCTCCTTATGTTAAAATGGTATTACAAACTTTTTGTATGGAGGTCACTTTACTTCCTTTGGACTGGGACCTTTTGGCAAAAACTGTTCTGACCCCATCTCAGCCTGGTGGGCAGAGAAGGCCTGTCTGCAGGCTCAGCTATATCAGACTAATGGCATTCTAATTACTCAGGCCCAGCTCACAGGTTCTGACAGTTTCTCTGATACTTATGCCCAATTAGACTTTGATACTCTTACCATGGAACAAGTAATGAAGGTGTGTATGAGAGCTTGGGATAAATTACGTGCCCCAGGCCAAGCTCCTGTTTCTTTTACTATTGTTAAACAAGGTCAATTGCTTTTACTACCTACTATCATTTTAAACAAAGGAGATAAGACACATGGCCCTGGGATGGGCTCCGGCAGTGAAAAGGCCACTTATTGGATTAATGTAAATTCTAAACAACGGCCCACCTGCACCATACACATTCAAGGAAAAAAGTTTTGAGGTCCTAGTAAATACTGATGCTGAAATTAATATTCCACATAACTCTTAGAGTGCTCCTAGTCAGCATATGATGGAAAACATGCGGTTTATTCCTGGGCTCGGTCTCGGTCCAAAGCATGAAGGGATTACTAAACCCCTCCCAGTTACTGTAAAAGAAAACAGGGCTAGTTTAGTGGCAGCTGCTGCCATGCCTCCTGATCCTCCTACCCCTTTACAATGAAAATCTGACACACCCATTTGGATTCAGCAGTGGCGGCTTTCTAAAGAAAAACTGGAGGCTTTAATTCAATTGGTTTCTGAACAGTTACAACTTAGAAATGTTGAACCCTTTCTTTCCCCCTGTAATTCTCCTGTGTTTCTAGTAAAAAAGAAATCAGGCAAGTGGCGAATGGTAACCGATTTAAGGGCCATTAACGCTGTAATTAAACGTATGGGGGTCGTCCAAGCTGGCATGCCTGCCCCTGCTTTAATACCTAAAAATTGCCCTCTCATAGTCATTGATTTTAAAGATTGCTTTTTTCATATTGCTTTACATAAATCGGATTGTGAAAAATTTACTTTTACTGTACCATCTATTAATAATCAGGAGCCTGCAGCTCATTATCAATGGAAAGTACTTCCTCAGGGAATGCTGATAGCCCTTTGAATAGCCCTACAATCTGCCAGCTTTATGTTGGACAAGTGCTTTCACCAGTTCGAGCCCAATTTCCCCAGGCCTATATTCTTCATTATAGTGATACTTTAATTGCTGTCCCCACTGATAAAGAATTAATTGACTTATCAAATTTTGAGCTGCCGTGTTACAGGGGCTGGATTACACATTGCTCAGGATAAAATTCATCAGACCACTCCTGTTCAAAATTTAGAAATGGTAGTTGATAAACAATGCATTCAACCTCAAAAAGTTCAAATTAGGAGAGATTTCTTGAAAACTTTAATTGACTTCCAAAAACTTTTGGGTAACATTAATTATTTAAGACCTACTTTAGGTATTCCAACCTATGCACTGTCTAACTTGTTTTCTACACTGCAGGAAGATTCCAATCTCTGCAGTCCCAGGACTTTGACTCCTGAGGCTTTACTAGAACTGGAATTGTAGAGGAAAGAATCCAGACCACCCAGTTATCTAGAGTACAGCCGTTTCAGCTTCTGGTTTTTGCTTCATTACACTCCCCTACTGGACTAATACTTCAATGTAATGATTTAATGGAGTGGTGTTTTCTTCCTCATTCTGTGTCAAAAACTTTGTTTATCTGGACCAAATAGCCATACTAATTGGACAGGCTTGGTGTACAATACTTCAAATTTCTGGATTTGATCTGAATTTAATTGTAGTTCCTTTAATTGGTTTGAAGTTCAAGTTGCCTTTCAACATTCCGTACTGTGGCAAATTCACTTGGCTAATTTTATTGGCATTATTGACAATCATTCTCCAAAAACCAAATTGTTTGATTTTATAAAAATGACATCTTGGGTGGTCCCTTGATTAACCAAAGATCAGCCCATTTCTGAGGCCATTACAGTGTTCACCGATGACTCCAGTAATGGCAATGCTGGTTATGTAGGTCCTACAGACAAGCTTATTTCTACCTCTTATACTTCTGTTCAAAAGGCAGAGTTAATTGCTGTGATTACTACCTTACAGGATTTCCCCAAACCTTTAAATATTGTCTCTAATTCTACTTAACGTGGGAAAGAGGATATGCTTGTATTTTACCAGGAGATCATCAAAACAAAACCACAGGGAAAAGACGTCTGTGTCAGAGACTGCCCTCAGATGTGGTGAGACCTATGCCAACTCCTTAGAAGCTGGCACAGCAAATCACAATGGGTCTGATTCAGTCCTCCCTGATGGCAATGGAGACCCATCTAACTAATCCCACTTCTAATTACCTTCCTTTTTCTCCTTACAAACCTAAAAATCTCACCATTTCTATTAGCCTAAAAATAACATCCCTCTGTTCTCTTCCTCCTTCAGCACTCAATCTCGCTTACAATGCGTTTTATTTAATGATTCTCCTCCTTATACTTTCTGTCTCACCAGTTTCCTCTCACACTGATTTACTTGTTACACATAATTATTCTTATTGGGCTTATGTGCCTTTTCCTCCACTTATTCGACCTCTCACCTGGATAAATGTTCCTGTGGAAATCTACACTAACAATATAGTGTGTGGATGCCTGGAGCTACAGATGACCATTGCCCTGCTCAACCAAGAGAAGAAGGCACTGCATTTAATGTTACCATGGGTTATAAATACCCGGCTCTGTGCCTCGGACATGCACCTGGTTGTATCCATCTAGAAACTCAAGTCTGGGCTGCTTATCTTCTGGAGAGATCCGGCTACAGAGGAACTAGGACATTTGGTCTCTGGCCTCTCCCTTTCTCCTTTAAAACAAATGAAAGGGGGAGTAATGGGAGATACCTCATACTTTCAATATAAACCTGCAGGAAAACCATGCCCTAAAAATTTTGAGGACCCATCTAAAACTTTAATTTGGGAAGACTGTGTTAACTCACATGCAATAATATTAAAAAATGACTCATATGGTTTAGTAATAGACTGGGCACCAAAGGCCTATTTAAAAAACAATTGCTCCTCTGGCAGAAGGGAATGCCTGGAGGCTACTTATTTTATTTCTTATCGGGAGAATGAGAATCATCATTCTACTTTGCATAGGAAGTTCAGCTCATTCTTTCCATTAAAATGGGAAGATAAAGGCATTACATCCCCCGAGGCCTCGTATGATACTCCCCATTCTGAGCCCAGAACACCCAGAACTTTGGAAATTGGCTATTGCCATGTCTGGACTGTGAGTATGGGAAGGGGAAACTATTCTGTCTGTTGTCCCCGCTACCACCCCCGTCTCTCAGTATCAATGTAGATCCAGACATTCTGCTTTACTTACCTCCAACCTGACTGTTCCCATACAGAGTTGTGTTAAGCCTCCTTACATGCTGTTAGTGGGAAATATCAAAATTTGGATGAACAATCAAACTGTCCAATACATTAATTGTCATTTATACACTTGTATTAACTCCCATTTTGACTCCAGGAAAAGTGTAATGGTGGTTCGAGCTCGAGAAGGAATCTGGATTCTGGTAAGTTTGCCCAGACCTTGGGAATCCTCCCCCTCAATACATTTAATTAATGAAGTGTTACAGCAAATTCTAAAAAGATCTAAGAGATTTGTTTTCACTTTAATCGCTGTGATCATGGGCCTAATTACAGTCACTGCACTGGCCACCACTGCTAGAATGGCATTACATCAATCTATTCAAATGGCTCATTTTGTTAATGATTGGCAAGCCAATTCCACCCAAATGTGGAATTCTCAACAAGGCACTGATCAAAAATTGGCTAATCAAATTAATGATTTAAGACAGTCTGTTATTTGGCTTGGAGATCGGGTAGTGAGTCTCGAACATCGCATGCAAATGCAGTGTGTCTGGAATACCTCTGATTTCTGTATCACCCCGTATTCCTATAATGAGAATGATCATTCATGGGAAATGGTTAAAGGACACCTTCTGGGTAGGGAAGATAATTTATCACCGGACATAACTAAATTAAAGAAACACATTTTTGAAGCCTCTCAAGCTCACTTATCCATTGTGCCTGGAGCTGAGGCGTTAGATCAGGTGGCAGACAATCTTTACGGATTAAACCCTACAACTAGGATTAAGTCTACTGGGGGCTCCACTGTAGTAAATTTTGGAATTATGTTTCTCTGTTTAATAGGCCTGTTTTTAGTGTGCCGGACCAGACAAAGAATCCTGCGTCAAAATTGAGAGAACGAACAAGCCTACATCACTATGCTAAACATATACAGGTCTTTCTTTTTCTAATGATAACTTGACAAATGAAAATCATATATATTTATGGTGTACATTATGTTTTGTTATATGTATACATTGTAGAATGACTAAATGAAACTATTAATATATCCATTACCTCACATACTTATCCTTTGTTTTTGTGGTAAGAACACCAAATATATTAGCAATTTTCCAGCATACAGTATATTGTTATTAATTATACTCACCACACTGTACCATGGGTCCTATTGAACTTCCTACTGTCTAATTAAAATTTTGTATCCTTTGACCAACATCTCTCTCCAATCTCCCCAAGTCCCAGGTCTGGTAATCACCATTCTACTGTCTCCTTTTATGAATTCAACATTTTTAGATTCCATATGTAAGATCATACAGTATTTGTTTTTCTGTGTCTGGCTTATATAACTTAGCATAATGTCTCCAGGTTAATACATGTTGTTGCAAATGACAGGATTTCCTTCTTTTTTAAAGTAAATAGTATTGCATTATGTGAATACATCACATTTTCTTTATGCATTCATATATACACAGACACTTAGGTTGATTCTATATCTTGGCTATTATGAATAATGCTGCATTATACATAAGGGAGCAGGGATCTCTTTAAGAACCTGACTTCAATTCCTTTAGATATACACCCAATAGTAGAATTAATGAATCACGTTATTTGCATAATCCTTGCTACATTATTATATCTTATTCATTTTAACAGTGGAGAGATCTTAAAAATATTATAACCAAACTAAATAATATGAAAAGTTGTAATTTCACCAATGAAAGTAATCATGCCAATTATAAAATTTGTAATTTAATTGATTAAAACTCCTTTTGACATTTAGGATGAAATTTAGCAAAATGCTTGGTACTGATGGAGATACAGATAGCACAGGTGCTTGTGGGTAGCCACCTCTGGAGTAGAAATTTTTTTATAAAACACTAGATAGGCTATCCTGGACTGTGGATTTTCCATTAGAAGTTACTGTCCATAGAATTGAAGCTTGAAATAATTGGTAAATGTCTAATATAATGCAGTCTATGATAAAATAGTTTACAGAAAATTATATATAGATATTAGAATAGCATGGAAGGTATCATGTAGGAATAATGTGAAGTCAAAAATCACTGCATTAAAGCAGAAAAAAAGAGGACTCTCACACTACTGCAAATACAGTTACTTACCATCACTTCCTTGGCCAAGAAAAAAAAAAAGGCAGAGATCAAGTTACTTTACTGTCTAGTCCATTATTAGGGGTAGATAAACTACTTATAAAAATCCTTGGGTTCTGGTAAATTGTGTTGCTTAACTGAAAGCATATAATGGAACTGGTTTTTACTAGCTTTTTAATAACACTTTGAAAATGGAGAGTAGTTATCTTTTATTTATCCTTCAAATAATTATTCGATGAAGTGCTACACGTAGTAAAGTACAGATGATCTATTTTGGTCATCTACATTTTAATTGGTCAGAACCATTATCAGATTTATGCAGAATGAGATTTGAGAGGTTTTGTTTGTTTGTTTGTTTACTCTTTGAAATAATTCAAATAATGAAGCCCCATGATGAGTGAGTTGGAAGACTATAAGCATTGATTTTTTTAATCTTCTTAACAAGAAGTGTACACCTTACATGTTATTTTTGTAGCACACTTTAAATATTCAAATGGTATGCTACTTATAATGAAAGTATTTGGTTTATTTTAGTTTTTAAAATTTCCTGGATATTTACAAGTTAAATAACTAAGCAAATCTCCAAAAGAAGTGCACCACAACCATGCTCAAATATACCTCATATTTTTACTTAAAAATAGGAAGGAAATGTTCTTTTTCATTATTTACTAAATTGAAACATAATCTTCCACAGAACACAAAATAGTAAAACAGCTATTAAATGCTTCTATTTGCTTTCACACTTTTTCAAAAAATCCCATGTTATCCTGAATTTAATCATTGAGATATTGCTAATGAATAACTTCATTTCAAGAGCTTGAGGAAGTTAAATGTGCTTTACAAATTGAGATTCATTTTTGTTGTCTATTATTTTGAAAGGTGGAAAGTCAATCTATAGCAACTATGTAATAACTTTAAACATGTACTAGGCAAAGCTGTTTGTGTTTGGTTTTTACAATATCAAGCAAATTCACCTAATTTTTTTCTACTTTGTGAAATTCTGAGTTTGAGAATTCAGGGAATTGCAGTATAACAGGATAAAATAGGAGCAGAATAGAGATGTATTAAGAAACACCTCTTGGATATTTCATCTATTGATCATTTTCTTAGTTAAATAAGAACGTTTTCTTTCTTCCCTATCTCTCAGGACCAATGATTGCCATTTTAAATAAATTTGTAAATACTCTGTTAAGATGTTCACTTGGAGGCAAACTGCATGGCTGCTCAAACTTCAGCCTTTGTTACTTAAGCATTTTAGTGTCTGAACAGCTGGATGAAAACGCAGAAACTGGCATGCGGCCACTTCCCTTTAAAGCCCCACTGAAAACAATGCCACACCATTGAGAATAAAGCACCAACTGCTGATTTGTTCTACCGAATGGACAGTTGCTGTTGAAAATCTTCCAAGCTGTCTTTCTATTGTTTCCTTCCCCCACAATTTATTGAACTCACGTATAAGTTATTGCCATTTTGGAAGTGTGTTTCTAGTCTGTATCTTAATTCATCACGCTAGGGGTTGGGCGCACTAGCTGATGCCTGTAATCTCAGCACTTTGGGAGGCCGAGGAGGGTGGGTCATCTGAGGTCAGGAGTTCCAGACCAGCCTGGCCGACATGGTGAAACCGTGTCTCGACAAGAAATACAAAAAAATTAGCTGGGCATGGTGGTGGGCACTTGTAATCCCAGCTACTGCGGAGGCTGAGGCAGAAGAATCACTTGAACCTGGGAGGCGGAGTTGCAGGGAGCCAAGATCATGCTATTGCACTCCAGCCTGGGCAACAAGAACGAAACTCCGTCTCAAAAAACAAACAAACAAACAAAAAAAACAAAAACTGGCCGGGCGCGGTGGCTCAAGCCTGTAATCCCAGCACTTTGGGAGGCCGAGACGGGCGGATCACGAGGTCAGGAGATCGAGACCATCCTGGCTAACACAGTGAAACCCCGTCTCTACTAAAAAAAATACAAAAAACTAGCCGGGCGTGGTGGCGGGCGCCTGTAGTCCCAGCTACTCGGGAGGCTGAGGCAGGAGAATGGCGTAAACCCGGGAGGCGGAGCTTGCAGTGAGCTGAGATCTGGCCACTGCACTCCAGCCTGGGCGACAGAGCGAGACTCCGTCTCAAAAAAAAAAAAAAAAAAAAAAAAACCAAAAACTAATTTTGTTTTTCCTATTATCAGAGCTAAGAAAATCAGAACTATGTACCTCAAACTAACCTTGATTTCTGCTGTTATTATTGCTCTTTTGCAATTATATATGTAAAGGTTATCTTTTTTTTTTTGGAGACAGAGTCTTGCTCTGTCACCCAGGCTGGAGTGCAGTAGCATGATTTCGGCTCACTGCAACCTCTGCCTCCCGGGTTCCAGTGATTCTCTGGCCTGAGACTCCTGAGTAGCTGGGATTACAGGCGTGTGCCACCACACCTGGCTAATTTTTGTATTTTTAGTGGAGATGCGGTTTCACCATGTTTGCCAGGCTGGTCTTGAACTCCTGACCTCAGGTGATCTGCCCACCTTGGTCTCCCAACGTGCTGGGATTAGAGGCATGAGCCACCATGTCTGGCCAATATTGCCATTTTTTACCTTTGTGTATCTTCCCTCTTTATCCACCGAAATTCTGAATCCTTTAAAATAATGTTGAACATCTTACCAATAGATTCACTGTCAAGTCTATACTCTCTCTAAAGCCTGTCAAGATCATAAAATGACCATACATATTCTTTTAGTTACCTTTAAAAAATTCAAACTTACAAAAATGTTGCAAGAATAGAACAAAGGATTCTCGTATAATATCCACCTAGATTCTTCAAATGTTAATCTGTTACTACATCTTCTCCTGTATACTCTCACATTGCAGACATGATGCCTTTGTATTTCTAAATGTTGCAGTATTTCCTTTAAAAAAAAAAAAAAAAAAAGGAAATTCTTTCACTTAACCATAAGAGGGGTGTCCAATCTTTTGGCTTCCCTGGGCCACACTGGAAGAAGAATTACCTTGGGACACATATAAAATACACTAACACTAATGATAGCTGATGAGCATAAAAAAAAAAAAAATCTCATAAGGTTTTAAGAAAGTCATCCTGAGCTGCATGTGGCCCAAGGGCAGCAGGTTGGACAAGCTTGTCATAGGACATTATCAAAATCAGGAAATTAACTTTGATACACTGTTATTATTTAGATCTAAAACCTTTTTCAGATTTCACCAATTAATTTCATGTCTATTATTGCAAAAGAATAACAACATCAAAAAATCGCTTTTTATTTTCCTCGTTTAGGATCCAAATTATATGCATTTAGGTGTTGTATCTATTAGTCTCCTTTAATCAGGAAGAGGTCTTTCTGTCTTTCATGACCTTGATATTTTTGAAGAGTGCAGGCCAATATCTTTCATGTTTTTATTCCAATACTCTAGAACAGATATATTATAAAATAACCAGGCATATAAAGTCTTATTTGTACTTTAACTATCAATTCTATTAAATATCTGTGAACTTTCCTTTACACCTTGGTTTATATAGGCAGCTTACTCAACTGTGCAGCAAAATTATATGTTGTAGGCATCAGGGGTAATAATTTAAATAAGACATAGTTACTGCCCTTGGGCATGGCTATATACAGAAGTATATTTTTAACTGTGGTACATAACATCGCTTTTCCTCCCAAATTTTGAGCAGTAGATAAGTACAATCCTTTGTTTGTGGATTTTTTTGTTAGGTAGTTTATTTTGTACCTCAACGTAACCTCAATCTTCCACTCACGAAAGCAGCAGAAATTCTCATAGTAAATACGTTAGCTGAATGTTCTGATATGAGGGAAGAAAAGTTAAACTGTTAAATCACTATGCATATTTGCTCAACAAATTTTGTCAGTCTAAGCTTTTCAGAGATAGGAGGTATTTTATTTTATATCATTGACTTAGACATTGACTCTTTTCCTCTTTACTCCATGTCTAGTGCTTAAATACATGGTAAAGGGAACAGATAGCTTACAAAGAAGATATAATTTCATCTAAAGACAATTCATGTTAGCTACACTTGAAAGCTGTCACATAAATTTCAGAGAATATAATCTTATGTAAAATAAGTGTACCTAATAGTTTATTTAAATATATATTTATAGAAAGATCATGCCGCTGACCTCTGCTTGCATGTTCCATTAAACTGACTCTAAAATCTGTAGATTTTGAAATTCAATGCCAATATTAGTTGTTTTAAATCATAGATAACTTAAAATATATGAATTTAAATGAGGGATATTATATAAAACAGTAGCCACAGAGATGCTTTTGTATATTTAAATATATTGATAGACTATAGATACAGATTCAAAGATAGATAGGTAATTTCATAAAAAATAAATACGAATCACTTTAACAAGTAGAAAAGGACATTTTGCAGCAAGGAGAAAAACAGTATCAGAGTGCTTATAGGAATATTATCCTGGTCTTCCTGTTTACTTAAGAGATTTTTCTCTTCTCAATAGCTCATACAACTTAATACATGTGGGCAGCAAGACTAAGAATTCAGAATACACATAGACTATGCTCTCCATTCATTAAAAAAATTACTGATGATCTTTTACAGCAATAACTTTCAAATCTATGACATAATACAAAACAGTAAAACATCCTTTAATTGCTATAGCAATTTTAAAGTAAAGATTCAAAAGAAATCTTAAGAGGATTATTGTAGTTAAACATTACTTTCTATTCTGAAAGAAATAGAAAAAAAGAAAGAGCACCAACACCAGCCATCATGTATATTAACAGACCAAAATTTCAAACTTGGAAAATAGTGACACATTTGTTGAGAATTTTTAACCACTCTCTAGGGGAATTTGAAAATGTACTGTGGTTAACCTCTAGAAATTTCTTTTTATCTTTGACTCAAAATTGAAACTACAATATTCTGGACAAGTTTCATTTTTTCATTTGTCCTGCTGTATACCAAATGAGTTATTCCAATATCAGGATCCATATGTACTTTCAATTCTGGAAAATTTTTATTTATGAGTTTTTCAAATATTTTGAACCCATCAATTTTCAACCCTTTCATTCAAAAATCTTAGTTAAAAAATTAAGATGATCTATATATTTTTCCAGTCTTCTCTTTCATGGCTTCCCTTTTTATATATATATTTTAAAATCTGTTTCAGAATACTGCTACACCTGACCTTTCTGCCTACTAACTTATTTCTCAGCTGTGTTTATTTAACGAAAAACTTGTGTTAATATTTTTAGTGTATTTCAACACATTTTTTTAAAATACCAAAACATTTTTTCTTCAAAAATGTCTACTTATTGTTCCCTGGTTCATTTTATTTTCGTAATTTCCAACGAATACAATGAACCTGATCCCTTTGTTTATTGAGGGTATGAAATGTATTTGTTTTTAAGTCAATATAGAGTACTCTAGTATTCCTAGTGTGTCAGTATGAGTGTTATCACTTCTTGGAGTGTTTCTATTAATGGCATTGTGCTTCCTTGGGTAACCTATGTTTCTGGGTTAAGCACTCACTTTCAGAGTGAGAATTTCTTATGCCTTTGTATGCATTCTGGATTGTGACTGCTTCCAAGCCATGCTATTAGCATCAGCTGCAACTTCACAGAACCATATCAGTCCTGTTTCTTTGGGGACATCAATCCTTGCTTATGTTGTGGCTTTACAAGTGCTTTGGTTTATTATGTTGCCTTTGTTATTTTATTGTTTATATAGAAATGCCTTTCCATTTCTCCCTTTTTTTTGAAGGGGGACGGTAAAACTATCTGTGTATGTGTGTATCTAATATATATCATACTGTATTTCTGATGTTAATGCAAGCACGTGAGATTCAATGTCATAACAGGAAATTGGAAGCTTGTCACAATTGATACAACTATGTTGTCTTAATCTCGTATTTCAGTCTGGAATTGTCATAACAACATGCTCCATGGCTTGTGTAATTTTTACAAAGTTATTACCAACAGCACTCTTTTGTCAAATTTCCTTCCAAATATCCTCATGGCTGCTGTTGCTTTTTTTTTTTTTTTTTTTTTACTTTTCTTTTCTTTTCTTTCTTTCTTTCTTTTTTTCTTTTTTTTTCTCTTTTTTTGAGATGGGGTCTTGCTTGATTGCTATGCAAAGGAAATATTATTAGAGCTAAAGAGAGAGAGATAGACCCTGACACAATAACATTTGGAGACTTCAACACATCACTTTCAGCATTGGACAGATCTTCCAGACAGAAAATCAATA
Source organism: Trachypithecus francoisi (assembly GCF_009764315.1). NCBI lineage: Eukaryota > Metazoa > Chordata > Mammalia > Primates > Cercopithecidae > Trachypithecus > Trachypithecus francoisi. The sequence continues at coordinate 103,947,044 of NW_022681471.1, forward strand.
AGAAAAATCAGACTTAATCTGCGCTACAGACCAAATTAATCTAACTGATATTTACAGGATATTTCATCCAAGAGCTGCAGAATACACAATATTTTCCTCAGCACGTGGATCATTCTCAAGGATCGACCATATGTTAGGTCACAAAACAAGTCTTAAAAACATTCAGAAAAATGGAAATAATATTAAGCATCTTCTCTAACCACAATGGAAGAAAACTAGAAATTAAGAACAAGAGCAATTTTGGAAACTATACAAAAACATTGAAATTAAACAGTATGCTCTTGAATGACCAGTGGGTCAGTGAAGAAATTAATAAGGAAATTGCAAATTCTCTTGAAACAAATTATAATGGAAACGTAACACTCCAAAACCTATGGGATACAGCAAAAGAAGTACTAAGAGGCAAGTTTATAGCTGTAAGTGCCTACATCAAAAGGGAGGAAAAATTACAAACAGTCTAACTGAATCTTAAAGAATTAGAAAAGCAAGAGCAAACCAAACCCCAAATTAGTAGAAGAAAAAATATAATGAAGGTCAGAGCAGAAATAAATGAAACTGAAATAAAAAAATACAAAATATCAATGAAACAAAAACTTGGTTTCTTGAAAAGTTAAACGAAATTAGTAAAACTTTAGCCAGACTAAGAAAAAAAGAAAGAAAATCCAAATAAATAAAATCAGATATGAAAAAGGAGACATTACAACTGATACTGCAGAAATTCAGAGGATCATCAGTGGCTCCTATGAGCCAGTGTATGCCAATAAATTGGAAAATATAGAATAGATTGACAAATTCCTAGATATACACAACCTACCAATATTTAATTAGCAAGAAATCCAAAACCTGAACAGACCAATAAGTAATGAGATTGAAGCTGTGACACGAAGTTTCCCAGAAAAGAAAAAGGTCAGGACCTGATGGCTAAATTTATTAATTCTACCAAATATTTAAAGAACTCCTAATATCGATTCTACTCAAATTATTCCAAAAAAAATAGAGGAGGAAAAAATACTTTCAAACACATTCCACGAGGCAGGCCAGTATTACCTTGTTACAAAAAAAGAAAGACATTAAAAAAAATTACAGGCCAATATCTTTCATGAATATTGATGCAAAAATCCTCAACAAAATACTAGCAAACCAAATTCAAACTATATTAGAAAGATCATTCATCATCACCAACTGGGATTTATCCTTGTGATGCAAGTATATTTCAACATATGCAAATCAAACAGTGTGATACATCATATTAACAGAATGAAAGATAAAAACCATATGATTATTTCAAGGGATGCTGAAAAAGCATTTGATAAAATCCAACATCCCTTCATATTAAAAACTCACAAAAAATTGGGGCTAGAAAGAACAAACACCCACATAATAAAAGCCATATACAAGAGACTCACAGCTAGTGTCATACTCAATAGAGAAAAAATGAAAGCCTTTCTTCATGATCTGGAACATGAAAAGAATGTCCACTGTCACAGCTGTTATTCAACATAGTACTAAAGTCCTAGCTGAGGCAATCAGACAAGAGAATTAAATAAAGGGCATCCAAATATAAGGGAAGAATTGAAACGATCTCTGTTTGCTGATGACAGGATCTTATATTTGGAAAAACCTAAAGGCTCCACAAGAAAATTATTAGATCTGACAAACTAATTCTGTAAAGTTGCAGGATACAAAACCAATATACAAAAATCAGTATCATTTATATATGCCAACACTAAACAATGTGAAAAACAAATTTAAAAAGTAGTCCCATTTACAACAGCGACACATAAAATTAAATATCTAGGAATTAGTCAAAGAAATGAAAAATATATTAAAAACTATAAAACACTGATGTAGAAAATTGAAGAGGACACCAAAAATATGGAAAGATATTTTATGTTCATGGATCACAAGAATGAATATAGTTAAAATGTCCATACTACACAAAGTAATCTACAGATTCAATGTAATCCCTATCAAAATACCAATGACATTCTTCATATAAATAAAAACAATCCTACAATTTATATGGAATCACAGAAGACCCAGGATTGCCAAAGTTATCTTAAGCAAAAAGAATAAAATTGAAGAAATCACATTACCTGACTTCAAATTATATAACAGAGCTGTAGTAACGAAAACAGCATTGTACTGACACAAAACCATATACATAGACCCATGGAACAGAATAGAGAACTCAGAAACAAATTCACCCACCTATAGGGAACTCCTTTTTTTTTTGAGATGGAGTCTTGCTCTGTTGCCCAGGATGAAGTGCAGTGGCACAGTCTCGGCTCACTGTAACCTCTGCCTCCCGGGTTCAAGTGATTCTCCTGCCTCAGCCTCTCAAGTAGCTGGGATTACAGGCATCTGCCACCGTGCTTGGCTAATTTTTTGTATTTTTTGTAGAGACAGGGTTTCATTACATTCACCAGGCTGGTCTCGAACTCCTGACCTTGTGATCCGCCTGCCTTGGCCTCCCAAAGTGCTGGGATTACAGGCGTGAGCCACTGTCCCCAGCTGACCTCATTTTTGACAAAGCTGCTAACAACATACACTAGGGAAAGGACAGTCTTTTCAATAAATGGTGCTGGGAAAATTGGATATCCATAAGCAAAAGAGTGAAACTAGACCCCTATCTCTTGACATATACAAAAATGAAACCAAAATGGATTAAAGACTTAATTCTTAGACCTCAAACTATGAAACTATTACAAGAAAACTTTGGGTAAAATCTCCAGGACATTGGTCTGGTCAAAGACTTCTTGAGCAGTACCCCATAAGCACAGGAAACCGAAGCAAACATGGACAAATGGGATCACATCAAGTTAAAAAGCTTCTTCACAGCAAAGGATACAATCAAAAAAGTGAAAAGACAATTCACAGACTGGGAGAAAATATTTTCAAACTACCTCTCTGACAAAGGGTTAATCGCCAATATATATAGGAAGCTCAAACAAGTCTATAGGAAAAGAAAATCTACTAATCCGATTAAAAATGGGCAAAAGATTTGAACAGACCTTTCTCAAAAGAAGACATACAAATGGCAAACAGGCATAGAAAAAGGTTCTAAGCATCACTGATCATTGGGAAATGCAAATCAAAACTGCAATGAGATATCATCTCATCCTAGTTAAAATGGCTTCCAAACGACAAGCAATAGCAAATGCTGGTGAGAATGTGGAGAAAAGGGAACCCTGGTACATTGTTAGTGGGAATGTAAATTAGTACAACCACTATGGAGAACAGTTTGGAGGTTCCTCCAAAAACTAAAAATTGAGCTACCATAATATCCAACAATCCCATTGCTGGGTATACACCCTCAAAAAGAAAATCAGTATATTGAAGAGATAACCGCACTCCTATGCTTGTTGTGGCACTGTTTACAATAGCTAAAATTCCAAAGCAACCTAAGTGTCCATCAACAAATGAATGCATAAAGAAAATGTGGAGCACGATTCAGCCATAAAAAGAATGAGATCCAGTCTTTTGCTACAATATGGATAGAACTGGAGATCATTACATTAAGTGGAATCAGTCAGGCATAGGAAAACAAACATCCCATGTTCTCACTTATTTGTGGGATCTAAAAATCAAATCAATTGAACTCATGGACAGAGAGAGTAGAAGGATGGTTGTCAGAGGCTGGGAAGGGTACTGGAGGCGTGAGGGTAGGTTTGGTTAATGGTTACAAAAAAGAAAAATAGAAGAATGAATAAGGCCTACTATTTGATAGTGCAATAGGCTAGCTATAAGTCAATAATAACTTAATTGTATATTTTTAAATAACAAAGAATGTAATTAGATTGCTTTTAACAGAAAGAAGAAATGCTTGAGGGGATGGATACCCCATTCTCCATGATGTGCTTATTTCACATTGCATGCCTGTACCAAAACATGTCATGTACCTCATAAATATATACACCTACTATGTACCCACAAATATTTTTGAATAATAATAATAAAAGAAATACAAAGAAAATAGCAATGGATAGGACAAGAGCTCATAGCATCTAAAAGACATGAGTTTGTATCATACATCTACTCATAACTTCTGTCTTGCTTTCAGTAATTAATATCTCCATGCTTTATCTACCTCATGAATTCTAGGTGAGATAAAATGATATTACAAAAGTTTTAATCCATTAGGCATTTGATGAATTTTACTTCTCTTTCCTAACAAATCAGTTGTATTTAATGTTGATGAGCTTTTCTTGATGTTATTGTTTAATATCAAGTATTCCTGCTCCATGTTTTTTACCTGATGTGTAGATAATAAGTGTGACAGTGATATGACTCAGTATCTTTTTGGAGACTACACGTTTTTGCTTGGTTTTTGTTTCATTTTTCTGTATGACACCATTTAAAGGTTTTTATCTTTATCTTCGCTGTTCTAACATTTCATCATTATGTGTCTATGTGTGGATAGTTACCATTTATCCTTTCTGCCACGCAACTTGCTGGTGGTCAGTAAATCTGGGAAATTTTCTTCCATGATTTAGTTACTTTTCCTCTTCACCTTTATTTTAACCTCTCTCTCTGGAAATCTACCTAGAACAACATTGGTATATCTGGATCTCTTTTCACCAAGGTTCAGTTTTCCCTTTACGTTCCAGCATGTACCCATTTCACTTGTCTTGGTAAAGAATTATTTGGTTCAATATTACTTGGTAATTCATCAATTATCAGAGAACATTTTACTCTTAAACTATGCCATGTTAAGTGTCCCCCCTCCCCCTCATTTGGTGAAGGAGGGGAGTGTTAAATCTGTTGCTTAATTTTAGCATTTTGCTTTCTATGATATTTATTTCCCTCAGATATTTGATAGTTCATGTTGGTGTGCTCAGAATTGTTTTGAGCACCTCAGTCTCCATCTCCTGCCTAATCTGTTTACCATGGTCTGCTCTGGTGAAGTGAAGGGAAAGGGAACATGCTCCTGATATGATTGTCCTCTGACTGTCAGAGATTCTCCACCTCCTCTGGGTGTCTAAAGGTAATATGAGCTCTGCTGTTCATTCCCAGTCTCAGGACTAATACTCAAAGTGTTTGCACATGGCCTTCTGCCAAGTATTCAACACAAATAAAAGAGATGGAGAGAGAGAGAAAAAAAAAATTTGCTGCTCCAAACAAAGTTTTCTAATTAATCACCCTGATATATACTTCAAAACTCTCTTCTACTTCTTCATGAAGTGACCCCATGCTTAGAGCTTCCACAGAACCATTCTTACCTAATAAGGAGCCTCTCTGCATATTTTGGGATCTGATTTTCTCTGTCAATGCCATTCTACCTACTTTCCTCTTGTTAGAAGTCTCTCAACATTTCTAGACTACTGGTGGTACCATTTCTTATTTTCCACTGCTTTAATGACTTTTTCCTTTGCAAGGCTCTGTTTCCCCATGTCTTGAAAATTCAATGCAATAGGAAGTAAGAAATGCATGCCCAATTCACCATTTTGTTCTCAAGCCCCATTCATCCATTATTAGATAATTCCTTGCAATCTATTCACCACTTCATATGCACTGGCAATTTGGAAAGTTATTCTCATAATTGGTAAACATGTTCTGTTAACAGATAATGTGTTAAGTAGTACTGCCAGAGACCATTTTGCCCAGAAGTGCCTAGAAAACAATCCCCCTGATCACCTCCCCAATCCACGCCTAACTCCTAAGGATGGCCCTTAACAAATGACTGGTTGGTGTGCAGGTATGACATCATAGTTCCTGCATCCTATAGCTGGAATAATATGAAATCATGCATTTTTGAAAGGTTTTACAGGAAACCCTTGCAAGATTAATATTTGGTTGTCCATTGTGGTAACTGGCTTAAGAACATACTCATTATCAGCTGCCTTGCCTTCCCTGTCTTATATATCAATGCCTCTGCTGGTATTCACTGCCCCACCCAAGTAAATTCTTTGTGTTTAAATCTCTGACTTCAAGGAAACAGAAACTAAACTGTCACCATGCAGCAAATAGCCATTGGCTTATGAAATGTGTCCAGTCAGCATCCAAGTATTATTTGAATAAAGTAGCCAACCAGATACACATATAGAAATAAATCATTAATTTTTCCCCATGTATTATGATTATTTGAATCTGAACATAAAACATATGGAGGGGAGCAGCCAAGATGGCCAAATAGAAACAGCTCTGCTCTGCAGCTCCCACCAAGAAGGATGAAAACTGCGATGAATTCTGCATCTTCAATTGAGGTACCAAGGTTCTCACTGGGACTGACTAGGTGGTTGGCATGACTCACAGACAGCAGTAAGAAGCAGGGTGGAGTGAGGGCCCAGCGGAGAGCTACACAGGGCAAAGGGAGCTCCCTCCTCCAGCCAAGGGAGATGGTGAGGGATTGTGCTAGCCTCCTTGAAGATCATGCTTTTCCCAAGGATCCTTGCAACCTGAGGATCGGGAGGTCCCCATGTGAGCCCACGCCAACAGGGCCTTGGATCCCAAGAACACTGCAGTGCAGACTCACAGTGGCTGCGTAGGTGGGCGGAAACTTGAGCAGGCACTGAGACACAGGAGTATTTGCATACTCTGGCTCTGGGAACTTTAGTAAGGCAAGAGATCCATCCACTCCAGTGGGAAGGAGGCTGAAGCCAGGAAGCCAAGCAGCCTCACTCCCATGGAGCCCCACGAGGTAAAATTCACTGGCTTGGAATCCCAGCTGGCCAGTGCAGCAGGCTGGAGATTGACTAAGAAGACTTAGTTACTGGGGGAGAGGGGCAGTCGCCATCACTGCACTCCAGTTGGCCTTTTTCACCCGCTGCTGGTGCCAGCGAGACTGGCCAGTATGGACCAGGAGCAATTCCCCATAGCACAGCACAGCATCTGAAGCAGGTAGTGGCCAGAAGACTTCTTTAAGTGGGACCCTGATCCACTCTTTCTCACGGGGTGAGGCCTCCCTACAGGAATTTCAGCATCCCCAGCCAGGGGTTTATGGACAGAACTCATATCCCTGAGAGGAGCCCCTAGGAGGAGGGATGGCTATGGTATCATGGATCAACGGTCTTAATCTTTTCTGCCTGCTGGTTTTCGAGAGTCATGACAACTCGGACGAGGGGGAATTCCCACAGCACAGCACATCTGCTCTGCCAAGGGGCAGCCCAACTGCTTATCTAAGTGGGTCCTTGATCCTGCTCCTCCTGACTGGGTGAGAGCTCCCAATGGGAGTCTCCAGACATGTCATACAGGTACATTCTGGCTGGTAACAGGTCGGTGCCCCTCAGGGACAGAGGAGGAATCAGGCTGCCATCTTTGTTGGTCTGCAGCCTCCACTGGGGATACTTCCAGGGGCAGGAGGGACCCAGGTGAACAGGGTCTGGAGTGGACCCCCAGCAAACTGCATCAGCCCTATGGAAGAGGGGCCTGACTGCTAAAAGAAAAACAAACAGAAAACAACAACAACAATGAAATCAACAAAAAAGACCCCACAAAAACCCTATCCAAAGGTCAGCAGCCTCAAAGATTAAAGGTAGATAAACCCATGAAGATGAGAAAAAAATCAAAGTAAAAATACTAAAAACTCAAAAAGTCAGAGTGCCTCTTTTCCAAGTGATCTCAACACATCTCCAGCAAGGGCACAGAACTGGGCTGAGGCAGAGATGGATAAATTGACAGAAGTAGGATTCAGAAGATGGGTAATAACAAATTTCACTGAACTAAAGGAGTATGTTCTAACTCATTGCAAGAAGCTAAGACCCATAAGACATTATAGGAGCTATTAACTAGAACATACAGAGCTATTAACCAGAATAACCAGTTTAGAGAGGAACATAAATGACCTGATGGGGCAGAAAAACACAACACGAGACCTTCACAATGCAAATACAAGTACTAATAGCTGAGTAGACCAGGTGGAAGAAAGGACATCAGAGCTTGAAGACTATTTTGCTGAAATAAGGTAGGCACACAAAGTTAGAGAAAAAGGAATATAAAAGAACAAACAAAACGTCCAAGAACTATGGGATTATGTTAAAAGACCAAACCTATGACTGATAAGGGTACCTGAAAGAGATGTGAAGAATGGAACCAGGTTGGAAAACACACTTCAGGATATCATTCCAGAGAACTTCCCCAACCTACCACAAGAGGCCAACATTCAAATTCAGGAAATCCAGAGAACTCCAGTAAGATACTCCACGAGAATATCAACCCCAAGACACATATTCATCAGATTCTCCAAGGTCGAAATAAATGCAAAAAATGTTAAGGACAGCGAGAGAAAGCCCAGGTCACCTATAAATAGAAGCTCATCAGACTAACAGCAGACCTCTCAGCAGAAACCCTACAAGTCGTAAGAAATGGTGGTGGGGGGGTGGCTATATTGAACCTTTTTAAAGGAAAAAAATTTTATATCTAGAATTTCATATCTGGTCAAACTAAACTTCAGAAGCAAAGGAGAAATAAAATCTTTTTCAGACAATCAACTGTTGAGGGAATTCATCAATACCAGGCCTGCCTTGCAAAAGCTCCTGAAGGAAGCACTAAATATGTTTAAAAAGAAGTTACCAGCCACTACAAAAACACACTGAAGTATACAGACCAGGGACACTATGAAGCACCTACACAAGGAGGTCTGTAAAATAACCACCTAGCATCATGATGACAGGATCAAATTCACATATAACAATATTAACCGTAAAGGTAAATGGGCTAAATGTACCAATTAAAAGACACAGAATGGAAAGCTGGGTAAAGCATCAAGATCTATAGGCATGCTGTATTCAAGAGACCTATCTCACAAGTAAAGACACACATAGACTCAAAATAAAAGGAAGGAGAAAAGTTTACCAAGAAATGGAAAGCAGAAAAAAGCAGGAGTTGCAAACCTAGTTTCTGACAAAACAGACATTAAACCAACAAAGATTTCAAAAGACAAAGAAAGGCATTACATCATGATAAAGGGGGTCAATTCAACGAGAAGATCTAACTATCCTAAATATATATGAATCTAATACAGGAGCATCCAGATTCATAAAATAAATTCTTAGAGATCTACAAAGAGACTTAGACTCCCACACAATAATAGATGGAGATTTTAACACCCCACTGTCCATATTAGATCATTGAGACTGAAAATTAATAAAGATATTCAGGACTTGAAATCAACTCTGGATCAAGTGTACCTAATAGATTTCTACAGAACTCTCAACCCAACAGAATATACATTCTTTTCGACACCACATGGCACTTACTCTAAAATTGATCACATAGTTGGAAGTAAATCATTCCTCAGCAAATGCAAAAGAACTGAAGTCATAACAACAGTCTCTCAGACCATAGCACAATCAAATTAGAACTCAAGATTAAGGAACTCACTCAAAACCATACAATAACATGGAAGTTGAACAATCTGCTCCTGAATGACTCCTGGGTAAATAATGAAATTGAGGCAGAAATCAAGAAGTTCTGTGAAACCAATGAGAACAAAGGGACAACATACCAGAATCCCTGGGGTGCAGCTAAAGCAGTGTTAACAGGGAAATTTATAGCACTAAATGCCCACATAAAAAAGCTAGAAAACCTCAAATTGACCCCTTAACATCACAACTGCAAGAACTAGAGAACCAAGAGCAATGAAACTCCAAAGCTAGCAGAAGAAAGGAAATAAGCAAGGTCAGAGCAGAACTGAAGGAGACAGAGACACAAAAAAATCCTTCCAAAAAAACCAATGAATCCAGGAGCTGGTTTTTGGAAAATACTAACAAATAGACCACTAGCTAGACTAATAATAAGGAAAAAAAGGAAGAATCAAATAGACACAACAATAAAAAATGATAAAGGGGATATCAGCACTGATCCCACAGAAATACAAACAACCATCAGAGATTACTATAAACACCTCTATGCAAATAAACTAGAAAATCTAGAAGAAGTGGATAAATTCCTGGACACATACACCCTCCCAAGACTAAACCAGGAAGAAGTTAGATCCCTGAATAGACCAATAACAAGTTCTGAAATTAAAGCAGTAATAAATAGCTTATCAATCCAAAGAAAGCCCAGGACCAGATGGATTTAACCCTGAATTCTACCAGTCATACAAAGAGAAGCTTATACCTTTCCTTCTGAAACTATTCCAAACAATTAAAAAGGAGGGACTTCTCCCTAACTCATTCTATGAGGCTAGCATCACCCTGATACCAAAATCTGGCAGAGTCACAACAAGAACAAAAAGGAAACTTTAGGCCAATATCCCTTAATACTTAGGTGATGGGTTGATAGGTGCAGCAAACCACCATGGCACACGTTTACCTACGTAACAAACTTGCACATCCTGCACATGTACAACGGAACTTATAATAAAAATTTTAAAAAAACATATTACAAGCATTTTTATTGTATAGCATACAGCAGAATATTCAAATATATTGTATAGCTTAATATTTGGGTCAAAAGTTTACATAATAAAGGATTCTGTGACAACATAACTTTAATAAATACTACATACTATCTTTTTAGAAATTTGCAGTGCATATGTGCATATTAAAAGTGAAGAGAAAGTTTATAATAAAAACTAAACAAAATGAAAATCTGAAGTTGGTATTTTGAAGTAATTGGCAGTAAATCTGAAGTTAGTACTTTCTCAAACTAAGTTGACCAGAGAATCTCTTTCTAACATAATTCTTAACAATATCTATTGAAATCAGTGGTTTGTCGAGCATAATTTTCATCAATAGCACTGAGAAAAGATGGTTTGTTTATCTGTGGAAAGCTAATTGACTTATACGATTATAAAAATATGTAATTTTGCTTTTATTAGCCCCAAACTCTTACCAGAAAACCATGGAGACATTAGTAATTAATCATTAAATCTCAGCTACATGGAAAGTAACATTGCTTAAAAGAGCGCCTTTTAAATTTGATTTTTAGTTCAGATCAAATCTTATCGAGTAGACTTGTAAAATCTTGATCTTTTTATTTTGCTCCAGATTCTTATCTATTAACACATTTATAACATAAAGTTGAGGTGACAAAAATTGGTGTCTATGTAAGCTCCATTAAAGACCATAAATAATTATAGGATTCATTCAAAAGAGAGGTCCCTTGGATTAGGGGAATCTATCACATTATTAGATAACTATAGTTTCTTTCTTTTTCAAGGATTAAACATAGTCATCAAATACTCATTACTTAATAGATATAATGTAACTATCAAAGAATGATATTTTTTGAAGATATTTATGTGTTTGACAGCAAAAGACATTTAAATATCCAGCTTTTTAAAAGGGGACGTACATGTCATTGGCTTCTAATTTCACTGTACCTTGAGCACTGATGCATAACTGGACTATGGATTTGTAGACTTGCTTAAGTTATAAGAATTTATAGAGTTATTAAAATCTGCAGTTCTCAGTTAATGTGCCAATTATTCATTAAAGATGCATTTAACATTTAATTTTATTCTTCTTGATGAGAGGTATTTTTACTCTCTGATCTTCAAACTTCTATCAGAAATCTCTTCAAAGTACATTCCTAATCATATTACCCCCTCACAAATCTCTTGTTATTTTGATGCCAATAATATTGTATTCTCCAAATACATCTGTAAGTTTCCACCCATTGTAATAAAAACCTAGTTTAAATGTTTCTTCATTAATGAGGCAGTTCTTACTCCCACCCCACTAATATTAATCTTTTATTTCTCTGAGTTTTTATTTCTACTGAAATGGTAACAACAATATCACTAGTTCTTATGTGCTATAAATAAGTTAATGTGTGTGAAGTATCAAGCATGGAATAAATTGTAGCTATTAGTATGTCTTATCATTATAGCACAAAATCTGCTTTGTGTTAGAGTTATTTATGAACAAATATGTCTCTTCCTATTAGCATATTAACTCACTAAGGACAGATTTTACCATGTAAATCCATCTTAGTATCTCCCAAGGTGTTGACGATTTCTCTGGTATACATTCCTTATTTGTTTTACTTTTAATCCATAGTAAATCAATGCAAAAAATGAACTTACATGAATTCAAATGTCATATCTCTGTCTTGAAGGGAGCAGAATCAATACATTTAAAACTCACAAACATACCAAATATGTACTATGTGTTTATCATATTGTATGTTCCATAGCAATATTAGAATAGGATTAGCTGTGACAAAGTTATTTTTTGAAATATTTACCTATGTGTGCGTGTGTCTATGCACATCTACCTGCAATAACTTTATCTCCCAAATTGTTGGTCACTACTCAAGCTAGTCTTTGGTCACCACTGTTCAATGGAAGGGAGGCCACAGCAGACATTTCACTAAAACTCCTTGACTTGGCAAGAGGAGGCAGAGGCTGAGTAAGAAAAGATACATACATATTAGATGCTAGAGTGAGTTTCTTAAAAGGATCTTGAATTATGCCTCACTTAAAGCACATTCAAGTTTTGAGGAAGGTTAGGGGAATAGAACTTCCAAATAGAATACAATTTACAAAGAGTAGAAATCTATGCTTTGTTTGTCATATGACTTAGAGATCTTCAAGACTCCAGCCTTTACTACACTTCAGCATCATGTAACAGCAGACAAATTAGGCAAAAATGTCAAGTTTTGCCAGAAAGATCAGTTTGTTCTGAGACAGTTTGTGAAGCTTTTCGTGGATGCAGTGTGACAAAAGAGAAAAGCAAGATTTTTCTCTGCTCCCAGGAAAGGCATAAAAGTAAGCATAAAAAAAGAGAGAGAGAGATTGTAAACAAGCAAGAAAGTCAGGCGGTAGAGTCCAAGGATCTCATTGTTGAAATAATGTCATGTTGTAGTAGAAAACAGCATTAATCTTACAACTAGGATTTCAGAGATAGCATGACTATCTTAGGTAATATCAGAGTGAAAAATGATTACAGCTGAGAGTAATACAGAACAATATTTATTGTAAAGGATATACGAGATGGACACATGACAATCTAGAATCAGATAACTCCTCCCTCGATACATCTTTGATTATAAATGAGTCTGTCATCTACACCTGTAATTAAATACCATCTCAGAAAATAAAAGGAGATGGAATGTAAAACCTTTCCTAATGTAGAAAATTACAAATTGAATTTAAAAAATTACTGAGTTGCTGGGCACCGTGGCTCACGTCTGTAATCCCAGCACTTTGGGAGGCCGAGTCAGGTGGATCACCTGAAGTCAGGAGTTTGAGACCAGCCTGGTCAACATGATGAAACCCCACCTTTACTAAAAATACAAAAATTAGCTGGGCATGGTGGTGGGCACCTGAAATCCCAGCTACTCGGGAGGCTGAGGTAGGAGAATTGCTTGAACCTAGGAGGCGAGGTTGCAGTGAGCCGAGATCGTACCATTTCACTCCAGCCTGGGTGACAAGAGTGAAACTCCACCTCAAAAAAAACAAATTACTGAGTTAATAGTTCTACAGAAATGACTAGGTTCAGTTATGCTCTACCAGACTGAAGAGACTCAATAAAAAGATCTCTATAAGTTATAGAGACAAAAAGAGTATTTGTCCATCTGATTCATGCACTGTAAAGTTTGTACTTGGAACGTATTCAATATGCCTTGAACAGTGTCATTCAAAATGCCGGATGACGTTTCCATCCCTTGTAAGTTTGGAGAAATGTATATTAAAGACACCAGTTTAAAATGCAGTACAAAATGAGAGATGTAGGTCTGTAGCAGGATGAGCCACAGACAAAACCCCTCAGACACCGAGTTAAAGAAGGAAGGGCTTTATTCGGCCGGGAGCATCGGCAAGACTCATGTCTCAAAAACCGAGTTCCCCGAGTGAGCAATTCCTGTCCCTCTTAAGGGCTTACAACTCTAAGGGGGGTCCACGTGAGAGGGTCGTGATCAATTGAGTAAGCAGGAGGTATGTGACTAGGGGCTGCATGCACCAGTAATTAGAACTGAACAGAACAGGACAAGGATTTTCACTGTGCTTTTCTGTACAATGTCTGTGATTTGTAGATAACATAACTGATTAAGTCAGGGGTTGATCTTTAACTACCAGGCCCAGGGTGTGGTGCTGGGCTGTCTGCCTGTTGATTTCATTTCTGCCTTCTAGTTTTTACTTCTTCTTTCTTTAGAGGCAGAAATTGGGCATAAGACAATATGAGGGGTGGTCTCCTCCCTTAGGTCTATATTATTTCCAATGTGCAACATTATTTTAAATAATGGAATGTATCTTATGCAGAATCATGATATATAAATAAAATTGATTGGGTGATCCTATATTTCAGTTATATTCTTCTAGAGTGGTGTGCAACATGAATTTAATATGTTATCAGTCCATTCCCACACTGCTGTAAAGAATGACCTGAGACCAGGTAGCTTACAAAGAAAAGAGTTTTAATTGACTCATAGTTCTGCAGGCTGTACAAGAAGCATGGCTGGGAAGTCTCAGGAAACTCACAATCATGGTGGAGGGCAAAGGGGAAGAGAACACATCTTCACATGCTGGAGCAGGAGAGAGAATGAAGGGGGAAGTGCTACACACTTTCAAACAACCAGATCTTGTGAGAACTCACTCTCTAGGATTCAGACTCATGTTATCTCTGAATTCCTAGTTGTAAGATTCATGACGAGAACAGCAAGGGGGAAATCTGCCCCCATGATCCAATCACCTCCCACCAGGTCCCTACTCCAACACTGGGGATTAGGATTCAATACAAGATTTGGGTGGTAACACAGAGCCAAACCATATCAGTATACTAAAGAGAAAACCCAGCTATACAGAAATGGGCTAAAGTGAACATAGTAGGGACACAAAATAAATATAGCATATTAAAAATAATGAAACATTGGTGAAAAATATCTATAATGGAAATTAAAATGTCAGAAAATATGAATGAGTTATAAATGAATTTGAGATTTCACATTTAGCTATAAAGAGAATCCATTCTGTTGTAGAAGGAAGAAATCATGATACTCAGGCAGATGATTAGTCCTGTTATAGTCATAGAATCAGAATTTTAGAAACAGGAAATACTTTATTGATCAGTTTGTTCATTCTAATAATTGTAGAGATTACAAATCAACATTTAATAATTTGAGATGTACATTTGAGATATTTCTGTATGCCAAGCAGTCAAAATAACAGCATATCCTGCCCTCATAGAGCTTACACTACATTGAAAGAAAAACAATGAACTAACAAACTAATTTGCTATATAAATGTTGGAAAGTGATAAGTGCTAAAAGACAAAGCCAGAACTGCTGGATTGGAAGTAAGTAGAGGGTAACCTTTTAAATAGGATGGAAAAATAAGGGCTCCTCAAATTAGTTACATTCAAGTAAAACCTAAAGAATGTGAGGGAGCAAGCCATGGATAAGAGGGAACCACAGGAACAAGTCTCTGAGATGAGAATATTCCCCAATTCTTACAAAAATAAAAGGTAAAGTTACATGTTCAAAAACCCTATTTTAGTTAGAGACAGAGACAATTCAATAATTCAGTCTCTAGATTCCTAGTGTAGTTTTTTCCACACTACCTAATGAACTTTAGTTGTTGGTAGAATATCACTATGCAATTGCCCTAAAAGCAGTTAGAGGACCAGCCCTAGATATGTACATTTATAAACTGTTAAAGTAAATAAATGAAAGAACTAACAGAAAGGGCGAACTCTCCTTGACAGACAAATGCCTTTTTAGTCTTGCTAACACCTACAATTTTCATCTGTAGGAATTGGCGAAAGATTTCAGTTTGAATAATGTCCATCCATTTGAAATGTGACTCCCAGATTTTTTATTTATTTTTGCAGCCTCAGGATGACAGAGTGATTTGTCACAGACATAAATATCACTTCTTCTCTTTCCTAAAATAAAGATATCCACAAGAAGAGCATGGTAATATAATCATTAATTCTGCATATTTTTAATTTTTTTCTTTATGTTAAAATATGATATCATTTTGACAATAAAAGGGTATTAAGATATCATATAGTCACTTACTGGCTAAAATAAAAAAGACAAAAAATAACAAATGTTGACTAGGATATGAAACAACCAGAACTCTTACATACTTCTGGTGATAGTTTAAATTGACACATGTAATTTTTATAGTTGGCACTATTAAAGATGAATATATGCATATCCTGTAATGCAAAATTTGCTTCCCTCTATACTTGACAATTTGCATATATTCACCTAAAGAAATGTACAAAATGTTCATGGAAGCACTATTCATAGTGTCTCCAATTGGAAATTACGCAGGTAATCTTGATATTACCCTATCAAGAGTGAATGGAATAGTAAACTGTCATATTTGTACAATGGAAAACCATACAGCAATAGAAAGAAAAAAAAAAAAACACAGTACAACATACATCAATGTAGATAAACCTAATTTCACTTACACCACAAAATGTCCTTCTGAGCCCTCCAAACTCTTCCAAACTTTGCCCACACTCAGTTCCAAAGCCACTTCCACATCTTCATGGGTCTTTATGTCAATACCCACTCATGGTCCAATTTTCTATGTTAGTCCGTTTTTGAATTGCTATAAGGAAATATCTGAGGCTGGGTAATTTACAGAGTTTTTTTTTTTTTTTTTTTTTGGCTTGCCATTCTCTAGGCTGTACAGAAAGCATGGCACCAGCATTTTCTCTTAGTGAGGGCTCAAGAAACTTTCACTCATGGTGGAAGAAGGTGAAAGGGAAGCAGGTACATCAAACGGTGAAAGTGGGAGCAAAAGAGAGAGGGGAGCAAGAGTGAGAGGGGGAAAGTGCCACACTCGTTTTAAACAACCAGCTCTCACATGAACTACCAGAAGGAGAACTCACTCATTACCATGGGGATGGTGCCAAGACATTCATAAGGGATCTACTGTCAAGACCCAAACACTTCCCACTAAACCCACCTCCAATATTGGAAGTCACACATGAACATGAAATTTGGAGAGGACAGAACATCCAAACCATGTCATTCAAAATAGCTAAGATACGAAAATAACCTAAGCATCTTTCTACAGATAAATAAATGGAATGTTTATATATATATGTGTGTGTGTGTTTATATATGTTTATATATGGTGTGTATATGTGTGTATGCACATATACAGTGTATATATGTTATATATGTATACACATATATACACACACATATATATATAAAATCAGCTGTTGTTACTCAGCCATAAAAATAAGAAAACTATGCCATTTGTGACAATATGAGTGAAACTGGAGTATTTTATGTTAAGTGAAATAAGCCACATACAGAAAGACAAACAAAGCATGATCTCACTTATACATGGAACCTAATAAAGTCAAACTTTGCTGGGCGTGGTGGTTCAGGCCTGTAATCCCAGAACTTTGGGAGGTCCAGGTGGGCAGATCACTTGAGGTCGGGAGTTAGAGAACCGCTTGGCCAACATGGTGAAACCCCATCTCTACGAAAAATACAAAAATTAGTTGGGCGTGGTGGCACAGGCCTATAATCCCAGCTACTTGGGAGGCTGAGGCAGTAGAATCACTTGAACCTGGGAGGCGGAGGTGGCAGTGAGCCAAGATCGCGCCACTGCACTCAAGCCTGGGCTACAGAGTGAGACACTGTCTCCAAACAATAAATAAATAAAGTCAATCTCATATAAACAGAGTAGAGGGGTGCTTGCCAAGTGTCAGAGGTAGGTAAACTGGTAGATGTTGTTAAATTATATGTATTTTCTATCATAAGTTTTGGAGATCTAATGTATAGCATGGTAACTATATTTAACAATAATGTATTGTATACTTGAAATTTGCTAACAGAGTAGATCTCAAGTGTCCTCACCACAAAAAAGAAAAAATGGTAACTGTGAGGTGATGACTATATTAATTTGAATTGATTTTGATAATCATTTCACCATGTGTATGTGTACTGAAACAACATGTTGTATATCATAAATATATATGTGTGCAAATCACTTTTATTTCTGTCATCAAACTTATAAAGTATAAAATTATTATAACTATAAAACTATGTTATTGAATACAAAAAGTAAAAATATGTAATTTGTGATATTAACACAAAGTGGGTGAGATGTAAAATGGCAGAGTTTCTGTACACTTATGTAGTTACATAGTTATCAGATTAAAATAAATTGTCATAAGTATAAAACGCTTTTTATATGTTTTATATAAGTTCCTGGAAACCTCAAAGAAAATACTCACAGATGGCATAGAACAGAAAATGAGAAAATACTGGAAAGATGTCACTACAAAATATCAACAAAACACAAAGGAAGGAAGCAAGAGAATAAAAGGGGAAGAAAATAGCTACATCAAGAAAGTAAACAGTACCAAAATGAGTGCGGCAAGTCCTTCCCTATCAATAATTCCTTTACAAGTAAATGTATTCAACTCTCCAATCAAAAGAGGTAGAGTGGTTGATAGGAAAAGAATAAAACAATATCAAACTATATGCTGTCTATAAGACACTCACTTTAGATTGAAGGACACACATAGACTGAAAGTAAAAGGGAAAAAGTTGTTGCATGCAAATGGCATCAAAAGAGAGTATAGGTTGCCATACTTAGACAAAAAGTACTTTAAGTGAAAACTCTTACAAGAACATAATGATAAATGGGTCATTTATCTAAGAATATATAACAATTATAAATATATATATGCACTTAACATAAGGGAACCCAAATATATAAACATTGACATAATTAAGTGAAGAAACAGTAAAACAATAATAGAATATTTCAAACCCAAAATTAAATATGGAAATAAAAAACAATTTAATGAGGAAATAAAGGATTGAAAAATACTAACAGGTCAAAAGACATATTACATTGAACAGCAACAGAATACACATTCATCTCACAGCAAATGAAACATCTTCCAGGATAGATCACATGGTAGGTCACAAAGCAAATCTTAACAAATTAAGAAAACTGAAATCCTAACAAATACCTTTTCCAAACACAATGAAATGAAACTAGAAATCGATAGTTGAAACTTGGAAAATTCACAAATATATTGAAATTAATCAACACAGTTTTGAACAACAAATGTACAAAATGAAATCACAAAAATAATTAGAAAACATCTTGAGACTAATGAAAACAAAAAAAATACAACATATCAAAAGTTATGGAATGCAGCAAAAGCAGTACTATGAGGGACACTAACGGCAGTAACTACAACCATTGAAAAAGAAGAAGGATCTCAGATAAACAACCTAACTCTGCACCTCAAGAAAGTAGGGGGGAAGGAAAGATGGTCAACTAGACACAGACAAGTGAAGAGCTCCCATAGAGAGACTGAGGCAACGGGTATCCTTTCAACAGATCTTCAGAGGGAAGGCACTGAAAGTGGACAGAGGAAAGACACAGGAGCTGGGATTAAGGGGGAGAAAGTTGGAAACCCTGCATGGGCTGCCACACACTGGGATTCATTTTTCACCATAACCGCTTCAGGAGAAAGGGTGAGTTGAACTGGCAAGGAGCAACCCACTCTCACCACAGGCCTCTGGAAGTCTGCAAAGGAGATCCATCATCCAGAATGGACACTTAAGGTGGCAGGGAGAACTGCTTAAAGAATTGGTGGAACAATAAGACCACTGATGTAGAGCACAGAGGGTTTGGTGCAGGAGTGTCTGTAGTTGAGCACGGCCAGCGATAACCATCCCTATAGGCCTGACTTGCTCCCACAGGGGACTTTAGCCCCAGGGGAACTGTCGGACCCAATCTCTGCTGGGCGGTCTTGCTCATCCAATGGGTCTGGTCCAACCTGAGCACTCCTTGGTCTTCCCAGGGCCCCAGCCTGGCCACACCTGCTTACAGGTCAGTCTTGAGGGTCCTGGGGGCCCACACCATAGCTTCTGTGCTGGCGGACTATGCCTTACTAGCATAGAGCTCCAGCAAGGCAGCCCCTAGGGCTGTACACCACCCCAGATGTACCTTCCCCATAATGCAGCTGGTGCATGTCTGCAAGAGTGGGTTTTGTTTACCCGTCCCACCAGCACACATGAGTGTAGTCTCCTCCCTCTGTCCCTGGGGACCACCATTGCAGTTGGAGTCTTGGCAGGCACAGAACCAGCAAGCCCTACCTCCACCAGCATCCAGCCCTTGCACTAATACTTTGAAGAGAACAGAGGATCCTCTCACACACTGAGGGATCACTCCTGTGTGTGATCAGCTGCCTTGCTTGTGCCACTGTGGTGAATGTCTGCAGTGATGCAGCCACCCCTACATCTACTAGCATTCTGCTGAAGCTGCTGCACCTTAGCACTGCCAGCACAATGGACTCCAAACCTCAAGGAGCCAGAGTACAAAGTTGGGGCTCAATACAAGTCCCCCAGAGTTAGAGCACACAGCCCAGGAGTTGGGAACTGAGTGTTGCCTTCTACCATCTCCCAGAAACAAAGCCAGTTGGCTCAATCAACTTTATGCCACAATCACACACTCAAGATAATCAAATAGGAGAAAATAAAAGAAAAACCCATCCAAAGGTCAGCAGTCTCAAAGATTGAAGTCAGATAAGCCCACAAAGATGAGAAAGAATCAGCACAAGAATGCTGAAAATTCAAAAAGCCATCTTTCACAAACCCATAACCAACATCAAAGTGAATGAGAAAAAGCTGGAAGAACTCCCCTTGAAAACCAGCACAAGACAAAGATTCCCTCTCTCACTACTTGTATTCAACATAGTATTGGAAGTGCTCACCAGGGCAATCAGACAAGAGCAAGAAATAGGGGACATCGAAATAGGAAGAGAGGAAGTCAAACTATCTCTGTTTGCAGGCAAAATGATCCTATATCAAGAAAACCCCATAGTCTCAGTCAAAAAGCTTCTTAAGCTAACAAACAACTTCAGCAAAGTCTTAAGATACAAAAATCAATGTGCAAACATCACTAGCATTTTTATACACCAACACCAGTCAAGCTAAGAGCCCAATCAAGAATGTACAACCCTTCACAATGGACACAAAATGAATAGAATACTTAGGAATACAGCTAACAAGTAAAGTGAAAGATCTCTACAAGGACAACTACAGACCAGTGTGGAAGGAAATCAGAGATGACACAAACAAATGAAAAAAATTCCATGCTCATTGATAGAAAGAATCAATATTGTTCAAATGGCCGTACTTTTCAAAGCAATTTATAGATTCAATGCTATTCCTATTAAACTACCATTGACATTCTTCACAGAACTAGAAAAACTATTTAAAAATTCATATGGAACCAACAAAGAGCCAAAATAGCCAAGGCAATCCTATGCAAAAGGAACAAACCTGGAGGCATCACCCTACCTGACTTCAATCTATACTACAGGGCCACAGTAACCAAAACAACATGACACTGGTACAAAAACAGGCACAGAGACCAATGGAACAGGACAGAGAACTCAGAAATAAGACTGCATACCTACAACTATCTGATCTTTGACAAATCTGATAAAAACAAGCAATGGGGAAATGATTCCCTTTTCAATAATAGTGCTAAGATAACTGGCTAACCATAAGGACAAGATTTAAATTGGACCCCTTCCTTATACCAGATACAAAAATAACTCAAGATAGATTAAAGACGTAAATATAAAACTCAAAACTATAAAAATCTTGGAAGTAAACCTAGCAATATCATTCAGGAAATAGTCACAGGCAAATGTTTCATGACAAAGATGCCAAAAGCAATTAGAACAAAAGCAAAAATTGAGAAATGGGATCTAATTAAACAAAAGAGCTTATGCACAGCAAACGACACTATCAACAGCACAAACAGATAACCTACAAAATGGGAAAAAACATTTAGACAAAAGTCTAAAATCCAGCATCTATAAGGAATTGAAACAAATTTATTAAAAAAACTAACCACCTCTTTAAAAAGTGGGCAAAGGATATGAATAGACACTTTTCAAAAGAAGACTTATATGTGACCAACAATCACATGAAAAAAAGCTCTACATCACTGATCATTAGAGAAATGCCAATCAGAGCCACAATGTGACACCATCTCACACCAGTTTGAATGGTCATTATTATAAAGTCAGGAAATAACAGATGCTGGCATTAGACAGATTGTCAAGGCTGAAAACTGGCAAAGATATTCCTGAAGTTAAACTCAACACTTGACCAATTAGACCCAACAGATATCTTTAGGATACTACACCCAACATACACAGAATATACACTCTTCTTATCTACTCATGGCACCTATCCTAAGACCAACCACATGCTTGGCTATAAAGCAAGTCTCAACACATTTCAAAAAACAAAAATCACAATAAGCACACTCTCACACCACAGTGCAATAAAAAATAGAAAGCAATTCCAAGAGGATATCTCAAAATCATACAATTACATGGAAGTGAAATAAATTTTTCTTCAATGACTTTTGGGTAAAGAACAAAATTAAGGCAGAAATCAAAAACTTGTTTGAAATTAATAAAAAAGAGATATAACATAACAGGATCCTTGAGAAACAGCTAAATCAGTATTACAAGAAAAGCTTACAGTACTGTATTCATCCATTTTCACACTGCTATCAAGACACACCTGAGACTGGGTAATTTATAAAGAAGAGAGGTTTAACTGACTCACACTTCCACATGGTTGGGGAGGCCAAACTTATAATCATGGCAGAAGGGGAAGAGACACATCTTACATGGTGGCAGGCAAGACAGAACAAGTGTGTGTGAGTGCAGAAAAATACTACCATTTATAAAGCCATCATATCTGAGTATTTACTCACTATCACAAGAACAGCATAGGGGAAACTGACCCCATAATCAAATCACTTCCCACCACATCTCTCCCTCAACACCTGGGGTTTACAATTCAAGATGAGACTTGGGCGAGGATACAGCCAAACCATACCAAGCACTAAACACCTACATCAAGAAGATAGAAGGATCTCAAATTAAGAACCTAATGTCACACCCAGAGGAACTAGAAAAACAAGAGTAAACCAAAATCTAGCAGAAGAAAATAAACAACCAAAATTCGAGAAGAAATGAAAATTGAGACATTAAAATACAAAAAATCAATAATACCAAAATCTGTTTTCTGAAAGAATAAATAAGAATAGACCACTAGCTTGAATAACAAAGCGAAAAAAGAAGATCCAAATAAGCACATCAGAAACAACAAAGCTACATTATAATTAACTCCATAGCAAAAAAAAAAAAAAAAACCAAAATCCTCAGAGACAATTATCAACTCTTATAAGCACACAAACTGCAAAAACTAAAAGAAATGGGTAAACTCCTGGAAACACCCAACTCCTATTATTGAGCCAGAAAGTAACTGAACCACTGAACCAACCAATAACAAGTTCTAAAATTGAATCGCTAATAAAAAAACCTACCATCCAGAAAAAAGCTATGGGCATGATGGAGCCACAGCCAAATTCTACCAGACATGCAAAGAACTAGTACCAAAATCCATAGGACAATCTTTCTTCATTTTTAACCTTTTAAGCTATGTACTCGTTTCTGTAACTGTAATTAATCATGAAGGGATAAATATTCGAATGGGATACAGCAAACTGAATGCGATATTTTTTGACTTCTGTATAAACATAAATGTGAAAGTATGCCTAATATGTACTTAAATACCATTTATAATCCCACAGATAACTTCTTTACATTCTTTTAAACACAGACTTTCATTTTCTGTAAAAGATTCTCTATAAACCCCACAGAGATTTTAAGTTGAGTAAAATGGACTGAATTTTATCAGAAACTATTAAGATCTTTTCTTGTTAATAAGCAAAGAAGCAACTGAAAATGGCTCTCTACCAGTAAAGATGTGAAGTTCCACTTCCTCTCTATTATACAAACAACATGTTAACAACCATTTTCTATAAAAGATCAAAATATATTTTTAAAACAATGGCCTGGAAACTTTGGAAGGAACACCGTGGGAAGCCACTAAGGCTACCATTAGCAGTGAGATAACAGCCTACCAGCATCCCAAAGCAACAAAAAGCAGCTCAGCATGTAACTTATGGTCCAATTTGAACATGGAGATAGGAAAGCAATGCATTTCTGAACCAGACCCCATAAAATGAAGCATTTTATGTTAACATCATATTAATTCTACAAGAAGTTTATGCTTCTCCAAAATGTGGCCTTTGGGGTTAATGATAGTCAACACTTATCAAATAACTATAGCATGAATCTAGAGAGTCATTTATCTCAGATCATGGATTTGTTAATAAATTCAGATGACTTGAGATTAGTCCCCAGAAGCTATAAGGATGTACTTCATCCAAGAACTCACCTAGAAGCAAATAAAATTAGATACTATAAGTGTCAATTTTAGATAGAAATGTCACTCAAGATAATATTAGCAACAAGAAACAAGACCCTTAAAATTGAAATGAATCTAGGCTCAGAAAATTTTCTCTCCTAAATGTAACTTTCAAGGGGATTTCTTCCATAATTTGTGGTTTTATCTAATGTTTTAGTCAGGAAACTAAATCAAAATTTATTCAAACTCTTTTCTCACAGATTTTGGTCCCTTTGAATTGATATTTTATAATTTAGAAAAAATATTTTAAAGTCACTACATAGTTTAAATTTTCTCATCTCTACAATGTAAATCTAGATCTTTTTCTAATACAGAAAACTCCCATTTATTAAATGATAGGTAGGGATCAGAATACTCAAGGCCTTACAATTTTGGAGTTTATCCTAAGGATGATATGTTTAAAAATTATAACAAACAATATTTACTGAACACTCAATTACATACCAAGTATTATAACAAGTTCCATGGACTGTCTTATTTACAAAAACCTTATGAGACAGGTACTATTTTACAGATGGAGAAAGAAATATTCATAAGAAGTAATTTGAAGAAGTTCATATAATCAGTGAATATCCAAGTGGGATTTCAACTTTGGCTAATAGAATCCACAAAACATAATCTTAATAACTCTATTAGTCAGATATTTGCTATGCACTTCTCAAATATATATGGCATACTTAGTATAAAGAATGTAAAAAGATCACACTAGATTCTGTTTCTTCATGTCTATTATCTTTTGATTGAATCATAAATTTAAAGCTATTCATATGAAAGTCTTAAAACATTTTCTTTTAATTAAAAAATGATTGTAGATTTATAAGCAAGAATAAATTGATAAGAAAAGCTGCAGTTTATTTAAGTTTATTGTTGTGTTCTATAAACAGATAAAGCACTGTATAGAAGGGGGATTCACAATGTCTAAATAGAGGTGACCGGGACTTGCCTCCTCCGACAAAGAACAACTAACAGTGAGCTAACCGCACATTATATAGAGCTTCTAAGAGAGAACACTGGAATTCCCCAGTGAAGTGACAGGGAAACTCTGAGGCACAGAATAAGAGGGAAGCAAAGCAGCCAGCCCCGCTGGAATTGGCTTGTAGCCAGGAGGAACTCCCTATTGCTGGGAAAAGGTAAGCAAGATGTCTCCAGCCATCAAAATTCGCACTGTGGATTCTCAGAATTGTAGCCACAGGAGAGCACCTGCAGGCCCTAAGGTTAGTATGCAGAGGTGCGTGGAATCCACGTGATGGTGTTGTTCCAGAGAGAAAGCTCACACTGAGTCCCACACAGCCCCTGAGACCCAAGTACCTGCAGCACAGTGCCATTTTGAGAGTCCAGCACCCCAGACTGCATCCTTCCCTAGGGTCCAATAATCCCTGCATTTCTTCATTTCTGAAACCCCACTGACATCTCTCCACATCCACTCAGAGGGCTGCAGCATCACACTGCCAACTGAATCCAGTGGTGCAGGAGGGTCGCCAGCACTCTAGCTCACACAGTGTCTTACACTCTGGGTAGTGGATGGTGCAGTCCATCTGGAAGGCTGCCTCCAGGATAAAGGGAACCAACGTGTATGCTCCCCAGATCCTGAGAGTTGTTTGCCTGGGACCATTGCCATTGATAGCAACCCTTCCCCTACCAGTGGCAGGACTACCAGGCACCTGCAAATGCCTCCAGGGGAACTCGGAATCAATCTGATACATCCATCACTACTAAAGCCCACTCATGCTGATCAGCGGCCTGAGAATAAATCTGCACCACTGACAACCACTACTGCCACCAGAGACCCAGTAAACCACCTGGAGGCTTAGGGATCAACCTGCCCTGCCTGCCACATCAGGCACTTGTACACATGATCCAGGGACATGAGGACAGATGTGTCCCACCCACCATCACCACTCCCCAGTGCCCACAAACATAATCTGAGGCCTAGAGATAAATCCATCCTGCCATTGGATGCTGGTGCCCTTGCACATTCTCAAGGGCTTGAGGACAGGCATGTCCCACTCAACATGACCACCACCCACAAATGTTATCTGGGGAGCAGTGCAGCCCAGCAACCACCACTGGTAACCAACTACACCTTCTGGGGACCTAAAAATAGGCTCATTCAAGCCACAAGTGACTGTATGCACATCCCTGGGGCCAAGTGACAAGTCTACCCAGCCTACTGCCACTCTCCTTTAGGCACCACCTCATGGCCTTGGAATAGTCTGTCTAGCCTGCTGCTGCCACTACTGGTGCTCATGTGCTCTGCTCGGGGACCCAACAGTTGACCTACCACTGCTACTGCCACTGCTGATGCCTGGGCAACATGGTGAAACCCCGTCTCTACTAAAATACAAAAAATTAGCCAGGCATGGTGGCACGCACGTGCAATCCCAGCTACTCAGGAGGGTGAGGCAGGAGAATCGCTTGAACCTGGGAGGTGGAAGTGGCAGTGAGCCGAGACTGCATCACTGCACTCTAGCCTGGGTGACAGAGCGAGACTCCTACTCCAAAAAACAATAAAAAACAAAATAAATGCCTTAAAAAAAAAAAAAGAAATAATGTTATCAAAAAAGGTCAGTAAGCTACAAGACAATACAGAAAAATAAGACAAAGACACCAGAAAAACAATTCAGGATACAAACGAAAAATTCAACAAAGAAATAGACATCTTAAAAAAGAAACACATGGGAACTCCAGAACTAAAAAATTAATGAATGTAATAAAAAAATACAAACAAGAAAACATATGAGAGAGAGGGGAAGCAAGGTGGCAGAATAGCATGCTCAACTGATAGTCCCCCATGTGAGGACATCAGTTTTACAACTATCTATACAGAAAAGAAAAAAATATATACCTTCATAAGAAACAAAAATCAGGTGAGCCCTCATAGTACTGGTTTTAACTAAATATCATTGGGATAGGCACTGAGAAGATAGAAAAAGTAGTCTTGAATCATTGACATGACCACTTTCCTACCCCCCAGCAGGATTGGCATGGTGTGGAGAGCATCCCAGGGTACCGTGGGAGAGAGAGTATAGTAATTGTGAGACATGGAACTCAGAGCTGTGCCGTTAGAGCAGAAAGGAAAACCAGACCAAACTCAGCTGACTCCTACCCTTGGAAGGAGCATTTCTAGCTAAAGGGAACTTGCCATCCCAATGGTCAAAATTTGAGTTCTTACATATCTTGCTCACCACTGAGGGCTAAAGTGCTCTGGGTCTAAAAGTAAACCTCAAAGACAGGAGAGGCCACAAGGACTGTGACTCTGAGGCAAGTCCTAGTGATGAACTGGGCCAAGAGACAGTGAACTTGGTTGTTGGGGGTGGGGGAGGGGGCGTTGGGGGTGGCCTGTAACTTACTGAGACATCAGCTGGGGTGGCTAAGGAAGTGCTGACATTACTCCTCCCCTAACCCTAGGATGCACAGCTCACGGCTACAAAAGACACCTCTTCCTTCTATTTGAGAGGAGAGAAGAGACTGGGCAGGACTTTGTCCTGCATTTTGGATACCAGTTCAGCCACAGTATTATAGGGCACCAGTAAGAGACATGAAGCCCCTGTTTCAGGCACTAGCTACTGGAAGAAATTTCTAGATAACATCTGAGATGCAAGGGAACCCATTGACTTGAAGGGAAGAACCCATTCCTGGCAGTATACATCATTTGTTAACTAAAGAGCTCTTGGGCCCTGAATAACCAGCAGTGATACCCAGGTACCATGTCAAGGGCCATGGATGAGCCTCTAAGACATACTGGCTTCAGGTGAGACTCAGTGCTCTACCAGCTATGGTGGCTATGGGGCAAAATTTCTTCTTCTTGAAAAAAGCAGAAGGAAAAGTAAAGGGCACTTGGTCTTGCACCTTAGGTACCAGCTCAGCTGCGGGATGGTAGAGCAACAAGTGAGCTCTCGGGGTCCCCAATCCTAGAACAGGGGGCTTAAATGGCATTTATGGACCTGTCCAGGGCCAGATGGGAGCTCACTGCCCTGAAGAGTGACTAACAGGCCAGGCAGCATTCACCAGAAACTGACTTAAGAGCCCTTGGGCTTTAAAAATACATTGGTGTTGGTCTGCAGTACTCCCTGTTGCCTGTGGTGGCAGTGACTATGGAGTGAGGCTCCTCTGCATTTGGAAAAATGTGAAGAAAGTGGAAAGGACTGTGCCTTATGGTTTCAGTGCCAACTCAGCTTGAGTATAATAGAACATGAAGTAGATTTCTAAGGATTTGACTCTAGTCCCTGACCACCCAGCAGTATCACTGGACCAACCTGGGACCTCAGGGAATTTGCCACTCTGAAGAAATGGATATAGACCTGGCTGACTTTGATACCTGCTGATTATAAAGCCCGAGTCTTGAGTGAACTGGGCAGTAGCCAGGAAATGGTTACAGCAGGCATTGGGTGAGACCAAGCACTGTGCTGGCTTCAGGTCTGATCCAGTGCAGCCATAGTGCTGGTGGCCACAGGGGTGCTTGTATCACTTCATCCCCAGCTTTAGGTAGTTCAGATCAGAGAGAGAGAAGCTCCATTTGTCTTGGAAAAAGTAAGGGAAGAGAATACATATCTCTGCCTGGTAAACCAGAGAATTCTCCTGGATCTTGTCCAAGACCATAAAGGCAGTACCTTTATGAGTCTGCAAGAACCACACTGGTACTGGGCATAGGGTACTCCCTAAAGCAGATACAGCTTAGATCACAACACCCAAGTCATTTCAAATATCTAAAAAGACTTCCTAAGAATAATGGCTACAAATAAGCCCAGACAGTAAAACCTACAATAAATACCTAACCCTTTGATGCCTAGACACAGAAGAATATCTACTACCATCAACATCGTCCAGGAATACATGACTTCACAAAATGAACAAAATAAGACACCAGAGACCAGTAATGGAGAAACAGAGATATGAGACCTTTCAGAAAGAGAATTCAAAATAGCTGTGTTGAGGAAACTCAAAGACATTTAAGATAACAGAGAGATGGAATTAATAATTCTATCAGATAAATTTAACTAAGATATTGGAGTAGTTAAAAATAATCAAGCAGAAATTCTGGAGCTGAAAAATGTCATGCAGTATGCAACTGGCATACTGAAGAATGCATCAGAGTCCTTTAATAGCAGTACAGATCAAGCAGAAGAAAGTATTAGTGAGCTAGAAGATGGGCTAATTGAAAATACAGTCAGAGGAGACAAAAGGAAAAGAAATTAAAAGCAATGAAGCACACCTATAGGATCTAGGAAATAGCCTCAAAATGGTAATCTAAAAGTTATTGGCCTTAAAGAGAGAGTAGATAAAAAGACAGCAGTAGAAACTTCATTCAACGGGATAATAAAAGAGAACTTAACAAACCTAAAGAAAGATATAAATATTTAAGTACAAAAAGGTTATAGAACACCAAGCAGATTTAACCCAAAGAAGACTACCTCAAGGCCTTTAATAATCAACCTCCTGGACAGGGGTGGTGGCTCACATATGTAATCCCAGCACTTTGGGAGGCCAAGGCAGGTGGATCACCTGAGGTCGGGAGTTCGAGACCAGCCTGAACAACATGGAGAAACCCTGTCTCTACTAAAAATACAAAATTAGCCTGGCGTGGTGGCACATGCCTGTAATTCGAACTACTCGGGAGGTTGAGGCAGGAGAATTGCTTGAACCCGGGAGGCGGAGGTTGTATTCAGCCGAGATTGTGCCATTGTGCTCCAGCCTGGGTAACAAGAGCAAAACTCTGTTTAAAAAAAAAAAAAAAAAAAAAAAAATCAAACTCCAAAAGATCAAAGATAAAGAAAGTATCCTAAAAGTAGCAAGATAAAATATATAATTATCATACAATGAAGCTCCAATACATCTGGCAGCAGACTTTTCAATGGAAACTTTACAGGCCAGGAGAGAGTGGCATGACATATTTAAAGTGTTAAAGAAAAAAAAAAGACTTAGTCTAAAATGGTACATCTGCTGATAACATTGTTCAAACATGAAGGAGAAATAAAGACTTTCCCATACAAACTATAGCTAAGGAATTTCATCAATGCCAGACCTATCCTACAAAAAATGCTAAAGGTAGTATTTCAATCAGACAAAAGGATGTTAATGAGCAGGGAGAAATTATCTAAAAGTACAAAACAAATTCAATGTCCCTTCAGAATAAAAATTCTCAAAAAACTGCTTATAGAATGAACGTATGTCAACTTAATAAAAGCTAAATAAAACAGACTCACTACAAGTATTATACTAAATGGGGAAAACCTAAAATTTTTTCCTCTAATATTGGGAACATATCAAGGATGCCCACTTTCACCACTGTTATTCAACATAGTTAGAAGTCCTGGCTAGTGTAATCAGACAAGAAAAAGAAATAAAGGGCATCCAAATTGAAAAGGAAAAAGTCGAAGTATCCTTGTTTGCAGATGATATGATCTTATATTTAATAAAAACTAAAGATTGCACAAAACACTATTAGAATTGATAAATTCAGTAAAGTTACAGGATCCAAATCAAAATACAAAAATCAGTAGCATTTCTATATGTCAAGAGTGAACAATCTGAAGAAGACATTAAAAGGTAATCTCATTTACAATAGCTATACATAAAATTAAATAAAATTAAATACCTAACAATTAACCAAGGAAGTAAAAGACTTCTATAATAAAAACTGTAAAACACTGATGAAATAAATTGAAGAGGACACATAAAAATGAAGATATTTCATGTTCATTGATTTCAAGAATTAATACTGTTAAAATGTCCATATCACCAAAAGCAATCTATAGACTAAATGCAATCCCTATCAAGATACCAAGGATATTCTTCAAAGAAAAAGAAAAAAAATTCTAAAATTTATATGAAAGCACAAAAGACACAGAATAGCCAAAGCTATCCTAAGCAAAAAGCAGAAAACTGAAAAATCACATTACCTTACTTCAAATTGTACTATAGAGTTATAGCAACCAAAACAGGATGTTACTCTCATAAAAACAGACACACAGACCAATGGAGCAAAATAGAAAACCCAGAAACGAATCGACACACCTACAGTGAACTCATTTCTGACAAAGGTTCCAAGAACATACACTGGGAAAAACAATCTATTCAATTAATGGTGCTGGAAAATTAGATATCCATGTGCAAAGGAATGAAACTAGATCCCATTTGCTATATATAAAATCCTACCAAAAGGGATTAGAGGTTTAAATCTAAGATCTCAAACTATGAAACTGCTAGAAGAAAGCTTTGAGGAAAATCTCCAGGACATTGGTCTAGTCAATTTTTTTTTCTTTTTTTTTAGAAATACCCTACAAGTACAGGCAAGGAAAGTAAAAATGACAAATGGGATCACATCAAGTTAAAAAGCTTCTGCACACAAATAAAAAATCAACAAAGTGAAGACACATTCCAGAGAATGAGAGAGAATGTTTGCAAATTTACTATCTGACAAGGGATTATTAACCAGAATATGTAATAAGTTCAAACAACTCTACTGAAAAAAATCGACTAATCTGATCAAAACATGGGCAAAATATTTGAATAGATACTTCTCGAAGACATATAAATGGCAAATGGGCATATGAAAAGGTGCTCAACATCATAAATCATCAGAGAAATGCAAATCAAAACTATAATGAGACATCGTCTCACCCCAGTTAAAATGGCTTATATCCAAAGACAGGCAGTAACAAATGATAGTGAGGATGTGGAGAAAAGGCAGCCCCTGTCTAGTGTTGACAGGAATGTACATAAGTAAAATCACTATGGAGAACAGTTTGGAGGTTCCTCCAAAAACTAAAAATTGAGATAACAATATGATTGAGCAGTCCCACTGCTGGGTATATATTCAAAAGAAAGAAAATCACTATATTACAGAGATATTTGCCCTCCCATGTTTATTGCAGCACTGTTCACAATATCTAATATTTGGAATTAACCTAAATGTCCATCAACAGATGAGAGGATAAAGAAAATATGGTACATACACACAATGGAGTACTATTCAATGATAAAAAGAATGATATCCTGTCATTTGCAATAACATGAATTGAACTGGAGATCATTATGTTAAGTGAAATAAGCCAGGCACATAAAGAGAAACATTGAATGTTCTCACTTGTTTGTGGAATCTAAAAATCAAAACAATTGAACTCTACATAGAGAGTAGAAGAATGATTATAAGAGGCTGGAAAGGGTAGTGGGGGGTTGAGGGGGAGGTGGGGAAAGTTAATGGTACAAAAAATAGAAAAAACGGATAAGACCTCCTATTTGCTAGCACAGTAGAGTGACTAGAGTCAATAATAACTTCATTGTACATTTAAAATAACTTAATTGTACATTTAAAATAATAAAATGTTATTGGATTTTTATAACAGAAAGAATAAATGCTTGAGTGGATGGATACTCCATTTTTATGGTGTGATTATTTTATGTTTCATGCCTGTATCAAAACATCTAATGAACCTCATAAATACATACACACACTATGTACACACAAGAATTAACAATAAAAAATTAAAAACTTAATTGAGTACTTCAATAACAGAATACATCTAGCAGAATAAAGGATTTCTGAAATAAAGATAGGTCTTTGAAATAACAGTCAGAAAAAGAAGAAAGAAAAATAAATTAAAAAGACTAAGAAAGCCTATGAGACATATAAAAAAAATAAAGCAACCAAATATTAAAGTTTTAGAAATTCCAGGGAAAAAGATGGGCAAAGGCATAGAAAATTATTTCATCAAGAGAATAGCAAAAACATTGCAACTCTCCACAGGAAGATCAAAATCTCTAAATTGATTCATCTCTGTAAAGTTTTCTCCAAAGCAAATTAAAATAAAAATGCCAAAAATCAAAGACAATGGGAGGATTCTAAAAGCTACAAGACACAAGAAACAAGTCACATATAAGGGAATCCACATTAGACCATGAGCAGATTTCTCAGCAGAAGTCTGACAGGCCAGGAGAGCATGTCTAATATATTTAAAGTGTTGAAAGAAAAAGTGTCATCCAAGTATACAATAACTAGAAAAGATGTCCTTAAAATGGAAGGATATGTATAGTCTCTCCCAGACTAGCAAAAAATGAGGAAGCCCATCACCACTAGACTGGTGCTAAAATATGCTTTAAGAGCCCTAAACCTGCAAATAAAAGGGCAATATCCACCATAATGAAAACACATGAAAATATAAAACTCATTGGAAAAGCAAATGCACAAATGAAAAGAAGAATTGAAAAGTTGCCATTACAGAAAGCCATCAAACATAACTATAAACAATAACCAAGAAACAATTATTCTCTATTGAATAGAGAAAGAAATAAAGGACATACAAACCAAACAGAAAACAATCAACACAATGATAATTATAAGTTCTTACCTATCAATAATAATGTTGAATGTAAATGAATTAAATTTCCCATCTAAAAGATACATACTGGCTAAATAGATTACAAAAATATGACTGAAGTATATGATGTCTACAAGCAACCCACTTCATCTGTAAAGACACAGAATAAATGTAAAAGATTAGAAAAAGAGAGCCCTCACAAACGAAAAGATTGGAAAAAGTCCAATATGAGCAAAAGTAGCCATACGAACATAAAATAAAACAGATTTTAAGTAAAAAATGATAAACAGAGACAAAGGTAGTTACTATATAATGATAAAGGGATCACTTCAACAAGAGTATATAATGATTGTAAATATATTCACTGAACACCAGAACCCTCAAATACATAAAGTAAATTTTATTAGATCAAATGTGAGAGGAAACTCCAGTATGAAAATACTGGGACACTTCAACATCCCACTCTCAGCACATGACATATCATCTAGACAAAAATAAATGACCAAAAGACTTAAAATTGCATTTTCAAGCATAGGAGCTCAACAAATATTTACAGAACATTTTATACAACAGCTGCAAGATGCACATTCTTCTCATCAGCACATGGAACATTGTTTAGGAAAGATCATATGGTAGAACACAAAATAAATCTCAGGATTTTTTTTTAATTGAAATCATATCATGTACCTTAGACCACAAAAGAATAAAACTAGAAATCAAAAACAAGAGGTACACTGGAACCTGCATGAAATTAAATAAAATATCTTAAATGACCATTGTATTCATAAAGAAATTTAGAAGAAAATTTTGAATTTCTTGAAATAAATAATAATGGAAATATAATATACCAAAACCTATGAAATAGAGCAAAAGCAGTGGCAAGAGAAAAGTTTATATCAATAAATGCCTACATCATAAATGTAGAAATATTTCAAATAAAACTCAATGAAATAGCAAAGTAATAACAAACCAAACTAAAAATTACTAGAAATTCAATAATAAAGGTCAGAGCAAAACTAAACAAAATAGGGACAAAGAACAATACAAAAGATCAATGGAACAAAACTTTGTTTTTTGAAATGATTCACAAAATTGCTAGAATACTAGCTAGCTTAACCAAAAAGAAAAAAAAGAAAAAAGAAAAGGTCCAAATAAATAAAATTACATATATAAAGGAGATATTTTAACTGATCCTACGTTTAAAAAATTTAAAAATTATAAATGACTATGTGCTAAAAGTTAGATAAAATCCAAAGAAAATATATACATTCCCAGAAACATATAGCCTACCATGATTGAACTGTGAAAAATTAGAAAACCTAGGTAAACCAATAATGACTAACAAGATTGACTCAGTAACAAAAAAGCTCCAAACAGTGAAAAGCCTAGGGACGGATAGATTTACAGCTGAATTCTACCAAACTTATAAAAAAGGAACTAAAACGATCTTTTTGTTCTCAAAGTATTTCAAGAAACTGAATAGGTGGAAAATGTTCTTAATTCATTGTACCAGGCCATAATTTATTTGATATAAAAGCCAGGTAAGGATGCAAGAAACCAAAAACTATAGGCTAATAACCCTGATGAACATAGATGCAAAAGTATCCAACAAAATACCACTAACGTGAAGTCAACAACAAATCAAAAAGATAATACAGGTGAATCTAGCGAAGATGGTAGATAAAAGACAGGGCTAACATGCAATTACCACTTAGACAGACAGAACAGTGTGTAGAGACTCACACCATGAACTTTTGCTCCAAGAACCATCACAGAAATGTACTAGAAAACTGAAATAATTTACAGATCCTTTTAAAGAAGTGGCACGCTGTTGCAAATTCCATGAGACAAGTGAAAAACTGTGAGTTCCCAAAGTGTGAAAGGGAGAAAGCCTACCTTCAAACACATATCCCCACTGGGGAATCTGAAAATCCAGATCATGGGAGAAGGATTTAACCTTACCTATAGCTGAAACAGATTCAGGGAGCTGCACAAAATATAAAAGTAGAAACAGAAGCAAGAAGAGACTTGTAGGCACTTCCAGTCTCCAGCTCAAGCCCAGGGAAGCCATCCCTGACTATATCTCACAGAGGCCCTTGGGGAAGGTAGCCAGCAGAATTAGGGAGGGGTCACCGTGTGAAAGACGCTTCAAATGAAATTTGTAATAATTTCAACTGGGCATAAATTTTCTTGAGCAGAATCCAGGAGGCAAACAAGAACTGATGCAGATACAAGTATAGGGAGACACAAGCAACATTGTGGGTAGATGAGGCAAGGGGAGGTCTGAAAGGCAAGCTTGCTTTCTCAACAGGGAAGCTGATAACCTGGGGCAAAATCTGAGCAGAGAACTGTGGGACCAAGACCGGCCTTAATAACAGCATGGAAGCTGAGTGAAGCTTTTTGCTACCAGCCATCCTTGACTTTCTGGCAAACTACATAACACAACAGAGGCACCCATAATATTCTCCAGACCATAACCCCATTGGCCTGAGAACCACACCCCCATCTTTCACAGTGGCCAAAGCAAGCCCTTCCCAAGGAGAGTCTCAGCCCAGACCCACCTAAACCTGCCCCCACCTGATGGTATTTCTCTACCTGCACTGGTAGACAAACACAAAAGACATAAACTCTTGGGAACTTAATGGCTCCACCCATCACCTGAGAAACCAGAATACTTTCCCTGGCCAACTTAGGGCAAGCTTAGATCCTTCTGCTACTACTGTGGCTGGTGCTCTCTTGAAAGCACCACCTCCTGGTTGGAGGCCAGCTATCTCAGACCATTACAGCACCTCATGACAGAATAACCCTGCTCACAGGGATGGAAAACGACAGTGAATTCCACTGCCTGCAATGTCCTGACTACCTGAGGACACTCAAAAAGATAAAAAGGTATAGATAATTTTAAAGCAAAGCAATTACCATAGACTGAAATACCATGCGTTGTCTGTCCCAAAATTGATTTGTATGAGTAAAAGTGAGCATACACCCTTCACAGGGTGAAGGCATCATCTTGGTTCCCACTTCCTCTTCACCTTCACTATTTTCCTATTTTACAAAAGAAAGCCTTCCCTTTCACTAATTATACTAGGGTTGTCCAGTGGTTTAATACCTATAGGTCTAACAATTCAACAATTTGCAAAATTACTGCTTATGTTAAGGAAATTAATACCACCAATGGCTAGGTATCAAATCATTTTGCAATCTGAGTGATTTCCAATTATTTGCTTCCAACAAAATTGAAGAAGGCCTCATTTATTTACAAAAAGTACAAAGACTTGAGAAACATTGCTGCAACATAACTGTATTATCATCTATTTGTTTATGAAGAGGTTTACTCAGCACTTACACCTATTAAATGAGAAAAAAACACAGAATATTGTGTTTTGACTCACTGTAGCAATAAGTAATATCTATCTACAGATACATAATAAGCCAACTGAAAAAACAAAAGCATAACTCATCCATCACATTTAGAAATAATTATAACTATTTTTATATTTTGATTACTTCCCAAAATTCATACAAGATGCATGTTGTTTTGACCTATTGTTTGCTACTAATACTTACAATTGGCAACCAAATAGAAGAAAATTTAGCATTTAGAGATTTATGGTAACTGCAAATTTACAAAATATAATTTCAATTTAGATACATATTATTTTGCTGAAGAATCTTGTTACTTTGATCAAGAAAAATTTTCAAATACAAAATGTATTATATTAAGTTTATGTGAAAGAAGTACACTGTTTATATAATTACAAGGGGGAAAACAAATAATACATAACTTCAGATTTTGAAATAAGAGTTTGTTCATTCATTATATTGTATAACAATTTGGTTGTATCAGATCATTATGGAATTTGGAATGATCTGAGATATTTTAAGCAAATGTAACTGTTTTATTTAAAATGACAATGTATGCTATTCAATATGCCCAAAATTCTATCTTTTGCCACTTTTAGATAATAAAATTTAGATAATAAAAATATATGACATCATAAATGTGCAACATCTAAAATGTTCTTTAAAATTCTTTTAGAGAGGACATGAACAAAAGGTTCATGAAACTGAAATAGAGGGGTTGAGCCATCAAAGAAAAAAAGTATGCCTCCATCTACGTTCCCATTATGTGAAGCGTTTGAAGTGCCATTAAAATACTTCAACCTTTTCTGCTTGTATGTCTTCTGTTTTGCATAACATAATTCATTGTTCAGTATTCAATTTCAGGATATATTCAGCTCAGTGTGGAAACACAGAAATTTCTTGTTAGTTTTTACGCATGGCCCAATATCACTGATAACACTAAACATAATAGAAATTATAAAAAGTTAAACTATAATAGGCATAGTGAATCTTACTGTAATATTTTTAAATGTAAATATCTTTCATTTAAAGAGATTAAACAAATGGCACTATACCTGTTATAATAGTATAACTTTAAAATTTTTCATGCATAAATCACTTCCATGTGCTCTGCTGTTTATGTGCATCTCTGTGAATCTATGTGTGCATGGGTGTGTGTATGTGTACATGTGCCTACCAATATTATTTATCTACCCAATAAAATAATAAAAATTGGAGATTTGTTTTTTTACTTGTAAAGTTTCTGAAATTACTCATATTTTTTAAGATTTACAATTGAGCCTGTAATCCCAGCACTTTGGGAGGCTGAGACGGGCGGATCACGAGGTCACGAGATCGAGACCATCCTGGCTAACACGGTGAAATCCCTGGCTAACATCTCTACTAAAAAAATACAAAAAAAACTAGCCAGGCGAGGTGGCGAGTGCCTGTAGTCCCAGCTACTCGGGAGGCTGAGGCAGGAGAATGGCGTGAACCCGGAGGCGGAGCTTTCAGTGAGCTGAGATCCGGGGCCACTGCACTCCAGCCTGGGCGACAGAGCGAGACTCCGTCTCAAAAAAAAAAAAAAAAAAAAAAAGATTTACAATTGAAATTGAGTGCAGTATTCCAAACCTTTCTTTTAAATTTGACAATATAACTTACTATATGTCAAGTTAGTTTTAAAAATACTATGTGCTCATGTTAAAGAGAATGATACACATTTCTTATTCTTGTTGTACATTCACTTCAAGGTTCCGTCATCTTTAGTACGTATCTGTACAACTGACTCTTATTCCAATATGTCTATGAGAAGGTAGCAAGATTTAGAATAGCTCACTATTAACATATAAAACTTCCTCAGAAATTACATCTAAGTCATTTGTTTATTTTCATTCATTCCTTTTAAACCAATTAAAAACTTTCTAAATTAAGTCAATCTTAAACATTTTAGTTTTTAGATTATCTAGATCTATTAACATAAGTTCAACATTTTTCTTATACTAAGTAAAACTATAAAATTATTTGGCAAATAATTTATATTACATTTGTAATTGCTTGTTTTATTTGTGTATCTTTAATTTATCCAGACGGAAATAATTTTTATACCTCTTGTTTCACTGGCATGAAAAACCATGCCACCATGACTTTTGTCTAAATGTAAATGAGTTCATATGCTATCTCCTCCTTCAAGCTTCCCTTGATGCGTTCCTCCCCAAACCACGCCACAGCTGAAAATAATACTTCCTCTAAATTCTGCAATTGAAAATATTTTTCTCTAAACTCCCAAAGCCCTAATTTTCACTTTTTACTATAAGATTATAAGGATTATAATATTTAGAAACGAATTCCATATATAGTCTACAAGTTTTTGAAGACAGAATAAATGTTGAGCTAATTTGCATCCCTAACAGCTCCACAGTACAATGTGATGTACTATGACACTAAAGAATTATCCATAGATTAGTAAAAATTAATAGATGGATGAATGATTCCACTCCTGTTACATTTTAATGCTCCCCAATATTTTTCCAGTTGCAAATGCTAATTATAATAATATATGCTCATTATATTTTCTATTTCAAAGAATGAATACTTAATTTCTAAATTTTTGATTAAGATATAAAACTTGCCTCCCATATTATTTGTCAGCAATTGTTTCAGGCCTGATCCAGACCCAGACAAATTTACAGAGAAAATAAAACATCAACTTTCCTACTTTCCACAAAACTTTCATTAGTAATTGTCATCCCTTAGGAATTTCCAAGTATTCACTCTTTCTAGCTTCATTAAAAAAAAATCCTACTTTATAAAAACTAAAATGTTTACTTTTTAAATAAAATTGTACTTATACATAATAATGTACATGTTTTAGTATATCCATTGCATTCAATTTATATATCCATTACCTTAAATATTTATATATTTTTACTCTAGAAACATTTGAGTTATTTTCTATTTTGAAATGTACAATAATGTTAATTATACTCACCTAGTGATCTATCAAACTAAAGATCTTATATTTTCTAACTATGTATTTGTACCCATTAATCAGCTTTGCTTCATCACCCCTCCAGTAAGTTACCAAATAATTAATGTACAACTATAAATGTTCAGGCAACAACGATAAAAAATGGCATTACTAATAGAATGAGTAAAAGTTTACCATTCATAAAGCATTATATGTTTGACTAAAATTACATCATTTAATGGTCATAGCAATCCCAAGCACTATTACCATCTCCATTTACCGTAAAGAAACAAACTTACAAAGTTAAAATCTTCTCTATTGTTTCTCTGATTTTCTTGATAATAAATTTTCCTTATATTATTCTGGTCTTCCACTATACTTGTTTCCCTCTTAACAGTGGCTAATTGAATTGTCAGATATACTTTGGTCCAAATCTATGAATTTGGCGAGGTTAATGAATCGAAATTCCTAAACTTTGAAAATGTGCACTCTACTCTCCTTCTCAATCCCCTCCTGCAGTGAAAGGCAACAATTTTGTGCAAGTCTTCCCTGAAGACTCAAGCTTTGCCTGCAGTGGACTCTGCCAATATCTAAATTGGTGGGGTCAGGAGTAACATGAAGCTCATTATTGCTACATATCTAATTCATATTCTCCAGCCCAGGTTTTATCAGCAATTACACTGATATATTGTTTTCTATCTGCAGAACTCCGGTGACTTTTTCAATTATTGTTATTTATAGATGGCCACAAAACTACAAAGGTTATAAATATGAAGTGTTAGAATCATGACTCAAACCCAAAGAATCTGAGCCCGAAGACCATGCCCTTCCTGGGCTTGTACTTTTAAGGATATTATCTTATAAGGTAAGAAGGTGTAAAAAGAAACCTGAAGTTTCATCATGGCTTTTTCACTGTGCGTGCATTACCATGAGAAGTTTCTATTGGACTTTTTTCTAGAATACACTACATCTTAAAACATTCTACTTAAAAAAACCATATTCTATATTGTTTTGACTTTAAATGTGGAAAAAATCAAATAAAAAATATAAAAGGATGTAGGAAATCTTTCAAATACCTAAAAAGATGTTAAAACATTTTAAAAATAACAACTTAGCTTCTATGTCAATTAGGATAAACTAAAATACTAAGAAATAAAGACCACTAAATATATAGATATGTACACTGAACTAAACTAGAAGTTTATTTCATGCACTCATAAGTGTTGAATAGCTGATTGGCTCTCCTCACTAAGATGCAATGAACAAGGCCTCTTTGCATCTTGTCTCTACCATTATCTAAGTCAGTGCCCTTCAATAACAGGCTTTGGAATAATGACAATACAGCCTTTATATTTTTGACATGTGGCTAGTGTAAATGAGAAACTTAATTTTAAATTGCATTAAATTTTAATTATTTTAGACTGAAATAGTCACATGTGGCTAATGACCACCATATAAAATAGTACAGCTCATAGGCCTTATCATTTTAAATACACAGCAAATCAATGAAGAGAAATGGGAGAAAAGTTGGCACATTTCTATTTTCAAAGCCTTGATCCAAAAGTGGCACTCATTAGGTTCACCTACATTCCATTGATGAAAACTAACTGTATGTTCATAACTATGTGAGTGCATGCAAATATGATCTTTTCCTGGCCAGCTGTTACTCAGTTATAGCTGTATAATGTGAAGATGGAATGTATTTTACTGCTCAGGGGAAATCTCTATTACACCTCACAAAAAAAATAATTTATAGATTTTTTAAAATGTTAATATTTAAATAAAGTAGAAACTTAGAAGTAGGGAATTAGAAGAATGACAAAGTAATGGCTGGTGATGTCCATGGGGTTTCTCTACATTTCTGGTCTAATAAATAAGAAAAAGAAAATACATGAAAAGTGAGAATTGGTAAAAAGCTCAAAATGGAGATGACATCTAGGATTTTTTGGAGCTCATTATGGATCACCTAAGGCAAAATAATCCCATTTCTGTAATAAACTACAAACAGATGGTTGGAGACATTGGTGTTACTGAATCCACTAAGTAGTCATGAAGTTGCAGAACTGACAGAAGCTGTACTTAAGTAAAAGGACCCAGTTGTATCAATATTCCTTTTCATAACAGTATAAAAAGTAGATGTTTTCATAAAGAAAGAAGAACAGCAGAGGCAAAAGAAAAAGCATCAAAAAAGTTTTAAAGACATATTTAAAGTAAGACGACTGAATATTAGGATATTTGGTGATTTTTGTAACATTCACTAACTAGTAGACAAGTAAGGGATAATTTTCTTAACTTCTCTCAAGTAAATTTTATCTTCTGTAAAATTAAGGGTATTAATACAAATGCTGAGGGATTTCATCAACACCAAACCTGTTCTATAGCAATAAACAATGACCTGAAGGTATAAAACTCACTGATAAAAGTAAGTACACAGAAAAACATATGATATTATTAACATTGTACCTGTGATAAGTAAACTATTCTTATCCTAAGTAGAAAGACTAAATAGTCAACCAATGAAAAATAATGACCACAACAGCTTTTCATGATATAGTACAATAGGCTATAAACAGAAACAATAAGAAGTTAAGAAGCAGAGGGACAAAGTTAAGACATAGAGTTTTTACTAGGTTGCTTTTTGCTTTGTTGTTTGTTTATGAAAATAACATAACGTTTTTTATCAGGTCAAATAATAGGTTACAAGATAATATGTGCAAGCCTCATGACAACCTCAAATAAACAAAGCATACAATAAATACCAAGAAAGCAAAAAACAATACCATATTACCAGAGAAAATTATTATCACTAGAGGAAGGTGGAAAGAAATGAAAGGAGGAAGAGAAGACCATAAAACAACTAGAAAACAACAATATGGCAGGAGTAAGTCCTTGCTTATCAACAATGACACTGAATATAAATGAACTAACTCTCCAATGACAAGGGTTAGATTAGCTGAATGGATGAAAAAAAAAGGTCTCACTGAACTGTTGCCCAAAAGAAACACACTTCACTCATAAAGATACACTTAGAGTGAAAATAAAGGAATGGAAAAAAGATATTCCATGCCAATGGAAGCTAAAAAAGAGCAGAAGTCGCTACATTTATATCAGACAAAATAGATTTCAAGGCAAAAACTATATGAGACACAGAAGGCCACTATATAAACATAAAATGGGTTAATTCAGCAGGAGAACATAACAATTTTAAATATATGTGAACTCAATACTGGAGCATCCCGATACATAAAGCAAATACTATGAGAGCAAAAGAGAATGAGAAAATACAGAACAACAATAGCTGGAGACCCACACGCTACCTTCAGCACTGGACAGATCTTCTAGACAGAAAATCAACAAAGAAATATCAAACTTAATGTATACTATAGATTAAATGGACCTAATAAATATTTACAGAGCATTTCATCCAAAAGCTGCAGAATACACATTCCTTTCCTCAGCACATGGATCATTCTCAATAACAGACCATACATTAATTCACAATACAAGTCTTAAAACATTTGAAAAAAATTAAAATTATATCAAACATCTTCTCTGACCATAATAAAATAAAACAAGAAATTAATAACAAGAGAGATTTTGAAAACTACATAAATATATGAAAATGAAACAATATGCTCCTGAATCACCAGTGGGTCAATGAAGAAACTGAGAAAAAATAAGAAAAATTCCATAAATAAATGATAATGAAATAACAACATACCAAAACCTATTGGATACAGAAAAAAAATTGTACTAAGAGTGAAGTTTTTAGCTATAAGGACCTACATTTAAAAAGAGAAAAAAACTTTTAAAGAACAATCTAATGATGCATCTCAATGAACTTAAAATACAACGTCAAACCAAAACCAAAATTATAGTAGTAGAAGAAAAGAAATAAAGATCAGAGCAGAAAGAAATAAAATTGAAAGGAATAAAACAATAGAAAAAGATCAATACAACAAATAGTTGTGGTTTTTCTTCTGAAAAGTTAAAAAAATTGACCAATCTTTAGCCAGACTAAGAAAAAAAGAAGTTCCAAATAAATAAAATCAGATATGAAAAAGGAGATACTACAACTGAAACTACAGAAATTCAAAGGATCATTAGTGGCTACTATGAGCAACTATATACCAAATAAATTGGAAAACCTAGAAGAAATGGACAAATACCTAAATACATATAACCTACCAACATTGAACCAGG
Source organism: Trachypithecus francoisi (assembly GCF_009764315.1). Classification (NCBI taxonomy): domain Eukaryota; kingdom Metazoa; phylum Chordata; class Mammalia; order Primates; family Cercopithecidae; genus Trachypithecus; species Trachypithecus francoisi. Next base: position 103,991,069 of record NW_022681471.1, read on the forward strand.
AAGAAATCCAAAACCTGAACAGATCAATAACAAGTAAGGAGATTGATGTCATAATAAAAATTCTCCAAATAAAGGAAAGCCTGGAGGCTGTTGGCTTCACTGCTGAATTATAACAAATATTTAAAGAAGAAATACTACCAATCCTATTCATGCTATTCCAAAAAATATAGGCAGTGGGATTACTTCCAACTTACAAATACAAGGCCAGCATTACCCTCCAAACATTAAAAAAAAAGAAAGAAAGAAAATTACAGGACAATATTTCTAATGAATATTGATGCAAAAGTCTTCAACAAAATACTAGCAAACAAAATTCAACAATACATTAGAAAGATTATTCATCATGATCAAGTGGGATTTATCCCTGGGATGAAGGAATGTTTCAACATATGCAAATCAATGTATGTGATACATCATATCAATGGAACAAAGGATAAAAACACATGATCATTTTAATGGATGTTGAAAAAATGATAAAATTCAACATGTAGTCACATTAAAAACCCTAAACAAACTGGGCATAAAAGGAACATACATCAACCTAAGAAAAGCCATATATGACAGACTCACAGCTAGTCTAGTACTGAATGGGAAACAAGTGAAAGTCTTTCTTCTAAGATATGGAACATAACAAGGTGCTAACTATCACCACTGTTATTAAGTACAGTACTGGAAATCCTTGCTAAAGCAATCAGACAAAAGAGAGATATAATCAACATCCAGTTTGGAAAGGAAGAGATCAAATTATTCTGTTTGCAGATGATATAATCTTACATTTGGAAAAACCTAAAGACTTCAATGGAAAGCTATTAGAACTGATAGACAAATTCAGTAAAGTTGCAGGATAAAATATTAACATACAATATCAGTAGCATTTTCATATGTCAACAGTGAACAATATGAAAAGAAAATAAAAAAGTAATACCATTTACAATAGCCACACATAAAATTAAATACCTAGGAATTAGCTTAACCAACAAAGTGAGAATTGCTATAACGAAAACTAGAAAACACTGATAAAGAAATTGAAGAGGACACCAAACAATGGAAGGATACTCCTTGTTTATGGATTAGAAGAATCAAAATTGTTAAAATATCCATATTACCAAAAGCAAGCTACAGACTCAATGCAATCTCTGTCAAAGTAGCAATGACATTCTTCACAAAAAGAGAAAAAGCAACAATTCTAAAATTTATATAGAACCACAGAAGTCCCACAATAGCCAAGCCTATCTTACAAAAAAAAAAAAAAATGGAGGAATTACATTACCTGACTTCAATCATATTACAGATATAGTAACCAAAGTAGCATATTACTGCAATAAAAACAGACACATAGACCAATGGCATAGAATAGAGACCCAGAAACAAATCCACACACCTACAGTGAACTTGTTTTTGAAAAAGGTACGAGAACATACACTGAGGAAATGACTGTCTCTTCAATAAATGGTGCTGGGAAAACTGGATAGTCATAGGCAAAAGAAGGAAACTAGACCCCATATTGCCATATAAAAATATAAAATCAAAATATATTAAAGACTTAATCTAATATCTCAAACTGTGAAACTACTACAAGAAAACATTGGGGAAAATCTCCAGGACATTGTTCTCGGCAAAAATTTCTTGAGCAATACTCCACAAGCACTGGCAATCAAAGCAAAAATAAACAAATGAGATCACATAAAGTGAAAAAGCTTCTGTAAAGCAAAGGAGCTAAGCCAGTGGTCCTCAACCTTTTTGGCACCAAGACCAGTTTCGAGGAAGCCAATTTTTCCATGGGACAGGAGGGGAGTTGGTTTGGGGATGCAATTGTTCCACCTCATATTATCAGGCATTAGATTCTCTTAAGGAGCATGCAACCTAGATCCCTCAAATTCGCAATTCACAGTAGGGTTTGTGCTTCTATGAGAATCTAATGCCAATGCTTATCTGACAGGAGGTAAAGCTCAGGTGGTAACACTCAGTCTCGTGCTGCTCACCTCCTGCTGTGTGGTCCAGTTCCTAACAGGCCATAGAACAATACCAGTCCATGGCCCAGGGTTGGGGACCGCTAATCTAAACAACAAAGTAAAGAGACAGCACAGATAATTAAAGAGAAAATTTGCAAACTACCTATCTGACAAGAAATTAATAACCAGAATATATAAAGAGCTCAAAAAACTCTGTAGAAAGCAATCTAATAATCTGATTTTTAAAATGAGTAAAATATCTGAATAGACATTTCTTAAAAGAAGACATACAAAAGTCAAACAGCCATATGGAAAGGTGCTCAACATCATTGATCGTTAGAAAAAATGCAAATCAAAACTACAATGAGATATCATCTTACCCTAGTAAAAATGCCTTATAGCCAAAAACAGGCAAAAACAAATGTTGGCGAGGATGCAGAGAAAAGGGAACCTTCGTACACTGTTGGTGGGAATGTAAATTAGTACAACCAGTATGAAGAATCATCTGGATGTACCTCAAAAAAACTAAACATTGAGCTACCATATGATCCAGCAATCCCACTGCTGGGTATATACCCAAAAGAAAGGAGATCGGTATATCCAAGAGATGTCTGCACTTCTATGTTTGTTGCAACATTATTTGCAATATCCAAGATTTGAAATCAACCGAAGTGTCTATCAACAGACAAATGCATACAGAAAATGTGGTACATATATACAATGTAGTATTGCCATTTGCAACAACAGGGATGGAACTATAGAACATTAAATAAAACAAGGTAGGCACAGAAATACAAACTTTACATGTTTTCACTCACATGTGAGATCTAAAAATCAACACAATTAATCTCATGGAGATAGAGTAGAAGGATGGTTTCTGAGACTGAAATGGATAGTGTAGTGGGTAATATTTAACCTGATAACAACTTTATGGTATTTGCATAAACAAACAAAAAAGCAAAAAGAAACCTAGTAAAAACTCCATGTCTTAACTTTGTCCCTCTGCTTCTTAACTTTTTATTGTTTCTGTTTGTATCCTATTGTACTATGTCATGAAAAGTTGTTATGGTTATTATTTTTTATTGGTTGATTATTTAGTCTTTCTACTTAGGATAAGAGCAGTTTTGTGTGATCTAAAATTCAAAATCTTTGAGCTCATGGAGATAGAGAGTAGAAGGCGGGTTATGTTACTAGAGGCTGGGATGGGTAATAGGTGTGTGGGTGAGAGACGTGGCAATTGTTAATGAGTATAAAAAAGTATTTAAAAAGAATTAATAAGACCTAGTATTAGCACAACAGGGTGACAAGAGTTAATTACAATTTTATTGTACATTTAAACATAACTAAAATAGTGTAATTGGATTTTTCATAACACAAAGAAAAATGCCTAAGGGTTTGGAAATCCCATTTTTCATGATGTAATTATTATGCATTGCATACTTGTATTAAAACAGCTCATGTACCCCACAAATATATACACCTATTATGACCCATAAAAATTAAAAATTAAAAAAAGAAAATCAATGAAGGCTAATTTTTACAAAGAAGGTAGTTTATTAATACATAGAACTGTGTAAAGCCAGATTGGTATATTCAACAATCTAAAACTATATAATTGGAACTTTCTCTCTCTTGGCAGTAATATTGATGAAAATAGTTGGTTAAGCCTGGGTAATGGGTAATGTGGCTATCCCGGTAATCAAAAGACAGTTTATTGTAATTCATAGCTTGATGAGAACCATCTGTCGTGGAAAAAGATGATAAGTAAAAAAGAAAACCAAAAAAAAAAAGATGTGTAGGAAACTAAATAACTTTTACATAATTTGTATAATTATAAAATACTTAATCTATGATAGAATTTTACTAAACTGCACCATACACGAAACTACTGGTAATGTTCACATGTATTAAATTTCCTTAATATAGTTATATGTGACATCTATTTGCTAATGCAAGCACATAAATTGATTTATTACACTCTAATTTTCAGCTTCTAAAGATTCTTATTTTAAAATACATATCTGCATAAATATTGTAACTTTATACTATCACTTTCCTGGTATGCTTAATTTAATAACTATGCCTTATTAAAATATAGACATCTTAGTTAACTTTAATAAAACTTGTGAGTTTTACTTGAGAAAGAAGCAAGTAAGCAGGTATATTTATGGGTGGTAGAAGCAGCATGATATAATGATCAGGATTTAAATTATTAGAAAACAGAAGCCCCCAAGATGTAAAACGAAGAACCTGTATATAAGTCACCTAATACTAATTCAGTCATTCAATAAATGTGTATTAAACATCTGACAATGTTATAGTTGCTCAAGTTCAGCAATGAACAAACATGAGAGAAAGTTTTGCCTCAATGGAGTTTACATTTTAGTAGAGAGAAAGAGAGTAGTAATTTTTCCACAAAATATCTTACTTTCATTATTATTTTCACATCACTCTAGCATATTGACTTTAGAAACAAAAGACAGAATCCTATTTATAGCATTCTGTTTTCAGTAGTGGTATTTCTATTTACAAAATATAGTAATTATCAATCACTGAAAATGTGAAATCCTAGAAAACACAGCATTTCTACGCATGATGTTAACATTGTTCTCAAAGAGTTGTTGGCCAAAGATTCATTTCATGAATCTGATTTTTCCAAAATAGACAATTCTGATGATTCAGACGACTGTGATGTTAGATCTGTTTAGAAACAACTCCAAGAACAGTTTTTATATTTTATTTTCATACTGAAAATCAGTCAGATTTGCTTCAGCCTCAAAGAGTGTCTTTATATAAAATTAAATGAGCGCTGGCAGCAAGCTGCATTTTTTTTTTTTCTAAGTGGGAAAAGGGTCAAACCAATAAAAATAAGAAGGAAAAGGAAGGGCATTATATAATAATAAAGGGTATAATCCAACAAGAAGACTTAAGTATCCTATTATATATGTACCCAATATTGAAGTAAGTAGATTTATAAAACATGTTATTCATGGCCTATGAAAAGACTTGGACAGCCATATATAACAGTGGGACATTTCAACACCCCACTGACAGTGTCAGACAGATCACTGAGGCAGAAAACTAGCAAAGAAATTCTGGATGTAAACTTGACACTTGACCAATTGAACCTAATAGACCTCTACAAAACACTCCAGGCAACAACTACAGATTATACATTCTCCTCATCTGTACCTGGAACATATTCTAAGATGGACCATATGCTTGATCATAAAGCAAGTATCAATACATTTTTAAAAATTTAAATTATAACAAGCATTCTCTCAGACCACAATGAAATAAAAATAGAAATAAATATCAAGATGACATCTCAAAATTACACAAAATACATGGAAATTAAACAACTTGTTTCTAAATAGCTCCTGGGTAAACATTAAAATTTAAGGTAAAAATCAAAATATTCATTGAAATTAATGAAAATAGAGACACAACTTATTAAAATCTCCAGAATGCACCTAAAATAGTATTAATAGGAAAGTTATAGTGCTAAACACCTTCATCAAGAAGTTGGAAAGATCTCAAATTAACAACCTAACTTTGTATCCAAAGGAACTAGAAAATAATGAGTCAACCCCAAAACTAATAGAAGAAAAAAACAAAACTGGAGAAGAGTTGAACAAATCTGAAATGCAAAAAGCCATACAAAAGATCAATAAAACCAAGAGTTGACACTTCGAAAAAATAAACAAGATGATCAGAACACTAGCTAGATTAACAAGGAAAAAATTAAAAAGGGAAGATCCAAATAGGTACAATCAAAAATGACAAAGATCACCTTACAACTGATTTCATAGAAATACAAAAGATCCTCAGAGAATATTTTCAACGATTTTATGCACACAACTTAGAAAATCTAGAAGATTTGGACAAATTCCTGGAAACGGAAACAGCTCCCATAATTGAATGAGGAAGGGATTGAAACTGCCAATAGACCAATACTGAGCTCTCAAATTGAATAAGTAATAAAAAACCTACCAACCAAAAATACCCTGGACTAAATGGATTCACAGCCAATTCTACTAGACATACAAAGAATAACAGGTATCACCAATTTTACTGAATGTATTCCAAAATATCAAGAAGAGGGGCTTTTCCCTTACTCACACAATGAGTAAGGGATCTGGTATCTGGTATCATCAGCCAGATACCAAAATCTGGCAGAGACACAACAACAATGATAACAAAAAAATAAAACTTCAGGCCAGTATCCCTGACGAACATAGATGAAAAACTCCTCGACAAATTACTAGCAGACTGAATCCATCAGCACATCAAAAAGTTAATACACAACAATGAAGCAGGCTTTATTCCTGGGATGCAAGGTTGGTTCAACACACATAAATGAATAAATGTGATTCACCCCATAAACAGAATTGAAGGCAAAACCATACAGAAAAAAATTTTTGATAAATTTTAAAATCCCTTCATGATAAAAACCCTCAACAAAATAAGCATCAGAGGAAAATACCTCAAAATAATAAGAACCCTCTATGAAAAATCTATAACCAACATACTGAATGGGTAAAAGACAGAACCATTACCCTTGAGAACTGGAACAAGGCAAGGATGCCCACTCCTATTTAACCTAGTACTGGAAGCCATGGCCAGAACAATTAGGCAAGGGAGATAAATAAAAGGCATCTACATAGGAAAAGAAGAAATCAAACCATCTCTCTTTGCTGATGATGTAATCCTACACGTAGAAAATCCTAAAGACTTTGCCAAAAGGCTTCTAGAACTAATAATTTTAGTAAAGTTTCAGGATACAAAGCCATTATACAAAAGTCAGTAGCATTTCTATACACCAATAATGCCCAGACTAAGAGGCAAGTTAAAAACAAAAGCCCATTTTAAGTGGCCACAAAGAAAATAAAATACCTGGCAATACACTAACCAAGGAGGTGAAAGATCTCTATAAGAAGAACTACAAAACACTGCTGAAGGAAATCAGAGATGATACAAATAAATGAAAAATTATTCCCATACTCATGAACTGGAAAAATCAATATTGTTAAAATGATGATACTTTACATGCGATAAACTTCACCCCTTGTAAATGTACAATTCAATGATTTTTAGATGTGAAATCATCATCATAACCCAGCTTTAGATCATTTGAATCACCACAAAATGCTCTCTTGTGTCCATTTGTGATAATTCCACATTCCCATCCCCAGCTGCAGGCAAACATTGATCTGCTTGCCGTCTCTATAAACTTACCTTTTCTAGAAATGTCGTACAAACAGAATCATACAATATGTAGTCTTTTGGATCTGGATTCTTTAACTTAGCAAGACGTTTTTGAGGCTGAATGTCACATTATACTTCAAAATATCTGTTTAAAAATAAGAAAACTAGGCCGGGCGCGGTGGCTCAAGCCTGTAATCCAGCACTTTGGGAGGCCGAGGCGGGCAGATCACGGGGTCGGAGCTCGAGACCATCCTGGCTAACATGGTGAAACCCCGTCTCTACTAAAAATACAAAAGAAAAAAAAATTAGCCGGGCATGGTGGTGCATGCCTGTAGTCCCAGCTACTCCGGAGGCTGAGGCAGGATAATGGCGGGGGCCTGGGAGGCGGAGCTTGCAGTGAGCCGAGATTGTGCCACTGCACTCCAGCCTGGGTGACAGAGCGAGACTCCGTCTCAAAAAGAAAAAATAAAATAAAATAAGAAAACTAAAGCCTGACCAAAATTTAAAAAAAACAAACAACTATTTATTATTATACATTCAAGTTTTAAGCAATGAAATAATTTTTGAGTTTTAGTCCCATGTTTCCTAAATCTTAGATATATCAGCAATTTCTCAAAAACAATAGCTGTACTCCCCAAAGCAATTTAGAGATTCAATCGTATTCCTATCAAATTACCAATATCTTCTTCAAATAATTAGAAAAACTATTCTAAAATTCACATGGAACCAAAAAAGAGGCCCAATAGCCAAAGCAATCCTAAGAAAAAGGAACAAAACTGGAGACATCAAACCATTCAACTTCAAGCTATACTATAAGGCTACGGTAATCACAACAGTATGGTCCTGGTACAAAAATGGACACATAGACCAATGGAACAGAACAGAAATCTCAGAAACAAAGCCGTACACCTACAACCATCTGATCTTCGACAAGGCCAACCAATAGAAAAAGGACCCCCTATTAAATAAGTGGTGCAATAGGAAAACTAACTCCTATTCAGTAAATGGCCCTGGGATAACTGGCTGGCCTCACTCAGAAAAATGAAAATAGACACTTACCTTTCAACATATACAAAAATAAACTCAGGATGGATTTAAATGTAAGACTTCAAACTCTAAGAATCCTAGAAGAAAACCTAGGAAATACCCTTACTGGCATTGGCCTTGGCAAATAATTTTTGGCTAAATCCCTTAAAGCAACTGGAACAAAAACAAAATTTGACAAGCAGGATTTAATTAACTAAAGAACATCTGCATAGCAAAAGAAACTATCAACAGAGTAAACACAACCTACAGAATGGAAAAAAAGGTTCATAAACTATGCACCTGACAGAAATCTTGTATCTGGAATCTGTAAGGAACTTAAATTGACAAGCAAGGAGCAAAAACCACCATTAAAAAATGGGCAGACGAAATGAACAGACACTTGTCAAAAGACATGTAAGAAGCCAAAAAACATATGAAAAAACATGAAAAAATGCTCACTCTCACTATCATTAGAGAAATGCAAATCTGAACCACAGTGAGATACCATCTCACACCAGTCAGACTGGTGATTATTAAAAAGTCAAAAAAACAACAGATGCTGGTGAGGCTGTGGAGAAAAGGGAACACATACACTGTTGGTGGGAATGTGAATGTAAATTAGTTCAGACACTGTGGAAAGCAGTTTGGAGATTTCTCAAAGAACCTAAAACAGAGCTACCATTTGACCCCGCAATCTCATTACTGGATATATACCAAACAGAAAATAAATCATTCTGCCAGAAAGACATGTGCACTTATAGGTTGATTGCAGCACCATTCACAATAGCAAAGACATGGAATCAACCTAGGTACCTATGAATGTGGACTGGATAAAGAAAATGTGGTACATATATACCACAGAGTATTGTGCAACTGGAAAAAAAATGACAAAATTCTGTCCTTTGAAGCAACATGGATGAAGCTGGAGGCTGTAATCCTAATCAAATTAACAGAGGATCAGTTAACCAAGTACCGTGGGTTCTCACTTGTGAGTGGGAGCTAAACATTGAGCATACATGGACATAAACATGGAAACAATTGACAATGTGGACTACTAGAGAGGGGAGGATGGGAGTCGGGCATGTGTGATAAAACTACTTATCGGGTACTATGCTCACTACCTGCATGATGGAATCCATACTCCAAACCTCAGCATTGCACAATATACCCATGTAGCACAACCTGCACATGTACTCCCTCAATGTAAAATAAAAGTTGAAATTTTAAAAAGAAGTTTTATAAAAATCAACTTCAATTAATTTAATCTCTACAAGATTACCAATTTTATGATGTAGTCTTGACTTGTCCTTGGCATCAATGATCCAATAAGGTATACATTTAAAACATGAATGTACTGTATTTCCCTAGAGAATTCAGGGTATTGTGTCAAAAAATATTCTTTTTAGGAAGACAGAAGAAAGGAGTAAGAGAAAGAAGAGGCAGAGAAGGAAGAGGTAGGAGGAAGAAAGGACGGAAGGAAGAAAAAGAAAGACAAAGAGGAGGAGGAAAGAGGAAAGAAAGAGAGAGATAGGAGAGAAAGGAAGAAAGAAAAGAAGAAAGAAAAGAAAGAAAGAAAAGAAAGAAAAGAAAAGAAAGCAAGAGAAAGAAAAGAAAGAAAGAAAAAGAAAGAAAGAGAAAGAAAAGAAGGAAAGAGAGAAAGGGAAGGAAGGACAGAAGGAAGGAAGGAAGGAAGGCAGGCAGGCAGGAAGGAAGGAAGGAAGGAAGGAAGGAAACAAACTAACTCTTGAGGAAAATAAGGTCATTTCTTTGCTACACAGATTTTCCCTGATATGGAGATTTGAGCCTATCTTATTCTCTGCTTCTTTTTCTATTATGTAAAGGCTGTATTCCCACACTTTTTGTTCAAGATGGTCAAATGTGCATTATTCTTATTACTCTCATTTTATCACATTATAGAAAAAATTATTTAAAAGCTGGAGAAAATGCCACAAAGGTGAACTTGATAAGATTCGTCAAGTATAAAGCATTTTCAACAGCCAGACTGACCTACACAAGGAGGAACAGAATGTAGTAATGTTCGGATACGTTGGGCAAAGAATTACCTTGAAATCTCTGTCATCTTAAGATAATCTATATAATTGCTCTGATATATTTTTACCATACCTCTAGGTTAAAGCTCCTCCCATGCATACTTAATACTCACTTTAAGGAATAAGTCTTAATTATCATGCCAAATTAAAAATTCTTACATATGTACAAATAATATGTCCTATATCTTGAAACTGACTAAAAAACTGTGTTTAATTATTTTAAGTGATTTCTAACAACGTACAATTTAAAATGATAAATTCCCTTTTATAGCAAGAGTAGGCTTTTAAAGCACCAAAACCTCATTGCCTAAACTATAGGCAAATTAGAGGTAGATCTTAAGAAACATACAGCTTAACAACAATGTATGACCCTAGATTACCAAGATATGAATTTGATAAATTTTAGACTCAAGCAGTAGATTGTGTATCCAAGCATAAAAATATATCAGGAAGTATTTTGTGGGAAACAGAATAGCTTTATCTTATTTTATTTTTTCTATGTTTTCATGAACATGTGTTTTGCTGAACTTCCTGTCACATCTCTGAATTTGCATATCCATCTGTCCATTCGTCCATCCATCCATCCATTAATTCTGTCATTAAATTGTTGGGCAATCTCCCAGGAGTTAAGAATACAATGGTAAAAATTGACAATGTCTCTGCTCACATGGAATTTAATAGAAGGAAAATATATAATAAACCAATAAACAAGAAAACTGAATTTTGTGATAACACCCATAAAGGAAATAAATACAATATTGAAACACACAAAAATACTGTAGGTTGCCCTGAAATACTGTCAGGAATGGTTGCCCTGAAGACATGACCTTTAAATTGAGACTTGAAGAAAGAGGTTGAACAATGAAAGGAACAGAAAATGTTGAAAAATTGCAAGGAACAAAGGAGAATATAGTTACGTAGACTAAAGCAATATCACATTTGGAATCACGATTTTGTAGAAATGAATCATTATTTTAATAATTTTTGTAAATTCAGATTAGATGGTAAATAATTTTGCTGTCAGCTACCACTTTCTGTATCACAATAATTTAACTATAGTTTGGATTATGTTTTTACTTTACAAAATGTCCAAAACTTTATCAATTTGCTTTATATACATTTATTTACTGAGCCTCTGTTATATGCAGAGTACCATGCTATGGGTTAGGTATCAAAAAGACAAGAAAGACACATCCCCTATTCTCATAGAATGGTCTGGTGAGGAAGGCACACAGTTAAACAAGTAATTTAAATAGAATATGGTCATTTTATTTAAATTGAAATTTTATTTAAAATTAAAAGAAAGACGGATGTGAAGGAAGTCTACTACAGAGGCATCCAACACAGTCCAGCAGATTTGAGAAGGATCTGTTAGTAAGATGTTTAGAAAGATGTTATTTATTCTAGAGCAAGGACAATATCTGCAATTAAATTATTTTATTAGGTAAATTTCTCTTAAGCAAACAAGACATTTTTATGGGCTTTGCCATCAGCAGAGATTTAATAATTGCATATTTTAAGTTTTTTTGTTGCAAATAGTCTGATTTCTAAAATAAGAAATTAAATTATATAATTTCAAATACAATTATGCATATAAAAATAATAAGTATAATATCTGAACATATTCTAAATTCTTATGTATTTCTTAGAATTCTTATTACCATCAAGATCTAATCAATGAAGCTGCTTGAAACCTACAGGAAATCAATGAAAGGTTTTTTTTTCTGCTTTGTTACTTTATATTATTAATTAGTAATGACCTTAAGTTCTTTCATGACACCCATTTTGCCCTAAATAAAAGTTTGATGAAGGGCCTTCTCACCCTTTTTAATTGCAAAATGAAAAGTTATCCATCTAAGAGAAAGCCCCTCATTATTCTGTGGGCCCCTTTAGGGAATGTAAGATTAATAGTCATCCTATACATATAGATTTGCATCTAGATATTTTCTTTCTAAAATATTAATTCTCAATAATCCTAAAGAACATATATATAATAAAATAATGTATATAATAAAATAATTTATAGTTTTAAAAATCAAGATATTTTATTGATATATAATATTTTAAAAACATTCATTGCCTATATATATATGTAAAATAACTATAGTTTTAAGGTCTAATGTGCCATCAATATTCACAGTGGTAAAATTAATAACTGTTTTAAGAATATCATGGAATTCTTATCTTTTCTTTCCAATATCTGGGCATTTGCTTAAAGACTTTTTCCATTCATACATTACACTGCTCAGTAATCAATGTAAGGCATCGTTTTTCCAGGTTAAGAGCTGTTTACAAGGGCTAACAGTAGGGTATCCACTTCTTCCATTTAATCTAGACTAGTAAATGTTGTTATCGATAATTACATTGATGCAGTGGGTATAAACCAGGACTGTGTCCAGGACATAAGGGCATCAATGTTCAGAGCCACAATGTAGGTTCACTTCTAGTAGAAAACTAAATTTAACAAATTTCTTAATCTTACTTTTTCCTTTTGCCCTAATTTCCGTGTTTCTTTTAATTTAACTTATTTTAAAATATCTAATATTTCTCTATGAACAGCGTTGAACAACTTTTAGAAAGTTAGAGAGACAGATAGATGTGATAAATAAAAGTAAGCAAAATATCTCTAGGCTTAAGGACAAACACAAGTAAGATACAGCCTCTTCTTTTAGGAAGCTTAACATATACTAGAGTCTTGTCACAGTTAATTAATCGGCAGCATTAACTAGGAACTTTATAGAAATGAGAAATCTTGGGCCATGCCCAGACAAAGTGAATCATAATGTGCATTTTAACAAGGTCTCAAGTCATACCTATGTAAAATAAAGTATGGGAAGTACTGTGTTAGTGGATGCTTCAGGTGTAATTAACGTCAAAAGCTTCACTGGAAGTTTCCTGCTTCCCATTGAAGGTATTTGTTTGCTTTCCACATGACAATAGAAACAATTTGTCTAGAAATCTGTAATAGTCAAGGTTCTCTTGGAGGGATAGAACTAATAGGATATATGTGTGTGTGTGTGTATAAAGGGGAGTTTATTAAGTATTAACTTACACAATCACAAGGTTCCACAATAGACTCTCTGCAAGCTGAGGAGCAAGGAGAGCCAGTTCAAGTACAGAAACTGAAGAACTTGGAGTCTGATATTCGAGAGCAGGAAGCATCCAGAATGGAAGAAAGATGTAGGCTGGGAGGCTAGGTCTGTCTCTCCTTTTCACATTTTTCTGCCTGCTTATATTTGCTGGAAGCTGATTAGATTGTGCCCACCAGATTAAGGGTGGATCTGCCTTCCCCAGTCCACTGACTCAAACGTTAACCTCTTTGGGCAACACCCACACAGACACACACAGGATTAATACTTTGTATCCCTCAATCCAATCAAGTTGACACTCAGTATTAACCATCACATTAGCACTGCAGTGTTTTTTAATGAATGAGTAAATTACAAGTACACCATCATTATGCAAGGTGATAAATCTAAAGAGGGTCTTCTGACTTTTCTATAGTTTCTGTGTCTCCAACTACCAGCAGAGTTAAAACTGCAATCATTTGGAATTGAAAACAACTGATGCCACATTTCAGCGGGATACCATGTAATGCTCTAAGCCACAAACTTGAGGCAAATTGGCTGCTTTGTGGAAATATTTATGGGTGCCTTTTAACCTTCAAGGTACTTTAGCAGAATGCAGTGATAAATAAAATTTCTGCTTGATCATTACCAGAGAAGCTATCTTCTGCAACTTTATTTAGATACCTCTGTTTTGTGATAAAAACTGCTTTCCCACAATGTACAGGCTTACAAATCAGCACATTCCAAATTATAATTTTGAAAAATATTTAAACATAATTAATGAGAAGGTTAAATGAAAAGAGTTGAGTAGTTTCACTAAAGGCAGTTATTTTCTGTGAATTAGATAGTTTATATGTAAAATATAAAATATGATGTTTATGTAGCTTATGATTTTCAATGACATTGGTTGGTTTGCAATTCAAGAATAACAAAATAGGTCTTAGAAAATGATTTAGGCATTTGTTTTTTTCTCTACATGTATGTATAAAAACAAACATAATACTAGTGTCTAAAGTTTTACTTCTGTGAAATGTAAGGCATGGAATTGTATAGATGTTTTTTATCTCCCAGGGTGGTTAATGAATTCCTGGAAAGTGGCAAAAATATTTTCTTTTTCCTTCTATCCTCTACTGCTACTTAATAAACTCTTCAAATATGTGTTGAAGAAACAGAATTCTTGATATCTTTATAGACTAGAGATTATACACACACATATATACACATTAGATATTTTATATATACGTATATGTATGTGTGTATATATATATATATACACACAAAGAAAGAGGCAAAAAGAGATAGAAGGGGTAGAGAAAGAGAGAAGAAAAGAGCATTATAGTCAAATGGCAAAGGGACAGAAGCAAAAAGTGGGATGAATAAAATATAGGAATGAATATAAAAATATTTTTAAAATAACAGAAAATAGGGAGAGCAGAATATAGAAAATAACATTAGAAACTTGGTGGAGACAGGTTAATCCAACCTAGAATTCATGGTAAAGAGTTTAGAATGTATCCTATAGGCCAGTACTTCTCAAAATCAAGTGTGCATCAAAAGCTCCTACAGGTTTTCTAGTTTCTAGTACAAAATGTAGAGACTTTGACATTTCAGAGGAAAATTCCCTCAAGCTTTCAGCAGGGGAAGGGAAAAAATAAACACTGGAAATTTGTCCAGAGTGTTGGATTCTTCTTAACAAAGGCCTGGCCTCAAGGAAAAGTATTTTACCAGAGCCTAAACTGAACTAGGGTTTGACTACAGGCTAACCCATCTGGTAGAAGGTAAATACCAAACTGTAGCTCTCTATAGCCTTCCTGTATTACCTAAGGAGTGAAGAGAGAGGAAAGCTGAGAAGCACCTGTGAAAGGCACAGACCAAAGACACATCTCACTGAAAATTGATTCTTTGAAAATTGATTAACCTCTAGTAAGGCTCACCAAAAAAATAATAAGAGTGAAGACACAAATTACTACAAATTACTTATATTACAAATGAAAGGAGAGCCACCACTACCAATCCTATAAATATAAAAAGAATAATAAAGGGACACTATGAACAACTCTATATTCACAAGTTTTATAATTTAGATGAAATGGACCAATTCCTCTAAAGACACGATCTGTCTAAACTTATACAAGGAGAAATAAATAATCTTAATTCGTTAAGATTATCTAGCTAGCTAGCTAGCTATACATATATATATAAGAAATTAAATCAATAATTAGTAACTTTATAAAACAAAAAGCAACAGGCCCAGATGGCTTCACTGATTAATTCTACCAGTCTTTTGAGGAAGAAATTAGACAAATTATCTTCAACCTCTTCCAGAGGATAGAAGCAGAAAATAGAACTCTTTCTATGAGGCCAACATTACTCTCACCCAAACAAACACATTTTAAGTAAAAGAAAAGCACAGACCAATATCTCTCATGAACATGAATGTAAAAGTCATCAAAAATATTACAGAATTAAATATATCACTGTAAAAAAAGGAGTATACACTATTAAAAGTGGCAGTTATCTTAGGTATGCAAGACTGGTGCAACACTCAGAAATAATTAACATAATCTCATCAACAGACTAAAGAAGAAGACTAAAGAAGAAAAACCATATGATCATATCAACAGATGCAGACAAGTATTTGAGAAAGATCCAACACTTGGTTGTGATAAAAATCATTCAGCAAACTAGAAAGAGAACTTTCTCTGTTTGATAAAGAACATCTACAAGAAACTTACAACTAACATCACAGTTAATGGTGAGAAACTAGATTATTTTTTCTTATGATCAGAAACAAGGCAAGGATGTCCACTATCACCACTCCTATTCAATATCATACTAGAAGTCCTAGCTGATGAAACAGAAAACAAGAAATGTAAATAAAAGGTATACAGACTTGGAATAACCAAACTGTCATTGTTAACAGACGGCATAATTTCCTACATGAAAAATCCTAAGCAATCATAAAAAACACTTCAAAGTAAACAAACCAAAACAAATAAACAAAACACCTCTTAGAACTAATAAACAATCATGGCAAGGTTTCAGAATAGAAGGATAATATACAAAAGTCTATTGTAGTCCCACTCAGGAGGCTAAGGTGAGGGGATTGCTTGAGCCCAGGAGGTTGAGACTGCAGTGAGTCATGATGATGCCACTCCTTTCCAACCACTGTCCAGAGTGATAGAGCAAGACCGTGTGTGTGGGCGCGCGCGCGCGGTGTGTGTATACATGTATATAAAGATGTATAAGCTCTATATAAGTAAAACAACAAAACTCTGATGAAGCAATCGAAGATCTAAATAATTGGACAGCTATCTCATGTTTACAGATAGGAAGACTAAATATGGTTAAACTGCCAGTTCTTTCCAAATTAATCTATAGATTCAATGCAATCTCAATAAAATCTCACCAAGTTACTTTGCATCCAATGATAAATCAATTGATAAATTCATTCTAAAATTATACTGAAAGGCAAAAAATAGTAATTAAAAAAAACAGAATAGCCAAAACAATATTGAAGACGAGGAACTCAGTTGAAGGGTTAATACTACCCAGCTTCAGTAATTATTATAAGAGTATGATAACCAGGAGAGTATGGTATTAGCAAACAACAGACAAATAAATCAACAGAACAGAATGGAGAGTACAAAAATAGACCCAGACAAATGTAGTAAATTTATCTTTAACAAAAGAACAAACCCAACTATAAACAGACAACTATCCTTAAACTGAGGAAAGATTTTTCAATGTATGATCCTGAAACAAATGCATATCCACACACAAAATACTGAATGTAACACAGGCCTTACACATTTTTAAGGAATTGACTCAAAATGGATCATAGACCTAAATATAAAGCACAAAGCTTTAATCTCTTCAAAAGTAAATGTAAGAAAATCTTACATTTGGGGTTTGGTGATAAGTTTTTAGATATATTGATATAATTGATAAGTTGGATTTCATTAAAACTATTAAAAAATACTTTGTGAAAGAGATTGTTAAAAGCATGGAAAGAAGATCACAGACCAGGTTAAAATGTTTATGAGTTACATATCTGACAAAGTACTTATATGCAGAATATACAATATAGGCTTAAAATACAATGATAGGAAAATGTACAAGGAAATCTCCATGAAACCATCAGTGGATTTTGCAGCATACACAGAGTGACTGAATGAAACAAAAAACAAGAAACAACTATATTCTGTGTGTAAGAAACTCACTTTATACTTAATGATTCATATAAGCTGAAAGTGGAAAGATAAAGAAAAAATATTAAAAGCAAATAATACCCAAAAAAGCAAAGGTGGCAATACTTGTATCAGTAAAAATAGATTTTATGTAAAAAGCTGTCACAAGAGACAAAGAAGGACATTACTAACATATAATGACAAAAGTATAAATACACAAGGAATATATAATAATTATAAATATATACATACCTAACATTAAAGCATTTAAATACATAAAGCAAACATTTACAGCATAGAAGGGATAAGTAGACAGTAATACAACAATAGTATTAATAAAAGCTTTCAAATAATGAACAGAACAACCAGACAGAAAATCAACAAAGGAATAGTGGCTATGAATAACACTATAGATCAAACGGATGTGACAGACCTATACAGATCATCCACAAAGAAGTAAGAGAATATACATTCTTCTTAAGCAGACATGGTACACTTTGCAAGATAAATCATAGGTTAGGTCACACAGCAAGTCATAAGAAATAAGATTGAAACCATACCAAATATCTTTTGTGATGACAAAAGGAGCAGAACTAGAAATCCATAGCAGAAGGAAAACTAGAAACTTCACAAGTATGTGGAAATTAAACAACTCATTTGATCAGCCATGGGTCAAAGAAGAAATAAAAAAAAAAAATTTTAAAATGTTGAGACAAATGAAAACAAAAATACATGATACCCTAACTTTCAGGATTCAGCAAAAGCAGTAGTAAGAGGTAAGATTATAGCAGGAAATGCCTACGTTTAAAAAGAAAACAGGAAGGAGGTTCCAAGATGGCCAAATAGGAATAGCTCCAGTCTACAGCTACCAGCGTGAGCGAAGCAGAAGATGGGTGATTTCTGCATTTCCAACAGAGGTACCGGGTTCATCTCACTGGGGCTTGTTGGACAATGGGTGCAGCCCAAGGAGTGTAAACTGAAGCAAGGCAGGGCTTTGCCTCACCCAGGAAGCATAAGGGGTCAGGGGATTCCCTTTCCTAGCCAAGGGAAGCCATGACAGATGGTACCTGGAAAATCGGGACACCCCCACTCTAATACTGCACTTTTCCAACAGTCTTAGCAAACGGCACACCGGGAGATTATATCCCGTGCCTGGCTGGAAGGGTTCCATGCCCACAGAGCCTCGCTCATGGTAGCACAGCAGTCCGAGTTCGAACTGCAAGGCAACAGTGAGGCTGGGGGAGGGGTGTCTGCCATTGCTGAGGCTTGAGTAGGTAAACAAAGTGGCTGGGAAGCTCGAACTAGGTGGAGCCCACTATAGCTCAAGGAGGCCTGCCTGCCTCTGTAGACTCCACCTCTGAGGGCAGGGCATAGCTGAAGAAAAGACAGCACAAACTTCTGCAGACTTAAACATCCCTGTCTGACAGCTTTGAAGAGAGAAGTGGTTCTCTCAGCATGGAGTTTGAGATCTGAGAATGGACAGACTGCCTCCTCAAATGGGTCTCTGACCCCCGCGTAGCCTAACTGGGAGACAACTCCCAGTATGGGCCAACTGACATCTTATACAGCTGGGTGCTCCTCTGAGACAAAGCTTCCAGAGGAAGGATCAGGCAGCAACATTTGCTGTTCTGCGATATTTGCTGTTCTGCAGCCTCTAGTAGTGACACCCAGGCAAACAGGTTCTGGAGTGGACCTACAGCAAACTCCAACAGAACTGCAGCTGAGGGTCCTGACTGTTAGAAGGAAAACTAACAAACAGTAAAAGACATCCACACCAAAATCCCATCTGTACGTCACCATCATTAAAGACCAAAGGTTGATAAAACCACAAAGATAGGGAGAAACCAGAGCAGAAAAGCTGAAAATTCTAAAAATCAGAGTGCTTCTTCTCCTCCAAAGGATTGCAGCTCCTCGCCAGCAACGAAACAAAGCTGGACAGAGAATGACTTTGACGAGTTGAGAGAAGAAGGCTTCAAAGATTAGTAATAATAAGCTTAGAGCTAAAGGACGATGTTCGAACCCATTGAAAAAAGATTAGACAAATGGCTAACTAGAATAAACAGCATAGAGAAGACCTTAAATGACCTGATGAGGCTGAAAACCATCGCACGAGAACTACGTGACACATGAACAAGTTTCAGTAGCTGATTCGATCAACTGGAAGAAAGGGTATCAATGATTGAAGATCAAATGAATGAAATGAAGCAAGAAGAGAAGTTCAGAGAAAAAACAGTAAAAAGAAATGAACAAAGCCTCCAAGAAATATGGGACTACGTGAAAAGACCAAATCTACATCTGATTGGTGTACCTGAAAGTGACGGGGAGAATGGAATCAAGTTGGAAAACACTCTGCAGGATATTATCCAGGAGAACTTCCCCAACCTAGCAAGGCAGGCCAACATTCAAATTCAGGAAAATACAGAGAATGCCACAAAGATACTCCTTGAGAAGAGCAACTCCAAGACACATAATTGTCAGATTCATCAAAGGTGAAATGAAGGAAAACATATTAAGGGCATCCAGAGAAAAAGGTTGGGTTACTCACAAAGGGAAGCCCATCACACTAACAGCAGATCTCTCTGCAGAAACTTTATAAGCCAGAAGAGAGTGGGGGCCAATATTCAACATTCTTAAAGAAAAGAATTTTCAACCCAGAATTTCATACCCAGCCAAACTAAGTTTCATCAGTGAAGGAGAAATAAAATCCTTTACAAACAAGCAAATGCTGAAAGATTTTGTTCCTATCAGGCCTGCCTTACAAGAGCTCCTGAAGGAAGCACTAAACATGGAAAGGAACAACCGGTACCAGCCACTGCAAAAACATGCCAAATTGTAAAGACCACTGATGCTAGGAAGAAACTGAATCAACTAATGAGCAAAATAACCAGCTAACATCATAATAACAGCATCAAATTCACACATAACAATATTAACCTTAAATGTAAATGGACTAAATGCTCCAATTTAAAGACACAGACTGGCAAATTGGATAAAGAGTTAAGACCCATCAGTGTGCTGTATTCAGGAGATCCATCTCACATGCAGAGACACACATAGGCTCAAAATAAAGGGATGGAGGAAGATCTACCAAGAAAATGGAAAAAAAAAAAAAAAAAGCAGGGGTTGCAATCCTAGTCTCTGATAAAACAGACTTTATACCATCAAAGATAAAAAGAGACAGAGAAGGCCATTACATAATGGTAAAGGGATCAATTCAACAAGAAGAGCTAACTATCCTAAATACATATGCACCCAATACAGGACGCACCCAGATTCATAAAACAAGTCCTTAGAGACCTACAAAGAGACTTAGACTCTCACACAATAATAATGGGAGACTTTAACACCCCACTGTCAACACTGGACAGATCAATGAGACAAAGTTAACAAGGATATCCAGGAATTGAACTCAGCTCTGCACCAAGTGGACCGAATATATATCTACAGAACTCTCAACCCCAATTCAACAGAATTTACATTCTCTCAGCACCACATCACACTTATTCCAAAACTGACCACATAGTTGGAAGTAAAGCACTTCTCAGGAAATGTAAAAGAAGATAAATTATAACAAACTGTCTCTCAGACCACAGTGCAATCAAACTAGAACTCAGGATTAAGAAACTCACTCAAAACTGCTCAACGACATGGAAACTGAACAACCTGCTCCTGAATGACTACTGGGTACATAACGAAATGAAGGCAGAAATAAAAATGTTCTTTGAAACCAATGAGAACAATGGCACAGAAAAACAGAATCTCTGGGACACATTTAAAGCAGTGTATAGAGGGAAATTTATAGCACTAAATGTCCACAAGAGAAAGCAGGAAAGATCTAAAATTGACACCCTAACATCACAATTAAAAGAAATAGAAAAGCAAGAGCAAACACATTCAAAAGCTAGCAGAAGGCAAGAAATAACTAAGATCAGAGCAGAACTGAAGGAGATAGAGACACAAAAAACCCTCCAAAAAGTCAATGAATCCAGGAGTTGGTTTTTGAAAAGATCAACAAAATTGACAGACCGCTAGAAAGACTAATAAAGAAGAAAAGAGAGAAGAATCAAATAGATGCAATAAAAAATGATAAAGGGGATATCCACCGACCCCACAGAAATACAAACTACCATCAGAGAATACTATAAACACCTCTACGCAAATCAACTAGAAAATCTAGAAGAAATGGATAAATTCCTGGACACATACACCCTCCCAAGACTAAACCAGGAAGAAGTTCAATCCTGAATAGACCAATAACAGGCTCTGAAATGAGGCAATAATTAATAGTCTACCAACCAAAAAAAGTCCAGGAACAGACGGAATCACAGCCGAATTCTACCACAGATACAAAGAGGGGCTCGTACCATTCTTTCTGAAACTATTCCAATCAATAGAAAAAGATGGAATCCTCCCTAACTCATTTTGAGGCCAGCATCATCCTGATACTAAAGCCTGGCAGAGACACAACAAAAAAGAGAATTTTAGACCAATATCCCTGATAAACTTCGATGTAAAAATCCTCAATAAAATACCGGCAAACAGAATCCAGCAGCACAGCAAAAAGCTTATCCACCACAATCAAGTTGACTTCATCCCTAGGATGAAAGGCTGGTTCAATATATGCAAATCAATAAGCATAATCCAGCATACAAACAGAACCAAAGACAAAAACCACATGATTATCTCAATAGATGCAGAAAAGGCCTTCGACAAAATTCAACAGCCCTTCACGCTAAAAACTCTCAATAAACTAGGTATTGATGGGACATAGCTCAAAACAATAAGAGCTATTTATGACAGATTCACAGCCAATATCATACTGAATGGGCAAAAACTGGAAATATTCCCTTTGAAAACTGGCACAAGACATGGATGCCCTCTCTCACCACTTCTATTCAACATAGTGTTGGAAGTTCTGACCAGGGCAATCAGGCAGGAGAAAGAAATAAAGGATATTCAGTTAGGAAAAGATGAAGTCAAATTGTCCCTGTTTACAGATGACATGATTGTATATTTAGAAAACCCCATTGTTTCAGTCTAAAATCCCCTTAAGCAGATAAGCAACTTCAGCAAAGTCTCAGGATACAAAATCAATGTGCAAAAATCACAAGCATTCTTATACACCAGTAACAGACAAACAGAGAAGCAAATCATGAGTGAACTCCCATTCACAATTGCTTCAAGGAGAATACAATACCTAGGAATTCAACTTACAAGGGATGTGAAGGACCGCTTCAAGGAGAACTACAAACCATGCTCAACGAAATAAAAGAGGACACAAACAAATGGAAGAACATTCCATGCTCATGGATAGGAAGAATCAATATTGTGAAAATGGCCATACTGCCCAAGGTAATTTATAGATTCAATGCCATCCCCATCAAGCTACCAATGACTTTCTTCCCAGAATAAAAAAAAAAACTCCTTTAAAGTTCATATGGAAACTACTACCATCTGGGGGCGGAGCAAGATGGCCGAATAGGAGCAGCTCCAGTCTCCAACTCCCAGCGCGAGCGACACAGAAGACCGGTGATTTCTGCGTTTTCAACTGAGGTACTGGGGTCATCTCGCTAGGGAGTGCCGGACAATCGGTGCTGGTCAGCTGCTGCAGCCTGACCAGCGTGAGCTGAAGCAGGGCGAGGCATCGCCTCACCTGGAAGCGCAAGGGGGGAAAGGATCCCTTTTCCTAGCCAGGGGAACTGAGACACACACACCTGGAAAATCGGGTAACTCCCACCCCAATACTGCGCTTTAAGGAAACAGGCACACCAGGAGAATATATCCCACACCTGGCCGGGAGGGTCCCACGCCCAGGGAGCCTCCCTCACTGCTAACACAGCCGTCTGCGGCGATCTATCCGCAAGGCAGCAGCGAGGCTGGGGGAGGGGCGCCGCCATTGCTGAGGCTTAAGTAGGTAAACAAAGCCGCTGGGAAGCTCGAACTGGGTGGAGCTCACAGCAGCTCAAGGAAGCCTGCCTGTCTCTGTAGACTCTACCTCTGCGGACAGCGCACAGCTGCAGCCCATTAGGGGAAAGAGCAGGGGCGGTGCAGACGCGAACGACTCTGTCTGACAGCTTTGGGGAGAGCCGCGGATCTCCTAACGCGGAGGTTGAGATCCGAAAACGGACAGACTGCTGCTCAGGTGGGTCCCTGACCCCTGAGTAGCCTAGCTGGGAGACATCCCCCACTAGGGGCAGTCTGACACCCACACCTCACAGGGTGGCGTCACCCCTGAGAGGAAACTTCCAAAGAAAGAATCAGACAGGTACACTCGCTGTTCAGCAATATTCTATCTTCGGCAACCTCTGCTGCTGATACCCAGGCAAACAGGGTCTGGAGTGGACCTCAAGCAATCTCCAACAGACCAACAGACAGTCCTTCTGACTGTCAGACGGAAAACTATCAAACAGGAAGGACACCTATACCAAAACCCCATCCGTACGTCACCATCATCAAAGTCAGAGACAGATAAAACCACAAAGATGGGGAAGAAGAAGCAGGGCAAAAAGCTGGAAATTCAAAAAATAAGAGCGCATCTCCCCCTGCAAAGGAGCGCAGCCCATCGCCAGCAACGGATCAAAGCTGGTCAGAGAATGACTTTGACGAGATGAGAGAAGAAGGCTTCACTCCATCAAACCTCTCAGAGCTAAAGGAGGAATTACGTACCCAGCGCAAAGAAACTAAAAATCTTGAAAAAAAAGTGGAAGAATTGACAGCTAGATTAATTAATGCAGAGAAGATCATAAACGAAATGACAGAGATGAAAACCATGACACGAGAAATACGTGACAAATGCACAAGCTTCAGTAACCGACTCGATCAACTGGAAGAAAGAGTATCAGCGATTGAGGATCAAATGAATGAAATGAAGCGAGAAGAGAAACCAAAAGAAAAAAGAAGAAAAAGAAATGAACAAAGCCTGCAAGAAGTATGGGATTATGTAAAAAGACCAAATCTACGTCTGATTGGGGTGCCTGAAAGTGAGGGGGAAAATGGAACCAAGTTGGAAAACACTCTTCAGGATATCATCCAGGAGAACTTCCCCAACCTAGTAGGGCAGGCCAACATTCAAATTCAGGAAATACAGAGAACGCCACAAAGATACTCCTCCAGAAGAGCAACTCCAAGACACATAATTGCCAGATTCACCAAAGTTGAATGAAGGAAAAATCTTAAGGGCAGCCAGAGAGAAAGGTAGGGTTACCCACAAAGGGAAGCCCATCAGAATAACAGCAGACCTCTCGGCAGAAACTCTACAAGCCAGAAGAGAGTGGGGGCCAATATTACGTTCTTAAAGAAAAGAATTTTCAACCCAGAATTTCATATCCAGCCAAACTAAGCTTCATCAGTGAAGGAGAAATAAAATCCTTTACAGATAAGCAAATGCTTAGAGATTCTGTCACCACCAGGCCTGCCTTACAAGAGACCCTGAAGGAAGCCCTAAACATGGAAAGGAACAAGCGGTACCAGCCATTGCAAAAACATGCCAAAATGTAAAGACCATCGAGGCTAGGAAGAAACTGCATCAACTAACGAGCAAAATAACCAGTTAATATCATAATGACAGGATCAAGTTCACACATAACAATATTAACCTTAAATGTCAATGGACTAAATGCTCCATTAAAAGACACAGACTGGCAAACTGGATCAAGAGTCAAGACCCATCAGTCTGCTGTATTCAGGAGACCCATCTCACATGCAGAGACAACATAGGCTCAAATAAAGGGATGGAGGAAGATCTACCAAGCAAATGGAGAACAAAAAAAAGCAGGGGTTGCAATCCTAGTCTCTGATAAAACAGACTTTAAACCATCAAAGATCAAAAGAGACAAAGAAGGCCATTACATCATGGTAAAGGGATCAATTCAACAGGAAGAGCTAACTCTCCTAAATATATATGCACCCAATACAGGAGCACCCAGATTCATAAAGCAAGTCCTTAGAGACCTACAAAGAGACTTAGACTCCCATACAATAATAATGGAGACTTCAACACTCCACTGTCAACATTAGACAGATCAACGAGACAGAAAGTGAACAAGGATATCCAGGAATTGAACTCATCTCTGCACCAAGCGGACCTAATAGACATCTATAGAACTCTCCACCCCAAATCAACAGAATATACATTCTTCTCAGCACCACATCGCACTTATTCAAAATTGACCACATAATTGGAAGTAAAGCACTCCTCAGGAAATGTACAAGAACAGAAATTATAACAAACTGTCTCTCAGACCACAGTGCAATCAAACTAGAACTCAGGACTAAGAAACTCAATCCAAACCGCTCAACTACATGGAAACTGAACAACCTGCTCCTGAATGACTACTGGGTACAACGAAATGAAAGCAGAAATAAAGATGTTCTTTGAAACCAATGAGAACAAAGATACAACATACCAGAATCTCTGGGACACATTTAAAGCAGTGTGTAGAGGGAAATTTATAGCACTAAATGCCCACAAGAGAAAGCAGGAGAGATCTAAAATTGACACTCTAACATCACAATTAAAAGAACTAGAGAGGCAAGAGCAAACACATTCAAAAGCTAGCAGAAGGCAAGAAATAACTAAGATCAGAGCAGAACTGAAGGAGATAGAGTCAAAAAAAACCCTCCAAAAAATCAATGAATCCAGGAGTTGGTTTTTTGAAAAGATCAACAAAATTGACAGACCGCTAGCTAGACTAATAAAGAAGAAAAGAGAGAGGAATCAAATAGACGCAATAAAAAATGATAAAGGGGATATCACCACCGACCCCACAGAAATACAAACTGCCATCAGAGAATACTATAAACACCTCTACGCAAATCAACTAGAAAATCTAGAAGAAATGGATAATTTCCTGGACACTTACACTCTCCCAAGACTAAACCAGGAAGAAGTGAATCCCTGAATAGACCAATAGCAGGCTCTGAAATTGAGGCAACAATTAATAGCCTACCCACCAAAAAAAGTCCAGGACCAGATGGATTCACAGCTGAATTCTACCAGAGGTACAAGGTGGAGCTGGTACCATTCCTTCTGAAACTATTTCAATCAATAGAAAAAGAGGGAATCCTCCCTAACTCTTTTTATGAGGCCAACATCATCCTGATACCAAAGTCTGGCAGAGACACAACAAAAGAGAGAATTTTAGACCAATATCCTGATGAACATCGATGCAAAAATCCTCAATAAAATACTGGCAAACCGGATTCAGCAGCACATCAAAAAGCTTATCCCCCATGATCAAGTGGGCTTCATCCCTGGGATGCAAGGCTGGTTCAACATTCGCAAATCAATAAACGTAATCCAGCATATAAACAGAACCAAAGACAAGAACCACATGATTATCTCAATAGATGCAGAAAAGGCTTTTGACAAAATTCAACAGCCCTTTATGCTAAAAACGCTCAATAATTTGGTATTGATGGAACGTACCTCAAAATAATAAGAGCTATTTATGACAAACCCACAGCTAATATCATACTGAATGGGCCAAAAACTGGAAAAATTCCCTTGAAAACTGGCACAAGACAGGGATGCCCTCTCTCACCACTCCTATTCAACATAGTGTTGGAAGTTCTGGCTAGGGCAATCAGGCAAGAGAAAGAAATCAAGGGTATCCAGTTAGGAAAAGAAGAAGTCAAATTGTCCTGTTTGCAGATGACATGATTGTATATTTAGAAAACCCCATGTCTCAGCCCAAAATCTGCTTAAGCTGATAAGCAACTTCAGCAAAGTCTCAGGATACAAAATTAATGTGCAAAAATCACAAGCATTCTTATACACCAGTAACAGACAAGCAGAGAGCCAAATCAGGAATCAACTTCCATTCACAATTGCTTCAAAGAGAATCAAATACCTAGGAATCCAGCTTACAAGGGATGTAAAGGACCTCTTCAAGGAGAACTACAAACCACTGCTCAGTGAAATCAAAGAGGACACAAACAAATGGAAGAACATACCATGCTCATGGATAGGAAGAATCAATATCGTGAAAATGGCCATACTGCCCAAGGTGATTTATAGATTCAATGCCATCCCCATCAAGCTACCAATGACTTTCTTCACAGAATTGGAAAAAACTGCTTTAAAGTTCATATGGAACCAAAAAAGAGCCCGCATTGCCAAGACAATCCTAAGTCAAAAGGACAAAGCTGGAGGCGTCACGCTACCTGACTTCAAACTATACTACAAGGCTACAGTAACCAAAACAGCATGGTACTGGTACCACAACAGAGATATAGACCAATGGAACAGAACAGAGTCCTCAGAAATAATACCACACATCTACAGCCATCTGATCTTGACAAACCTGACAAAAACAAGAAATGGGGAAAGGATTCCCTATTAATAAATGGTGCTGGGAAAATTGGCTAGCCATAAGTAGAAAGCTGAAACTGGATCCTTTCTTACCCCTTATACGAAAATTAATTCAAGATGGATTAGAGACTTAAATGTTAGACCTAATACCATAAAAACCCTAGAAGAAAATCTAGGTAGTACCATTCAGGACATAGGCATGGGCAAGGACTTCATGTCTAAAACACCAAAAGCAACGGCAGCAAAAGCAAAAATTGACATGGGATCTAATTAAACTAAAGAGCTTTTGCACAGCCAAAGAAACTACCATCAGAGTGAACAGGCAACCTACAGAATGGGAAAAAATTTTTGCAACCTACTCATCTGAAAAGGGTAATATCCAGAATCTACCAAGAACTCAAACAAATATACAAGAAAAAGCAAACAACCCCATCAAAAAGTGGGGAAAGGATATGAACAGACATTTCTCAAAAGAAGACATCCATACAGCCAACAGACACATGAAAAAATGCTCATCATCACTGGCCATCAGAGAAATGCAAATCAAAACCACAATGAGATACCATCACACCAGTTAGAATGGCAATCATTAAGAAGTCAGGAAACAACAGGTGTTGGAGAGGATGTGGAGAAATAGGAAACACTTTTACACTGTTGGTGGGATTGTAAACTAGTTCAACCATTATGGAAAACAGTATGGCGATTCCTCAAGGATCTAGAACTAGATGTACCATATGACCCAGCCATCCCACTACTGGGTATATACCAAAGGATTATAAATTACTTACTACAAAGACACATGCACACGTTTGTTTATTGCGGCACTATTCACAATAGCAAAGACTTGGAATCAACCCAAATGTCCATCTGTGACAGACTGGATTAAGAAAATGTGGCACATATACACCATGGAATACTATGCAGCCATCAAAAAGGATGAGTTTGCGTCCTTTGTAGGGACATGGATGCAGCTGGAAACCATCATTCTAGCAAACTATCACAAGAAGAGAAAACCAAACACCGCATGTTCTCATCATAGGTGGGAACTGAACAATGAGATCACTTGGACTCGGGAAGGGGAACATCACACACTGGGGCTATCATGGGGAGGGGGGAGGAGGGAGGATTGCATTGGGAGTTATACATGATATAAACGTCATGCACATGTACCCTAGAACTTAAAGTATAATAAAAAAAAAAAAAAAAAAAAAAAAAAAAATAAGTTCATATGGAACCAAAACAGAGCCTGCATTGCCAAGACAATCCTAAGCCAAGAACAAAGCGGAGGCATCACACTACCTGACTTCAAACTATACTACAAGGCTATAGTAACCAAAACAGTATGGTACTGCTACCAAAACAGAGATATAGACCAATGGAACAGAAGAGAGCCCTCAGAAATAATACCACACATCTACAACCATGTGATCTTTGACAAACTGACAAAAACAAGAAATGGGGAAAGGATTCTCTATTTAATAAATAGTGCTGAGAAAATTGGCTAGCCATAAGTAGAAAGCTGAAACTGGATCCCTTCCTTACACCTTATATAAAAATTAATACAAGATGGATTAAAGAATTAAATGTTAGACCTAAAACCATAAAAACCCTAGAAGAAAACCTAGATAATACCATTCAGGACATAGGCATGGACAAGGACTTCATGACTAAAACACTAAAAGCAACGGCAACAAAAGCCAAAGTTGACAAATGGGATCAAATTAAACTAAAGAGCTTCTGCACAGCAAAAGAAACTACCATCAGAGTGAACAGGCAACCTACAGAATGGGAAAAAATTTTTACAATCTACCCATATAACAAAGAGCTAATATCCAGAATCTATAAAGAACTCAAACAAATTTACAAGAAAAAATCAAACAACCCCATCAAAAAGTGGGCAAAGGATGTGAACAGACACTTCTCTTAAGAAGACATTTATGCAGCCAACAGACACATGAAAAAATGCTCATCATCACTGGCTATCAGAGAAATGCAAATCAAAACCACAATGAGATACCATCTCACACCAGTTAGAATGGCGATCATTAAAAAGTCAGGAAACAACAGGTGCTGAAGAGGATGTGGAGAAATAAGAACACTTTTACACTGTTGGTGGGACTGTAAACTAGTTCAACCATTGTGGATGACAGTGTACCGATTCCTCAAGGATCTAGAACTAGAAATACCATTTGACCCAGCCATCCCATTACTGGGTATATACCCAAAGGATTATAAAGCATACTGCTATAAAGACACATACCCATGTATGTTTATTGCAGCACTATTCACAATAGCAAAGACTTGGAACCAATCCAAATGTCCATCAATGATAGACTAGATTAAGAAAATATGACGCATATACACCATGGAATACTATGCAGCCATAAAAAGGAATGAGTTCATGTCCGTTGTAGGGACACGGATGAAGCTGGAAACCATCATTCTGAGAAAACTATCACAAAGATACAAAACCAAACACCGCATGTTCTCACTCATAGGTGGGAACTGAACAATGAGAACACATGGACACAGGGTGGGGAACATCACACAACGGGGCCTGTCGTGGGGTTGGGGGAGCGGGGAGGGATAGCATTAGGAGATATACCTAATGTAAATGACGAGTTAATGGGTGCAGCACACCAACATGGCACATGTATACATAGGTAACAAACCTGCACGTTGTGCACATGTACCCTAGAACTTAAAGTAAAAAAAAAAAGAAAAAAAAAAAAAAAAAAAAACTAAAGATAACAGCTGGACATATGTCCCTGAGCTGTTTTTCAGAAACCAGGACCTCCCCCGAGCCCCCCAGCCAACAGGATGAAAAATTCTGATCACTGACACAAAGACCTCAGATAAGCAAAAACTGAGGACTAAATTCTGACTACTGCTCCAATTTCATTTTGAGAGGCCTGGAGACAGCCATGCCCACAGGGCAAAACTTAACATTCCTTTCTGCTGACCCCAAGGGTTATATAAAACCCCAAAGGTTTACTTCCTTAATCAATTGCAAATAAAGAAAAAAAATCTCTAAATCTACCTCTGACCTGTAAGCCCCTGCTTCAAGATATCCTGACTTTCTAGGCCAAAGCAATGCATAATCTCCCTGTATTGATTCATGATTTTGCCTGTAACTTCTATTTTCCTAAAATGTAACGCTGCCTTTAAAAACCTTCCCTTATAATCCATTGAGGAGTTCAGATCATAAGTGTTAGCTGCCCAATTCTCCTTGCTTGGCACCCTGAAATAAATATCTCAGTTTCTCTCACTGCAAAATAAATAAATAAATAAATAAATAGAAAACAAATCTCAAATCAACAGCCAAACTTTATAGCTCACAAAACTAGTAAAAGAAGAAATTAAACCAAAATTAGCAGAAAGAAGGAAATAATAAATATTAGAGAATAAATAAATGAAGTAGACCATACATAGAGAAACAATTGAAAAAATCAACAACATTAAGAGGTGGTTTTGGAGGGGGCGGAGCAAGATGGCCGAATAGGAACAGCTCCAGTCTCCAACTCCCAGCGCGAGTAACACAGAAGACCGGTGATTTCTGCATTTTCAACTGAGGTACTGGGGTCATCTCTCTAGGGAGTGCCGGACAATCGGTGCTGGTCAGCTGCTGCAGCCTGACCAGCGTGAGCTGAAGCAGGGCGAGGCATCGCCTCACCTGGAAGCGCAAGGGGGAAGGAAATCCGTTTTCCTAGCCAGGGGAACTGAGACACATAACACCTGGAAAATCGCGTAACTCCCACCCCAATACTGCGCTTTAAGGAAACAGGCACACCAGGAGAATATATCCCACACCTGGCCGGGAGGGTCCCACGCCCACGGAGCCTCCCTCACTGCTAACACAGCCGTCTGCTGCGATCTATCCGCAAGGCAGCAGCGAGGCTGGGGGAGGGGCGCCCGCCATTGCTGAGGCTTAAGTAGGTAAACAAGCCGCTGGGAAGCTCGAACTGGGTGGAGCTCACAGCAGCTCAAGGAAACCTGCCTGTCTCTGTAGACTCCACCTCTGGGGACAGCCCACAGCTGAGGTCCAATAGGGAAAGCAGCGGGGACGGTTGCAGAGGCGAACGACTCTGTCTGACAGCTTTGGGGAGAGCCGTGGATCTCCCAACGCGGAGGTTGAGATCCGAGAACGGACAGACTGCCTGCTCAGGTGGGTCCCTGACCCCTGAGTAGCCTAGCTGGGAGACATCCCCCACTAGGGGCAGTCTGACACCCCACACCTCACAGGGTGGAGTCATCCCTGAGAGGAAACTTCCAAAGGAAGAATCAGACAGGTACACTCGCTGCTCAGCAATATTCTATCTTTGGCAACCTCTGCTGCTGATACCCAGGCAAACAGGGTCTGGAGTGGACCTCAAGCAATCTCCAACAGACCAACAGACAGTCCTTCTGACTGTCAGACGGAAAACTATCAAACAGGAAGGACACCTATACCAAAACCCCATCAGTACGTCACCATCATCAAAGACCAGAGACAGATAAAACCACAAAGATGGGGAAAAAGCAGGGCAGAAAAGCTGGAAATTCAAAAAATAAGAGCGCATCTCCCCCTGCAAAGGAGCGCAGCCCATCGCCAGCAACGGATCAAAGCTGGTCAGAGAATGACTTTGACGAGATGAGAGAAGAAGGCTTCAGTCCATCAAACTTCTCAGAGCTAAAGGAGGAATTACGTACCCAGCGCAAAGAAACTAAAAATCTTGAAAAAAAAGTGGAAGAATTGACAGCTAGACTAATTAATGCAGAGAAGATCATAAACGAAATGACAGAGATGAAAACCATGACACGAGAAATACGTGACAAATGCACAAGCTTCAGTAACCGACTCGATCAACTGGAAGAAAGAGTATCAGCGATTGAGGATCAAATGAATGAAATGAAGCGAGAAGAGAAACCAAAAGAAAAAAGAAGAAAAAGAAATGAACAAAGCCTGCAAGAAGTATGGGATTATGTAAAAAGACCAAATCTACGTCTGATTGGGGTGCCTGAAAGTGAGGGGGAAAATGGAACCAAGTTGGAAAACACTCTTCAGGATATCATCCAGGAGAACTTCCCCAACCTAGTAGGGCAGGCCAACATTCAAATTCAGGAAATACAGAGAACGCCACAAAGATACTCCTCCAGAAGAGCAACTCCAAGACACATAATTGCCAGATTCACCAAAGTTGAAATGAAGGAAAAAATCTTAAGGGCAGCCAGAGAGAAAGGTCGGGTTACCCACAAAGGGAAGCCCATCAGACTAACAGCAGACCTCTCGGCAGAAACTCTACAAGCCAGAAGAGAGTGGGGGCCAATATTCAACGTTCTTAAAGAAAAGAATTTTCAACCCAGAATTTCATATCCAGCCAAACTAAGTTCATCAGTGAAGGAGAAATAAAATCCTTTACAGATAAGCAAATGCTTAGAGATTTTGTCACCACCAGGCCTGCCTTACAAGAGACCCTGAAGGAAGCCCTAAACATGGAAAGGAACAATCGGTACCAGCCATTGCAAAAACATGCCAAAATGTAAAGACCATCGAGGCTAGGAAGAAACTGCATCAACTAATGAGCAAAATAACCAGTTAATATCATAATGACAGGATCAAGTTCACACATAACAATATTAACCTTAAATGTCAATGGACTAAATGCTCCAATTAAAAGACACAGACTGGCAAACTGGATCAAGAGTCAAGACCCATCAGTCTGCTGTATTCAGGAGACCCATCTCACATGCAGAGACATACATAGGCTCAAAATAAAGGGATGGAGAAAGATCTACCAAGCAAATGGAGAACAAAAAAAAGCAGGGGTTGCAATCCTAGTCTCTGATAAAACAGACTTTAAACCATCAAAGATCAAAAGAGACAAAGAAGGCCATTACATAATGGTAAAGGGATCAATTCAACAGGAAGAGCTAACTCTCCTAAATATATATGCACCCAATACAGGAGCACCCAGATTCATAAAGCAAGTCCTTAGAGACCTACAAAGAGACTTAGACTCCCATACAATAATAATGGGAGATTTCAACACTCACTGTCAACATTAGACAGATCAACGAGACAGAAAGTTAACAAGGATATCCAGGAATTGAACTCATCTCTGCACCAAGCGGACCTAATAGACATCTATAGAACTCTCCACCCCAAATCAACAGAATATACATTCTTCTCAGCACCACATCGCACTTATTCCAAAATTGACCACATAATTGGAAGTAAAGCACTCCTCAGCAAATGTACAAGAACAGAAATTATAACAAACTGTCTCTCAGACCACAGTGCAATCAAACTAGAACTCAGGACTAAGAAACTCAATCAAAACCGCTCAACTACATGGAAACTGAATAACCTGCTCCTGAATGACTACTGGGTACATAACGAAATGAAAGCAGAAATAAAGATGTTCTTTGAAACCAATGAGAACAAAGATACAACATACCAGAATCTCTGGACACATTTAAAGCAGTGTGTAGAGGGAAATTTATAGCACTAAATGCCCACAAGAGAAAGCAGGAAAGATCTAAAATTGACACTTTAACATCACAATTAAAAGAACTAGAGAGGCAAGAGCAAACACATTCAAAAGCTAGCAGAAGGCAAGAAATAACTAAGATCAGAGCAGAACTGAAGGAGATAGAGTCACAAAAACCCTCCAAAAAATCAATGAATCCAGGAGTTGGTTTTTTGAAAAGATCAACAAAATTGACAGACCGCTAGCAAGACTAATAAAGAAGAAAAGAGAGAGGAATCAAATAGACGCAATAAAAAATGATAAAGGGGATATCACCACCGACCCCACAGAAATACAAACAACCATCAGAGAATACTATAAATGCCTCTACGCAAATCGACTAGAAAATCTAGAAGAAATGGATAATTTCCTGGACACTTACACTCTCCCAAGACTGAACCAGGAAGAAGTTGAATCCCTGAATAGACCAATAACAGGCTCTGAATTGAGGCAACAATTAATAGCCTACCCACGAAAAAAAGTCCAGGACCAGATGGATTCACAGCTGAATTCTACCAGAGGTACAAGGAGGAGCTGGTACCATTCCTTCTGAAACTATTCCAATCAATAGAAAAAGAGGGAATCCTCCCTAACTCATTTTATGAGGCCAACATCATCCTGATACCAAAGCCTGGCAGAGACACAACAAAAAAAGAGAATTTTAGACCAATATCCCTGATGAACATCGATGCAAAAATTCTCAATAAAATACTGGCAAACCGGATTCAGCAGCACATCAAAAAGCTTATCCACCATGATCAAGTGGGCTTCATCCCTGGGATGCAAGGCTGGTTCAACATTCGCAAATCAATAAACGTAATCCAGCATATAAACAGAACCAAAGACAAGAACCACATGATTATCTCAATAGATGCAGAAAAGGCTTTTGACAAAATTCAACAGCCCTTTATGCTAAAAACGCTCAATAAATTTGGTATTGATGGAACGTACCTCAAAATAATAAGAGCTATTTATGACAAACCCACAGCTAATATCATACTGAATGGGCAAAAACTGGAAAAATTCCCTTTGAAAACTGGCACAAGACAGGGATGCCCTCTCTCACCACTCCTATTCAACATAGTGTTGGAAGTTCTGGCTAGGGCAATCAGGCAAGAGAAAGAAATCAAGGGTATCCAGTTAGGAAAAGAAGAAGTCAAATTGTCCCTGTTTGCAGATGACATGATTGTATATTTAGAAAACCCCATGTCTCAGCCCAAAATCTCCTTAAGCTGATAAGCAACTTCAGCAAAGTCTCAGGATACAAAATTAATGTGCAAAAATCACAAGCATTCTTATACACCAGTAACAGACAAGCAGAGAGCCAAGTCAGGAATGAACTTCCATTCACAATTGCTTCAAAGAGAATAAAATACCTAGGAATCCAGCTTACAAGGGATGTAAAGGACCTCTTCAAGGAGAACTACAAACCACTGCTCAGTGAAATCAAAGAGGACACAAACAAATGGAAGAACATACCATGCTCATGGATAGGAAGAATCAATATCGTGAAAATGGCCATACTGCCCAAGGTGATTTATAGATTCAATGCCATCCCCATCAAGCTACCAATGACTTTCTTCACAGAATTGGAAAAAACTGCTTTAAAGTTCATATGGAACCAAAAAAGAGCCCGCATTGCCAAGACAATCCTAGGTCAAAAGGACAAAGCTGGAGGCGTCACGCTACCTGACTTCAAACTATACTACAAGGCTACAGTAACCAAAACAGCATGGTACTGGTACCACAACAGAGAAATAGACCAGTGGAACAGAACAGAGTCCTCAGAAATAATACCACACATCTACAGCCATCTGATCTTTGACAAACCTGACAAAAACAAGAAATGGGGAAAGGATTCCCTATTTAATAAATGGTGCTGGGAAAATTGGCTAGCCACAGTAGAAAGCTGAAACTGGATCCTTCCTTACCCCTTATACGAAAATTAATTCAAGATGGATTAGAGACTTAAATGTTAGACCTAATACCATAAAAACCCTAGAAGAAAATCTAGGTAGTACCATTCAGGACATAGGCATGGGCAAGGACTTCATGTCTAAAACACCAAAAGCAACGGCAGCAAAAGCCAAAATTGACAAATGGGATCTCATTAAACTAAAGAGCTTTTGCACAGCAAAAGAAACTACCATCAGAGTGAACAGGCAACCTACAGAATGGGAGAAAATTTTTGCAACCTACTCATCTGACAAAGGGCTAATATCCAGAATCTACAAAGAACTCAAACAATATACAAGAAAAAAACAAACAACCCCATGAAAAAGTGGGCAAGGATATGAACAGACATTTCTCAAAAGAAGACATCCATACAGCCAACAGACACATGAAAAAATGCTCGTCATCACTCGCCATCAGAGAAATGCAAATCAAAACCACAATGAGATACCATCTCACACCAGTTAGAATGGCAATCATTAAGAAGTCAGGAAACAATAGATGTTGGAGAGGATGTGGAGAAATAGGAACACTTTTACACTGTTGGTGGGATTGTAAACTAGTTCAACCATTATGGAAAACAGTATGGCGATTCCTCAAGGATCTAGAACTAGATGTACCATATGACCCAGCCATCCCACTACTGGGTATATACCCAAAGGATTATAAATTACTCTACTAAAAGACACATGCACACGTATGTTTATTGCGGCACTATTCACAATAGCAAAGACTTGGAATCAACCAAATGTCCATCTGTGACAGACTGGATTAAGAAAATGTGGCACATATACACCATGGAATACTATGCAGCCATCAAAAAGGATGAGTTTGCGTCCTTGTAGGGACATGGATGCAGCTGGAAACCATCATTCTTAGCAAACTATCACAAGAAGAGAAAACCAAACACCGCATGTTCTCACTCATAGGTGGGAACTGAACAATGAGATCACTTGGACTCGGGAAGGGGAACATCACACACTGGGGCCTATCATGGGGAGGGGGGAGGAGGGAGGGATTGCATTGGGGAGTTATACATGATATAAACGTATGCACATGTACCCTAGAACTTAAAGTATAATAAAAATAAAAAAAAAAAAAAAAAAAAAAAAAAAAAAAAAAAAAAAAAAAAAAAAAAAAAGAGGTGGTTTTATGAAATGAAATAAAACTGACAATATCTTTGCTAAATTAAAAAAATGAGAGAACATTCAAATAATAAATTCAGAAATGAAAAGAAGACAATAAAACTGAACCCACAGACATAAAAATGATAATAAAAGACTATTACGAATGATTATATGCCAGCAAATTGGATAGCCTAGTAAAAAAAAATCAATGCATACATTCCTAGAAACATTCAACCTACTAAGATTAAACCATGAAAAAAATATAAATTTTCAACAGACCTATAATCAGCAAAGAGATTGAATTAGTAATCCAACCTCCCAAAAAGGAAACTTCCGCCGGGCGCGGTGGCTCACGCCTGTAATCCCAGCTCTCAGGGAGGCAGAGGCGGGAGGATAGCTTGAGCCCGGAGTTCGAGACCTGCCTGGGTAATACAGCGAGACCCCGTTCTCCACAAAAAGGAAAAAAAAAAAAAAAGACAAAAAAAAAAAAAAAATAAGGAAACTTCCAGAACCTGGTGACTTTACTGGTGAATTCTAATATACACGTAGATGAGAATTAACACCAAATATTATCAAAATCTTCCAAAAACTTGAAGTGGAGTGAACACTTCCAAATTCATTTTTGAGGTGAGTATTATCCTGATACAAAAGCTAGTCAAAGACATCAGAAGAAAAGAAAATTACAGTCCAAAATTCATGATAAATATGGATTCCAAAATCCTCCAATATCATACTAGCAAACTAAACCCAACAGCACATTAAAAGGATCATACACCATAGCCAAGTGAGATTTAACTTTGGAATGCAAGGATGATTCACTACATAAAAATAAAATAATAGGATATATCACTTTAACAGAATAAAGAATAAAAGCCACAAGATCATTTCAATAGGTACATAAAAATCTCTTAACAAAATCTGACATCTGTTTACGACCAAAAACCAAAAACCTCTCAATGAACTAAGAATAGAAATAAATGACTTCAACAGAAAAGTTCATATAGAGCAAGCCCACAGCTAACATTATACTCAACAGGAAAATCTTAAATCTTTTCCTCTAAGAACAGGAAATAGGCAGGATGCCCAATCTCACCATTCATCAACCTAGTAGTGGAAGTTCTAACCAGAGAATTAGGCAAGATCAAGAAGTAAAAATCATCCAGACGGTAAAGGAAGAAGAAAATTCTCCCTGTTTACAAACGGCATAATCTTCTACCTTCTATACAGAAAACTCCCAAAACTCCATAAAAAACCTGGTAAAACTAATAAACAAATTCAGTAAAGTTGCAGGATAGAAAATCAATGAGTAAAATTTAGTTGCATTTCTACACACTAACAATGAATTATCTGAAATGGAAATTAGGAAAAGAACCACATTTACAATAGCATCAAAAACAACAAAATAATTATGAATAAAGTAAGTAGGTGGAAGACCTGTACGTTGAAATCTATAAAACACTGATGAAAGAAATTGAAAGAGACACAAACAAATAAAGAGATATTCCACATTCATGGATTGGCAGACGTAATGTTGTTAAAACGGTCATACTACCCAAAGCTATCTACAGATTCTATGCCATCTCTATTAAAATCTTAATGACATTCTTCACAGAAATAGAAAACAAAATCCAAAGTTTATACGGAGCCACAATAAAACACCAGAAAGTCAAACCACTCTAGAGTAAAAATAATGAAACTGGAGGCATCACACTTCCTGATTTCAAAATATATTAGAGGGCTTTGTTAATTAAAACCATATAGGATACACAATAGGGAGAGAATAGTCTCTTTAACAAATGACGTTAGGAAAACTGGATACGCACATGCAAAAGAATGAATTTGGACCCTTAACTTACATCACAGACAAAAAATTCAACTGAAAATGAATTAAAGACTTAAGTGTAAAACCTCAAATTATAAATCTACAAGAAGAAAACACAGCGAAAAAGCATTATGACATTAATCTTAGCAATGATTTTATGCACATGAAACCAAAAGTGCAGGCAACAAAAGCAAAATAAACAATTGGGACATCTTTAAACTAAAAGCTTCTGCATTGCAGAGGAAATTATCAACAGAGTGAAAAGGCAACCTAAAGAATAGGAAAAATTATTTGCAAACAATATATCTGATAAGGGTTTAATTTCCAAAACATATAAGGAACTCCTACAACTCAACAGCGAAAAAAAAGCTAATCACCCAATTTTTAAAATGGGTTAAAGACTTTTAACAGACGTTTCTCCAAATAAGACATACAAATGGCCAACAGGTTTATGAAAAGATGCTCAAAGTCACTAATCGTCAGAGAAATGCAAATCAAAACCACAATGAGATATTGTCTCAACCTGTCAGGATAGCTATCATCAAAAAGACAAAAAATACTGGTGAAGACGTGGGGATGTCGCCACCCTCCTACACCATTGCTAGGAATGCCAAATGGTGCAGCTGCCATGGAACACATTATGGTCATTCCTCAAAAAGAAAATGAAAATATAAACTACCATCAGAGTGAACAGGCAACCTACAGAATGGGAAAAAATTTTTGCAATCTACTCATCTGACAAAGGGCTAATATTCAGAACCTATAAAGAACTCAATCAAATTTACAAGAAAAAAAACAAATAACCCCATCAAAAAGTGGGCAAAGGATATGAACAGACATTTCTCAAAAGAAGACATTCATACAGCCAACAGACACATGAAAAAATGCTCATCATCACTCACCATCAGAGAAATGCAAATCAACACCACAATGAGATACCATCTCACACCAGTTAGAATGGCAATCATTAAAAAATCAGGAAACAACAGGTTCTGGAGAGGATGTGGAGAAATAGAAACACTTTTACACTGTCGGTGGGACTGTAAACTAGTTCAACCACTGTGGAAAACAGTGTGGCGATTCCTCAAGGATCTAGAACTAGAAATACCATTTGACCCAGCCATCCCATTACTGGGGATATACCCAAAGGATTATAAGTCATGCTGCTATAAAGACACATGCACATGTATATTTATTGCAGCACTATTCACAATAGCAAAGACTTGGAATCAACCCAAATGTCCATCAGTGACAGACTGGATTAAGAAAATGTGGCACATATACACCATCAACACTATGCAGCCATAAAAAGGGATGAGTTTGTATCCTTTATAGGGACATGGATGCAGCTGGAAACCATCATTCTCAGCAAACTATCACAAGAACAGAAAACCAAATACCGCATGTTCTCACTCGTAGGTGGGAATTGAACAATGAGATCACCTGGACACAGGAAGGGGAACATCACACACCGGGTCCTATTGTGGGTTGGGGGGAGTGGGGAGGGATAGCATTAGGAGATATACCTAATGTAAATGACGAGTTAATGGGTGCAGCACACCAACATGGCACAAGTATACATATGTAACAAACCTGCACGTTGTGCACATGTACCCTAGAATTTAAAGTATAAAAAAAAAAAAAAGAATTCGTATGCAGTGCTGACATGTAAACTCAAGGATATATAATGTTTACTATTGAAACCGTTTACTAAAGAAAATAAGAGACATGGTTAGCTGGATAATCAAGCAAGTATTCAAAATAAAATAAATTTAATAATGCTCAGATCTCTATCATAAATCATTCATTTCCTCTGATGTTCTTTCTTTCTCTCCATTATATGTAAATAGACAGGACTATTCCTGCAAAACTCTTTTACTACACAGTCTGTATTTATGCATCTAAATGTTATTCTTCATGGCTACGTTTATATAGACATCAAGGTCATATAAATTTGATTTTGATAATAGTATATATCCAAAACTATGATAAGTGATACTTCACTAATTATTAGTCCGTTTGTTATAACTGAACTATGTGTTACTGGTTTCATTGTAAGGTTAAGCCCTCCAGCATAAAATTTCATTACTTCTTATGTGGGAGAAAATAGTTTGGTCTACTCTATTGTCTTGATATATTCTGCTATTTCTAATTCAAATGCATGAAAAATGTTTCTTCACATTACACTACAATATGATTATCATCCATAAGTAATGATTTACAGTAAAAGGCAATCAAGAAAAATCATGTTTAGAAGATGGAACAATAAATATACATAAGTTTTTGAATAAAAAAATAAGTGCAATATGATTTAGCAATTTAATTTTTAGTTATTTCTCTAAAAGAACTGAAATCAGAATGTTGAAGAGGCATTAGTACTCCCATGTTCACTGCAGCACTAATCATGACAGTCCAGATGCAGTAATAACCTAAATGTCCATGGACAATTGAGAAAATATAAGATATATGTGTGTGTGTGTGTGTGTGTGTGTACACATATAGACATATACATTAGAATACTCCATGCATGTGCATACACATGGAATATACACACATGCTTGGAATATTATTCAGCCTTCAAAACTAGAAAATTCTGTAATCTGTGACAACATGTATAAATTCTGTGAACATTATGCTAAGGAAAATAAGCCAGGAATATGAAGACAGATTCTGCATGATTTCACTTACAGGAGATATTTAAAATAGTCAAACGCATAAAATCAGAGTGGAATGAATAGTGGTTGCCAGCAGCAGGGAGTAGGAGAGATGGAGAGTTGGGAGTTGTTAATAAACATACAGAAAGTCATGCAAAATGAATAAATTCTAAAAGTCAGCTAAACAACATTGTACCTATAGTTAACAAAATTATTTTGTGCTTAAAAATTTAACAGGATATATCTCATGTTGGGGACTTACCACAATAAAATAAATTTTGAAAAAATGCAGTATGTTCTAATTGGTTCATCTACTCTAACAAATGTACCACACTAATGCCAGATGCTAAAAATAGAAAACAAACGTATGTGTGGGGGAGTTGGAGTATATAATAACTCTCTGTACTTTCTGTTCATATTTTCTGTAAACCTAAAACTGCTCTAAAAATAAAGTCTCAACACAACAAAATATAAAACTGGAGGGCTTATTCAAATACAGGTTACTAGGCTTCATCCTCAGAATTTCTGAATCAGTTGTTTCTGGGTAAGACTTCACAAGCTGTATTTCTAACAAGTTTCAAGGTGATTTTAATGTTGCTGACTCTGGAATGGCATTTTGGATCTCATGCTTTAGACAAATTTAATTCACTGAAAATTTTAAAGTAGCACTTTGACAATAAGAGAAAACTTTAGGGAGATAAATATGGCCACAGCATGCAATATAAATAGTGGGGTTTAATACTACAAGCTGAAAGTTAAATTTAAATATAATTGGTGAAATTAAGAAAAAATTAATTGGTATTAAGAAAAGATAGTACAGTGGTCTACTCAATGGCATTGAACCAATCATTTGGATGTAGGAGTAAAGGAAATGGAAGGAAAAAGTTAAGTAGGTTTCAGAGTGGGCATATCTGGGAGAATAATCCTGCCATAAATTGTAATAGGGAAGATATATAGAGAAACAACTGAAGATGAAATAGTATGGATTTAATTTTTATGTGTATAAGAGGGAAAATACACATCTGCTAGTTTTTAACTTTTAATTGTAATCACTCACTAGAGATAGCTTTTTCCTTATATAAATAAATTATTGTCTTTTCAAAAATTTACATTTACTTTCCCTTTTAAAACTTTTAAAAGAATTAAAGCAGAAAGATTTAATTCTAGAAATTAGAATTAAATTTTCTAGGCATGTCTAAACCTAGAAAATAAATCTCATATTCCAGGACTTAACTAAGGCAAGTACCCATCCATCCAAGTATTAAATATCATAAAGGATTCAAAGTCTAAAACATTATTGGGGGTTTCTCTTCCAAATAATTTCCTTGACTATTTTTTTATAAAGTCATACTGGACCTTTCTGATAGATGTAAAGAAAGCATTGTTGTTTAAATGCTTTATCTATGCTGGCTCATTTCCCCAAAAATTGACTGCAAAATCCTACATGGCTTCTTTGGCAAGGACTATATTTAATTTTTTATTTGGTGTTATTCTTGTTAAATCTGGCACAGTGCAGTGCTATGAACATAACTGCATCAGTATATATGGTTGGTTAAAATGAAAATGATTAACAAGAACAGTCAGGAATCTCTTCTTAATAGTTATCTAGTGCTTAAAAACTGACACTAAACTTGACCTTCTATATTGCTCAATTTCTCTAACTCATTTTCTTTAAATAGTTGTATTTTCTCCCCCTTTTCATGATACGAACTCTGCTCTGTTTCTACCAGTTTCTATAAATTATCTATACAACATGGAAATCAGTACAAAACTGTGTCTTAATGAAGGTCTGATTAATGTCCAGTGAGGGTTACAGATGTGCACCTATGTTAATAATTCAATTGAACTATCATTTTATGTTTTGCCTAAGTGATTCAGATTAGCTCTTTTTCTAATAATGAAAATCTGGCCTGTATTTACCTGAGGTCTATATATATGAGATTACCATTGATGCTCAGTAATTTTCTCCCAGAAAAACAACCACCACCATGCATCTAAACAAATTTATTTGGAAGTGAATCTAATATTTCACAATTGTCTTGAGTGCTATAATATTCAATATAGGTTTACAGAAATTACCTTAATTTGACAATTGCAGCTACCTGCATAGTAAGAAAGAATGGATACTCCTATTTTCATCACTTAGAGGAAACTGAAGGGCCACAAAATTTATTGTTTACCCAATTTCTTAAAACTAGTGATGGCTGTAAAACCAAAACTCCATGTGCCAGTACTCTTTGTGGCCTACTGTGCTGTCTCCACACATTAGGTTGTAATACAGGACTGTTAAATGTAGTAAAATGTTGGTAAAGGCTGGCTGCTTGTTTATGTCATTAAAGTTACTGAGTGTTGATCGGGTCAATTTGATTTATGTCTCACTTTAGTTTGTGTGCCTAAGGACTACCGTAATGATTAATCACAAGGATCAAGAACATGTTACTTTATTTTTGGTAAAATGCATTACACACAGTTTGTAATTCTTAAGACCTAGATCACTTTTCATGTCTCAAATGTCCTTACTTTCAGTTTTAATCACTTCACTTAAAGCTTTACCTACCTTGTGATATTTTAAAAATCACCAGTCCTGGGTACATTTATTTTTCTAATTAATTTATTAGAAATTTTAAAAATTGTTATTAGAATTTTTTAAATCTACCACCATGGGATCCCCTTTTTAAATTTTCCACAAAAATATAAATTTCTGGCCAGGCATGGTGGCTCACACCTGTAATACCAGCACTTTGGGAGGCCAAGGCAGGAGGATCACGAGG
Source organism: Trachypithecus francoisi (assembly GCF_009764315.1). Lineage (NCBI taxonomy): Eukaryota > Metazoa > Chordata > Mammalia > Primates > Cercopithecidae > Trachypithecus > Trachypithecus francoisi. Next base: position 104,035,712 of record NW_022681471.1, read on the forward strand.
TCAAGAGATCGAGACCATCCTGGCCAACATAGTGAAACCCCATCTCTACTAAAAATACAACAATTAGCCGGGCATGGTGGTACATACCTGTAATCCCAGCTACTCAGGAGGCGGAGGCAGGAGAATCCCTTGAACCAGGGAGTTGGAGGTTTCAGTGAGCCAAGATCATGCCACAACACTCTAGCCTGGTGACACAGTGAGACTCTGTCTCAAAAAAAAAAAAAAAAAAAAAAAAAAAAAAATATATATATATATATACACACACATATATATATATATTTCTGACATCAGTGTCACACATAGCTCTACTATGTATTTTTTGTGATTGCCCATAACTTCTTTTATTGCCCACTAAAATGTATAAATGGATTAACATGAGAGTGATATCAAATTAAAATTCTATAGAATGGATGCAATCAACATATAATGCTAAGGGACTTGGATTTGCTGAATTCACTGCATTTGCCACATTTAGCCTCTGGAGCTGTTTATTGCCAGTATTGATGAGCCTTAAGCCAATTATAGAGAAAAATAAGGGAGACTTAGTACCCCTTTCCTATTTTTCTAATATATAAAATAATATGCAATCCCCTCTGACTTTTGAAATATGACATCAATATTTTGTGCTCTGAGCTTCATTCTCCAACATTGTACTAGAAAGATTAGTACGATGTGTACGTTCACAGAAAATCAACCATACTCAATGATACAAGTGGCTGGGCCAGAAGCACTCAGTCCAAAAACCTGTACATAAAAGTCATTAGTGTGCTATAGCATAAAAATGCTAAACACATTAACATGATAAAGTAGGTACAGATAGTTATTTCTTATTTTTCTCCTATGAGAAGATAACAGACATTCCTTAGATGCTATCATACATCCTAAGGAGTTAAACTGAGAAATACATACATGACCACAAAGTTAAGTGTGTGTGTGTGGGGGGGGGGGGGGGGTATCAATAACTTGTTCATTTAAAGGTGTTAAATTTTCTATATGATGAAGGATCATAAAAAAACTCATTATGGTCAAGACAAGTATTCTGGGACATCTAGGGATAGTAAATGTATCCACTTCATTTTAATGGTAAGAATATGGGCATTTTACCAGTAATTATGTATCATTTATACAACCACCTTAGTCTGGTATTGAATCTAGATCTCTCATTTGTTAACATTTTCTTATACAGGAAGACAATAAAAGGAGAGGCTCATCAAAATGCAAGAGTTCAGAACACAACTAGTTTGGAATCACTGAGGTTCTAAAGTTTAGCGTCCACAGAATATTTATGGAATTTAGATAACAGCTGTCTTCCTCAGCTGCCAGTGTATAATGACTTGGAATGAACAGGTATAAGTTTCCTGGAAGAGAAGATGCTTCTGAGATTCACTAAAGTATGTCTTTGACTAAGAAAAATATTGCTGGAAAATACATTAAAAAATAAAAAGCTATGGACAAATAAAGCTACATTGTGGTAATTCATAATTGAATTGCTTAATTTGAAGAAATCAGTGTGAAATAACAGACATCTCTAATTTTTATCTTGGCATGTACAAATGGTTACATTCTGGTCAATGGTTTCTGTGTGTTTGGGGACTTTTGATTAGAATGAAGAATGGCATATGTCTAACATATCTACTCTTTTGGACAAGAAACTTATCTCCCCTGCTTCTTCTTTCACCCTTATGCTGAATTTGATATTTCTTTTTTTCCCTCTTCCTCTCCTCTCCTCTCCTCTCTTCTCCTCTTCTCTCCCCTCACCTCCCCTCCCCTCCTTCCTCCCCGCTTCCCTGTTTCCTTCCCTTTTCCCTTCCCTTCCTTTCCATCCATCCATAACTGAGAATAGGCTACATTTTGCTGCAATAAATAATAAACACTGAAATCTCAGTGGTGTAATAAACATAAATTTAATTTTTCCTCATGGCACATGCCAATATGGGTTGGGTTGTTAATCTGGGTGGTATCGGTACTCAGTGTGGTGATTTATGAATCCCTGTTCCTTTTATAAAGTGACTAAACAGTTTAAAACACATGACCTCCAAGATTGCCAAGGTACAGGGAAAAAAGAAGATAGATAAATTGTACGGGCAGTTTTATGGCCATACTTCAGAGTGACACTTGACCTTAACTGAGCTGTGACAGAGGTTGGGAAATACGGTCTTATCAAGAAGATGAAACAAATACAATTTGGTGCAAACATACCATTTTCTGTAACACCGTATCTATTTATCCACAGATTTGCTTTGTTTCTCTATATTATTTTGGCTCTATCAAACTAGCCAGTAGTATATATTGTCTTTCCCGCTAACTTGTTACCATGAGGTGAAAATTAGTAACAAAGAGCTTAGCACTTTGTAGATGTATGTTTGAATGCCTGTATGAAAATTATAGAATAAATATAAACATCTCAAATTCATTCTCATTCTAATCTTATATCTTCTGTGATTCCTAATTTGTGCTCTAGTCCCTGTTTTAATATTAAGGTATGAATTAATCACTAGGACATGGAAATATCACTTTTAATATCTATGATCAAAGGTATCAGGACAAATAGAGATCATAATTCTCCTTTAATTATGTTTCACTAATAATCCATAAAGAAAACTTCTAACCATGTTCTATTACTCAGTAATCACCTACTTATCCCACACTTAAACATGTATCAAAACCAAGATATTAAACAGATTCCTTAGTGTTTGAGGTCTTGAGTGGGTCATGTCTTACTAGAGGAAAGGTTTATAGGATCTGATATGGTGAAGAAATAAATATAATAGTATGGGAACAAAATTAGTATAAAGTACATGTGTAAACTCCAATAAGTTTGATTTAGAAGTCATGTAAAGACTTATGTCCAGAGATTACATGGACATAAGTACTTGGAAAATTTTAAGTGTGTGCCAATATTGTCTTGATCATCAATATGACTAGAAAGAATGTATATGGTTGAAAGACAAAATGAGATAAAGAAGACTCAATTATGTCCAAAGATAAGCCAAGGACATGGGAAGAATCTGGACAAGTAAATTTTCTCAAAGAAGGTTAAGCAATATATGTTTAATTCCTGGTCACCATGGCTACTGCCTGGCATTATATTCATATTACAATGAGAAAATTCACATGCTGATGAGGTTAACAGTAAATAGGATGGTAGCCAATACTTTAGTCCCAACTTGGAGGGTTGTTTGGAGGAGGGTGAGACTTGAGGCACAGAAAACAATTGAAATCATAGGTGGATGGTCTTAAGCAAAAGGCAGTGTAGAAAGTCTGCATGCTCAGTATCTGTGTAAGTCCAGCAGAACTTTCTTTCTCTAATCTGGTAAAAGAAATTAAATTAAATTAAATGCGTTAAATGTCATATTCATCACAGATGCTCAATCTTTCTACCCAGCCGGACTTGCTGCATGGATATTATCCATATCAACTCCATTTTGAGATGTATCCTAAACAGACATTTTACTATATTCATCACCTACACAAGAGCCACATTAGGCTACATCGTCATCTTCACTGACCTGGACTACTGCAGAAATCGGAAGTTGTCTCTCTTCTTATGGCCTGACCCTCCCACACTCTTTTCTCTCTCCATCACCCAGAGAGCATCTTTTAAAAGTTAAATCACGACATGGTACTTCCCTATTTAAAACTCTACAATGATTTATCTTTTCATTGTGAATAAAATTAAAAGCCTTTTTCTATCTTAAAAGCTTCTACATGGTTCAACACCCTGTAACCTACCTGAAGATACTCTCTGCTTCTTTCACTGTATTCACACCATTCTGGCCTAGTTGTGGTCTTCCTCAGACATACCAAAAATTTGCTTCTCTTTAGATCTCATTTTACTTGTAATGTTCTTTCCTCAGATACTCACATAACTTACATTCTCATTTTATTATGGACTCTGATTAAATAACATCAAATAAGTCACTTATGGACACATTATATAAAATAGTAACTCACCCCTGGTACTCTCCAATGTGTTGTTATCCTGTTTTATTTTGCTTTATCTTTTCAATAATCACCAATTGATACATTGCACATATTTTATTACATTCTTATTGGATTTTACTGTGTAGAATATAAATTCTATGAAAACAGGAAAGTTCGTGTTTTATTTACCATTACATTCTTATGGTCCCAAACAGATACAGCACATATAAAACATTCATAAATATCTATTGTATAAATAAATGAATGTAAAACTTAATAAACAATGGGAGAGGCAAAGCTTATTTTCCTGAAGTCATGGTGTTTAAATTATTTATTGTAACATAACAAACCACACCAAAACTCGGTGTATTAAAACAATCATTTTTTAATCTCATAAGTTTGTGTGTCAAAAATTCAAACAGAACCAATGGTGTCTACACAAGTCTCTAAATAATATTTAGAAGACAGACAAACTGCTCTACTAAAATGGCTTCATTCATATATCTATTGCCTTGACATAGATGACTAGATAGCTGGGCTCAGTGGATTCTGAATTCTGTCAGCTGAAACACATAGATATGGCCTATCCAGCAAGATAATGTCTGGGTATTCAGACTTCCCATATGGTGGCTACAGGCTCCTAGAGAAAGTGCTCCAGTAAATAAGAACAAAGCTGTATGGTCTTTTACAAGCTAGCTTCAGAAGGAATATAGCATCACTTTGTACATACTACATGGTTGAAGCTTCGCAAATCAACCCCGATTTAATATTAGGGTATGCACACATCCAATTTCTCACTAAAATTGGTAAAAAATAATTTGTGGCCATGTTTAAAAACCATTACAGATGGTTTCTGTAAATTGACTTAGACTAGGAGCAGTCTTTGTCATTTGATGCTTCAAGAGATTGGACTTTTCAAAAGTAGATAAAACTAGGTGGTCAGAAATGTACAAAAGTAAAATAATTTGCCACTGAGTTCTGAACTATCTCCTGAACTTTACATTTTCTGTGTGCCAATCTGTCCTATATCCTTAACCAATAAACTGACCTGGGCCATGTTAGAGGTATGGAGTGGTCTGGGGGAGTGTTAAATGGCAGGAAGCCTTACTAACGTTTCTAAGTCCAAGAAATACATTATCATGCAGATTACCAGAGCAGTGCTATATTAGAGATTATGGGGTTGCTTTTAATAAGGTAGTACATTTTAAAACTTTGCTGTTGCATTTATTAGCACAACCATCATTATCAAAACCATCATTGGTGAACATTTAGCTGTGAGGAACTCTTATATAGATGAGAGGTCAGTGGTAAGATTTGCCAATCAAATTCCCACTCAAATGTTAATAAGAAGTCAGAGTACCATAAAAAACAAAATAAACTAATTTTAATTTTAATCTGTATATGATAATAATTCATCAAAACTTACTTCTGACCACCATCAATATTTTCCCCAGTATAGTTTTAATAAATAGTTGTATATTTTGATTTTAAATACTCTAAATATTGAGAGTATTTACATAATGTAATATTAGTATGATTTACGTATTGTGAATATACATAAGAGCTTAGGAGAATATTGATAACTTTATGTAAAATAAAGTCTCATAATCATTAAAATATAAGCCATAATTAAAATATGTAATAATATATAAACTTGAGGTAGCTTCTAGTTCCAGCTTTGCCACTGAATTGGGGCTCTTCAACTCACTTTACTTTTTTGCCAAATCTTGTCATCTTTAAGTGGAAATAATAATCTTTAGTGTCAAAATCCCCAGGGCAAAACATTTCATAGCATTGTGCCATGTATATACAGCAGTTCAATAAATATTTCATGATGTTAAAGTGTGTTAAGTTTTTTGGAAAAATGTACTAATGATAAATTTCCACTGTTGGTATCACCTTCAAGAGGACATTTAATATCTAATCTGAGAGAGTACATCAAGATAGCTGACTAGAGGCATTTTGTACTCACCTCCTCCACTAAGAATAAACGAAATAGTGAGCAGATAATCACATTTTGCCTAGCTCATTCAAGACAGAACTCTAGAATTCAACAGAAAAGTGTCAAGAAATACCTAAAGCAAGGAAGGAAGAAGTGAGGCAGTCTACTCTGTTGGGACTGGCTAGAAGTGAAGAGAGACTCCTCAAAACAGGGAAAGGGGAAGTGAGAGACTATCAGTAGCCTACATTCTCTTCTGGCTGCTTACAATCCTAGCCCTAAGAGAGCCCCTCAACCCTTGTGGGTCCTGAAACTAACATAGGGAGTTGCCAGGAGATTGTGCGATGGTACTGTTCCAGGGATGGAGCTAATGCTGGGTCCTACGCATTCCCTGCGTCATAAACAGGTACAGAAAGGCTCGATTTTAGAGCCCCATCCCCAACATACTGCACACTATCCAGGAGCCCAGAGGCACTGGGGCTGAGGCATAAGAGAAGTGTGGGCTGGTGCTCCCAGGGCTGAGGTGTGAAGTATAGGATACCACAACCAGTGCTGAAGTGTGATTGAGGTGTGGGCTACTGCATTTGGGGCTGAGGCACAAAACAGTCAGTGTACTGTAGCAAAGTGTACGGCATGAGCAGTGCCAGGGCTGAGTTGTGAACGGCGCATGCTTTTTACCTCCTGGCAGCACTGCCTAGCCCAGCAGCAGGGCAGAAATGTGGCTACCGCTGCCCCCAACATGAGCATTCCATCAGTGGTATTGCCCTGCCCCTGCCTATCATGACTGGTGCCTGCACACTCCCCTGATGAGGGGCATGAGGACAAGACTGGCTGACCCAGCTTCATCCCCACTCTTGGTCAGGGCACAGAATCCAGGGGCCAGAGGACTGTCCTACCAGCCTACCACCATTGACACCGAAACACTCCTCTGGGGGCCTAAGGTAAGACTTATCTACCCAGCTATTAACATCTTAACTGGCAGCTACCTGCATGTACTACCTGAAGGTCTGGGCAGTAGTCCAGCCAACCCATTGCAACAACTGTTAACATCAGCACACACCGTTTGGCACCCAGAGGATCACTCCACAACTGCCACTGCCATTTTCCATGTCATGCCAGCTATACAGGGACCTGAGAATCTTCACACCCACCTGGGTCATCCCTGCCAGTATCAGCATCCAAGTAAGCCACCTAGAGGCTGATCCACTTGGATCTGCTAGCAATGGTGCCAGTGGATGGCACTTTGGGCCTCAAATGGCCTAAACTGGCTTACCTGATGTCACAGCCCCAGGGAAGCTTAACCACAGCCTCCACAAATAACTGTACTTAAGTCACCAAAGAAATAACAGATACCACTGATACTATTCACAGCTGAAGAAATCATAAAGAAAATACATGCTATTGCATATACTCAGAATCAAAATCAAATTGCCTTACCCAGCCAACACAACATATATATCTTCAAGAGAATGTTTCTCCATACAAAAGCAAATACAAAAAATTAGAAAAACTGACTGTTACACCAGATACACAGACATCAAGATAAGAATACATGAAACATGAAAAAGCAAATAAAATAACATTTCCAAAGGAAAACAGTTATTCTTTAGCAACATTTACCATTCAAAAAGAAATTTATGAAATTCTGGAAAATAATTCAAGTATTGATTCTAAATAGGCTCATTGAGATGCAAGAGAATTCTGAGAGACAACACAATCATAAAAGTAATACAGGATATGAAGGAGATATGAATAACTTACCAAAGAGGTAGCTTTCTAAGAAAAAAAAAGAACCAAACAGACATTCTAGAACTGAAGAATTCATTGAATGAAATACAAACTATATTATATAGCTTCAACAATAGACTAGATGTGTGGGCTACTGCAGGAGAAATAATCTTATAACTTACAGAGATGTTTTGAAATAATCCAGTTAGATAAAAATTAATATAAAATCATAAAAATAATAAGCAAAGGCTTCATGTCATAAAGGACACCGTTAAGTGATCAAATATACAAATTATTGGTGCCCTATAAGGCAAAGAGAGAGCAAAAGAGTTAAAATAAATGTTTAACAAAATAACAGATGGAAACATCCCAAGGTTAGTGAGAGATTTAGAAATCCAGATACTGGAGCATCTGAGATTCTCAAACATACAATGCAAAAAGGCATTCTGCATGGCACATTTTATAGTCAAATTGAAGTCAAAGACAAAGACAATATTCTAAAAACATCAAGAGAAAGGCATCTAGACATCTGTACCTATATGGGTACACCCCATCAGACTAACAGCAGATTTCTCAGCAGAAACCTTATAGGCCAGGAAAGAATTAGATGATATATTCAAAGCACTGAAAGAAAACAATTGTTAGCCAAGGGTATTAAATCCAGCAAAATTATCCTTTATAAATGAAAGAGAAACAAAGTCTTTCCCAGACAAGAAAAGTTGAGGGAGTTGATCACCACTAGGGTGGACCTACAAGAAATGCTAAAGGGAGTCTTAAACATGGAAAAGAAAGGAAGACATTTACTATAATGAGAACACATGAAAATATAAAATTGATTAGTAAATCAAACATACATAAGGAAGAGAAGGACTCAATCAGTACCAGTACATAAAACCACCAAACTACAACAATAATCAATAAGAGAGGAAGAAAGGAACAAAAAATAGATAAAACAATCAGAAAGCAATTAACATTGTTACAGGAACAAAACCTCACCTATCATAATAACCTTGGCTGTAAATGGATTATATTTTCTACTTAAAACAAATAGGCTTGTTGATTGGTTCCAAAAATGTATTGAAAAACACAAAAACATCATCCAACTATATAGTATGCATAAAAAATATACTTTACAAGTAAAGGCATATATAAACTGAAAGTAAAGGGATGGAAAAGATCTTCCATGCAAATAGAAACCAAATGTGAGCAGGAGTAGCTATAATTATGTCAGAAGAAATAGACTTCAAGACAAAAACATTTTTTAAAAAGACAATACTATATGACAACAGCAAATTATCTGAAGAAGAAATAAAAAGTAATCCCATTTACAATAGCTACAAATAAAATAAAATATCTAGGAATAAACTTAATGAAAGGAAAGAAATATTTCTATAATGAAAACTATAAAACACTGATTCAAGAAATCAAAGAGGACACAAAAAATAAAGATATTCCATTTTCACGAATTAGAAAATACAGTATTGTTAAAATGTACATACTACCCAAAGCAATGTACAGATTCAATGCAATCCCTATCAAAATACCGGATGTGGTGCCACATGCCTGTAATCTCAGCACTTTGGGAGGCTAAAGCAGGTAGATCACCTGAGGTCAGGAGTTTGAGACCAGCCTGGCCAACATGGCAAAACCCTGTCTCCATTAAAAATACAAAAATTAGCCAGGTATGGTGGCAGGTGCCTGTAATCCCAGCTACACGAGAGGCTGAGGCAGGAGAATGCTTAAACTCGAGGGATGGAGGTTGCAATGAGCCAAAATTGCACCACTGCACTCCAGCCTGGTGACAGAGTGAGATTCCATCTCAAAAGAAGAAGAAGAAAAAAATACCAGCGATGTTCTTCACAGAAATAGAATTTTTTTTTTTTTTTTTTTTTTTTTTTTTTTTTTTAGATGGAGAGATGGCGTCTTGCTCTGTCACCCAGGCTGGAGTGCAGTGACACGATCTTGGCTCACTGCAACCTCTGCCTCCTGGGTTCAAGTGATTCTCCTGCCTCAGCCTCCCACATAGCTGGGACTACAGATGCGTGACCATGCCCAGCTAATTATTGTATTTTAAGTAGAAACAGGGTTTCACCATGTTGGTCAGGATGGTCTCGAACTCTTGACCTTGTGATCCGCTCGCCTCGGCCTCCCAAAATGCTGGGATTACAGGCATGAGCCACTGTGCCCGGCCAAAGAAACAATCTTAAAACTTACATGAAACCACAGAAGACCCAGAATAGCCAAAGCTATCCAGAGCACAAAGAATAAAACTAGAAAAATCACATTACCTGATTTAAATTATACTATAGAGGTATAGTAAACAAAATAGCATGGCACAGCCACAAAAACAGACACATAGACCAATGGAACAAAATTTAAATCCCATAAATAAAAACATACGTACATAGTGAACACATTTTTGACAAAGGTGGTATGACATATATTGGGGAAAGGACAGTCTTCAGTAAATGGTACTTGGGAAACTGGATAGCCATATGCAGAAGAACAGAACTAGCCCACTAGCTTTCTCTCCATATAAAAATCAAATAAAAATTGATTAAAAACTTAAATCTAAGACCTCAAATTGTGAAACTACTAAAAGAAAACATTGGGTAAAATCTCCAGGACTTTGGTCTGGGGAAAGATTCATTGAGTAATACCCCAAAACAACAGGCAACCAAAGCAAAAAGGTATAATAAGATCACATCAACTTAAAAGGCTTCTGCACAGTGAAGGAAATAATTAACAAAGTGAAGAGCTAACGCACAGAATGGGAGAAAATATTTGCAAACAATCCATCTGAGAAGAGATTAATAACGAGAATATACAAGGAGCATGAACAGTTCTATAGAAAATATATAATAATGTGATTTAAAAATGGGCAAACGATGTGAATAGACATTTTTCAAAAGATGACATTTAGATGGCAAACAGGTATCAGAACAGGTGATAACACCACTGGTCATCAGATAATGCAAATCAAAACTACAATTGGATACTATCTCACTTTAGTTAAAATGGCTTATATCCAAAAAACAGGCAATAACAAATGCTGGTGAGTATGTGGAAAAAAGGGAACCCTTGTACTCTGTTGGTAAGAATGTAAATTAGTACAACCATTATGGACCAGTTTGGAGGTTTCTCAAAAACTTAAAATAGAATTGCCATATAATCCAGCAATCCCACTGCTAGGTATATATTCAAAAGAAAGGAAATCAGTATATAAAGACATATCTGCACTCCCACATTTATTGCAGCACTATTTATTGTAGCAGTATTCACTACAGGCAGGATTTGAAAGCAACCTGAGCCCATCAACAGATTAATGAATAAAGAACATATACATATTGTGTTACTATTCAGCCATAAAACAGAATTGAGAACTTGTCATTTGCAACAACATGTATGGAACTGGAGGACATTATGTTACATGAAATAAGCCAGGCTCAAAAAGACAAACAACACATGTTTTCACTCATTTATGGGAGCTAAAAATTAAAACAACTGAACCCATGAAGATAGAGGTAGAATGATGGTTATGAGTTTGGGCAGGGTAATGTGAGTGGGGGGAAGCAGAGATTGTTCATGGGTAAAAAAAATATAGTTTGACAGAATGAATAAGATCTAGTATTTGATTGCACAACAAAGTAACTACAGTTGCCAATCATTTATTGTACAATTTAAAGTAATTACAAGAGTATTATTGGATTGTTTGTAACAGAAAGGATAAATAATTGAAGTGATGGATACCCCTTTTACTAGGATGTGATAATTACACAGTATTGCCTGTATGAAAATATCCCATATACCCCAATACTATATATACACATATAGCATATATCCACAAAAAAGTATTAATCCTGGAACAGGATATATTACCCAATAATGGAGCACCCAGATTCATAATTCAAATATTACTACATCTTTAGCAAGAGATAGATTTCGATGCAATAATAGTGTGGGACTTCAACACCACAATCTCAGCATGAGGCAGATAATCTACACAGAAAATCAACAAGAAAAATGAGATTTGAACTGGGCTTTTGACCAAATGAAACTACAAAGCACTTATAGAACATTAAACCCAATGACTGTAGGATATGCATTCTTCTACAGTCCATGCAACATTCTCCAGGATAAACTCTACATTAGGCCACAAATAAAGACTCAAAAATACTTCCAATCCAGTACTTTCTCAGAAAACAAAGAAATAAAAGTAGAAACAAAAAAGCAGAGGAATATTTTAAACTATACAAATACATACAAGTTAAACAACGTGCTCCTGAATGACCAATAGGTCAAGGAAAAAATTAAGACAAAAATAAAAATAGTTCTTGAAACAAATGAAAATGGAAAAACAATATACTAAAACCTGTGGATTACAGGGAAAAAAAGTACTTAGAGGAAAGTTTATCATAATAAAAGCCTACATCAGAAAGTAAAAAGATTTGAAATGATAATCTAATAATACTTCTCCAGGAACTAGAAAAGCAAGAACAAACTAAATCCCAATTTACCAGAGGAAAGGAAATAATAAATACCAGAACAGGACTAAACAAAATAGAGACTAAAAACATAAAAAGAATGAATGAAAGGAAAAGTTGATTCTTCAAAAAATAAAGAAAACTAATAACTCACTAACCAGACTAACAAAGACAAGAAAAGATCTAAATAACCAAAATCTGAAATGAAAAATGAGACATTTGGCCGGCGCGGTGGCTCAAGCCTGTAATCCCAGCACTTTGGGAGGCCGAGACGGGCGGATCACGAGGTCAGGAGATCGAGACCATCCTGACTAACATGGTGAAACCCCGTCTCTACTAAAAAAATACAAAAAATTAGCCGGGCGAGATGGCGGGCGCCTGTAGTCCCAGCTACTCGGGAGGCTGAGGCAGGAGAATGGCGTAAACCCGGGAGGCAGAGCTTGCAGTGAGCTGAGATCCGGCCACTGAACTCCAGCCTGGGCGACAGAGCGAGACTCCATCTCAAAAAAAAAAAAAAAAAAAAAAAAAGAAAAATGAGACATTTACCACTAATACCACAAAAATAAAAAGATTACCAGAGACTATTAGGGACAACTATATATTAACAAATGGAAAACCCAGAGGAAATAGATAAGTTCCCAAAAACATACAAACTATCAGAACTGAATATGGAAGAAATAGAAAACCTGAAGAGACCAACAATTAGTAGTGAGATGGAAGCAGTAATAAAAAGCCTTCCATTAAAAAAAAAAAAAAAAAAGCCCAGGTGTGGGTGGCTCCACTGCTGATTTCTATCAAATGAATGAAAACTAATATGAATCTTCCTAAAATTATTCCAAAAATGAAAGAGGGAGAAACTCTCCCTATCTCATTTTATGAGGCCAGCATTACCCTGATACTAAAACCAGATATGGACACACACAGAGTAGAAAACTACAGGGCAATATCCACGATGAACACAGATGCAAAAATCTTCAACAAAAGTCTAGCAAACTGAATCCAACAGCACTTCAAAAACATAATACACTATGATCAAGTAGTATTTATATCAGGGATGCAAAGATGGTTTAACATCTACCCATCAAGGAACATAATATATAACATCAAGAGAATGAAGGACAAAAACTATATGATCATTTCAATGGACACAGAAAAAGCTTTTGGGAAAATTCAATATCCCTTGATGACAAAAACTCTCAACAAACTAGGCATAAAAGGATTATATCTTCAATTAATTTGGCCATATATGACAAACACACAGTCAACAACACACTGAATAGGAGAAATGTGAAAGTCTTTTATTTAAGAACTGGAGCTAGAGAAGGATGCCAACTTTAACTGCTCCTATTTGGCATGGTAGAGGTCCCACCCCGTGCAAACAAGCAAGAAAAAAAAGAAACTCAAATTGTAAATGAGGAATTCAAATTGTTCATCTTTGTAGATGACATGATCTTATATATTTGGAAAAAATCAAAAGACTGCACCAAAAATCTGAGCTGATAAGCCAATTCAGTAGAGATGTAAAACACAAAATCAACATACAAAAATCAGAAGTGTTTCTGTAATGTAATAATAAATAGCCAAAAAAGAAATCAAGGAGACAGTTCCCTTTATAATAGTGACACACAGAATAAAACACCCAGGAATAAATTTAACCAAGAAAGAGAAAGCTCTCTACAAGCAAAACTGAAAAATGCTGATGAAAGAAATGGACAAGGATAAAAATAAATGTAAAGACTTATCTCACTCACAGATCAGAAGAATTAATTTCATTACAATAATTACACTGCCCAAAGCAACATACAGATTTAATTCAATTCCTATTAAAATAAAAATGTCATCTTTAAAAAAATGTTTTAAGCCCTAAAATTCATTAAAAAACAACAACAACAAAAAAGTCTGTGTAGGCAAAGCAATCTTTGGCCAAAAGAACATAAGCCGGAGGCATCACACTACCTGATGTAAAAATAGATTACAAGCCTATAGTAACCAAAACGTCACTGTATTGGTATAAAAATAAAAACATAGAACAATGAAAGCGAATACGGAACCCAGAAATAAATCCACCAACTTACAGCCAGCTGATTTTAGACAAAGGTGCCAAAAATTTCCTTTCCCACTAGGGAAAGAATACGCTCCTCAATAAATGGTGCTGGGAAAATTAGATATCCATATGTAGAAGAATGAAACTGGAACTCTCTGACATTATAAACAAAAATCAATGCAAGATAGATTAAGTTATTAAACTTAAGACCCAAAACTATTAAATTAAGAGATGGAAACATACATAAAATACTTCAGGACATTGGTCTAGGCAAACCGTTGGTCTAAGACCTCAAAAGCACAGACAACAAAAATAGACAAATAGGACTATACTAAAGTAAAACACTTCAGCACAGCAAAGAAAACAATGCAGAGAGTGAAGAAACAACCTACAGAACTGAAGAAAATATTTGCAATCTATTCATCCAAACTATTAAGACAGAATGGAAGAAAATATTTGCAAACCATTCATCAAACTATTAAGACACTAATATCTGGAATATATAAGGAACTCAAACAACTCAACAATAAATAAACCAATCATTCCACTAAAAGGTGGGCAGGGCCAGGCATGGTGGCTCACACCTGTAATCCCAGCACTTTGGGTGGCTGAGGCAGGCAGATCACCTGAGGTCAGGAGTTCAAGCCCAGCCTGGCCAACATAGTGAAACCCCATCTCTACTAAAAATTGAAAAAAAAAAAAAAATTAGCTAAACATAGTGGTGTGCGCCTGTAATCCCAGGTACTCGGGAGGCTGAGGCAGGAGAATATCTTGAACCCGGGAGACAGGGGTTGCAGTGAGCCAAGATCGTGCCACTGCACTCCACCCTAGGCCACAGAGTGAGACTCCATCTCAAATAATAATAATAATAATGATAATAAAGTGGGCAGAAGACATGAAAAAGCAATTGTCAAAGAAGACATACAAATGGCCAACAATTATATATTTAAAAATGCTCGGCCAGGTGCGCTGGCTCACGCCTGTCATCTCAGCACTTTGGGAGGCCAAAGTGGGCGGATCATGAGGTCAGGAGTTCGCGACCAGCCTGGCCAATATGATGAAGCTCCGTCTCTACTAAAAATACAAAAATTAGCTGTGCGTGGTGGTGTGCACCTGTACTCCCAGCTACTCAGGAGGCTGAGGCAGAAGAATCCCTTGAACCCAGGAGGCAGAGGTTGCATTGAGCCAAGGTCTTCCCACCGCACTCCAGCCTGGGCGACAGAGCAAGACTCTGTATCCAAAAAAAAAAAAAAAAAAAAAAAAAAAAAATGCTCATTATCACTAATCATTGGGGAAATAAATGTCAAAAGCACATGGAGGTATCATCTTACCCAAGTTAAAATGGCTACTACAAAGAACACCAATACCATGATGTTTTGGTTACTGTAGTCTTGTAGTATAATTTGAAGTCAGGTAATGTGATACCTAGATGGCAATCTAGGCAATACCATTCAGGACATAGGCACGGGTAAAGATTTCACGATGAAGATGCCAAAAGCAATTGCAACGAAAGTAAAAGTTGACAAATGCAATTAAACTAAACTAAGCTGCTGTACAGCAAAAGAAAGTATCAACAGAGTAAACAGACAATCCACAGAATGGGAGAAATTTTTTGTAAACTATGCATCTGACAAATGTCTAATATTCAATATTTATAAGGAACAAATTTACAAAACAACAACAACAATCACAATGAAAAGTGGGCAAATGATGTAAAAAGACACGTATCAAAAGAAGATATACGTGCAGCCAACAAACATGAAAAAAGCTCAACATCACTTATCACTAAAAAAATGCAAATCAAAATCGCAATGAGATACCATCTAACACCCATCACAATGGCTATTATTAAATAGTCAAAAAATAAGAGATGCTGGTGAGGTTGGGGAGAAAAAGGAACGCGTATACATTGTTGATGGGAATGTAAATTAATTCAGTCATTGTAGAAAGCAGTGTAGTGATACCTCAAAGACCTAAAGACAAATACTATTTGACCCAGCATTCCCACTGCTGGGTATATACCCAAAGGAATATAAATCCTTCTGTTATAAAGACACACACACACATATGTTCATTGCAGCACTATTCACAATAGCAAATACATGGCATCAACCCAAATGGCCATCAATGATAGACTAAAGGAAATGTGGTATATACACACGATTGAATAATGTGAAGCTATAAAAAAAGAATGAGATGATGTTTTTTGCAGGACATGAATGGATCTGGAGGCCATTACTCTCAGCAAACTAACGCAGGAACAGAAAACCAAACACTGCATCTTCTCACTTATAAGTGGGAATTAACTGAAGAGAACACATGGACACACTCTGGGGCCTTCCAGAGGGTAGAGGTTGGAAGGAGGGAGGGAGAGGATCAGGCTAAGGAGGTTGGATTGGTTGAGCCCAGGAGATTGAGACCAGTCTGGGCAACATAGCAAAATTCTGTCTCTGGAAAAAAAAAAAAAATATATATATATATATATATATATAAATTAGCCAGGCGTGGTTGTGCATACCTGTAGTCCCAGTTATTCAGGAGGCTGAGGTAGGAGGATCACCTGAGCCTGAAGAAGTCGAGTCTGCAGTAAACTGTGATTACTCTACTGCACCCCAGCTTGGCTGACAGTGAGATCCTTTATCATAAACAAACAAACACACATTCAAACAAACATTGAGTACGTATGAACACAAAAAAGGGAAAACAGATACCAGGGCCTACTTGAGGATGGAGGGTGGGAGGAGGATCAGGATTAAAAAAACTACCTATCTGGTACTATGCTTATTACCTAGGTGACAAAATAATCTATAAACCAACCCCTCTGGCATGTAGTTACCTATTTAACAAATCTGCAAATGTACCCTTGAACCTAAGAAGCAAGTTTTAAAAGAAGAAAAAAAATGATGCTGGGTATGATGAGTACAAAAGGGAACTCTTGTGCACTGTTGGTGGGAATGTAAGTTAATATGTCTACTATGGAAAACATTATAGAGATTTCTAAAAAAAATAAATAAATAAAATTACTGGATGATCCAGCAATCCCCCTACTGGGTGTCTCTCCAAAGAAAAGGAAATCAGTATGTCAACATGATACATGCATCCTCATGTTATAGCAGACTAGGGTGAGTGGAGTTAAGAACTATAGGGAGTGCTAAATATGGAAAGATCATTACCAGTCACTATAAAACACACTTAAGTACACAGATCAGTGATAATATAAAGCAGTCAAACAATTCTGTTTGTTAATAACTAGTTAACAAAATGACAGGATCAAATTTGCAAATATCCATATTAACCTTGAATGTCAATGGGCTAAATGCCCCGAATAAAAGACACAGAGTGGTAAGTTGAATAAAGAAGCAAAACCAATGGTATGCTGTCATTAAGAGATCCATCACACGCAATGACATTCATAGTCTCAAAGTAAGGGGATGAAGAAAAATCTACCAAACAAACCAAAAACATAAGAAGGCAGGGGTTGCTATTCTAATTTCACACACCCAAAAACAGACTTTAAATCAACAAAGATCAAAAAAGACAAAGAAGGGTACTACATAATGGTAAAGGTTGAATTCAGCATGACAACATGACTATACTAAATACATATGCACCCAACATAGGAGAACACAGATTCATAAAGCAAGTTCTTAGAGATCTATGAAGAGGCTTAGATAACCAAACAATATAAGTGGGAGATTTTAATACCCCACTGACAATATCAGACAGATCACTGACAAACAAAACTAGCAAAGATGTTTGAAGCCTTAATTCAGCACTTGAACAAATGGACCTAATAGACATGTACAGAACTCTCCACCTATAAAAAAACAGAACATACACTCTTATCTGCACATGATATATACTCTAAAATCAACCAATCAGGCATAAAACAATCCTCAGCAAATTTGAAAAATCCAAAATCATACCAACAATGCTCTCAGACCACAATGCAATAAAAATATAAATTAATGCTAAGAAAATCACTCAAAACCATACAATGACATGGAAATTAGACAATTTGTTCCCAAATGATTTCTGGGTAAATAATTAAGTTAAGGCAGAAATCAAGAAAGTATTTGAAACTAATGAGAAAAAAGATACAATATACCAGAACCTCTGGGACACATCCAGAGCAGTGTTAAGAGGGAAGTTTATAGCACTAAACACTCACATCTAAAAGTTAGAAAGATCTCAAATCAACAATTTAAAAGCACAATTAGAAAAACTACAGAAACAAGAGCAAAACAATCCCAAGGCTAGCATAAGACAAGAAATAACCAAAATCAGAAGTGAACTAAAAAAAAAAATTGAAATGTAAAAAACCATACAAAAGATAAATGAATTCAGTAGCTGGTTACTTGAAATAACTAATAAAATAGACCATTAGCTAGCCTAATAAAGAAAAATAGAGAGAAGATCCAAATAAAATCAGAAATGACAAAGCAAACAGTAACACCAACCCAACAGAAATATAAGAAAGCCTTAGAGACTACTGCAAACATCTCTATGTGCACAAGCTAGAAAACCTAGAAGAAACTCATAAACTTCTGGAAATATGCAAACTCCCAAGACTGAACCAGGAAGAGATTGAATACCAGAACAGATCAATTATGATTTCTTAAAAAGAATCAATTATAAAAAGCCTACCAACCAGAAAAGGCCCGGGACCAGAAAAACTTTTAGTCAAATTCTACGAGATGTATAAGGTAAAGCTGGTACCATTCCTATTGATACTATTCCAAAAAGTGAGAAAGAGGGACTCCTTGCCAACTCTTTCTGTGAGGCTAGCATCATCCTGATACCAAAACCTGGCAGAGGCACAACAGAGAAAGAAACTTCAGGCCAATATCCTTGATGAACATCAATGCAAAAATCCTCAACAAAATACTGGCAAACCGAATCCAGTAGCATATTAAAAAAACTAATCCACCAAGTACAAGAAAACTTTATCCCTGGGATGCAACGAAAGTTCAACATATGCAAATCAATAAAGGTGATTAACCATATAAAGTGAACTAAAAAGCAAACAAACAAAAACCCTGCATGATCATCTCAATAAATACAGAAAATACTTTGACAAAATTCAACATCTTTTCATGTTAAAAACCTTCAATAAACTAGGCACTGAAGGAACATACCTCAAAATAATAAGATCAATCTATGAAAAAATCCACAGTCAGTATCACATTGAATGATCAAAAGCTGGAAGCATTCCCCTTGAAAATCAGCAGAAGACAAGGACGCCATCCCTCACAAGGATGCCCTCTGTCGGAAGTCCTAGCCAGAGCAATTAGGCAAGAGAAAAAAATAAAAGGTATCCACATAGGAGGAGAGGAAGTCAAAATATCTCTATTTGTAGATGACATGTAGAAAACGCCATAGTCTCTGCCCAAAAACTGCTTGATCTGATAACTTTTGAAATTTTCAGAATATAAAATCAATGTACAAAAATCAGTAGCATTCCTATACATCAAGAAAACCCAACCTGAGAGCCAAATCAAGAATGCAATCCCATTCACAAAAGCCACAAAAGAATAAAATACCTAGAGATACAGCTAATCATGGAAGTGAAAATCTCCACACAGAGAATTACAAAATACTGCTCAAGGAAATCAGAAGTGACACAAACAAATGAGGAAACATTACATGGTCATAGAGAGGAAGAATCAATATTGTTAAAATGTCCATACCACCCAAAGCAATGTACAGATTTAATGGTATTCTTATAAAATTACCAATGACATTCTTCACAGAATTATTAAAAATACTATTTCAAATTTCACATGCAACCGAAAAAAGAGCCTGAATAGCCAAGGCAATCCTAAGCATAAAGAACAAAGCTGGAAGCATCACATTACCTGAATTCAAACTATATTACAAGGCTATGGTAACCAAAACTGCAATCAAATCCCTTCTCATCTCCTTGTCTTCCCCAATAAATAGATCAAATAAGGCTACATAGAATTCCATGAGTATAACCACCATATCACATAAAATGAACTTTAAATCCATATAGAGCCATTAATCATTTCTCAAAAGGAAACATGATCCCTGCCTATATAACCTTGGAAAAACCACAGCATCTGAAATCTCCCTGTTTCTGAGGAGGGTGTGGATCTCACATTTATAAAATTAAAATCTTTTTTCAAATGTTCATTTTATTTCCCAAATAGAACAACTAGGCTTCAATTCTTGTGACTGGAAAAACTTGATGCAGCTTTGAAATGGCAGTTTTTTCATCTTCTACTGAAAAAGGATTAAGAAAAGAACACCATACAATTTACAGCAGAATTTCACCCTGGAAAGTAGAGATATTAACTCTTTGCTGTTGTCTAAAAAATAATAGGGTTTAGGTTACATACGTGGTCTAAAATGTGCTTTTAATGAATCAGAAATTACAGATTTATTTTTTTTTTTAACATCCGCAGTTTAAGACAAAGGATTTTTGCAGTCCGTTTATGAGAGATCTTTTGAATTTGTTGGTTTGGCTCTCTATGGTCCCTTTGATCCACCTAGATCTACTGGGGACGGATTCAGGTATTTACAAGTAAGGTGCAGTAGGTGCTATTGAGGTAGATTAGTTAATGGTCTTCTGGGTTGTTGTCTATTGTTACCAACTCCTCTCACCAGTCACATTTACACTCTACTATTTTTAAACTCCTCTTGTATAACTTTTACAAATTACAACGTAAGAGGAAATTGCAGTAACCATAGATACACAGAAGGACATATACATTATTCATATGCACAGTTATTCAGCCCATTGATGGTGCATGTTTGGAATTAATATTTGAGATTTCCCTGATTAATCGTTCCTAATAGAGTGATAAATACACATTTTTACATGGGGATAAAAATTTAAAGAATTTCTGGAGTCAAAATAGTTATTACATCTTGATTCACCTATATCAAAATAACAATTTGAAAATAAAGTCCTTCAAAATTTCCTTGCAGCACAATGTGAATGACCCTTATCATGAGGTTATTTGAACAACAGTTAAGCACAGCTTTACAAGTTGCATAAATGATATCAATATAAATAATAACTGCTTGAATTTTTGCACATTGGAAAAATAAACTAGGTGTTTTCTTATTTTTATCTCAATATTTGATGTGTGGAGTTAACAAAAATTATTCCACTACTCCTCTGCAGAAAGCAACCATTACTGTATATAAGTTGTTTTTACAAATTATGTGTTATCATGCATTAGTTGATGATAAAATCAATTTAGTAATATACAGCCAGTATTTATAAAAATGAGATAGAATAAGATAAGACATAATAGAAGAGGAAACACTAGCATGCCCAACAAAGAAAAGGGTAATCATTGCTTCATGAGACTTTAATTCATTTTTCACATATGTGTGTAAGTTTGTGTGTTATATGTGTAAGCACAAATAAAATATATTTCCTATGGTAGGTGATAGTCAGAAACATTTGAAGGTATCTACAAGTTCATTATAGTATCCTGCAAAATCCCAAAGCATAGTATTATAATTAGTCTTTTATGAAAAAAATATCAATCATTCATTGATTTCCCATTTTAATTAGTAGCAATTTTCTGAATTAAAATGTTATCCCATTCATTTAATTTTTTATTATTTTCATTTTTTAACTTTTAAGTTCAGGGGTACATGTGAAGGTTTGTTATATAGTTAAACTTGTGACATGAGAGTTTGTTGTACAGATTATTTCATCACCCTGGTATTAAGCCCAGTACCCATTAGTTGTTTTTCCTGATCCTCTCCCTCTTCCCACCTTCCACCCTGCGATAGGCCCCAGAGTGTGCAGTTGCCCTCTGTGTGTTCATATGTTCTTATAATTTAGCTCCCATGTATAAGTGAGAACATGCAATGTTTGTTTTTTTGTGTCTGTGTTAATTTGATGAGGACAATGGCCTCCAACTTCATCCATGTCCCTGCAAAGGATGGTATCTCATTCTTTTTTACAGCTGCATAGTATTTCATGTTGTATATGTACTGTATTTTCTTTTTCTAGTCTAACATTGGTGGGCATTTGGGTTGATTCCATGTCTTTGCTATTGTGAATAATTCTGCAGTGAACATATACATACATGTGTCTTTATAATAGAATAATGTGTAATCTTTTAGGTACATATCTCATAATGGGATAGCTGGGTTGAATGGTATTTCTGTTTTTAGGTCTTTAAGGAACTGCTACACTGTTGTCCACAATGGTTAAATTAATTTACACTCCCACCAACAGTGTATAAGCATTCCTTTTTCTCCACAACCTTGCCAGAATGTTATTTTTTGACCTTTTAGTAATAGCCATTCTAACTGGTGTGCAATGGCATCTCATTGTGGTTTTGATTTGCATTTCTCTAATGATCACTGGTATTGAGCATCATGCTACCTGACTTGAAACTATACTATAGGGCTACAGTAACCAAAACAGCATAGTACTGATACAAAAACAGACACATAGACCAATGGAACAGGATAGAGAACTCAGAAATAAGGCAACACACTTATACATATATGATCTTCGAAAAACCTGACCAAAAAAAGCAATGGGTAAAGGATTCCCTTTCAATAAATGGCACTGGCTAGCCATATACACAATATTGAAACTGGACCCCTTTTTACACCATATACAAAAATTAACTCAAGATAAAGACTTAAATGTAAAACCCAAAACTATAGAAGCCTGGAAGACAACCTAAGCAATAACATTCAGGAAGTAGGCATGGGCAAAGATTTCATGAAGAAGACGCCAAAGGCAACTGCAACAAAAACACAAATTGACAAATGGGATTTAATTAAACTAAAGAGCTTCTGCATAGCAAAGGAAACTATCAACAGAGTGAGCAGACAACCTACAGAATGGGAGAAAACTTTTGCAAACTATGCATCTGACAAAGGTCTAATATCCAGAATCTATAAGGAACTTAAGCAAATTTACAAGAAAAAGACAAACAACCTCATTAAAAAGAGGGTAAATTACATGAACAGATACTTTTCAAAAGAGCACATCGCATTTATTTTAACTTCATTACTGCATTAACACAATAAAAATAAAACAATGTAGCTTATTTTTTATTCACTCTACTCATAGCCCACCAGGCTAATTGTGTGTGGGGTGTGTGTGTGTGTGTGTGTCTGGTATGTGCTAAATTGAGTAAGGTTTTTTGTCTAAAGTATAATTATTTCTTTCCTTTTATTTTTAGTTTTAGAACTCAATCGTTATTGAAAGACTATTTTATATTTAAATTTGTATAATATAGCAAGTTCTTTGGATAATACACTCATAATTGAGCCCAAAGCTAATGCTTTCAGTATACTATAATCTTCAAATTATAGATATAGGAAAAACTTGTAACTGAAAATCATAACATCTGACTTGCATCTTGCTTAATAAAGTACATGAAATAAATCTACATCTCTTCTTGGAATAATGCCATGATCTTTATATTCTCAGGGTTTCCAGAAGCATAAATCTGAAGAGTTTCTCTCATGTCAATGAATTAGGAGATGGAGGGGATCATGGCGGATGGGAGGCAGGACTACATTGCGGCTCCAGATAGAACAACATCTGGAGACCTGCACTGTGAATTTTAGCTCCAGAACAACTGCAAGAACAAATCAGCAATTCTGAGGACTCACAGACCCTCTGAAGGAAGCGGACTACTCCTGCAGGACCTGGGAGACACCCCAAATACTGTGAGTGCCCCAACTGCAAAAGTGGGAAAGGGAGACCCTCCTCTCCCGAACATACACCCCTACTGGAGAAGTGGAAGGTCTGTTTGCAGGAGAAGTTTCTGACTTTACCTGGAGCTGAGTCAAGTTAGAGAGACGAGCAAAATACAGGGGTAGAGGAAGCAGCAGAAAGGTTCTGGGAGATTGCTGGGTCCCTTTCCAAGTTGGGAGTGGGGGAAGTGGGCGGGAGGTGAGAGGGGCGGAGGGGGGCGGGGAACTAAAGCCCTTTCTTTGGCAGCTAGGAGGCGGATAGCCTCAGGCAAGTTTCAAGCCCCTCTTGCCCTCCACCTGGAAACATACTCAGGGCTGTTGAGGGGCAGTGGACACGGTGGGAGTGAGCCAGGCCCTTCGGTTTGTGTGGGGAGCTGGCTGAGGCCTGTAGCTGCTGGCTTTCCCCCACTTCCCTGACAACCTGCATGACTCAGCAGAGGTAGCCATAATCCTCTTAGGTACACAATTCCAGTGACCTAGGAATCTTACCCCCATTCCCCACAGCAGCTGCAGCAAGACTCACCCAAATAAAGTCTGAGCTCAGACACACCTAGCCCTGCCCCAACCTGATGGTCCTTTCCTCTCCACTGTGGCAGCCGAAGACAAAAGGTATATAATCTTGGGAGTTCTAGGGCCCCACCCACTACCAGTCCCTCTCCACACTACTACAGCTGATGCTTTCTAGAAAGCGCCACCTCCTGGCAGGAGGCCAACCAGTGCAAGAGTAGAACATTAAACCACCAAAGCTAAGGACTCTCACGGAATCCACTGCACTCTTCGTCACATCCACATGAACAGGCACTGGTATTCACAGCTGAGAGACCCATAGACGGTTCACATCACAGAACTCTGATGTGAACAGTGTCACAACCCCCAGTACCAGTCTGGAGCCGGGTAGACTTGCTGGGTGGTTAGAGCCAGAAGAGAGACAACAATCACTGCAGTTCAGCTCACAGGAAGCCACATCCATAGGAAAAGGAAGAGAGTACTACATTAAGGCAACACCCCCCTGGACAAAATAATCTGAACAACAGCCTTCGGCCTTAGACCTTCCCTCTGACAGAGCCTACCAAAATGAGAAGGAACCAGAAAACCAACCCTGGTAATATGACAAAACAAGGCTCTTCAACACCGCCCCCCCCACCACCCGCCAAAAATCACACCAGTACACCAGCAATGGATCCAAACTCCAAACCAAGAAGAAATCCCTGATTTACCTGAAAAAGAATCCAGGAGGTCAGTTATTAAACTAATTAGGGAGGGACCAGAGAAAGGCAAAGCCCAATGCAAGGAAATCCAAAAAAAAAAAAAAGATACAAGAAGTGAAGGGAGAAATATTCAATGAAATAGACAGCTTAAAGAAAAAAAAATAAAAAATTCAGGAAACTTTGGACACACTTTTAGAAATGTAAAATGCTCTGGAAAGTCTCAGCAATAGAATTGAACAAGTAGAAAAGAGAAATTCAGAGCTCAAAGACAAGGTCTTCTAATTAACCCAATCCAATAAAGGCAAAGAAAAAAGAAAAAGAAAATATGAACAAAGCCTCCAAGAAGTCTGGGATTATGTTAAACAACCAAACCTAAGAATAATCAGTGTTCCTGGGGAAGAAGAGAATTCTAAAAGCTTGGAAAACATATTTGGGGGAATAATTGAGGAAAATTCCCCAGCCTAGCTAGAGACCTAGACAAATACAAGAAGCACAAAGAACAGCTGGGAAATTCATCACAAAAAGATCTTCACCTAGGCATGTAGTCATCAGGTTATCCAAAGTTAAGACAAAGGAAAGAATCTTAAAAGCTGTGAGACAGAAGCACCAGGTAATCTATAAAGGAAAACCTATCAGATTAACAGCAAATTTCTCAGCAGAAACCCTAAAAGCTACGAGGGATTGTGGCCCTGTCTTCAGCTTCCTCAAACAAAACAATTATCAGCCAAGAATTTTGTATCCAGAGAAACTAAGCATCATATATGAAGGAAAGATACAGTCGTTTTCAGACAAACAAATGCTGAGAGAATTCACCATTACCACGCCACTACAAGAACTGCTAAAAGGATCTCTAAATCTTGAAAGGAATCCTGGAAACCATGAAAACAGAACCTCTTTAAAGCATAAATCACACAGGACTTATAAAACAAAAATACAAGCTAAAAAGCAATAAACAAAACAAAAAACCAACACAAAGTTCACAGGCAACAAAGAGCACAATGAATGCAAAGGTACCTGACATTTAAATGCTAACACTGAATGTAAATAGCCTAGAAGATACAGAACTGCAGAATGGATAAGAGCTCACCAAGGAACTATCTGTTGCCTTCAGGATACTCAGTTAACACATAAGAACTCACTGGAAAAACCCTTCTAGACATTGGTTTAGGCAAAGATAAATAGCTGGGACTTAAACTAAAGAGCTTTTGAATGGCGAAAGGAAGAGTCAGCAGAGTAAACAGAAAACCCACAGTGTGGGAGAAGATCTTCACAATCTATAGCTCTGAAAAAGGACGAATATCCAGAATCTACAACCAACTCAAGCAAATCAGTAAAAAACAAACAATCCCATTAAAAAGTAGGCTAAAGACATGAACAGACAATTCTCAAAAGAAGACAGACAAATGGCCAATAAACATATAAAAAAAAAACCCCTCAATATCACTAATGATCAGGGAAATACAAATCAAAAGCACAATGCAATACCACCTTACTCCTGCAATAATGGCCATAATCAAAAAATCAAAAACAAAAACAAAAACAAAAAACAGTAGATGTTGGTGTAGATGCAGTGAACAGGGAACACTTCTGCACTGCTGGTTTGAATGTAAACTTGTACAGCCACTATAGAAAACAGTGTGGAGATTCCTTAAAGAACTAAAAGTAGAACTACCATTTGATCCATCAATCCCACTACTGAGTATCTACCCAGAGGAAAATAAGTCATTATTCGAAAAAGATACTTGCACATGCATGTTCATAGCAGCACAATTCACAATTGTAAAATTGTGGAAGCAACTCAAATGCCCATCAATCAATGAGTGGATAAAGAAACTGTGATACATATAGCTGCATTATAGATAGATAGATAGATAGATAGATAGATGTCATCTGCATTGTGTGTGTGTGTATATATATGATATAATGCATTTATATATATCTGATGGAATACTACACAGCCATAAAAAATGCAGTAACAGCATTTGCAGTGATGTTGTTTGGATGAGATTAAACATCAAACATCATATGTTATCACTGATATGTAGGAGCTAAGCTATGGGGACACAAAGGCATGATACAATGGACATGGGTGAAAGAGTGGGAGGGGGCGAGGGATTAACTACTACAAATATCATGCAATATGTACTGCTTGGGTGATGGGTGCATCAAAATCTCACAAATCACCACTAAAGAAGTTATTCATGTAACCAAATACCACCTGTACCCCAATAACTTATGGAAAAATAAAAATAAAAATAAAATAATAAAAGAGTCAATGAATTATACACCTAAGCAAAGAATTGACCCAGAAATGTGATTAGGACAATTTAAGATCTAGAGAATATTATGACACTCAGATTAAAGTGATGAGAGATATAGTTTCTCTCACTAGGCCTAAACCATATTTATGAATTATTGTTCTTCTCCATCATTTAAAATGTAAATAAGATAATGGCATCATCCATTGTTCTTGACCCCTCCGCCACTTTCCCCAATTTAAAAGCCTTCAAAGGCTTCCCAGTATTTTTAGGATATAGAGTAATTCCCTTAGTTGTGTGTTTTGGTGCTTTTTGGTTTACTCCTGAATACCTCTCTAGCCATATATTCCTCCATCCCAATCCTTACTTCATTCCTTCCTCTCCAGCTACACTGGCCTCTTTTCATTCTTTCTCATGGCCATGGACCAAAGCATCCTCCATCCTCTGTTGACTCTCCAGCTAGAGAGTGCTTTGTTTGTTTGTTTTGTTTTTTGGTTTGAGCTGGAGTCTCGCTCTGTCATCCAGGCTGGAGTGCAGTGGTACAATCTCGGCTCACTGTAACCTCCGCCTCCCTGGTTCCAGCAATTCTCCTACCTCAGTCTCCCAAGTAGCTGGGATTACAGGCGTGCACCACCACACCTGGCTAATTTTTCTATTTTTAGTAGAGATGGGGCTTCCCCATGTTGGCCAGACTGGTCTGGAACTTCTGACCTCAGGTGATCTGCCTGCCTCAGCCTCCCAGTGTTCTGGGATTACAGGCATGAGCCACTGCACCTGGCCTTAGAGAGCTGTTTTATATCTCATTCCCAATCCTTGAAATTCTATTTCTTTCATTGTTTTTTTTTTTAATCCATCCATTGATCTAGCCTCCCTCCTTTCCTCTTTTCCTCCATCCATTCAACAACTTATTGATTACCTTCTACATAACAGTGAGTGTACTAGTCATTGGCAATTGTGCAGATTACAGTATAGACAAAACTAATTACCATATGAAGCTCACAGTGTAATGTGGGTCAAGGGAAACAGAAAATAATCAGATAAATAAAATACATGGTACATCAGAGATTATAAGTGGTATGGAGAAATATAAAATAGGCAAGGATGATGGCGACTGTAGGGCATTGAAGACAGATGACAGAAATTTAAAATAGGCAGGCTATGGATGGCTTAATGAGAAGGTAAGGAACATGAAAGAGGCGAGGGAGGAAGACATGAACTTACATAAAGGGAAGTATCTTTAGGCAGCTAAAATAGTAAGTGCAAAAGTTCTGAAGTCGGTATGTGCTGGGAGTGTTTTACAAACAGCAAGAAGACCAGTTTGACTCGGTTTGATGAGCAAGTGTGAGATTAGCAGGCGATGAGGTTAGAGAGAAAGGGAGAAGGTATGGGCTGAATATGTGACTCACTGGCCATTGTAATGACTTACAATACGCTTTTATTTTTAATGAAATGGGAGCCCATTAAGTATTTTGAATAGAGATGTATCTTTATCTGCCTTATATTTTTAATTCATTAATTAATTAAAATGTATTGCCTGTAGAGGAAATCCCTCTGATTACAGTTTTCAGAGTAGTCCTGCATGAGGCTAAAAGTTGAAGCAGGAAGACTCCAAATACCTTTCAAAAATTTTAAATTCATACACAGTAAGAGTATTTTATATTGAGATTCAGGATATATGGACACACACGTGTACATATACATATACACATATATGTCTACATGTTTATATATTTATAAATGAAACAGAAATACATTTTACAAAAAATTAATCTATTCATTATGCAATTCAATATTTTCTATTATATTGTAAGGTATTGTTTTACTACTATTTACAAGGCATAAATTAATTAATTGTATGGCTCATTAGTGGGTTACAAACCAGTGAAAAACATATAGAAGGATATGCAACATATCAGCAGACTGATAATGATGGTTTGACTCAGGGAAGCAGCTATGGAGGTAGGAAGATATAGTCAGGTTCTGGATATATGTGAAGGTAAGGTATGAAAAATAAAGTGAACATTAAGGAATAATATTAAGAATGATGTTAAGAATAATTAAGTCTTTTGTCCTGCAAAACTGGAATATTGGAGCTGCTATTCACAGTGATGAAGACAGCATTTGGAAGACCATATCTGGTGGAGATAGGTAGGAGAGATTGAGCCATGGTTTCGACATATTAAGTTTGAAATATATGTATTTTATATTTACAAGGAGATCATGAGTAGGCATTGGCCCTAACAGGACTTCAAAAAAAAATCTTTCAGTGAGTTAGTTCTTATTTATAGATCTCAAATGAATCATCTCTTCCTCAAATAAGCCCTCTCTACCCTCTTCCAAAGAAGCCAGTTGTTGCTATTATAGGCACTAAAGCAACATATATATTTCCTTGACACATCTGAAAGGTTATATCTCTGTGATTATTTCAGCAATGTTTTCCTACCTCCCCAAAAATACTGGAAGTTCCATAGAACGAGACTGTCTACTTACCGCTGTATTTCCAGCACCAAACCCAGTGCCTAGGATATACCAGATGCTGAATAAATATCCTTATATTGCACACATACACTCAAACACACATAAAGCGATCAGGTTGGAATGAGATACTGGAAAAAATTAGTCCCTATTTCAGTAAGATAAATCATTTATGTCTGTTTCTGAGTGGTTTAGGTTTTTGCAAGACAAGACACATAATCTTTGAGGATGGAATATTTTATGAGGCATGGATATAGCTGGAGCTAAGTGAGAAAGAGAAGGGGGTAGTAGGAAACGAGTGCAGAGACAACGGGACTTCAAGTATGAAGCCTTGGTGATGGGCTTCCTGATTTTAATGCGGCTGAAGTGATGTTGGATGACTTACAAGGTTAGGTCATAAAAGATGTTATAGATTCTTCCTGGCTTTCTATTTTCTAACCATCAACTTGGATGCCAGCCTCTTTGCTATGAAGAAGCCAAGAAGTTACACAGAAAGGCCATGTGTAAGTGTTCTGACCATAAACCCAGCAAAGGTCTCAACTAGCAGCTAGTATCAACCACCAAATATGTGAGTGAGGAGGGGATATGTTTTTAGAAAATTCTAGTCCTCAGCCTTTGAGCCTCTCCCTATGATACCATCTGGGGCAGAGATCAGCTGTTCATGTAAAATGCTGCCCAAATTTACAAATTTGTAAACAAAATAATGGCTGTCATTGTTTTAGGCACTGCATTTTGAGGAGGCTTGTTATGCAGCAAAGTATTACCAGGTATTGCCTCCCAAATAAACTATGTTCCTTCAATTTCTTGTCTCAGAATCTACTTCCAGTTATAGATCTGTTACCAATTTTCTATGTGACCTAGAGAACATTCTGAATTTCATTTTCTTTTTTAAAAGTCTGGAATAAACTACTAAGTAGCTACTAACATCAGCAGTTCTAAAATCATTATCGTTTGGAGATCCAGTATTTGTCAAAAATGATCAAATGCATAGCCATTCCTGATTAGATAACTGATGAGGAGTAAACAATTTTGAGATACAGTTATAGCACAGCTGTTTCCAGAAGTCCATAATGTCAAGTCAAAGGCCAGCTTAGTGAATAACAGAAGGAAGCATACTACTTTCTAAGTGAAAATTTCAGGCCAAGGTAAAAATCCAAAAAGAAGAATTACAGACAGGAGTGGTCTCTTTAAGATGATCTATACAAATAGGAAATAAATTTGATATGGACCAAGTCTAGAAAGAAATGCTGATCGTTCATTTTTATCACAGACAGAAGCCAAAAGTAAAAATAAACAACTTCTACACACAGATTCATTTTGCCAAATACAACTGGGTTGTTCCCCAAATCTTCTCTTAACCATACAGAGCATCACTTTTTTTTCTTTACCGTGTGACAAATTGCATTTCCAAAAGTTATGACAGGAACATCTTCAGTTCTACACATTCTTCTAGAACTATGAAGAATGCTATGAAGAATACTACCCAATCAAGAGGTATACTTTCTTTGCCATTCCTTGCCTCTGGGACTTAGCATGATAACCAGAGAGGATGAGAAAAAGTAACCTCTTTACAAGATTCAATCTATGAAACCGATCTTGAGAAGCAAGGGATATTGGATCATTTTAGATAGTTAACAGAAAAGTCTAACACACAGGTTTTAGCTCTAGCATTAGTAGATCATCATTACTGAGGCAACATTTCCTCTTCTGCCAGAACTCACCCAGTCTGAGGACACACCAGAAGGCAAGTGCATGCTTAAATTTAGATCATTCTAGTAGTCAAAAATTTCAAAGAGATCCCTAAAAAATATACATTGGGAAGAATAAGAAAATGTTGTGATTCAAATTATCCTTGATTGTGTAGAAAATGTTTCTTAGAAACATTTGCAGAACCCATGACAGGAATCTAAAAATATAAACTAAATTTCCAGTCTCCTAGGGAAAAATGCTTTCTCTGCATCCCTAAAATACACACATTTCTAACTGTGTTTTCTAAAATATCTCTGTTAAGAGAAAACTAATAGCCATGTTGATTCATGAAAGCTCTCTCATGCAATCGATGGATATTTCTATATAAAGTGATGACAGTACATAAAACATACATCTAAAATAGAGTTCAGCATTATCTGCTAAAGGAAACTACATGAAACTTCGTGGAAGGCTTATTTTTACTGGAATAAATATATGCCATATTTGAGAATTTCTAAGATATAATAACCCATTTACAATTAAATTGGCGGCGTTTTGGTTAATTATACTATATTGTTCATATTCTAGTTGGACAGTTCATAAAATAAATGGCTTCACATATAAACCATGGAATACTATGCAGCCATAAAAAAAGGATGAATTCATGTCCTTTGCAGGGACACGGATGAAGCTGGAAACCATTATTCTTAACAAACTAACACAGGAAGAGAAAATCAAACATCGCATGTTCTCACTCATAAGTGGGAGTCGAACAATGAGAACACATGGACACAGGGAGGTGAACATCACACACCAGGGCCTGTTTGGGGGTGGTGGGATTGGGGAGGGATAGCATTAGGAGAAATACCTAATGTAGATGACAAGTTGATGGGTGCAGCAAACCGCCACGGCACATGTATACCTATGTAACAAACCTGCACGTTCTGCACAGGTATCCCAGAACTTAAAGTATAATTTAAAAAATAATAATAAATGGCTTTAGCTGATAATCTGAAAAAAACTCTTTGATATGATATTATTTGAATGTCTCTTATCTCCTTAGGTGCAAATGCATTCTGTGGTGTAGAGTAACCGAACATTCTGCAGGAGTCCATAGAATTATTTTACTCTGGAGAATACCCTAAGGGAACAAGATCTGAAATTTGTATGAGCCAGTTAAGCAGTCATCTAGATGTAAATGGCTCATCTAAAGAGAGGTATTCTAACTTCTCTAACCTCAACATTTTTGAATAAGAAAATATTAGGAAATCTATTTTTCTATTTGTTGAAATAAATACAACAGTTTAGAATTGGAATATGGAAGACTGTAAGATGATTATTGCTTGATTATCTTCAGAGAGTTTCCAGACAGACTTCAAACTAACTTTTGAAAATGTTTTCAATAGAATAAAATAATGAGCAACATTTCTAGTCACCTGCTCTGTCAGTCTTTAGAAGCTTAAGCAGCTCAGAGGCTCACAAAATCTTCCTTCACTTTTATAATGTCATAGTTTCCCCTTTGTGTGTTCATACATGTTTTTATACAGTTGCTTAAATAATATATACAATCACATAATAAAGGGTTTTATTTTTCAGTGAAATACTATAAATATCAAACTATAATTTGCTTGTTTCATACAGCATTCCACAAATATATCTAAAATATTTACATGTAACTTTAATCTATGTTTATTTTAAAAAATGGAATATGACACAGAAAGATACATACATAAAATTACATGAATCAATCATAAATGCACAGCTTCATTACTTCTTACACAATTAACATTGAGTATCCATCACCCAGATTAAGATATAAGCATTTTAATAATCTCACAAGCATTTTTGTTATCTGGTCCCAAACATTGCTTCCCTCTAAAGGTAACCACTTTTATCGTCTAACACCATAAATTGATTCTACCTGGTTTTCCATTAGCATAGGTTGGTTTTCTCTACTTTTAACCCTTGCATAAATATAATTACATAATATACACCTTTTGTGTTTGGTTTATTTCACTCAAATTATGTCTGTGAAGTCCATGCATGTTATGACATATATCAGTAGTCCATTCATTTCTATTCCTGTATAGCATTCATTTCTTTGAATAGAGCCATGTAGCTTTATTAATTTTAATGTTGATGCATATAAAGGTTGTGTCTAATTGTGGCTATTAGGACAAATGCTGCACTGAACCTTACTGTTTCTATCTTTTGATTACTCTATCTTTGTTGTTTTTGATTATTTACTTAAAGGTGTAATTTATGTGTCATGCAGAATGCAAAATTTTTGTTTTAGTATATTCTACCAATAGCTTGTCAAAGCAGGAGGGTCAATTTTCACTCCCATAAACAGTGTAGAAGGGTTTTCCTATCACATCACCCTTCCAACAATATTTAGTATTTTCAGTTCTGTTTTTTTTTTTTTTTTTAATTTTGATTATGGCCATTACAATGGATATGTAGTTGTTTTGCTTTGTGGTTTTAATATTAATTACTTGATGCTTTTACAATGTTAAACATCCTTTCAGTTTTTTTTTAAGATACAAGGTCTCCCCTACGTTACCCTGGCTGGACACAAACTCGTAGGCTCAAGCCATTCTCTTGTGTCAGCTTCCTGAGTAGATGGGACTACAGGCAAATGCTGCTGTATCTGGCTCTTTCATATTTGCACTGGTCATTCTGATATCTTTTTAGTGCAACATATTTTAAAATCTTTCACTCATTTTGTTAAAAATAGATTTTTATTGAATTTTTTATGAGTTTTTAAAATATATTCCGGATACCAGTTTTTTTGTTTGTTTGTTTGTTTTTTTAACCTATACACAAATATCATTTCCCACTCTGTGGTCTCCTTTTTCATTCTCTCTGTTTCTTAGTGAGGTCTTCTGATGAATAAAATTTCTTGTTTTAATGAAGCCAATATGACAATACAACAGTGTGGATTTGGAATAAGGAAGATTTTAAAGATTTTAATAGTTTCCTTTTCATTGCCTTGATCATCTTCACCAGTTTCCAGGCAGACTTCAAACTAACTTTTGAAAATATTTTTAAAGAATGAAATAATAAGCAACATTTCTAGTTACCTACTCTATTAGCCTTTAGAAGATTAAGCAGCCCAGAGGCTCATAAAATATTCCTTCACTTTTATAATCTCATACTGTCTCTTTTGTGTGTTCATATGTATGTTTTCCATAGTTGCTTATTTAAACAAAACACACACTCATATAGAGTTTCATTTTTCAATGAGATACTGTAAATATTAATTTGTTTGTTTAATATAACATTTCATTAACATATCATTTCCCACTCTGAGATTTCCTAGTGAAGCCTTCTGGTGAGTAAAATTTCTTGCTTTAATGAAGCCAATATGCCAATATTTTTAAGCTGGTGATTTTATATCTTGTTTTAAAAATGTCCCCACCAAGGTCATGAAGCTATTCTCTATGTTATCTTCTAAAATTATTTTTTTCTTTCACAGCTTTCACATTTAAGTCTAAAATCTAATCTCCAGTTGATCCCACATAATTTATAGAAAAGGCGATTCATTCCCTACTGAACTACAGTGTCACCTTTGCTATAAATCAGGTAACTATATATGTGTGAGCCTGTTTTTAGACTTTCTGTTCTGTTCTATTGTTCTAATTATCTGTATTCACACCAAAAACATACTGTCTGAATTTCAACTGTTTCATAATAATTGGTAATATCTGTTAGTATAAAATTTCCCACTTTGTTCTTTTAAAGATTGTCTTGGCTATCTTGGACCTTTGCATGTCCACATAAATTTTTATAATGTATGTGCGTACACACACACAGGCACACTCCTAATGGGATTGATTAGGATTTCACTGACTCTACAGATCAATTTTTGAGAGTTTACATCTTTATAACTGATTCTGCCAACCCATGAACACAATATAGTCCTCCATTTAGATACATTTTCTTTAAATCCTCTTATTCATAATATATGTTTCTCCTTAGGTATCTCAAACATATTTTATACATTTATTTATATTTGATTTATTATGGCATTTTTTTAAAAAAATACCACTTTCTAATTGTTTAGTCTTGAAAATTACAATTAACTTTTGGATATTCACATGGTATCTAGAAGCCTTGATAAATCCATTTATTAATTCTAATATTTTATCTCATGGTTCTTTGAATTTTCTATGCATGTTTAGTCTGTAAATAATAAAAGTTTTTTCTCTCTAACTGTATACTTTTAATTTTGTTTTCCTGACTTATTATATTGAGTAGTATATTAATTGAGTACATTGTTGTAGATTACTCATAGATATATTTTATCAGATCAAGTTACATCTCTTCTACTCCTAGTTTCCCATGAAGGGTGTGTGTGTGTGTGTGTGTGCGCGCGTGAGAGCGCATGTGCTCATGTGAGGGAATTAATTTTTTCCAATACTTTTTTATATTTGTTTTCATCCTTCATATTCTTAATGTGATGGTTCACATTGCTTGGTTTTCAAGTGCTACAATGTGATAACATGTCATCCCAGTTAAAATGACTTTTATCCAAAAGACAGGTGATAACAAATGGTGAGAATGTGGAGAAAAGGGAACCCTCTTATACTGTTGATGGAAACGTAAATTAGAACCACCACTATGTAGAACACTTTGGAAGTTCCTCAGAAAACTAAAAATAGAGCTGCTATATAATTCAGCAATCTCATTGCTAGGTATATATCCAAAAGAAAAGAAATCAGTATATAAAAGAGATAACTGCACTCTCTTGTTTATTGCAGCACTAGTCACAATAGCCAAGATTTGGAAGCAACGTAAGTGTCCATCAACAGATGAATGGATAAAGAAAATGTGCTACTTATACAAAATGGAGAACTATCCAGTCATAAAAAGAATGATACCCTGTCACTTACAACAACATAGATCGAACCGGAGGTTATTATGTTAAGTGAAATAAGCCAGGTACAGAAAGACAAACTTTCCATGTTCTTGCTTATTTGTGGAAGCTAAAAATTAAAGCAATTAAACTCATCAAGATAGAAAAAAGAATAATGGTTACCAGAGGATTGGAAGGGTAATGGGATGGAGAGTGGAGATCGTTGATAGGTACAAAAGTTTTAGTTAGATAGAATGAATAAGATCTGTATTTGGTTGCAAAACAGGGTGACTACATTAAACAATAATTTATTGTACATTTTAAAATAACTTAAAGAATATAATTGGATGGTCTGTAACACAAAGAATAAATGCTTGAGGTGATAGATACACCATTTACCCTGATGTGATTATTATGTATTGTGTGCCTGTATTGAAATATCTCATATAACCTATAAATAGATATACCTACTCTGTACCCACAAAAATTAAAAACGAAAAAAAATTCTGAAATGAAAAAGAATAAAAATGACCCTTCCTTGCCCAAATACACCCAGTTTTGTTGTGATATATTGTTCTTTGAATATAGTACTGTACTTAGTCTGATAATAATTTGTATAGGGTACATAACATACTTTCAGTAAGTACTAAATATCCCATTGTTTAGCAGAAATATCCCATTGTTTAGTGAGTTCTGAGTTGAAAGACATTTAGAGTGATTTCAATGAATGTATTCTTTTAGATATGGCTTCAGTAAACAATCTTACATATATCTTTACACACTAGTGATTTTGTTTTTGATAGATTCTTAAGGAGGAATTGATGGGCAAAAAATTGTGGACTCTTCCATAGCTATTCTCAGGTTACTTTCTTAAAATACTGTATCAATACTTTACCAGTAGAGATTATTAAGAGCTTCTTTTCTCACACCCATTCCACCACTGAATGTTATTCCATCTGTTTGTTTTCTCGTCCAGCTCATGGGCAGGAAATGTTATTTCATTTTGCCTTTTTGACTACCTCTTCATAATTGTATTGACTATTTGCCTGTCCTCTTTTGTGGCTTTTCTGTTCAGATTATATATTAATTTTTAAAATTGTATTTTTGTCTTCAAATCAGTTTGTAGACTTTTATTAAAATAGAGATATTAAGTCTTTGTGATAGATATTCTAAGTGTATTTTCTCAGTTTATTGCCTTTTTGCTCTATTATAATATCTTTGGCTGTATAGAAATATTTATTTTTTATGTAGTAGCAAGTGTCATTTTTCTTTTTTTTTAGATGGAGTGGCCCAGGCTGAAGTGCGGTGGCCCAATCTCAGCTCACTACAACCTCCGCCTCCTGGGTTCAAGCGATTCTCCTGCCTCAGCCTCCCGAGTAACTGGGATCATAGGCTGGCACCAACGCGCCTGGCTATTTTTTGTATTTTTAGTAGAGATGGGATTTTGCCACATTGGCCAGGCCGGTCTTGAATTCCTGGCCTCAAGTGATCCGCCAGCCTTGGCCTCCCAAAGGGCTGACATTACAGGTGTGAGCAACTGCCCCAGGCCCATTTTTCTCCTTAAAGTCATCTGGAATTAGTGTTTGGGTAAAGAATGCCCCATAACTCAAACTGCTATAGATTCATCACTTATTTGGCTTCATTTTTGTATATTTGAATCTGTAATCTATCTCGAATTTTTTAGTTTAAGATAGGAAAGTCTAACTTTATGAAAAGATAATCATTATATATTCAGTTTTTTCAGGAATGAATTAAAATGTCATATTTAGTACATCCCCTTTGGCTGGATCTATTTCTGATCACTACTTTGTTTTTCCATTTTGTCTCTTCCTGTGCCAATACCACATTCTTCTAATTGTGGTGGCTTGGTGATATAAAATGTACTATGTCACAACCATTGAGTTATTTTTAAATTCTGGATAATTTTCATACTTTTATACCTCTCTTTAATAGGAGCTGTGCTATAATTCTAAATATTTCCCACTTGAAATTGTTAAAAACAGAACTGATGAGTCTAAAAAGAATGGGCACTTGGGAAAACTAAGAGGTCTGCCTGTCAACGAAGACAGATTTCCAATAGGCATAAATTCTCAAGATCAAGACCTAATTGAAAGGTACCCAGTTAACAATCCATCCTGACAGTCACCGTAGGTTTAATCTAAGAAAATTCTGTAGTCAAGACTAACCACTAAGTTTTTGTCAAAATAAAGTATCCACTGCCATGAAAAGGGTCAACTTGGTCATGAAAAACAGGATGGCAAACATACTAGGTTTTTATCAAAGGTATTATAATAGGAATGGAAGAGAGTCGCTGCCAAAATTGTCTTAAAGAAGGCACCAAATTGAATGTGTACAGGCCATTTTATCAATGTTTTCAAAACTTGGTTGCCCATTGGAATAACCAGATCAATTAATCAGCATCTCTCGGTGTGGAAACCAGGAAACTGTTTGTCTGTAAAACTCCACAGATGATTCCAATGTCTAGTCATAGTTGAGAGCCAGTGTTTTTAGAAAAGGATAAGAATCTACTTTGAATGAAAATGCAGACGAAAACAAGAAAAGAAAATCCTTAGCTATTGCTAGGTCCTTTGCCAAGTTCCTCTTGCAAAGTTAATTTTTCTTCAGTAGATGATGGAGAGGATTTAAAGTTATTGGGCTACTGCAGGAAGAAATGCAGGATGAGTTATGTGTGTGGGGAGGTGGGGGAGGGAGTAAGGATACTAACCAAATGTAAGTCACTTCTGAAATTTTTAGAAAATAAAGTCATACGAGCTGTTTATAGTCCAATCTAATTCTAGCCTCAGTGGTGGGAGGAAGGAATGGAGGAGGCAGTCAGAGTGAACATATGCACTGAGAGAAGAGTGGGCAGCTTTGGTGAAATCTCCTAAGAAAATGGATAGTCCTCGGCATATATTACCCATGTCTGGTCAGTGCACTGAAGTCAGGATACAAAAGTGGGGTACACACGTGTAAGTGACCCAGAATAGCTAAAACCAGTGACCCTTCTTGTCAGTGTAGTCATCTTCTAAGTGGCAATGCTAAATCATTCATGACCTCATGTGCTGCTTTTGGCAAGCGGCTCCCTAATTGCTCCTGTTTTTGCATCGATTCTGCGCAGCGTGGAAAAGCGAGTCGTCAACTTGCTTGTGGGTGTATTGACCACCAGGTCCCTCCTCAGCTTTCACCTTCCAGGCCTCGCCCACTCTATTTTAGAACCAGGAGCTGGGAACAGCACCTGTTTTCTGTCTCTAAGGATGGGGTGGGCATTTTGACGGCGCCCTCTTTCAACCAACCCACGCTAAGGTGTCTGTGTTTCTGCGTTTTCAAGCTCCCCCCAGCCGCCCCGCGCCCCCCGCATCCCCATCTCCGTGGCTGAGGGCCTAGGGAGGAGGGAAAATCCATCCTCAGACACACTAGATCCTCAGCGAGACCTGCTGTGGAGACCATCAAACGGACCGCACGCGGACCCACCTGCCTTCCAAAGTTTGGGGCGTGAGGAAGCTAGGGCACGTGGCGTTTGGTTATGGCACAGCTGAGGGGTCTGCAGGAGACCTCAGAAAATGCCGCTGAGGACGGATTCACCGACGTCATCAAAAGCCGCGCTGGTAGGACCCCCGCTGCCTTGCTTTTTAGTGTCTGGGTTATTCACCGTACCCTGCTACTCTCCGCAGAGGCTGTGCCCTGGAAGTTGGCACGGGTTGGGGAAAGTTGTGGCGCCCAGCAGAGGAGCAGCAGGGGACTGTCAGGGCGCCCCCGCGCGTGGGGAGGGCGGGGAACCACGCAGGGCGCGGCGTTCCAGGGATAAGGGAGTGCTGCTCTCAGGGAAAGCAGAAACCCAAGTTTTCCTTTTCGGCCAAGTGGATATCAGTGGGGGTTTTATTATTTTTTTAAGAAAGCCCACTGGATATTGAATTTTATTATAGGATGGTAGCTTGTTTTAAAAAGTAAACACAAAGGATTGGTCAGATTGAGTTAAAATAAATATTGTGGTAGCTAGAGGAAGGGAGGAAGGGAGGGAGGGACGGCGAAGGACAGCTTGCCTTATCAGGGCGTGGCCAAGTGCAGAGTTAAGAAATCTGAGAAGTTTCACCTCAGCTGTGCTGAAGGAAAACGTCAGAGCGCTAGACAGGAAGACTTGCATGCCCGAAGTACAACTATACGAGTTGAAAATCAGTAAAGCAGCAGAAGTGAGGAGTCTAAGGTTTTTGCAGCGCTTCCCACCCCCATGCACGTGTAAATTTCATTTGTAATAAATCTTCTGGTGTTTGGTAGTCTGGCCTACATATGCAAACTCTTGTAAACCAGCATACGTTTTTAAAGCTGTAAATGGAAGCAGCTGTTAAGCTCTCTCTAAGGATGAAGTTTTTCAGCTGCCTGAACCTGCTCCTCTCGCCTTTGGAGACACAGCAAATTGTGGACGTTAGAATTACAGGACCATTCAAGATTTCTTTATGCACATTGGTGGATGCTGAAGAGGACAGAGGTATGAAGTCACTGTCCAAGTATATTACTGAAGTGAGGTTAAAGGAAAGATCACAAAAGAAAAGGAAAGTTAGTAAGAAACGCAGTTGTGTAAATTGCACACCAGCAAAGTGTTCAGAAGATAGTACAGCAGAATTTCTTCAGAACTTTAGTAAGGTCTTCTCATAAGTAGTACGAGTTGATAATGATGGCTATAAGTCACAAAATAATGGTACTTCTGACAGTTTTGGGGAGAAATCAGTTATTTCGAATTTAAAACCACAGTTTTCTTCTTTTTTTCACTCCATCATTTAGGTTATCTAACAAGCTTCTTAAATTTTAAAGTGAAGAATGGAAAACTTTCTTAGACAGAATGCCCTTAGCATTCACTGCCAAGGTTAATAGAATTGGCTTTAAGTAGATACCCTAAAAAAAAAATGTGAAAAAATATGTTGGGTAGTTTCATACATTGCTTTAAAATTGCTATTGTTTATACATTTTACTGGACAATAACCTTGCAGCTATAATTATCTGAAAAATGCAGAGGGATATCTACTATAAATCTGTTGCAGATCATTGTTTTGGAAAAAAATATGTTAATTTAGGAATTAATTCTACGAATTAATTCTATTTATCATTATGCTACATCTAAACTTGCCAGAGCATGGGGAAATGAGAAAAAGATTCACAAAGATATTCTGAAAACGACATTCATGTAAATTTGTATGTCTTGGGAATGGGTAGTTTAACTTCATGTCTAAAGAAAAATTAATCTACATATATGTAACATTCCATACTCGATGCTACTATTGAGAGTCACTTTAAAAATGCAATAATTGAATTGTTATATTTTTATCTGTGAAATTAAGCTTTTGTTAAGAATCTAAATCAGGTGGGGTGAGTTGTCAATCATTACAAAGAGTAATATATAAATAGCCCAACATGTTATCTAATTTTCAATATGTATCTTTATATTTTTGAGAGGTCATTTCCTTTAAGGGTTTAGAGGCCCTTAAGTAAAAGATAAACTAATATTTGTTTTGAATATTTTAGTTTCTGTACATTTATAGAACCAGCATTTTTGTTATATATGTATATATACACACATGCATGCATAAATATATATATATATTCCAGTTTTGATTTTGTTTTGTTAATTCTAAAGCTAAAGGGTGGCTACTATTACTGAAGACTTTTTTTTTTGGTAACAACTTGTTGTGCACAGCAAAAATACAATGTGGTGGGGCAAACAGTAATACCAGAAAAAGCACACTTAAGAATTTGGTTAGATTATGTCCAGACCTAGTTAAATGTCAAGGGAAATTTACACAACAAGAGTGTGTTGTAACAATGCCTTGAGGGATATAAAAATAAATTTTATGTAAGGTGTTTAAACATATTTTAGTAGCACTATTGAAGATTTTTTTTTACATTGTAATCAGATTTTTTAAAAATTGAAGACAGAGATGATTATAATGTACATTGATAATACAAGTTTGTGCTTCATTAGATTGATTTTATACATTACTCTCAGCTCCTCATTTGATGAGGAGTCATAGCAATGTGAAACTTTGACAATTATTATTTCTCCCGTCACAACTGCATACTCTTAATTCATTTCCTCAAGGAACAATACTTTTGGCTGATTATGGTTGATGTACGTGACTTCAATAATCATAATGTGAGTACTACCCACGGGAAGCCCTATGCTTTGGGAGAAAATTGTTTATTACAAAATGAATAACCTGAAACAGAAACAGAATTTTTACTCTTTCAGACGTTAACTACAGATAACCTAAAGGTAAAATCTCAGTGTTTAAAAGCATTTCAAGACAATGCATTTGCAATTGTCTTT
Source organism: Trachypithecus francoisi (assembly GCF_009764315.1). Taxonomy (NCBI): domain Eukaryota; kingdom Metazoa; phylum Chordata; class Mammalia; order Primates; family Cercopithecidae; genus Trachypithecus; species Trachypithecus francoisi. Next base: position 104,078,346 of record NW_022681471.1, read on the forward strand.
TCTTCCTTGGAAACAGCAAATATGGGTATTTGATCTATTGATTTGGATGCTTTCCTATAATTAGAAATATCCCAGTGTAACATATACAGCTCCATGCTGTTAATCTTTTAAAATCAGTTGTAAATTTAATTAGCCCTGGTTTCTCTTATGACATTTTTGTGGTTTGTAATCATTTAGCATCTTGCTACATCTTTAGATCTTTTACTGGCATAGGATAATACATGAATAATTGAATAAAATGTACCTAGGGTTTGTGTCATGAAAGGTTTTTTGAAATAAACTCAGATATTTTCTTCAGAAGAAAATCAGCTAAGTAGTTTTTATCTTAAAAAAAAGGAATGAAGATTATCTTTGATCTGATCTTGAGGTCTACTACAAAAAAGATCTTTCTGGTGTCCAATTTCACATTGATATAATTCATATTTTATTACAAATCCCAACTATAAAAGATTGCTATATCCAAAGGTAGATAAATTTTATTTTATCCATACATCATGATTATAAAGAGCTCTTTACAAAGAGTAATATATAAATGGTAGACAAAATAACTATTTTGAAACACATTAGATTTATACCTTTAGTTTTTTAACTATCCTTACTTCAAACAAGAATACAATGTAATTGAACTTATTTTTTCAGTTTGAGCTAATGCTCTTAAATTGTAAACTTATAGTACTATACCACTAACAATTAGATATTCTCAGAATAATACAAGCATCAAATTAGACAAAGATACTAGGGATTTTACAAGGGAAAATGTGGGCAAGAAATCAGAGACATTTTGAAAGGCATGTTCTTTTCAGAACTGCAAATTATTACATTTGAAAATGTTTTCTTACTAGGCCATTCAATATCTGCAGTCACTTTGGTAATGAAGCCTGCACTTATCCATCCTAGGAAAATTATATTCTCATATCATCCCCCAAAAAGCAGGTAATTCACTGTTTATGTTTGTAGAAGACCTGCTTCGGTGAGTAAAAACAAAAACAACCTTTAGTGTGAAGATTTCGCTTTGCGTGAATATATGAGAATTCTTCTGCACAGAGACTTTGCTAAGGAAGTTGTAGGTAATACTTTTCATAGATAATAGCTACTAAAGTATTTTGTAGTATATTGTAAGTTTTACTCTCCCTTAGGTAATTGGGTATGAAAGCAGTCCTATTGCAAGATTAGTTAGAAGACTAGAGAATTGTCCATTGTCATTCTCGATTACAGATAGAGTTATGGATATTTATGAGAGCTAAAAAATTTTTCCACTTTATGCCCACATTGTTTTCAAATCTATGTATTATATTTTAGATGAGAGTGAATTAGAAGTGAATTAGATTATATTCTTTCCTACGAGGAGACATTTGGAAATTATGCATATTGAGTTAATGAGTACATTTGACTTGAGACAGGACAATTTCTAAGTTCCTACTGAAAGTTTTACATAAATTATGATAGCTACTTTCAATTTAATAAATTTAGCCAATTTATCTTGACAATCAATAATTCTGAGCTCTAAGTTCCTCTCTACATAAACTCTGTTCTCTATTACAATGAAATTGAAGGTAAAAACAATGAACTCTAATAGTTTCATGAAACCGTAGTTAGTAATTAGGGGACTATCTAGAAGGGTGCTGGGGCTGGCTGGAATTGACTCATGAGATTCAATGGTGTGAATCTTTTCCTAACTCTGCATTCAGTGACATCATATGGGTGTTTTAAAATTATCATGGTGGGTGACATGGTTTGGCTTTGTGTCTCCAACCAAATCTCACCTTGAATTGTAATAAAACCCACATGTCAAGGGTGGGACCCGGTTGAGATAATTGAATCGTGGGGTGGTTCTCCCCATGCTGTTCTCATGATAGTGAGTTCTCACAGGATCTGATGGTTTTACAAGGGGCTTTCCCCTTTGCTCAGCACTCATTCTCTCTCATGCCTCCTGGTGAAGAGGTGCCTTCTCTCATGATTGTGAGTTTCCTGAGGCCTCCCCAGCTATGTGGAGCTGTGATTCAATTAAACCTCTTTTCTTATAAATTATTCAGTCTCAGGTATTTCTTTATAGCAGTGTGAGAATGGACTAATACAGTAGAGTTATTTATAACATAAAAGATGGTCAATATTACTTATAAGGACTTTTCTTTTCTTTTTAAAGAGATAGTTATTAAATATTTATTTGTTAAGTATGGCAAGTATTTCCAATACTGGAACTGTTAATGATGGAAAAATACAAATTTGGAAGAAAAACGATTTTGTTGAGGCTGGATTTAAGTTAGGTATGCATTTTACTACAAGTAAAAGAATAACCAACTAACTATGGCCTCAACAAATTTTACATAACAAGAAATCTAGAGGTAGGCCTTTTCTGGCATTGGTGTGACATTTCAGTGCTATCAGGACTGGTGTCTTGATGATTCTCTCGGCCTTTTCTTTCTGATTACAAGTTGACAGCCACTGTTCAGCTACTATCTGAGGCCTGAAGAAAGAAGAAAGCCACCAATTGCATCTCTTTCAGACTCCCTTCAGCAGACTGCTACCTATGTCTCATGGCAAGAACTGCTATGCTATGTGGCCATCCTTAGGTGCAAGAGATGCTGAGATTGTGAATATTTAGTTCTTACAGTCTCTATATGAATTGTTGTGAAGGACAAGATAATTTAGGAAATTGAAATGGTGTTAGTATAGCCAGTCATCCAAGTTTGTTTATTTGTTGCTTCTTAACTATTGAGCCTCGTGTTGTGGTAAAGAATATAGTACCTCTTTTTTTTTTTTTTTTTTTTTTTTTGAGACGGAGTCTCGCTCTGCCCCGCCCAGGCTGGAGTGCAGTGGCCGGGTCTCAGCTCACTGCAAGCTCCGCCTCCTGGGTTTACGCCATTCTCCTGCCTCAGCCTCCCAAGCAGCTGGGACTACAGGCGCCCGCCACGTCGCCCGGCTAGTTTTTTGTATTTTTTAGTAGAGACGGGGTTTCACCATGTTAGCCAGGATGGTCTTGATCTCCTGACCTCGTGATCCGCCCGTCTCGGCCTCCCAAAGTGCTGGGATTACAGGCTTGAGCCACCGCGCCCGGCCAAGAATATAGTACCTCTTAAACACCTAAGTTGTTCCTGATTATACAATCATAAATTCGATTAAACTTATATCATGAATTCTTCTCTTTTTCCTTTAACAGATAAAGCCCATCACAGCACATGGATTTAAAGATTTAAGAGCTGTGACCTTTTGTCCCTAGTTAAGGAACATGAAATAACCCTTTGATTTCTGTCATGCCAGTAAAACCTGACCTTTATAATCCCTTGGAACTGATGTGCTATTTTGAGAATGGGCATAATTTAACTATGACAAATGACCACAACTATAGGACTACCCAAAGACAAGTATAGGACATGCATTTCTGTGGAATATTTAATGACTATATTTTATTCTAATAAAGTTGATTGGGAGGACCACTTGTAAACACCTTTGGGTCATGTCCTGTGACTATAGTAACTGAAAACTGGTCCACTTGAGAAGCACACTTTAATGTAAAATGCTCTCATCTACCCTGTCCCTCCTTCAAACTGTCCTGTTCCTACTGTCCCTTCTTGTAACATCATTTGAGGTACTGAAGATGAGCTATTCATTCCAAATTTGTATTCTATAAAGTAGAAAAGTCTATTATCATCATGTACATGTCCTGTGGAATTGTCTTTCCCTTGTGAAACCATCACATAAATGAGTAGAAAATAGTAAAAGAAGCCACATATTATTTTGTGGATTGAATATATTTCAAATGTAATAATTTGACATGAATGTGATTAAAGAAAGTTTGAATCAAAGCAAATAGTAACACAGATTAAATCCATAGTATGAGTTTGCTGAAGATTAAAGGGGAACTGAATTTTAATCCAAGAACAAAATGAGAGATAGTTGATTTGGCCTGGTGGGGAAGTCGTGGGATATCTAAGATGTCATATTCTAAGTTAAAGAAATATTTGCCAAGCCCTTCAGAAGAATTCCAAGGAGGAATTTGCTTTTGTGTATGACTGAATTTGGAGGCTGGAGTAACTCTGATGCTCTGGTAATAGTTTTCTATCCTGAGAATTACAGCTACATAGGGAAATTTTTAAGAGTATATGAATACCTGGACCCCTCCTACAGAGCCTCTCATTTACTTTGACTGGAGGGTGGCACCTGGCTTCAGATAATCCACCAAGAATGCTAATGAGCAGCCAGTTTTGAGAAGCTGTGAAATCTGGTTTTGAATCATCACAGGAACCTTACTTGATTGTTTGCTCTATTGTGATGATTGAAGATTTCTGTCTTTTCCATGATTATAGTATGTGAAGAATCATTGGCAGTTCTCAAAACTTACAAACTTTCTGTTATTTATACTTACAGAGATTGTTTATGCCCTTCCTCTAGACTCTGAAAATACCACCCAATGTCTACTATATCTATTGTGATAAAATTCAGAGATACGAAGACCTGAGTGTTAGAAGAAGAGCAGGGAATAACCTGAAAATCAGGAGTAGCTGCTTAAACTTGCCAGGCAGTTAATAGTCTTATTAGTCATTCATTGTTAAATGTGAAATAATTAACTTTAGTTGCATTTTCTCTAGAAATCATGTAAGATAACCTGTATCACCTAAATTGGAATTTTGGTTCGGGGCATGTGGAAGAGAAGAGCTTTTAGATGTTGCACTCACAAACTGGCAAATAACAGGGAAAATTAGTTTCAGTGATGTATGTGATTTATTTGGCATGGAGAGTGTCAAGAAAGGATTCATTAGAGCATGCACCTCTAATTCTTTAGAATCCCAGTACTCTGTAGTATATTGGAGCGATATATACCACTATCCCTATTATATTGCTTAACTTATATTTCCTCCTTGAACCCAGAAGGCATGTTTTTTTCATCAGTTTCAAAGCTTAGAAGCAGCATATACACACTCTAATATTATGATGTAAGAATTATGGAGGGAGAACAGCTCTATTGAAAATGAGGCTAGCTAAAAGTTAGAATATTGATATAGGTAGGTAGTTATAACGGAGTCAAAGAAAACTGATTTTCTTTTGCATTATACCTGAAGTTATCAGTATACCAAATAAGAGAGAGGGGTGTAACCATTTCTCCTCTCTCCTATTTATTTATTTGTATTATTATACTTTAAGTTCTAGGGTACATGTGCACAATGTGCAGGTTTGTTACATATGTATACGTGTGCCACGTTGGTGTGCTGCACGCATTAACTCGTCATTTACATTAGGTATATCTCCTAATGCTATCGTTCGCCCCTCCCCCCTCCCCCCTATAGGCCCCGGTGTGTGATGTTCCCCTTCCTGTGTTCAAGCGATCTCATTGTCCAGTTCCTACCTATGAGTGAGAACATGCAGTGTTTGGTTTTCTGTTCTTGCGATAGTTTGCTGAGAATGATGGTTTCCAGCTGCATCCATGTCCCTACAAAGGACACGAACTCATCCTTTTTTATGGCTGCATAGTATTCCATGGTATATATGTGCCACATTTTCTTAATCCAGTCTGTCACTGATGGACATTTGGGTTGATTCCAAGTCTTTGCTATTGTGAATAATGCTGCAATAAACATACATGTGCATGTGTCTTTATAGCAGCATGATTTATAATCCTTTGGGCATATACCCAGTAATGGGATGGCTGGGTCAAATGGTATCTCCTATTTATTTTTTTCCTTCTTTACTCTCCTATCCTTTCCACTTCTCTCTTGAACCTGATCGTCACTCATCTCAGAATTCAAGTTAATGCTATCAATACTGTAGTACAATTAAAGTACAATATAAATAGACTTCTTTGAAATGGTTTCTCTTGCCACAATTTTGTTGCATTAGGCTCATGAGGAAATATGTACCAAGTTTTATTATGCCAACTTTCAATTCCATTTTCAGATAAGTCCTGTACAAATTTTGGACTGCTCATACTTTATAACATAAATGCTATGTTTAAAAAATTTGGCTTATTTAAAATTAGATTTGTGATTTGATACAAGGACTAGCTGATACCATTACTAGAAACATCTTAGGCAGGCATCAATTTTATTCCTCTACTGCAGTGGATTCTCAAATTTGAGTGTGCATCAGAATTCTCTGGAGGGCTTGTTAAAAACACAGGCTACTGTCCCATGCCCTCAGAGTTTCTTGTCTAGTCGTCACAGGGTGAATCCTGAGAAGTTGCATTTCTCACAGATTCTTAAGTGCAACTGTCTAAGGACCACACTTTGAGAAACACTATTCTGATATAAAAGGAAGGAATTAGTGAGCAATCACTGGTTAGTGAAAATATGAAGGAGTGAATAGTTCTTTGGTCTAGGAAACAAAGAATGATGTAAGACATTTCAGAGCTTTTGGAGATGGATTTCCTTCTAGTATATATTCCTACAACAATAATATATACAAAGAGAAGAGCAATAAATACTGGGGACTCCTTGGTAGGGGGAAGAGTGTGAGGGGGTATGAGGTGAAAAACTACCTGTCGGATACTATGTTCACTACCTGGGTGATAGGAATATTCGTACAACAAACCTCAGGGACACAAAATTTACCCATGCAACAAAACCTGCACATGTACTCCCTGAACTGAAAATAAAAGTTGAGAGAAAAATAATATAATAAAATAAAAAATTGTTTGGTACCTTCATCCTTTCTGGCTTAACCTCTATCTGTCTATAGACAGGAGTACTTGTTAACTGGAACTTTATCATAAGTTCTATGTGTCCTTTGTGCATCTTTTTCTTTTAAATTACAATTTCATTAAATGGAGCCTGACTCATTTTTTATGGGGTATATAGGAGGGTTATTTGATATCACAGATGAACATGTGATATTACAGGTGTCCCAGGTTCTCAGTTATGCTGTTTGCCATAACAAGTGTTTTCTCTTCGTATTCTGCTCTGCTTAACAGTGTAGCAGTCTTCCCTTCCCCACATGCCCTGGGCCTAAGATCCTCCAAAACATCCTTAGCAACAAATTTAGATGAATATAGAATATATTTTTAATAATTCCTCCTCAAAAGAAATATCATCTGCTATAATTATTTGATTTCAACTAGTATTTTACTATCCACCACAATGTCAAAACTGTCTCTTTAAATTCTTTATTAACTTGTCCTCTACTGTTAAATGTGAACATAATTCCTTAGCTTGTACTTCATAGAACATTTATTTATTCCATGGGCTGTTAATACTATTTAATGACTAAATAAGTTTAGGACACATGAGTTAAACATAGTTAGTAAATTTCTTTTATGCGTAATTCCTGAGAAATTTTATTATACTAAAGGGCATAAAAGAAACTTCAAGAGAAGACTGGAATTCATTAAATTTATTTTAGCATGGAGCCTTTTTACTCAGAAACATTTTGTGGATTAGTGTTTCATAGAACTCAATTTGGAAAATAGAAATTATATTAATTAGAATATATCAACCCATTAATCTATTGGTTTATTCCAGCTGATTTACCTACCCTATTTGATATACCCTTTCCTTCTATGCTGCTCAATCATTTCTTTCCTAACAGACTATAGTAACCGAAGACAGTCATCCCAGTTTTAAGATGGTCATTCAGATTATCTTGATGGCATATAGTTTTTGTAATTGTTTGCATAGCATATTCTATGAAAATTGACAGAATATAACTAAAAATCTCAGATAATCATAATCTAAACCATTAACATTGTGAGATGTGGGTGCATGCACATATATATTTACACATACACACATGCACATATGTATTAAAACATAAGATATAACACATTAATACTACCTATATATATTTTGTGTAAACAGGATAGAAGTGATTTGTATTCGTATGTAGTGTATGATATATAAGTATAATAATACATACACATTGATATAAACATGCTATGCATACTACTTTATAAGTTGATGATTATAACCTGGGTGACAGAGCAAGACCCTGTATCAAAATAATAATAAATTGATTATTTTATACATTGATGTAATGTGAACATATTATCACGTTATTAAATATTCTTTGATAATAGTTTATTCAATCAGGTATGGGAGGCATGTTAGGATTAAAAAGGTGATATCCAAAAAGTGCTACCTATGTCCACAGATTCTTCAAAACTACTGTACAATACGTATTGGGTGGAGGATCGGAGGTGAAAAGATATCACATCCACCCATGAAAATATGTTTTTCTAGAATATGTCTTGTAACTGTTTTTTTTCTATTCTGACTTGGTTACCTAAGCATGTGAATCATTTAAATCTTGTTGAATATCTGCTTCTTTATATATTATGTAAATGACATTAAATAATTAGTTTATATATACACTTTTTTTTTTTTTTTTTTTTTTTTGAGACGGAGTCTCGCTCTGTCGCCCAGGTTGGAGTGCAGTGGCTGGATCTCGGCTCACTGCAAGCTCCGCCTCCTGGGTTTACGCCATTCTCCTGCCTCAGCCTCCCAAGTAGCTGGGACTGTAGGCCCCCGCCACCTCGCCCGGCTAGTTTTAGTAGAGACGGGGTTTCACCGTGTTAGCCAGGATGGTCTCCATCTCCTGACCTCGTGATCCGCCCGTCTCGGCCTCCCAAAGTGCTGGGATTACAGGCTTGAGCCACCGTGCCTGGCCTATTAGTTAATATATTAATCAACATAAAATAAATACATTTTTTCTTTTAACTTTATGTATAACTAATTACTGACATCATGCCACGATAGGTTTGGGAATGGACTGGTTTTTAATCACAAATGGAAATTTCTTATAAAGAACATTTCCAAAATGAATTCCATGAAAAATACATTAATTATAGCTAGCCACATGTGAGAAATGCTTACTTTTTTATTTTGTAGAAATACATGTTTCATGATAGAGTCGCTAATATAGTTTGGCTGCATCCCCACTCAAATCTCTTGAATTGTAATACCCATAACCCCCGTGTATCATGGGAGGGACCCGGTGGGAGGTAATTAAATTATGGGGGCAGTTTCCCCACGCCATTCTCATGATAGTGAGTTCTCAGGAGATCTAATGGTTTTTGAGTGTCTGATATTTCCCCACTGGCACTTATTCTCTCTCCTGCCATCCTTTGAAGAGGTGCCATCCGCCATGATTTTAAGTTTCCTGAGGCCTCCCAAGCCATGTGAAACTGTGAGTCAATTAAACTTCTTTTCTTTATAAATTACCCAGTCTTGGGTATTTCTTCATGGCGGCATGAGAAGGAACTAATACAGTAGCTATCATATTCTGTAACATTTTTAAGTCAATTAAAATTTGGTTCATAGTAATGGTAATATTACAGATATTGCTTAAAGATTTGGATTAAAATTCTAGACACAAAACTCAATATACTCATTGAATCAAAACAATGGCAATATTTTAAAAATATTGATGGAATTTGAACAAATCAGGTTATAAAGCAATTAAAATTTGTATCTTGGCTTGGACTTTAATTAGATGTAGAAACATAATGCAGATTATTGTAATATACAGAAGAAATCATTCTTTTATTTACTGCTTCTTTCTGTTCTAAGAACAAAAACTTAAATGAAACTAACTACTGTTTGGTAGTAGTAATCATTTTTTTTAACCAAAGTAAATGACTATCCAGTGTATTCTCTTGCTATTTTCTCTAATTATCTATCTCTGATAAAAGTAGGCAATGTTTACGTTAAAACCAATGAAGAAACTGTATTCAGAATGTCCATGGGAGTTGCGAGAAAAGTAACAGAAACTTTTAGTTGTAATTAAACCAGATTATTTTGAGAAAATCATAATTACTGATTACTAAACATTTCCTAAATGACACTGTTTGTTCAATGAGTATTTCCTTAGTCTTGGCAATTTACTATAATATAGTAGTTTTTCTCTATCAAGGCTCTGATTTTTAAGAAAAGATGAACAAAGATTGGTTTTCTTTTATTTTCACTTAAACGTGGGGGCGCACAGCAAGTTGTCACTTATATCACATGATCATACTGTTACATGCTTGTATCTAGGAATGAGAGTTGGTCTGCTGAATAAACTGATTAGTCCCCAGTGATACCAACTAACTAGGGAATTTCAAAGTCTCCCTCCTTATTCCCAACACCTCCTCACAAAGATGTGCTGTTTCCACCACATCACTTGAAAAAAACATGTATTTTCTCATTTTATGTTCTGAAATATATTTTCATATTCTTGCTTTCCCATGCTTTCTTTCTCTGTATTATTCCTTTTACATACTTACTATCCTCTTACACTCATATTAATATACCGCCGAAGTATACTTTTGACTCGTAGTGAAATTTTGTTTAATAAGATTTCAGCGGTCACATGTAGAGGAGTAGAATGGCATGACATCAAAGCAAAGATTACACTAAGGCTTCAGTACTATTGGTTTCAGTACTACTGGTTTTAAGCAGCAATTAATAAGTCACCTATTGAACATTCACAACACACCTCCTACCAAACTTTGTAAAACAGATTTCCAACATGATGTTATCAAAGTACCTCCAAACTAAAAATTTGGGGACCTAGCAGGTCTGTGTTCTAATTTGATGCTGCTGTTAACAAACTGATTGATTTTAGCCAACATCAGAACTATAACATTCTTCTTTAAAAAATGTCTTAAATTTATTGAGGTGTAATTGACATACCAAACTGGACTCATTTAATGTCTACATCTTGATGAATTTGGACATATGCATACACCTACGATAACATCACCACAATCAAGGTACTAAACATGCACATCACCTCCAAAAGTATCCTTGTGTTTCTAAGGTATATTTTTGTTTTTAGTAAGAGCGTGTAACAAGAGATCTCTCCTTTTAATATTTTGAACTGCATAAAACCATATTGTTAACTACAGGTAATACATTTGTACATCAGATCTCTGGAACTTATCTTGCTTAACAGAAACTTTAACATCAATTGAAAAACAATTCCCCATTTCCCCTTCCCTTAGCCCCTGGCAACCATCATTCTATGCTCTTCTTTTGTGAATACAACTATTTTAGAGCACTCATATAAGTGGAATCTCTTTCTGAGACTGGCTTATTTCATTTAACATAATGTCCTCAAGTGGTTGTTACAAATGGCAGAATTTCCTTCTTTTTAAAGGCTGAATAGTGATCAATTCTCTCCCTCTCTCTCTCTATATATATATATGTACATATGTGCATATACATATATGTGTGTGTATAAATATGTGTGTGTGTATATGTGTGTGTGTGTGTGTGTGTGTATATATATATATATATATGGACTGCTTCCATATCTTGTCTATTGTGAATAATGCTGCAATGAACATGAGTGTACAAACATCTCTTCAAGATCCTGACCTCAATTTTTCTGGATATCTACCCAGAAGTGGGATTGCTGAAGTATATGATAATATCATTTTTAATATTTTGAGGAACCTCTATACTATTTTTCCCAGTGGCTATACTATATAGCATTCTCATCAACAGTGTATAAGGGTTTCAATTTCTAATTTCCCCACACCTTTTCCACCACTTATTTGTTCTTATGTGTAATAATAGGTATCCTAACAAAAATAAGGTGATATCTCATAGTGGTTTTGATTTGCATTTTCCTGATAATTTGTGATGTTGAGCATCTTTTTATACAGCTATTGGCCATTTGTATGTTGTCTTTGGAGAAATGTCTATTCAAATCTTTTCCCATTTTTTAAATCCAGTTGCTTGTTTTTCTCCAAATGAGTTTGTGACTAAAAAGGAAGCATAATGTTTGGGAACCTGAATGTGATGGACATGGGCAAAGATAATAGAAATAGAAAGAAAACCTTTTTGATTTTAATAGCTTTAGGGGTATAACTGGTTTTTGGTTACACAGATGAATTATATCGTGATGAAGACTGAGATTTTAGAGCACTTGTCACCCAAGTAATGTATACTGTACCAAATATGTAGGTTTTTATCCCTCACCCTCTTCCCACCGTTTCCCTTCTCAGTATCCAGTGCCCATTATACCACTCTGTGTGCCTTTGCATATTCATAGCATAGCTCCCACTTTGTAAGTGAGAACATATGGTATTTGGTTTTTCATTTCTGAGTTACTTCCCTTAGAACAATGTCCTCCAGTTCCATCAAACTTGCTACAAGAGACATTATTACATTCTTTTTATGGGTGAGTAGTATTTCATGGGGTGTATATACCACACTTTCCTTATCCATTCATCAGTTGATGGGCGCTTAATTTGGTTTCATATCTTTCACTTGTGAATTGCACAGTGATAAATGTATCTTCAGGTGTCATATTTACAAGTGTCTTTTTGATATAATGACTTATCTTCTTTTGCATAGACACTCGGTATTTATGGATAGAGTGGTAGATACAGTTCTTTAAGAAATCTCTATGCTGTTTTCCATAGAGGTTGTCCTAATTTACATTCCCACCAGCAGTGTAAAAGTGTTCCCTCTTTACCACATCCATGTTAACATCTGTTGCTTTTTGAATTTTTAATAATGGCCATTCTGGCTGGGGTAAGGTTGTATCTCAGTGTGGTTGTAATTTACATTTTCTTGGTGATTAGTGATGTTGAGCATTTTTTCATATGTTTGATGGCCCTTTGTATATCTTCTTTTAAGAAATGTCAATTCATGTCTTTGCCCACTGTTTGATGGGATTGTTTTTCTTTTTCTTTTGCTTGCTGATTTGAGTTCCTTGTAGATTCTAGATATTAGTCCTTTGTTGGGTGCATAGTTTGCAAATATTTTCTCCTATTCTGTGGGTTGGTTGTCTGTTTACTCTGATAATTCTTTTTCTGTGCAGAAGCTAGAAAAAAATGAATATTCATGCAAGGCTTTATGATAAAAAATGAGAAATGTCAGTATGGCAAAGCACAAGGTACAGCATCATGCAACTAACAGTGAAATAGGATACAGATCAAGCTCTGATTTTTTTAAAGTAGTTTATTTAAGATGAGTATTGTATTCCTGAGGTACCTTAAAAGGCTGGTCTTCTTGAGACAGTTTCAAAGGTAGTTTTTGGAAGCAAGGCAGGACCTAGATTGCTGATTTTCAAAGGTAGTATCTGTGCCATAGAAAAAAAAAAAAAAACAGAAATTTCATTTGTCTTTAATTATGTCACTTTAAAAATTCTTATCTTTTTGACTAATAAGGTTTGTAAAATATAAATATGCTGGTGCACATGTTATATACAATATATAATGATATAAGCTATATATATAAGCCATATAAATGTATATTAATATGTATAAGATATATAAGGTTATATATATACACACATATATGTGTGTGTGTGTGTATGTCCCCAATTTTAGGGGTATAGTCCAAAGTCTTTTAATGTAAACAGTGCTTATTCAAAAATGAAACCCACTTTTTACATGGTATTCAACTTTCTTTTAGAAAGGTCAGTAATAGATAAAAAACTTCTGGCAACCATATAGAGTGTAGTCAGAAAATTATGAATGGGTTTCATCTATCATTATTTTGAAGTCATTCTGAGGAAAATAATATGCTAACGATGACTTAGAAACATCTTCTGTTTTGAGCAAAATAAACTAAATATGGTAGATGCTGTGATGCACTGCCCAGATTTCTCTTTGTAGAAGGACATTTTACCCAAACTGATGGAAGTACTGTTGGTAGACAGACTTTGGTTGTTAGCCCTTTTGAGGACTGCCTCAGTTGAAGAGAAATGCCCTGGGTCATGCGACTTTCTTGAGTTGACCTCATACAGGAACTTACCTATGAAAGCATATAAAGGTCCTTTTACTTCAGTTAAATTTAAGTCTATTCTGTAGGGCAATTCTAGCTCCAGAGCTTCTCATAGGGTTGTCAGAAGATGCTGTTGGGCTAAAGGTTCAGTTAACTTTTCTGTGTCCACTCCTGCTTCTTTCCTCTTCTCTCTAGAAGTGTTGAGCCCTAGGGAACTCCTTAATAAACATTCTAAACTTTATGTCATAGTTGGATTCCCAGTGAACACAACCTGTAACACTTAAAAACCAAAGTAAAATATATCAGTTATGTGTTCTGAAATAAACTAACTTTAGGCCTGCGAAAAATTACTAGTGAAGTAAGAAGACTTCACTAAAAATTTAATATTCTGTACTAGACCTATCCCTTATATACTTGGCTGTCAGATCCATCATTATTATGACATAGATGAAAGGGTAAACTTGGATGATAGAATATTATGATGAACATGTTTATTGCCATTTATATTTCCTCATTGACCTAGAATCAACACTTGCCTCCTGAAAGCATTTTCTTATTGAATGCTCCCTAGATTGGAAAGTTCTTATCATCAAGGAGCCCTCTATATAGGATCCACATCACTCTCCATAGGGGCTTATTAAACTGCCTCCTTTTCAATTCTTTCCCTTCCTACCTCACAAAGCATTTATTTGTTCCATTATGCACCATTATCTTTAAATTTTTTAAATAGTAGAAGATCTGCATTTTAATTAGGTATAATCTACTTTTAAAGTCAGTTGAAAAATTTTCTACAATGAAACATCTGTAATATCCAAAGGTGTCTGGCCTAGGGCAGAAAAAGTGAGAGCGCACATCTGTATTATTGCCATCATCAGAAAATGAAGTCCTATTAAAAACATGTTCATAATATGCTCTACTCTCTAGGAAGCAAAAGTTTATATCCTGGAAAACTACTAGCATTTCTTATAGGCAATAAAAGTTTCATGACAGCCCAGACCTGAGTTATTAAACATATGCTCAGGCATCTTAAAATGTTATTACTGATTAATCTATAGTTATAAATAACTTTCATTGGCCCTACATGCCTAAATAAATATGATAATTTACGGTTTGTGTTGTTTCATACAAATATGGCCCTCTGTCCTTTGTCAAAAAATGAAGTTATTATTTGTATATCACACAGTTCTGCAATAATGAATGCTAAAGAGATAGGATGAAGTTAGTACCCAGAAATAGAGTTATCACTATTTAAAATTTCATCATTTTTAGATATAACATTAAAAGGGTAAAATGATCCAGCTTTCCATCAAACGTGATTTTTTTATTATTTATACATAAATTGTCAAATTTAAAATGAAACAAACCCTCACCACAAAAAAGTGAAGCATTTGATATGAGGAACAATAAACAAGCATAACTAGAGCAGGAATACAAATCAAGAAATTATTAAAAATTGCAGTTTTATTATGTTAAAAATACTTATTATATAAATTGTATTTTATTGCAAGGCCAGAAAAATACTGAAAAGCAGTTTGCAAAATACAAAAGGTGGCAGGTACAAGAAGGTTTCTTGAAGATTTCTGTAATGATGAATTAGAAAACATGTAAATATATAGCAATAAGTAATAGTGTTGTTTATGCAATAGAATATAATACAATCATAAAAACAATTGACATATTCTATAAATTTATTGACAAAATTGCTGATGAATCAACATGCATAATATATCATGTGTGTGCATAAATAATACAATATCAAGTGTACACATGGGAGGGATTTCCTGGAAGTAATGGTGAGCAATCTATAGGTAGTGAGGTTATAAGTGCTGCAATACTATTTTATCCTGTTATCTACACAGGGTTTCAATTTTCAAAGAAATATGGGTTATGTATTAAGAAATTAAAAATAATATTGAAAATGTAACCTAATATAAACAAATATTTAGTTTCAAATGGTAACGACCTTTCTTCTGAATACTTCTTCTTTATAATGGAGGTAAGGCCGAGTTATGATTGAAAGTTCATCTTCAGGGCTGGCCTTAAACCCTCTAATGTGGTGAATAACCTACACACATGTTCTTCAATAACTCACAAGTAATTTTCAGTGGTGTTTCCACGTGGGAATTGCTTCCTAACATTTCTTCAGAAATATACATTTTTTTTCTGAGTCTGGAATAATGAGAAAAATCAATCAGGAGCTTTAGAACACAGGAATAATGTACTATTATCCCCGTGAGAGAATTGAAGCTTAGAAATGAATAGAAAAACATTAAAAGTTTGAAATTTCAGGATCCATCAAAGTCAAGTGGAAATTAAGCAAAATCAGGAAGCACAGAGTCCAACTCAGTCAAAAATCAAGGTTGACATTACTGGGAACCAGGTTCAGAATATATATAGAAGAATGGTGACAATGTAATCATTCAATCTTACTTTCAGTTATTGTCATGTTTTAAAAGTGTGTTTTTGAATATCTGCTGCTGACGATGCATCATTCCAGCCAATAAAATAAGCATTAATAATTTATATGCATAGTACACTTGATTGAAATCCTATAAGTGGTGTTCCAAGAAATAATAAGATTGGGAACTAATATATTCTCAAATTGGCAATTTCAATCCATGATTCTATGTAGTGATTTTGACAGTAATATTGCCAGAAAGTTTGAATATTAGCTAATCAAATCCTACCCAATACTACTCATTAACATTTTCAATGTTTTAACATTTCCTATCAGCTATGTTTCCTTGTAAACTTAATTTTTAAAAATTTATTAATCATAGTTTGTATATATCCCTGCTAATAAGTAAAAATAATGTAGAATATTGGAAACATGTTAGGAGTAACTTATTTTTAGTAATAATAATGTAGAGCATTGGGAATATGTTAGGAGTAACTTAGGATTGTAGAAATTTATGAACATTCCTGAGAATTCTGGTTTCCAATTCTCAGATATCAAATACTAATTTCTGTTGGGATTTTGGAAACTTTCTTTTTTTTTTTTTTTTTTTTTGAGGCGGAGTCTCGCTCTGTCGCCCGGACTGGAGTGCAGTGGCCAGATCTCAGCTCACTGCAAGCTCCGCCTCCTGGGTTTCCGCCATTCTCCTGCCTCAGCCTCCCAAGTAGCTGGGACTACAGGCGCCCGCCACCTCGCCCGGCTAGTTTTTTGTATTTTTTTTTTTTTAGTAGAGACGGGGTTTCACCGTATTAGCCAGGATGGTCTCGATCTCCTGACCTCGTGATCCGCCCGTCTCGGCCTCCCAAAGTGCTGGGATTACAGGCTTGAGCCACCGCGCCCGGCCGGGATTTTGGAAACTTTCAGCCAGCAGCAACTCACAAAAATGGTGTGGTGGACAGAGAGAGCACGGTGGTATTTGCCAGATCGTGTGACCTCCTTTCACATGTATACTACATAGTCTATGACACCTGTTTTTAGTTTAATACTGTTTTAGTCTTTGGTATATAAAATTGTGACATTAAACATAAAGTCATTAGCTTAAAAGACTGAAATAGATACTTTTTTCTGATATTTACTTGTCTCTTATTCTTAAACTTTGGGAGTTATAGATTTTTGTGAATCTAATGAATTATTTTACAAACGAGACCATCATCAGGTCTTTTCATTTAAAAATAGTCTATACACTTCTTACTCTAAAACTTGTGGTTGGGTTTTATTGAATAACATGAGGGGTTAAAATTAGTACTACAGGTTGCAATTAAGTATTGAGGGAGAAGAGATAATGAGTTGTAATTTTTAGATGAGAGAAAATCTTCCATAATTATTTAAAATGCTTCAATAAACCTGGCAAAAGGCTAGTCTTTGCACTGTGTGACTTAGCAGGAAAAAGGAGACATTTCTAATGAGGTATAAACTTAGCTTTAAAAATACTTGGAAAATAAACTTTGAATGTCTACCATCTTATACCTTCTAAGATGTAGAAATGTGTGTATTAGAAATAGATTTTTTTGTAAATGTATAAAAAAATCAAAATAGCACATGTGTAGCAAAAAATGTCACCTCCTAGTTCCCTTGCATGTCAGTATGTAGTCCATGTTGTCCAGAGAGAGGTAATGTACTTGTCTCAGGCTACCGTTTAGGATTTATTAAGAGAACCGAGATGTCTCGTCTCCTGCCACCTAAGATACCTTGTGTTCTTTCACTTTCTTACCCCTATCTTGGTAACTTAGGTTTTAATGTTGTGATTTGGGGGATTTATACAATGCCATGATTAACACAGGCTCAATTTCCATCATTAATTGAATATTATCTTTCTATGAGGAAAACAAACTGAATTTTAACCCTGTTCATCTATAATTTTATTCTGCCTTTTGCTGCTAGCTTATCTCCAGTCAAGTTCTCACTGTAATTACAATTAGCACAATTCTACCAGGTCTGGTAGTTAACAAGACGTGGAGAATTTTCAGGTACATTACGTAGATGGCTACTAACTTTGTTTTAACATTAATGCCCCTCTCTTTAGGAAATAGCATTAAATATACATTTTAAATTATGACTATGACATAATAAAGCATTATTTTTTAGCTATCAAATAATTATCTTTTAAAACAAACATAAATGAAAATTATTGAACTCAAGATAGTTTTTGAAGTAGCTACCTATTTTTCTATTGCTAATCACCAGTACTGAAAACCGTAAAAATCTGTAATTAACCTAGAAATTAAACAACTGAAAAGTATTTTTGAAGCACCATGAAGGTCCAGTTTAACACTTTTAGGAAAGAAACAAACTAGTCCTTATGTTAGACCAAGTGTATACTTCTTGTTTCTGTGATAATGTAAATGTCTGGGAATCACATTACTTGTCTTCTCTGAATTTGAGCTGTGCTGTGGACTAGTTTCACTTGCTGTGTTAAACTTGGATTTATCCTTTAAGGCAGCACAGCAGTTTTTGCAGGTACAGAAATGGTCTTTATATTTAAATGTGCTGCCTAGAACACACTTCCATCTGTTTCATGTAGTTTACACAAAGCATTAGTTCATTTCCAGGGGTTCAAAAATTCTAATTCTAAAGGTTAAATTCACACACAGAGAAACCCAGTGGGATTAGAATTCCTATTTTAGAAAATGCTTGTCCTTTTACACTGTGAACATGACTTGCTATCTCTGCATTATCTGGCTGCAGAGCCATTACACTGGTGCTTCTTTTCTCTATAAACTTGTTTCCCATCTTTATCCTGATGTGATAGCACAAAAAGATGAGCAAGTCCCAGGACTAAGAATGAAGACATCTGGAGCTCATGATAAGAAAACTACCTAAACCTTGGAGTTCTGTGTATCTGTTTATTTCAGCTCTCTTTCTACTTTCTAGACTTGTTGAAATTTTCACTATTAAAATTACGTGTTATTTGGAAACTGTCTATGAGCCTGCTTTGTAGCTACAGATAGGGTAATTACACTTCCCACATTTTCTGGGATAAATTAAAATTTAAATCTTCATTTATATTTTCAGACCATGCATCTAGGTGTGGGATTAGGAAAGTAGGTTTCTTGTAACTGAATGCTACCATTTCAACTTTATTTTGATAAAGTCAGATCTTCGCTTACCTGGTGGCTTGCCATTTGTACTTTTGTGCAGCTAAACATTAGTGTAAAGAATTGTTCCATTATATGTTTTGTGTTTTTGTTACTTCAAACAGAAAACCTTAGAATTAAAGCTTTCTATAGCTGCTTGATGTCCCATTTATGAGGAAATTTACAGAAATACTTTGGTCAGAGAACAGTGGCTTAGGAAGTATTCAATAAATTCAGTTTATTGCAGACAATTGTTTTTGTGCCACCTCTCCATCAGTCTAAGTAAATTTTGGTCTTCAGATTAAAGCTCTGTGAGCAAATTGCCACTCATTACTTCTCACACTGAAGATGAAATGACATCAGTGGTTATCCATGGCCACATTTCCATATGTTGGAAAAATGTCAAATAGTTTTGAATCTCTTGAATAGAAAGGCAGATAAGATTTTCTCAAGCTGATAAGAGCAAAATTATGTATACAAAATCATAGTAATTGAGAAATGGGAATTTGATAATTATGAGGAGAAAATGTGTACATGTCTAGACATTAAACATTGTCAAGTATTTCTTTGGTATATACCCAGTAGTGGGATTGCTGGGTCAAAAGGCACTTCTGTCTTTAGGTCTTTGGGGAATCACTGCACTTTCTTTCAATCATTCTTTTATAAAGACACATGCATGTGTATGTTTATTGAAGCACTATTCACAATAGCAAAGACATAGAATCAACCTAAATGTCAATCAATGACAGATTGAATAAAGAAAATGTGGTACATATACACCATGGAATACTACGCAGCCATGAAAAAGAATGAGATTATGTCCTTTTCATGGACATGGATGAAGCTGGAGGCCATTATTCTTAGCAAACTAACACAGGAACAGAAAACTAGCATGTTCTCACTTTTAAGTGGGCGCTAAATGATGAGAACACATGAACACATAGAGGAGAACACACACACTGTGGCCTTGTGGAGGGTGGAGGGTGGGAGGAGGGAGAGGATCAGGAAAAACAACTAATGGGTACTAGTCTTAATACTTGGTTGATGATATAATCTGTACAACAAACCCCCATGACACAAGTTTATCTGTGTAACAAACCTATACTTGTACCCCTGAACTTCAGATAAAAGTTAAAAAAGAGGCTGGGCGCAGTGGCTCACGCCTGTAATCCCTGCACTTTGGGAGGCCAAGGCGGGTGATCACTTGAGCCCAGGAGTTCAAGACCAGCCTGGCCAACATGGTGAAACTCCATCTCTACTAAAAATACAAAAATTAGCTGGGCATGGTGGCATGCACCTGTAATCCCAGCTACTCGGGATGCTGAGACAAGAGGATCATTTGGACCTGGGAGGCAGAGGTTGCAGTGAGCTAAGATCATGCCACTGTACTCCAACCTGGGCAACAGAACGAGACTTTGTCTCAATTAAAAAAAAAAAAAAAAGTTAAAAAAGAGCCCCCCCAACCCCCACCAGAAAATATTGCTATGTAAAAATGCAAAAAAAGTTAAAATAGGCCGGATTTTCCCACTGAACAAAATAATTGAAACAATTTATATGTTTTGATATCAGTTTTGTCACAGAGTAAGAAGTAGGGGAAAAGGACTGAGGTTAAAAATACCTGCTATGGTCACGGGCCATTAAGAGCTGTTTTGTTTCAAGGGGGATTAACTACAACATTCTGAGTTATGTTGTTTTCTTTGGAATCATAAAATTGGAAGCATTATATGCAATCTTTAAGCAATATCTTGGGAAGATCACTTTTTAAATAGTTGGTGCTTATTCTTTTATTTTGTAAGAAAGCATAGAAGCTACAGTGTCCATAGCTTCAAAGGGAGAAGAAAGGCATTGGATTTATGATTCTCACTCTATAGTTGTAACTTTTATTCCCAGTGTCCTGATGTTACAATTTTGTGACTTTGTGTGGCTCCCTTTCCATTTATTCTGCTTGACCCTCTGGGCACTTTTCAATCTAAAAACTCATGGCAATTTTCTTTTATTATTTCCTAGTAAATTGCCTGCCCAACATATTTTCCTTTCATTCTGTAAGTTCTATTATTTGCATATTTTATACCTGTATATATAGTCTAAGTTTCTTATCTTTTTCTATTTTTTCCTTTTTTTCTTTTATGTTTTATCCTAACTTCCTCATATTTACCTTTGAACATTTCTATTGATTTTATTTTTCTTATTTTTGCTATAATATGTTGAATATACAAGAAGTTACTTTAGCTTTATCAGCATTTCATTTTATAGTCTGTTCTTTTCTGGTATGCCATATCTTGTATACCTGCATGCATTAGAAATAAGTTTAAAGCATTCTTCAATTTTCATATTGCATTTTCTTTCTTTTCTTTTCTTCTTCCTTTTTTTTTTTTTTGAGACAGTGTCATGGTGTCATGTTCTATTGCCCAGGCTGACTGCAGTGGCATGATCATGGCTCACTGCAACCTCTACCTCCTAGGCCCAAATGATCCTCCTACCTCAGCCTCCTATGTAGGACTACAGTCACACACCATGACACTTGGCTAATTTAATTTAGTTTCTCTAGAGACAGGGTCTTACTATGTTGCCCTGGCTGGTCTTGAAATCCTGGACTCAAGTTATCCTTCCGCCTAGGCCTCCCAAATTGCTGGAATTATAAGTGTGAGCCACCACACTTGGCTGACATTGTCTTTTTTTTTTTTCCAAGTATTTTTACTGTTTGTTTGATCATTCTTTCAAGGTGAGGGTTTCCTCAGACACCTGGTTTTCTCTGGCTACCAATTTAAGTTAAAGACGTAGGAAACAACATGCTGATTAAAATCTCTCTATATGTGATGTATGTGGGAAAGTCTTGTTAATAGGTCTAGTTTACTGTAAAGTGATTAGGTGTAGTCCTAGATGTTTTCCCAAAGGTTCCCAGATGTCTGTAGGTTTAGGTTTTTTCTGTTGGGACATTTGTTTGCCCAGAGGGAAACCATCTGGCTGCCTGCTCAAGGGTAGGGGACAGGAATCAAGCAAGAACAGAGACTGATTGTTTCACCAGTTTCATTTGTATCTTTCTCCTGTTTTCAGTCCAGTACCTCTACCATTCCCTCAACTGTGCTCAGTTTCCTGAAAGCAAATCCTCTCTGGTTCAACAGAGAAATCTAAACTTTTTGTTCTATAATATCATCACATTTGAGGAGCTTCTAAATGATCATTCTATTCATTATTTCAATTATTTTTATTCACAGAAGGGCATTGGTATAGAGAAACCCAAACTATGGGTAACCTGAATACAATTTACATTTAACTTTGATATGGTTATGCAACATTTTCCATATGTTGATTTGGGTTTGTGTGGTATGAAAATTCACCAACAGGATTAAACATTGTACTATCCCTCCAATCTGTACTTATTTGTTCAGTTGTCATGCAGTATCCTCAAGTTTTGCAGCCTTGGAGGTTAACCTGCATTTACTATCTAAATTCAAAGGATGCTCTCCCATACATTCTCTAGCCATATGATTGCAGGAAGTCTGCTTCCTATCTTGTATGAAGTTTATACACCCTTAATACCTTTGATAAATGCCCAAGGTTCCAACAAGTCTGTCTTACTAGTTGCTTGTCACATATTTTTTCAGTTGGCTACTCTGGGCTTCTCTGTTGGCCATGTTTTTTTTTTTTCCCTTCTTGTCAAGGTTTTTCTAGACTGCTCTATTTTCTTCCCAAAATGCTTTTTTTTTTCCAAGCATGGACACAGACTCTCTTTTCATTCTTCACATTACAGATAACACCAGGCTGTAATGTTTGATGAAGATCTAAGAATAACTGAAAGTAATTGCAACCAAGGATGAGAACATGTAGAGTGAGATATAAGATAGTTCTACTCCTGAAGTCAGTTGTCCATACCCCACCACCTAAAGCTCACCTCTTAGTTTGCAGTCCACTACCCTGTTGCTGATGCCTACTCTCCCCTTTCCTATTGGGAATTCCTCTTGGCTTTCCAAAAATATGGAGACAAAATAATAGCTTTCCCTGGTTCCAACAAATGGAAACCAGAAAATCCACTTTATAGTTTTTTACCAATATACTTAATTCCTCAGTTAGAAGTAGTCCATATTAGGTTGGGCCATCTCTCCAAAGAAAGATTTCAGGATCTGTCTTCCAGCATTAAATTGTGTGTCACAGATAACCGAAAGCTCTTTAAATAATAGTCTCTCCTTGATGCATAACAAATACACACACTATGTGAAAACCTTCCTTCCCTTCTTTAGTTTTCATGTTGTCTTCATAATACTTTTCAGATACTTTGCATAGCACTTTCTCACTTTTATGTAATCTTCACTTATTATATGATTTAGATACTATTGCTCCCCCCATTTTTACAGGGAAATAATTGATATATAGAGCAAATGAATTGTTTATTCTAAAGTCTCACAGCTATTAACTCATAGAGCTAAGATTCAAACTCAGGTAGTCCGAGCCTGTGCTCTTAAGTACTTAAGTACATTTTCCTCCCACTATCCTGGTGGATCCTACTTGATAGGTGGGATTGTTTCAGTAAAGTCTTTTATGGGCAAGAAATCTAAATCCAAATATGTAGATTAAAGACTATACCATTAAAATCTATAAACCACTTTTTAAAGATTGCCAGAGCTCATGAAAGATAGAAAGGAACTTCCTCAGGACAAAAAAATAAAGGTCACAGTGGTTTGAACTACTGTACTGCTTCTCCTGATGTTTCTCCCCTTCCCAGCTTTCATGTCACGATATAGGGGTAGATAAGATATTGTGGTGGGAAGAAGTAGAAACTGACATGAGTTTTGAAGTGCGGCAGAGAAGAAGGTATTTTGTTGTTGTTTGTTTGCTCAATTGTTTTGACCTAGGCGAGTCTTAGGGAGGTATCTCTATTGTGTTGCAGCTCTTACTTGTGGCTGATTTAATAAGAGACCTACTATATCTCTGAAGTTCTTGCTAGTTAATCCTTTTTTTGGTATGGAATTTTTCTAGGGACCCCCAAAATGGCACTAACTATTGAGAAACATACTGGCACTGGCAGTTTGTATAAAATATGTAAGCCTCATAAATCAAATATTGGAATGTATGGATGATCATCAGATGGTTGTGGCTCTCAACAAAGACAGATTTCGAGTAAAATTTAGAAGAAGTACAGAATAAAAGTAGGGGTGTGGTATTTGCATGTTCAGGACACCCCATTAAAGAATTACTGTTCACTTTCTCTTTATACGTTGATCTTGGGTTATGAGACATCAATATTGGGAGCTTATTCCATGCTTTTCTTAAATGTTGAATGGAATTTTAAAGTGCTGCAGGGAAGAGAGTGTTTTAACTTTATAAATTATTTAGCATATTTACCCAAATTTTGTGTAGTTTAAAATTAGATTTAATTCTCTCAAGCACTGCATATATAACTCTGTTGTACATTTTGTGTAGCTAAAATGTGTAAAATTAAATCATACATATAATATCTCTAATGTCATTCTCATTGGCTAATGGCACTTTATACTTTTATCATTGTCCAATAATATTTGGAGATAATGAAAAGACGGGCCCATATTAGCTATGATTGAACTGTTCTCTAAATAACAGAAGTATAATATGGTGACTATTCTATGAGTGTTTTTCTAAAATATACGAAAATATAGAGTGCATCACCTTTGTTGTATAGAAATTAAAATAAATGCAAATATAATATAGCAATACATTCAGTTGCAGTAATATTTCAAAACCTACAAGATCAAGATACAAGAAATTAGTCTTCATATATGTTACTTTTGTTTTTCTTTTGTTGTTACTCTATTCACTTTTTATTTTTCTATTTTTCTATTTTGCTCTACTAAATTATTTTATTTCACATTTTTTCTTTTAAAATTTATATCATGATTAAAATCCTTGATTACCTTTTGCATTCCTTTTATGCCCTTATTTTAAGGAGCTAGCTTAACTTGTAAATCAGTCATGGACTCGGGACACCAGTATATTTCTCTAAAGTTAGGAATTATTCAAAATAGGAAAAACGGAGTCACCTAAGTAATTTTCTCTACCAACGAGATAAATGAAAGGCTGAGAGAGGACATTGTGTTATTTCTCTGATGTTGAGTAAAGCTAAAGTCTATTTTAATGCAATAAATTGAATTTTGCAGTACCACAATATTTGATTTTAACAGAAACTACTCTATCATCTTAATGCTTTTCCTGTCTCTACTTGCAGCTTCTAGCATTATTCTTCCCACTTAAAGATCTACTTAAATCTTTCTCTCTCTCACACATACACAAATGGTTAGAGCATTCTTATACAAAAGACTTTTATTTCTTCATATTTTGCAAATATGTGCAAAGATTAATGGAAACCTGCAAATGGTAGTTGCTTCCTGTACGTCTGAATTGTGAGTCAGAATCACTATGCATGGGCTAGCTCATACAAACAGGAATTGTCCTTGGTTGTAAGAAGAAATTGCTTTGATCAACTTACTTGGCTTCCCACATAAATAAATTCAAATGTCAGGTCTCGAGTGTAATGCTTGAAATGACTTTTTAAAACGTAGTGTTTAATATGAAAAAAAATGGCTTGTTGAGGAGAACTGAAACAATACTGGACTAAGTTAACCACATTCTATCTTACACCATTTTGTTGTATATATATAGCTGTATTAGAATTGTGGGAATGTATGAAATATAAACCTTCTCAAAACTGCTTGAACTGTCTGTCCACTGCTCATTTCTCCTCACAGCATTCCTGCTTTCCGCCATCTCAGTATATCAATTATCTTTGTTAAGTCCTATAGCAGAAAAAAAAGAGTTTGCATGTTTCATTTCCGGCAATGGACAAAGATTTGTTGCACTCTTAGTCCTATTTGTAATTTCACAGAGAAGAGTAACTGATTGGCTCACCTTTTGTCAGGTATCCAGATATGGTCCCATCATCTCTGGTCAAAACAATAGGGACCCATCTGCGTAAGTTGGAGAAAAATAGATCACATGTTTGTTGGATAGGAGAAAACCCAAAGAATATCTAATAGTAAATTTTAAAAAATATAGGTATAACCTTATTGTGATAATTAACAATGTCTTCTTACTGGCTATTGATGAAATTATTAGCTAGAGAAGTTCCTCAGATTTCTCTCTGCTTCTTTTGTTTTCCTTGTTTATCTTATGTGTCTCATTAATGCTTAACTTCTTTCACTGGCTATTGCAATCTCATTACTTTCCACAGGAAGAATCACAATTGATATGCAGAAGACACAATTCAAAATAATATGAACAACAACAAAAATTATTCTCTTACTTAATAGGATGAGCCAATATAAAGGATAAGATTATCAAATCAGAATCATTTGAAGTAAAGGTTTTACCCAGTATCACCATTATTAATAATATCAAGGATGCAGATGAAAAGGAGGATCAAACAATCAGGTAGAAGTCTTGAATATCCTGTGCGTCTCCCCAGGACTTTTCTTCCTGCATTGGACATGCACAGTAATCAAAGAGTTTTCAGATAAGGTTCACATGTTACCTTATAAGCAGGAAGTGGTTAGACTATGAAATAGCTTCATTTTAGATTTTGGCTTAGACAATATATTTGAGGGAGATATGCCTCAGAATTCCACAGATTATGGGTTTATTTGTTATTAATAATTCTTAGCTGGGCATATCCTGCTAAGAACATTCTAGATATCAGGACCCTTTATTCTAGCAAATATTATTAGTCTGTTTACAAAGAGGCCTAGATACAAGCATGTTTACAGGGAAAAGAGACCATGTCACCTTCTTTATCTAGAAACATCCCCTCAGTAAAGGAAGAAACCTACAGGAGTCCAGCTGCTTTAACTCCTTCATTGCCCAAAGGACCTACACAGTCATGTGGTAGAGTAGTTAAAGGGTTAGCTCAGGGGCTCATAGATACCACCAAGGGCCCTAATTCTTTCTAATCTCTCTCTTTCTCTCAATCTTTCTCTCTCCCTCCCTCTCCCTCTCTGCCTCCATCTCCCTCTTTCTATTTGCCTCCCACTCCCCTTCCCCTCGCACCCTCGTCCCTCTCTCTCCCCCACTCCTCCTTCTCTCTCTCCCCTCATCCCTCTCTCTTTTCAATCCTTATAATATAGTATTTATTTTTGTCTCTAGTCTTATTTTTCTATGTTTGCAAAAGGGTTACCATAGATTCAAGCATCATAGCCCACAAAACAGTGTCTAGAAGCCAGAATACAAAGGAGATTATTCTTAGAAGCTCCTCACAGATTTTCTTTATTGCTTCATTCGTCATAGTTTTTAAAAATTATTATTATTTTGTTTTTAGATACATGGTCTCACTGTGTCACCCAAGCTGAGGTGCAGAGGCATGGCAAGATCATAACTCGTCTCAGCCTTGAACTCCTAGGCTCAAGTAATTCTCTCATCTCAGCCTCCCAAATAGCTAAAACTACATGTATGCACCACTGTACACAGTGTGTGTGTGTGTGTGTATATATATTTTTGAGATGGAGTTTTGCTCTTGTTGCCCAAGCTGGAGTGCATTGGTGCAATCTCAGCTCACTACAACCTCAGCCTCCCAGGTTAAAGCGAGTCTCCTGCATCAGCCTTCTGAGTAGCTGGGATTACATGTGTCTACCATAACACCTGACTAATTTTTTGTATTATTAGTAGACAGGGTTTCACCATGTTGGCCAGGCTGGTCTTGAACTCCTGACCTCAGGTGATTCACCCACCTCAGCCTCCCAAAGTGCTGGAATTACAGGCGTGAGCCACAGCACCCAGCCCACAGTGAATTTTTAAATATTTTGTAGAGACAAGGTCTCTCTGTGTTGCTTAGGCTGACCTCAAACTCTTGGCCTCAGCAATTCCCTGGCCTTGGCTTCCCAGAGTTCTGGAATTACAAGCATGAGCCACTGTGTCTGGGCCCATCATAATTCTATTCGTGCCCTTTCCTCAACTAATAACTGATAAGGGTAATATAATTATCTTGATTAGAATGGGATAACAACGATTCATCCCTGATGTTAAGGAGAGGCATAGATTCCACTCAAGAAGAGGCTGACAATGGAACATATTCTGGTTCATTAAGAGAGAAACGGTGTATGTGTTGAAGGGAGGAGGACTGTAGTTTCTGGGTAGCTGGCCAAGCATATCTGCTACAGTCTTTTAACTTCCTGGTATCTACAGATATGACAGCTGAACTTAGTTCACAAATTATATCTGCAATTACTAAAAACAGAAGAATCTCCTAACAGTTACTAAAAGTTTTGAGTTTTGCCTCTGAATAGCAGAATGTTTCTAATGTTGCTGCTACAATTTTTGTTTCTCTTATTTATATTATAAGATGTTGTTTAACACAGAAATTAGGTTTCTCATAATTGTTGCTTTAAAGTTTAATATAGGATCTTCCATGCTACATTCTGGAACTGTTATTGCATGTGACTTCCCTCTGTGTTGATAGTGGAGGATGATTTGTTTCTCTAAACTAGTGACTCTCTAATTTTGAAATGCATAAAAATCACCACAATTACTTGTTAAAACGGAATTTCCTGTCCCTTACTTTCGAAACTCTGATTGATACATGGGCCTAGGAATCTGCATTTTAAACAAGCACACCTGGTGGTACCAGATGACATGTTATTTGAACCCATTTTTAGAAACACAACCAGGATGCTTGGAATGAGGATATGAATCTTTCAGGCTGAATGCTTCTTGGAATATTGATTCCTTTTTCCCAAGGGCCTTAGATTCTGAAGTTATTTATTTCCCACTACAAATATTCCCTTTCAACACATCATTCCCTGGGCCATTACTCTTTAGTAGCTCCTTTTGTATGAAATATGCATTGCGTATAGGGTTTCAGAAAACTATTTCCATCTTTATTATAATTGCAATTATTTCCCAGGACATTATAATATGTATCTGGGGCCTTCCTCCCATTCCTTTATTATGTATTTAATTTCTTGATTTAGAAAGAATATTGTGGGGAAATGGTTTCTAGTTATAGTCTAACAAGAGCTGAGAGGTATTCTTAAGCCAAATATTGAGGGGAAATGGTTAAGAAAACTTCTTAGCTCTTTTTGTTTGACTATAAGCAGAATCTAATGTAATCGTCATTCATGTAAACAGTGTGAGTGACTGTTAATGACTGGACCTTTTACAGGCATCAAATAACCTTGTCCACCTTCCTCACCTTTGAGCTTTAATCACCTTTGAGCTTTAATCTCATCACTATTGAAAAGTCAAATTTTCTGTGATCAATTTAGTGAATGCTTATTCCAAGAACAAGTTCTGTGATGCTCATTCTTATTGCTCCTCACCCTCTCCCTGGCACACCTATATTTCTTATTTTACTTGTTTGTGCATCATTTTTTGGCATGTATTATGTTGTAGTTCCCTAAAAGTAATATGCTATGTGTGTGCACAATGCATTGGAAAACATTTAAGTGAAATAAGACATGAATATGACTAACTTTATCTGTCTCACCTAACATGCATCCCTAATAAATAGCCTTGTAGATTCCCAATAGCATGCCACATATTGAAAATTAAGAATCTATGTGTGGAACAAAGAATTGCTTATTGATCAATCAAATTACACCATATATATGTGTGTGTGTGTGTGTGTAGCTAATAATATAATGTACTATTCTGCAAAGGATGATTAGGTAGATGGATAGGGGTGTGTGTGTGTATCTATCTGTGTGCTTTTGTTTGTGCTGGTTTAGTCTCTGTCTCTGTGTAACCTATAGATATGTTTTTATTATTTTCAAGATAAATTGTATTATTTTCTAACATTTAAAAAGTGTATATGTTTCTATAAAATTTTGATTTCTGGTCCCCCTTAGGAAATTGAAATAGCTGACAACATAGTACCCACCTTCTCACACTGTTAGACTTGACTAGAGCTATCTACTTGCAGCTCCCTTCAAACTGGAAATAAGTAGAATAGTTTTCCATAGTCCTCAGCACTTCCTATGTTGTCTCTACACTAAAGTATAATATTGATCACCATTTGTCATTACACTTGAGCTCTTCTCTGTATCAGACTCAAGCTGTTCCACTCTTTTCTGCAACTCTCTGCTCCTGCACAATCAAACTCCTAGACTGTGGGAAGGCAGATGCAGTGAGGTGTATGTGGATTAATAAGTATATACTAGTTAAAAGTATAAACATTGGGGATAAACAGAACGGACTTAGTTCCAGTTCTACCACTGGCTATGATGGTTAATTTTATGTGTCGACTTGACTGGGCTAAGGGATGCCTAGATAGCAGGAAAGACATTATTTTGGATATATCAGTGAAGGAGTTTCTAGAAGAGATTAGCATTTGAATCAGTAGACTGTGTAAAAAAGATCTATCTTCACCAATGTGGGAAGACATCATCCAATCTCTTGAGGGTCTGAATACAACAAAAAGGCAGAGGAAGGACAAATACTCTTTCTCTTCTTGAGCTGGGAGATCCAACTTCTCTTGCCCTCAGGCATCAGAGCTCCTTTATTTTGGCCCTTCAGACTCTAGGACGTATATATCATCAGTCCTTCATTAGCCCACACCTGTTTCTCAAGCCTTCGGATGTGAACTGAATTACGCTACTTGTTTTCCTGACTCTTTAGCTTACAGATGGCATATTCTGGGATTTCACAGCATCCATAATCATATGAGCCAATTCCCTCAATAAATTTCCTCATACATATATATGATATGCATATATGGCCATTTAGTCCATTCCTAAAGAACCGAGGATCCTGGGGATTTAACCATGTCAATGCAGTCGTTTTACATTATTAACTGAAGACAATGACTGCCCTTAGACGTTTCTTAAGATTAGGAAACAAAACTAAGTCAGCAGAAGCTAAATCATGATGATAAGGTGGATACCTAATGATTTCTCATCAAAACTCTCCAAAAATTTTCCTTATGTAATTAGAGGAATAAGTAGGAGCATCATCATGGTAGAGAAGGACTCTGGTGAAGGGTTTTAGAGCATTTTTCTGCTAAATCTTTGGCAAACTTTCTCAAAACCCTCTCATAGTAAGCAAATGTTATGGTTCTTTGGCCCTCTAGAAAGTCAACAAGTAAAATGCCTTGAGTATCCCAAGAAAACTGTTGCCATGACCATTGCTCTTGACTGGCCCACTTTTGCTTTGTCTTGGACCACTTTCACCTCAGGGTAGCAATTGCTTTGATCGTGCATTGTCTTAACCATTGCGCTAGTAAAGCCATGTTTTATCTCTTGTTACAATTCTTTGACAAAATGCTTCCAGATCTTGATCCTACTAAATTTTTTTTCCCCGAGATGGAGTCTCGCTATGGCACCAGGCTGGAGTGCAGTGGCGTGATCTTGGCTCAGGGCAATCTCTGCCTCCCGGGTTCAAGCGATTCTCCCGCTCTCAGCCTCCCAAGTATAAAATTTCTTGTTAAATCCCTGCCTTTGTTTGCAGCTGACTTAGGCAAAACTCTTTTGGTACCAATTGAGTGGGAAGTTACTTAACTTTAATTCTTCAGCCAACACTGTGTGAGTTGAACCAGTTGAGATGTCTATGTCATTCACTTATCATTTCTGCTATTAATCATTGGTTCTCCTTAATGAGGGCATGAACAAGATTAATTTTGTTTTTGCAAATTGATGTGAATCATCTGCTGCTGCAAGCTACATCTTCAACATCATATTTTCCCTTCTTAAAATGAGTTATCAATTTTTAAACTCCTGATTTATTTGGGGTATTGTCCCCATAAACTTAATCTAAAGTGTCAATGATTTCACCATTTTTTTCACCCAAGCTTCACAATAAATTTGATGTTTGTTCTAGCTTTAATTTTAGCAGAATTAATGATGCCCTTTTAGGAGCTCTTTTCTAACTGATGTCTTATCCTTCCTAGTGCCTCAAACTAGATCATGTCAGACATGTAATAACAAGTTAATGCAAGTTTATTTTGGTAAAAAATTTTTGATCTTCATGCATAGATATTTCATAATATGTATTTTCCATGAACTTCTTGAACAACGTCGTGTGTATGTATTTTTTATTATATGATTCATAATCTCTTTAAGACTATAATATTTACAACTTGAGGCTATAACAATAGTTAACTGTATTAGTCAGACATATCCAAATAAATGGAGCCAACAGGGCGTACGTATAGATAGATGGATGGATGGATAGATGGGTGGCTGGGCAGAGGGGCATGCTTGTACTGGGTGGGGGTGGCAAGATACTTATAAGAAATTGGCTCATTTGATTATGGAGGCTGAGAAGTCCAAGATCTGCAGCTGAGGAACTGGAGAACCAGCAAAGCCAATGGTATAAATTTTAGTCCTAGAGCTGGCAGGCTTAAGACACAAGAGGAGCTTACTTCAGTCCAAGTCCTGAAGCTGGGAATAAAAAATGAGCAGTGTCTCAGCACATGCAGTCGGGTAGGAGAACTTCCCTCTTAGCCTTTAGACTGTTTAGGTCTTCAGCTGATTGCATGAGACCCACCCATGTCAGGAAGGGCAATTTGCTTTAGTCAGTCTACTGATTCAAATGTTAATCTCATCTGGAAGCACTCTCACAGTCACATCTAGAACAATCTTTGGCCGTATGTCTGAGCATGCCATGGCTCAATCATGTTGACACCAAAACTACCTACCATATTAATTTAATGTATTTGAAATGAGGTAATGCATGAAAAGTACTTAGCACAATGCCTAACTCATAGCACCATTCAAGTAACTATTAGTTGTGATTACTAATATCATAATTAGTTTTTTCTGATATTTCAACTTTTGCCTTTTCGGAAATAGTTTTAGTTTGATTTTCTTATACATTATTTGAAATCTTGTCAAAGAAGAGAGGCCGTTAGGTAACTGACTAGAGAGAGGAAGAAAAGGAAGTGCTGAGCACCTTCCTGTTATATTCCAGGTATCTTTTCTATTTGATTTACTTAAAATCTACTGAAATAAGAAGCATCCCTCATCCCCATTTTACAAATAAATACCTTCAATGCATGTGACTGAGCAAATTCAAACATGAAACTGGTGAACAAAATGTTTTCCAAACACAGGCCTCATTCCAGACTCTATACTCGTTCCCTGTAGAAAAGTGTTTTTTGAAGCTTTCTTTGCCATGTGTGATCTGGGGATCTGAATGTGTATATGATGTCTCAGAATCACCAAAGACTTATCAAAATTGAGATTCTCAGTTTCTACTTCTGCAGAGTTTTTTTTAGCAGCAAATATGCCACATGTACATTTTGTTGAGAGTCAAGTTATTTAGGTGAATTTTCTCTGAGATAATTCTAAGTTTATTTAAAAGGCCAGAAGGATAACTGAATTTCCAGAATACAGCATTCTCCCACAATTTCAATACACACATAAAGCTATTACTGTGGAAACGATTGAAGCATGGGATGGGAGCAGAGAAGAGATTCTCAGGGATATCCAGGACTTTATATCAAATGTTTCTCATAAACGATGCTTTACATTTTTAATGAAAGCCACATAGAAATGCTTCATTTTTTTCCACAAGAGTAGTTTATACATTCATCAGTGGTATTTCACTCAACAATGCAGACAAATGGCACTGACAAAAATAATGTTTATTGTCACTATTAGGGGTAAACATAAAGTCTTTAAATATGATGTATAAATGGTTTTAAGAATCTAAGCCAACGTAAAATTTCAGTTATATTTGGTTAACATTGAGTAAAATGTATTATTTTTCAACCCTAATTTTAGGAAAAATACAGGATATTAGGTAGTAGAATAAAAAGATGGATATATATATATACACACACATATATAAACACACATATACATATATACACATATATATACATATGTACATATACATATGTGCCATACACATAGACTTTAATAGTACTAAAATTAGAATAATTAAACTTAAAAACTAAAATTTCAAATTGGCTAACTATTGAGGAAATAATATACTGTCAGATCATACAAAGAGACCTAAAATGGAATCACCTATTCCTAAATAGCCTAGGATATAGTTTGTAACTTCTCTAGGCCTAATTTTCTTTCCTTGTAAAATGAAAATATGTTGTATTTTATAGTGTATTTGTACACATTAAATGAAGATTAAAATAATAATTAAGGATAATTTTTGGGCAAAGGCTTCTGGCTATGGGCCATTTTACATAATCCTGTGCAGCTAAGAGAGGTTGAATAACTTGTGTAAGATCACACAGCCAAGCATGAAACAGGAAACAAATTGGGAAGTCCAATTGGAGAGCATGTACTTTTGACCACTGACTTGTACTTTTTGCTGTGTCTAACCAATACATTAAAAATCATTAAATGCATAAATGTTCTTAAATTGTTATGAAAATCCTTCTTAATATACTTATAATAAAAACCCCTTCTCGAAGCAACAGAAAAAGGTATTGTAGATTTCCTTTAATTCTTTTGTCTCTATTAATATGAAGAATTGAGACCAATTTTCCTTGATTTTTTTCTTAGTCAATCAATTGTTCCCTTTTCTTAATTCACTCAAAGCATTTGTTTCATGTATTGCTGCTTGTTGAACTCAATTCTCCTACCATATCATTTTCTACATTCAAACTTATAAAACATTTTTTTAATCTCTGGAATTGATGTAAAAGCTTCATGATTTCTTAATGATTACCCTACAGTAACGTTTGATAATTTTGTGTCCTGAAATGTAATTAATGAAGACCTAAATCTCCGTACTTATTTAAAGAGAGGGTGAGTGCTTTAATAACTTGGGTATCTATTCCTATGTAATTATGTTCATTCTAAGTTCTTAAATTTTATGATTCCTCTACTTGGATGACAATAGGTAATAACTCGAGTAAGTATTGAAGATACCTCATTATCTCTGATATTACATATAATTTAACTGTCTTTCTCGGAAATTTGATCTAGTACTTTCTTGTGCATTTTCTTCCCTGACATATAACTTACTCTTCCTTTTTTCAGGTTTCTGAGTTGCCCAATCACTTTGTGTGCTTTAAATTTTTCAGTCCCTATTTTTATAATGTATGTACTCTATTCTTATTTGCATTTATCCTAGGTCATTTTCCCCTCATTCTTTTCGATGGCTTTTATAATTTTAGCTAAGAAAAATTCTAAGAATACCTGTATTGTTTTCTATAGATGTCTCTTACTTTTTTCCCTCTATGGATCTTTCATAAATATATCATTTAAAATTAACTCAGCATTTTGCATGCTTTGGAGTTTTAAGAAATTTATATATAAAACATATGAAAGGAGGTGGGAAAACACAGCAATTTTGATGCATTGAACTCAGTGCTGTCATGTTACAGCAAAGAAGAAAACTGGACCAAATTCAGCTGATGCCCACACACGGAGGTAGCATTTAAGCCAGTCCTAGCCAGAGAGGAATTGGTGATTCCAGCAGCGGGAGCTTGAGTTCCTGCAAACCTCACAACCGAGGGCTACAGTGCTCTGTGTTTACTAAAAATGCTAAAGGGAGTACTTTAGTCAGAAAGAAAAGGACATTAATGAACAATAAGTAATCGCCTGAAGTTACAAAACTTACTGGTAATTGTAAGTACACAGAAAAACACAGAATATTATAACACTAAAATTGTGGTATTTAAACCTGAAAGGCAGTTTAGGCCATAAGGACTGCAGCTGTTACATGAATCATAGGGCTCATAAATAAAAAATGAGTATGAATAGGTGTGACATGAGTATGAGTATGAATAGGCATAAACAGTAAGAATAGGCATAAACAGTGAGACTACAATAAATAATAACTCTTTAGTCACCAAGGAATACTTACTAGCATCAACACCATCCAGGAAAACATGACTTCACCAAATGAACAAATAAAGCACCAGGGAACAATCCTGGAGACACATAGATATGTGACCTTTCAGACAGAGAATTCACAATAGCTGTGTTAAGAAAACTCAAAGAAATTCAAGATAACATAGAAAAGGAATTCAGAATTCTATCAGATAAATTTAACAAAATGATTGAAATAATTATAAAATTAAGCATAAATGGTCTAGTTGAAAAATGCATGGTGAAGTATGCATCAGCTTGCTTTCAGAATTGATCAAGCAGAAGAAAGAATTAGTGAGCTTGAAGACAGGCTATTTGCAAATACACAATCAAAGGAGACAAGAATAACAGACAAGAAAGCATGCCTACTGAATCTAGAAAATACACTCAAAAGGGCAAATCTGAGTTGTTGGCCTTAAAGAGGAAGTAAAGAAAGAGATAGGGTTAGACAGTTTATAAAAAGGTATAATAATAGAGAATATCCCAAACCTAGTGAAATAGATCAATATCCAAGCCCAAGAAAGTTATGGAACAAACAGCAAGCACATTTACCCAAAGGAAAGACTACCTCAAGGCATTTATTAATCAAACTCCCAGAGGTCAAGGATAAAGAAAGGATCCTAAAAGCAGTAAGAGGAAAGAAACAAATAACATACAATGGAGCTCCAATACCTCTGGCAATGGATTGCCAGCAGAAGCCTTGCATGGCAGGAGAGAGTGGCATGACATATTTGAAATGCTGAAGAAAAAAACACACACACACACACACACTTTAGAATTGTATATCTGGAAAAAATTCCTTCAAACATGAAAGAGAAATAAAGACTTTCCCTGAAAAAAAAAAAAAAAAGCTGAGAAATTTCATCAAAACCAGACCTGTCTTACAAAAAATGCTAAATAGAGTACTTCAATGAGAAAGAAAAGGACACTAATGAACAATAATCACCTGAAGGTACAAAATTCACTGGTAATTTTAAGTACATAGGAAAAATCAGAATATTATAACACTAAACCTGTGGTGTTTAAGCTACTCTTATCCTAAGGACTAAGTTGTACCATCAGTACAACTACCTGATGAACCAAACAAAAATAATAACTACAACAACTTTTCAAGACATAGTGAGTACAAAAAGATATCAATAGAGACAATAAAAAGTAGGGGGATGAAGTTAAGGTGTAGAGTTTTTATTAACTTTATTTTTGCTTATTCATGCAAATATTGTTAAGTTGTTATTAGATTAAAATAATGAGTTATAATGCAGTATTTGCAAGCTTTATGGTAACCTAAAACCAAAAACATACAAGAAAAATACACACACACACCCCCCACAAATTTTATTTTTGCTTATTCATGCAAATATTGTTAAGTTGTTATTAGGTTAAAATAATGAGTTGTAATGCAGTATTTGCAAGCCTTATGGTAACCTAAAACCGAAAACATACAAGAGAAATACACACACACACACACACACACACACACACGAATCTAAGTCATATCACCAGAGAAAATTACCCTCCCTAGAGAAAGACAGTAAGGAAAGAAAGAAGGAAGAGAAGACCACAAAACAATCAGAAAACAAATAATAAAATGGCAGGAGTATGTCTTTGCTTATGAGTAAAAGCATTGAATATAAATGGACTAAACTTTACA
Organism: Trachypithecus francoisi; assembly: GCF_009764315.1. Lineage (NCBI taxonomy): Eukaryota > Metazoa > Chordata > Mammalia > Primates > Cercopithecidae > Trachypithecus > Trachypithecus francoisi. Next base: position 104,115,905 of record NW_022681471.1, read on the forward strand.
ATCAAAAGGCAGACTAGCTGAATGAATGAAAAAAAAAAGATCCATTGATCTGTTTCCTACAAGAAACATACTTCACCTATAAAGACACACATAGACTGAAATTAAAGGGATGGAAAAAGATTATCCCATGCTAATGGAAACCACAAAAGAGCAGGAGTTGCTATACTTACATCAGACAAAATATGTTTTAACACCAAAACTGTAAGCAGAGACACACGATGTCACTATATAATGATACAGTAGTCAAATCAGCAAGAGGATATGAGAATTTTAAATATATATGTACTCAACACTAGAGCACCAAGATATATAAAGGAAACATTATTAGAGTTGAAGAGAGAGATAGGTCCCAATAATAATGGCTGGAGGCTTCAACACCCCATTTTCAGCACTGAACAGATCTTCCAGACAGAAAATAACAAAGAAACATTAGAATTAATCTGCACTATAGGCCAAGTGGATCTAATAGATATTTATAGAACATTTTATCCAAGAGCTACAGAACACACATTCTTCTTCTCATCCCATGGATCAGCACATGGATCATTCTCAAGGGTAGACCATATGTTAGGTCACAAAACAAGTCTTAAAACATTCAAAAACTTGAAATGATATGAATCATCTTCCCTGATCACAATGAAATAAGACTATAAATAAATAACAATACAACATGTGGAAACTATTCAAACCTATGGAAATTAAGCAATATGCTCACGAATGACAAATGGGCCAATGAAGAAGGAAATTGAAAAATTTCTTGAAACGAATAATAATGAAAGCACAACATACCAAAACCTATATGATACAGTAAAGGTAATACTAACTTGGAGGTTTATAGCTATAATTTCTTACATCGAAAAAGAAGGAAAACTTCAAATTGACAATATAAAGATGTATCTTAAAGAACTAGAAAAGCAAGAGAAAACCAAACCCAAAATTGGTAGAAGAAAAGAAATAATTAAGATCAGAGCAGAAATAAATTGGAACAAAAAATATAAAAGACCAATGAAACAAAAAGTTGTTTTTTAAAAAGTTAAACAAAATTTACATATCTGTAGACAGACTTACTATGAAAAACAAAGAAAAGGTTCAAATAAACAAAATCAGACATGAAAAAGCTGACATTACAACTGATACTGCAGAAATTCAAAGCATCATTAGTGCCTACGATGAGCAACTATATGCTAACAAATTGGGAAATCTAGAAGAAATGGTCAAACTCCTAGATACAACCTATCAAGATTGACCCAGAAAGAAATAAAAAACTGAAACAGGTTAATAACAGGTAATGAAACTGAAGCTGTAATTAAAAGTCTCCCAGTAAAGAAAAGCCTGGGACCTGATGACTTTACTGCTGAATTCTATCAAACAGTTAAGAGTTAATACCAATTCTACTTAAAATATTCCAAAAATAGAGAAGAGGGAATACTTCCAAACTCATTCTATGAGGCCAATATTACCCTGATACCAAAACCAGACAAAGACACATTAAAAAAATAAAAAAAAATTAAAAACACAAAAAGCTACAGGCCAATCAATATCTCTGATGAATATTGTTGCAAAAATCAACAAAATACTAGCAAACAAAATTCAGCAATGTGTTATTAATATAAAGATCATTCATCATGACCAAGTGGGATTTATACCTGGAATGAAAGGATGGTTCAACGAATAAAAATCAATCAATGTGATACATCATATATACAAAATGAAGGATAAAAACCATATGATCATTTCACTTGATGCTGAAAAAGGTTTTGATAAAATTCAACATCCCATCATGATAAAAAAAAAACCCTTAAAAATCTAGGGATAGAAGAAATATACCTCAACGTAATAAAAGCCATATATGACAGGCCCACAGGTAATATCATAGTGAATGGGGAAAAACCAAAAGCCTTTTCTCTAAGATCTGTAAAACAGCAAGGATACCCACTATCACCACTGTTATTCAGCATAGTATTGGAAGTCCTAGCTAGAGCAATTGGACAAGAGAAAGACGTAAATTGCATCCAAATTGGAAAGGAAGAAGTCAAATTATCCTTGTTTGTAGATGATATGATCTTATGTTTAGAAAAATCAAAAGACTCTGCAGGAAAATTTTGAGAACTGATATACCAATTCAGTAAAGATGCAGGATACAAAATTAACATACACAAATCAATAGCATTTCTATATGCCAACAGTGAACAATGTGAAAATGAATTTTAAAAATTAATCCCAATTACAGTAGCCACACATATAATTAAATACTAGGTGAAAGATCTCTACAAGGAAACTATAAAACACTGAAGAAAGAAATTGGAGAGGACACCCAAAAATGGAAAAATATTTTGTGTTTATGGATTGGAAGAATCAATATTGTTAAAATGTCCATACTACCCAAGGCAATCTACAGATTAAATGCAATCCCTATCAAAATACCAATTATATTCTTCACAGAAATAGAAAAAACGATCCTGAAATTTGTATGGAATGACAAAAGACCCAGAATAGCCAAAGCTATCTTAAGCAAAAATAAGAAAACCAGAGGAATCACATTACCTGACTTGAAATGATACTCCAGAGATATGGGAAACAAGTATGGTTCTAGCATAAAAACAGACACAGAGACCAATGAAGTGGAATAGAGAACCCAGAAACAAATCCATGCACCTACTGTTAATGCAGTTTTGACAAAGGTGTGAAGAACATGAACTGGAGGGAAAGACAGTCTCTTCAATATACAGTGATGGGAAAACTGGACATTCATGTTGCAGAAGAATGAAATTAGACCCCTATTTCTCATCTTATAAAAATCCAAATTAAAATGGATTAAAGACTTAAATCTAAGACCTCAAACTCTGAAACTCGTACAAGAAAATATTGGGGGAAGATCTCCAGGATATTGGTCTGGGCAAAAATTTTTGAGCAATACCCCACAAGCACAGGCAACAAAAGCAGAAATGGACAAATAGGATCACATCAAGTTAAAAAGCTTCACACAGCAAATGATACAATCAACAAAATGAAGCATCAACTCACAGAATGGGAGAAAATATTGCAAGTCACCTATCTGAAAAGGGATTAATAAGCAGAATGTATAATGAGCTCAAACAATTCTATAGGAAGAAATCTAATAATCCAATCAAAGAATGAGCAAAAGATTTGAATAGACATTTCTCAAAATAACATACGAATGGTAAACAGGTGTATAAAAAGGTACTCAGCATCACTGATAATCAGAAATGAAAATCAAAACTACAATTAGGTATCATCTCACTCCAATTAAAATGACATATCCAAAAGACAGGCAATAGTAAATGTTGGCAAGAATGTGGAGAAAAGAAAAGAAAACCCTTGTACCCTGTTGGTAGGAATGTAAATTGATACAACACAGGTTGACTATAGTCAATAATAACTTAGTTGTATATTTAAAAATAAAGAGTGTAATTGGATTATTTGTGACTCAAAGGATAAATGCTTGAACAGATGAATATCCCATTCTCCATAATGTGCTTATGTCAAATTGCATGCCTCTATCAAAACATCTTATGTATTGCATAAATATATACACCTGTTATGTACCCACAAAAGTTACAAATTTAAAAATGAGAAAATATTAAAAATATATATAGTATACAAAATATATATAATAAATATTTCAGAGTCCATATTCATGATACTTACCCATTTATACCTTTCAGCCTATCCTTTTTTTTTTTTTTTTTTTGAGACGGAGTCTTTCTCTGTCACCCAGGCTGCAGTGCAGTGGCGCAATCTCGGCTCACTGCAACCTCCGCCTCCTGGGTTCACCCATTCTCCTGCCTCAGCCTCCCGAGTAGCTGGGACTATAGGTGCTCGCCACTACGCCCGGCTAATTTTTTGTATTCTTTAGTAGAGACGGGATGTCATTGTGTTAGCCAGGATGGTCTTGATCTCCTGACCTCGTAATCCGCCCGCCTTGGCCTCCTAAAGTGCTGGGATTATAGGCGTGAGCCACCGCGCCCGGCCATTTCAGCCTATCCTTAACTGACTTTCTCTTGAATGTGTTTTCCTAATCTTTATTGTGTATGTCTGCTTCTGGCATTTAATTTTTTCTTCTTAACACAGTTTCCAAGCTTCCTATAGGTTTCATGCTGTCCATTAGCTTTTGTTTCTGTTTTCAATCAGAATTAACTTGAAAGCAGACATTTTTACTCTTACTTCTCTTATTTTTAACAAAATAGGTAAGACATCATCAAATGCTCCCCTCTTAGCAGAATGAGGTTTCCATCTAATTAAGTCATCATTGAATTCCCACTTAGAGATGTACCTAATATACATTTGATTAAATGTTGAGCATTGAAATCAATATTTCATAGAAATAAAATTTAAAGTCACATATCTCTGTCTTAGAATATACTTTTTCTGTATGTATCAAAAATAAATTATATAATTATAAACATGAAACATGAAACATTACATTTATATTTAACAATAACATATTGAACATTATATTTATATTTAAACATTTAAACATTTCAGAAGTTAAATTTATATAAGTTTGACTTTGTATTTCTCAAGACTGTCAACTCTGATATTGCTTCTACAGTCAGTATAACTAACATTTATAATACCAAATAGATACTTACTTTCAACCCAGACCAGTGGAGGGGGAACACATTTTGAGATTACCCTATTTATCTATGACATACACATCTTCATATTCCTTGTATTCTTTATTGTATCTACATCAAAGATGATTTTTCATGACATTTTGCATGATTTTTGAGATATTTCTCTTTTGATTTGAGGTGGTCAATTTGGCATTATGCTTTTAATTTTTCTTTTATTATTATTATTATACTTTAAGTTCTAGGGTACATGTGCATAACGTGCAGGTTTGTTACATATGTATACGTGTGCCATGTTGGTGTGCTGCACCCATCAACTTGTCAGCATCCATCAATTCGTCATTTACATCAGGTATAACTCCCAATGCCATCCCTCCCTCCTCCCCTCCCCATAATAGGCCCCGGTGTGTGATGTTCCCCGTCCCAAGTCCAAGTGATCTCATTGTTCAATTCCCACCTATGAGTGAGAACATGTGGTATTTGGTTTTCTGTTCTTGTGATAGTTTGCTGAGAATGATGGTTTCCAGCTGCATCCATGTCCCTACAAAGGACACAAACTCATCCTTTTTTTATGGCTGCATAGTATTCCATGGTATATATGTGCCACATTTTCTTAATCCAGTCTCTCACTGATGGACATTTGGGTTGATTCCAAGTCTTTGCTATTGTGAATAGTGCCACAGTAAACATACGTGTGCATATGTCTTTATAGCAGCATGATTTATAATCCTTTGGGTATATACCCAGTAATGGGATGGCTGGGTCATATGGTATTTCTAGTTCTAGATCCTTGAGGAATCACCATACTGTCTTCCACAATGGTTGAACTAGTTTACAGTCCCACCAATAGTGTAAAAGTGTTCCTATTTCTCAACATCCTCTCCAGCACCTGTTGTTTCCTGACTTTTTAATGATTGCCATTCTAACTGGTGTGAGATGGTATCTCATTGTGGTTTTGATTTGCATCTGTGATGGCCATGATGATGAGCATTTTTTCATGTGTCTGTTGGCTATATGAGTGTCTTCTTTTGAGAAATGTCTGTTCATATCCTTTGCCCACTTTTTGATGGGATTGTTTTTTTTTCCTTGTAAATATGTTTGAGTTCTTTGTAGGTTCTGGATATAGCCCTTTGTCAGATGAGTAGATTGGAAAAATGTTCTCCCATTCTGTAGGTTGCCTGTTCACTCTGATGGTAGTTTCTTTTGCTGTGCAGAAGCTCTTTAGTTTAATTAGATCCCATTTGTCAATTTTGGCTTTTGTTGCCGTTGCTTTTGGTATTTTAGACATGAAGTCCTTGCCCATGCCTATGTCCTGAATGGTACTACCTAGGTTTTCTTCTAGGGTTTTTAATGGTATTAGGTCTAACATTTAAGTCTCTAATCCATCTTGAATTAATTTTCGTATAAGGAGTAAGGAAAGGATCCAGTTTCCGCTTTCTACTTATGGCTAGCCAATTTTCCCAGCACCATTCATTAAATAGGGAATCCTTTCCCTATTTCTTGTTTTTCTCAGGTTTGTCAAAAATCAGATGGCTGTAGATGTGTGGTATTATTTCTGAGGACTCTGTTCTGTTCCATTGGTCTATATCTCTGTTTTGGTACCAGTACCATGCTGTTTTGGTTACTGTAGCCTTGTAGTATAGTTTGAAGTCAGGTAGCGTGATGCCTCCAGCTTTGTTCTTTTTACTTAGCATTGTCTTGGCAATGTGGGCTCTTTTTTGGTTCCATATGAACTTTAAAGCAGTTTTTTCCAATTCTGTGCAGAAAGTCATTGGTAGCTTGATAGGGATGGCATTGAATCTATAAATAACCTTGGCAGTATGGCCATTTTCACGATATTGATTATTCCTATCCATGAGCATGGTATGTTCTTCCATTTGTTTGTGTCCTCTTTTATTTCACTGAGCAGTGGTTTGTATTCTCCTTGAAGAGGTCCTTTACACCCCTTGTAAGCTGGATTCCTAGGTATTTGATTCTCTTTGAAGCAATTGTGAATGGAAGCTCATTCCTGATTTGGCTTTCTGTTTGTTACTGGTGTATAAGAATGCTTGTGATTTTTGCACATTATTATCCTGAGACTTTGCTGAAGTTTCTTATCAGCTTAAGGAGATTTTGGGCTGAGACGATGGGGTTTTCTAAATATACAATCATGTCATCTGCAAACAGGGACAATTTGACTTCTTCTTTTCCTAACTGAATACCCTTGATTTCTTTCTCTTGCCTGATTGCCCTAGCCAGAACTTCCAACACTATGTTGAATAGGAGTGGTGAGAGAGGGCATCCCTGTCTTGTGCCAGTTTTCAATGGGAATCCTTCCAGTTTTTGCCCATTCAGTATGATATTGGCTGTGGGTTTGTCATAAATAGCTCTTATTATTTTGAGATACATTCCATCAATCCCAAATTTATTGAGAGTTTTTAGCATGAAGGGCTGTTGAATTTTATCAAAGGCCTTTTCTGCATCTATTGAGATAATCGTGTGGTTTGTGTCTTTGGTTCTGTTTATATGCTGGATTATGTTTATTGATTTGCATGTGTTGAACCAGCCTTGCATCCCAGGGATGAAGCCCACTTGATCATGGTGGATAAGCTTTTTGATGTGCTGCTGAATCCAGTTTGCCAGTATTTTATTGAGGATTTTTGCATCAATGTTCATCAGGGATATTGGTCTAAAATTCTCTTTTTTTGTTGTGTCTCTGCCAGGCTTTGGTATCAGGATTAGGGAGGATTCCCTCTTTTTCTATTGACCGAAATAGTTTCAGAAGGAATGGTACCAGCTCCTCCTTGTACCTCTGGTAGAATTCAGCTGTGAATCCATCTGGTCCTGGAATTTTTTTGGTGGGTAGGCTATTAATTATTGCCTCAATTTCAGAGCCTACTATTGGTCTATTCAAGGATTCAACTTCTTCCTGGTTTAATCTTGGGAGAGTGTAAGTGTCCAGGAAATTATCCATTTCTTCTAGATTTTCTAGGTTATTTGTGTAGAGGTGTTTATAGTATTCTCTGATGGTAGTTTGTATTTCTGTGGGGTCTGTGGTGATATCCCCTTCATCATTTTTTATTGCGTCTATTTGATTCTTCTCCCTTTTCTTCTTTATTAGTCTTGCTAGCGGTCTGTCAATTTTGTTGATCTTTTCAAAAAACCAACTCCTGGATTCATTGATTTTTTGGAGGGTTTTTGTGTCTCTATCTCCTTCAGTTCTGCTCTAATCTTAGTTATTTCTTGCCTTCTGCTAGCTTTTGAATGTGTTTGTTCTTGCTTCTCTAGTTCTTTTAATTGTGATGTTAGAGTGTCAATTTTAGATCTTTCCAGCTTTCTCTTGTGGGCATTTAGTGCTATAAATTTCCCTCTACACACTGCTTTAAATGTGTCCCAGAGATTCTGGTATGTTGTATCTTTGTTCTCATTGGTTTCAAAGAACATCTTTATTTCTGCCTTCATTTTGTTATGTACCCAGTAGTCATTCAGGAGCAGGTTGTTCAGTTTCCATGTAGCTGAGCGGTTTTGATTGAGTTTCTTAGTCCTGAGTTCTAGTTTGGTTGCACTGTTGTCTGAGAGAGAGTTTGTTATAATTTCTGTTCTTGTACATTTGCTGAGGAGTGCTTTACTTCCAATTATGTGGTCAATTTTGGAATAAGTGTGATGTGGTGCTGAGAAGAATGTATATTCTGTTGATTTGGGGTGGAGAGTTCTGTAGATGTCTATTAGGTCTGCTTGGTGCAGAGTTGAGTTCAATTCCTGGATATCCTTTTTAACTTTCTATCTCATTGATCTGTCTAATGTTGACAGTGGGGTGTTGAAGTCTCCCATTGTTATTGTATGGGAGTCTAAGTCTCTTTGTAAGTCTCTAAGGACTTGCTTTATGAATCTGGGTGCTCCTGTATTGGGTGCATATATATTTAGGAGAGTTAGCTCTTCCTGTTGAATTGATCCCTTTACCATTATGTAATGGCCTTCTTTGTCTCTTTTGATCTTTGATGGTTTAAAGTCTGTTTTATCAGAGACTAGGATTGCAGCCCCTGCTTTTTTTTTTGTTCTCCACTTGCTTAGTAGATCTTCCTCCATCCCTTTATTTTGAGTCTATGTGTGTCTCTGCCTGTGAGATGGGTCTCCTGCATACAGCAAACTGATGGGTCTTGATTCTTTATCCAGTTTTCCAGTCTGTGTCTTTTAATTGGAGCATTTAGTCCATTTACATTTAAGGTTCATATTGTTATGTGTGAACTTGATCCTGTCATTGTGATATTAGCTGGTTATTTTGCTCACTAGTTGATGCAGTTTCTTCCTAGCCTCGATGGTCTTGACATTTTGGCATGTTTTTGCAATGGCTGGTACCAGTTGTTCCTTTCCATGTTTAGTGCTTCCTTCAGGGTCTCTTGTAGGGCAGGCCTGGTGGTGACAAAATCTCCAAGCATTTGCTTGTCTGTAAAGGATTTTATTTCTCCTTCACTGATGAAACTTAGTTTGGCTGGATATGAAATTCTGGGTTGAAAATTCTTTTCTTTAAGAATGTTGAATATTGGCCCCCACTCTCTTCTGGCTTGTAGAGTTTCTGCAGAGAGATCTGCAGTTAGTCTGATGGGCTTCCCTTTGTGGGTAACCCGACCTTTCTCTCTGGCTGCCCTTAACATTTTTTCCTTCAACTTTCATGAGTCTGACAATTATGTGTCTTGGAGTTGCTCTTCTCGAGGATTATCTTTGTGGCATTCTCTGTATTTCCTGAATTTGAATGTTGGCCTGCCTTACTAGGTTGGGGAAGTTCTCCTGGATGATATCCTGAAGAGTGTTTTCCAACTTGGTTCCATTTTCCCCCTCACTTTCAGGCACCCCAGTCAGACGTAGATTTGGTCTTTTTACATAATCCCATACTTCTTGAAAGCTTTGTTCATTTTTTTTCCCTCTTTTTTCTTTAGACTTCTCTTCTCGCTTCATTTCATTCATTTGATCCTCAATCGCTGATACTCTTTCTTCCAGTTGATCAAGTCGGTTACTGAAGCTTGTGCATTTGTCATGTATTTCTCATGTCATGGTTTTTATCTCTGTCAGTTCGTTTATGGCCTTCTCTGCATTGATCATTCTAGTTATCCATTCTTCCATTCTTTTTTCAGGATTTTTAGTTTCTTTGCACTGGGTATGTAATTCCTCCTTTAGCGCTGAGAAGTTTGAGGGACTGAAGCCATCTTCTCTCAACTCGTCAAAGTCATTCTCCATCCAACTTTGATCCATTGGTGGCGATGAACTGCGTTCCTTTGCAGGGGGAGATGCGCTCTTATTTTTTGAATTTCCAGCTTTTCTGCCCTGCTTTCCCCCATCTTTGTGATTTTATCTGCTTTTGATCTTTGATGATGGTGATGTACTGATGGGGTTTTGGTGTGGGTGTCCTTTCTGTTTGTTAGTTTTCCTTCTAACAGTCAGGACCCTCAGCTGCAGGTCTGTTGGAGATTGCTTGAGGTCCACTCCAGACCCTGTTTGCCTGGGTATCAGCAGCAGAGGCTGCAGAAGATAGAATATTGCTGAACAGTGAGTGTTCCTGTCTGATTCTTGCTCTGAAAGCTTCGTCTCAGCAGTGTACCCCGCCGTGTGAGTTGTGGGATGTCAGTCTGCACCTAGTGGCGGATGTCTCCCAGTTAGGCTACTCAGGGGTCAGGGACCCATTTGAGCAGGCAGTCTGTCCATTCTCAGATCTCAACCTCCGTGTTGGGAGATCCACTGCTCTCTTCAAAGCTGTCAGACAGTGTCATCTGCATCTGAAGAGGTTTCTGTTGCTTTTTGTTTAGTTATGCCCTGTCCCCAGAGGTGGAGTCTACAGAGACAACCAGGCCTCCTCAAGCTGCTGTGGGCTTCACCCAGTTGGCGGCTTTGTTTACCTACATAAGCCTCAGCAATGGCGGGCGCCCCTCCCCCAGCCTCGCTGCTTCCTTGCAGTTAGATTGCAGACTGCTGTCCTAGCAATGAGGGAGGCTCCGTGGGTGTGGGACCCTCCCGGCCAGGCGTGGGATATAAACTCCTGGTGTGCCCGTTTGCTTAAAGCGCAGTATTGGGGTGGGAGTTACCCAATTTTCCAGATATTGTGTGTCTCAGTTCCCCTGGCTAGGAAAAGGGATTCCCTTCCCCCTTGCACTTCCCAGGTGACGCAATGCCTTGCCCTGCTTCAGCTCTGGCTGGTCGGGCTGCACCAGCTGACCAGCACTGATTGTCTGGCACTCCCCAGTGAGATGAACCCAGTACCTCAGTTGAAAATGCAGAAATCACCTGTCTTCTGTGTCGCTCGCGCTGGGAGCTAGAGACTGGAGCTGTTCCTATTCGGCCATCTTGCTCTGGGTCCTAATTTTTCTTTAAAAGATATGAAGAATTCACAAATAAAATGTTTTCTTGAGACATATGGCTTAAATGCAGTAAAATAACTAGACAATAAATTTTTAAAATGTATATTTTAATGTTATGAATTTTAGCACATAAAACAAGTCTACAAAACTAGTTATGTTAGTATCTAATTTGTCTTCCTTGTATTGGTGAAATTTTTATAAGTATTTTCTTTCTACCTAAAGTTACCTAGCTAACTCATAAATCCGTAATTTGCAGTCTTAGGTATAATCAGACAGGCCAGGTGTCTTCTCTTACACGTTTTTTTTTTTTTTTTTTTTTAATGAGAAGGGCCTGTGGAAGACCCTTATATAATTTCTAGTAAATTCCATCAGCTGAGACACAGTTTGTTTCAGTGACTGATGAGTAGTAATTCTTTGTGGTCTGTACAGGCCTAGATTATCCATTCCTTTCAGGGTCTCTCTTAGACCTTGCAAGAAAAACTAGTTAGTTATGTTATTATCTAATTTATCTTCTCTTCCTTGTATTGGTGACATTTTTATAAGTATTTTCTTTCTACCTAAAGTTACCTAGCTACACAAGTACAACCTCTCTACATACATACAAACTCACAACTGATTTCCCTATTTAACTATTTAAAATTATTAAGAATTATTTTTGTATATTAAATCAGCAGCTTCACAACTATCATGATTTCAACATATTTTACAATAATATTTACATTATATTCATATTTGCACTGACATGAGGAGACATTACTAAGTTTCATCAACAATGTGTATTGTATTTGAATGTGTGTATATGGATGTCAACTCTACATTTGATGTCATGCTTTTTACATAGTAGCTACATTTTTGAGCTGAATAGAGATGGTATTAACCTATTTGATAATATTGTCATTGATTACTCACATTTTGGGAATTCCAGAATGACTTTGTAGTAAGTATTCCATCTCCAAAAGCCCAGGGCAAAAATTTAACAAATTTTATGCTGATACTCAGACTAAAGCTCAAACTTTGTTACATGTATTATATTTGCTTTTACTTTTGTTCAAATATTATGATGGTTTGAGGGAATCTGTTATATTTCTTTTCTTTTTGCTAACTGGGGTTATATTTCCATTTATTGATTTTGTACATTGTGCTGTTTGCTTCATCTACATGTCAGGTAATTTTATAGCAATACTATGGATGTTTTATTACTTTCCCACTTAATAGGCATTCAAACTGAAGCTCAGAAAGGTTACATAAATTGCCTAAGTTTTCACAGCTTGATTTGAAATCACGTTTATCTGGCTGCATCATATTTTCTGTCTATTTTATTTACAATGACAAATGTTGACATTTTCTTTGTTTTATTGTCACTTCAGCTTTTTCTAAATATTTCCTTTCCATAGTTATTTGGGTTGGTGGATGGGTGTATACTTGGGTAGACAGATAAAGCTATCGATAAATTGATAGGCAGATAAATGGGTAGAGAGAGATACCACATATGGCCTGGGTCTGTATCCTCACCCAGATCTCATCTTGAATGGTAATTTGAATTGTAATCCCCACGTCTTCGGGGAGGGACCTCGTGGAAGGTGATTATGATCGTGGGGGCAGTTCCCTCTTGCTGTTCTCTTGAGAGTGAGTTTGTTCTCGCGAGATCTGATGGTTTTATAAGGGGCTTTTCCCTGTTCACTCCGCCCTTGTCTCTCTTGCTGCCTGGTGAAGCGGGACGCTGTTTGCACCCCCTTCCGCCGTGATTGCAAGTTTCCTGAGGTCTCCACAGCCATGCAGAACTGTGAGTCAGTTAAACAGCTTTCCTTTATAAATTACCCAGTCTCGGGTATGTCTTTTTAGCAGCATGAAAGTGGACTAGTACAATGCCTCATGCACCAAGGTTTACTAATGATGAGAGGGGGATATTAGGGATATTACCAACCCAGGAGCTGGGAAGTCCCAAACCGGTAGATGAAGCTTTCTATGGTGCCTTTTCCTGCACTGAGACACAGTTTATTTCAGTGACTGATGAGTAGTAATTCTGTGTCGTCTATGCAGGCCCAGATTATCTGTTTCCTTTCAGAATCTCTCTCTTTTAGACCTTGCAAGAAAGATTACATGATTAACATCCATTCTCTAACACAACTGTGGCTCGTAAATCCATAATTTGCAGTCTTAGGCATAATCAGACAGGTCAGGTGTATTCTCTTACAAGGATTTTTTTTTTTTAATGGGAAGGGCCTGTGGAAGACCCTTACATAATTTCTAGTAAATTCCATCAGCTGTGACAGTTTGTTTCAGTGACTGGTGAGTAGTAATTCTGTGTGGTCTATACAGGCCCAGATTATCCATTTCCTTTCAGGGTCTCTGTTAGACCTTGCAAGAAAAACTACACGATGAAGGTCCATTCTCTAACACAGCTGTGGCTCGTAAATCCATAATTTGCAGTCTTAGGTATAATCAGAAGGCCAGGTGTATTCTCTTACAAGGATTTTTTTTTAATGAGAAGGGTCTGTGGAAGACCCTTATATAATTTCTAGTAAATTCCATCAGCTGAGACACAGTTTGTTTCAGTGACTGGTGAGTAGTAATTCTGTGTGGTCTATACAGGCCCAGATTATCCATTTCCTTTCAGGGTCTCTCTTAGACCTTGCAAGAAAAACTAGACGATGAAGGGCCATTCTCTAACACAGCTGTGGCTCGTAAATCCATAATTTACAGTCTTAGGTATAATCAGAAGGCCAGGTGTATTCTCTTACAAGGTTTTTTTTTAATGAGAAGGGCCTGTGGAAGACCCTTATATAATTTCTAGTAAATTCCATCAGCTGAGACACAGTTTGTTTCAGTGACTGGTGAGTAGTAATTCTGTGTGTTCTATACAGGCCCAGATTATCCATTCCTTTCAGGGTCTCTCTTAGACCTTGCAAGAAAAACTACACGATGAAGGTCCATTCTCTAACACAGCTGTGGCTCGTAAATCCATAATTTACAGTCTTAGGTATAATCAGAAGGCCAGGTGTATTCTCTTACAAGGATTTTTTTTAATGAGAAGGGCCTGTGGAAGACCTTTATATAATTTCTAGTAAATTCCATCAGCTGACTTTACATGGAGGCCTCCTCAGAATCAAAAGTGTCTCACTCCCTCAAGCCTTTCTTGGAAAGGAAGAATCTTCCTAAAAACTCACTTCCCACTGGTGTTACTCACACTTTTTTGTTTGATCGATTTATATTGCATGTGTTCAAACTTTGATTACTTAAGGAGTTTTACAATTCAAAACATTTTTATAAATGTTATTAAATTTAATAGGCTAAGGTCATCTAGGTATTAAAATGAAACGTTTCAAGTCAAGGTCTTCAGAAAGAAGATCTGGCATCCTTTTTTGTTATTGAATTTCTTTAAAGATGATCATTTACATTATATGCCTTTAATCCTATTGGGTTAGTAATAGCTTTATCTCTTTTATTTTCTTTGGGCTGAAAACTCAGTTTTGTACATAATATATAAAATGCCCATTATATTTTATATAAATATGTAAAATATGCATAATTTATATGAATATATAAAACAATGTATTTGCCTTTCAACCCACATTGTCTCGTCATTATTTTTGAAATGAGGAAACATATTAAATATGTAATTGGCACAAAGGGAAGATAAAGACAGCGAAAAGGGTAAATCTGAAGGTAAGCAGCATAAGAATCAACACATTATCTAGATGTGAGCAACGAATTGGGCTTTGAGCTTCCTAGCAGCCAAAGAAAAGAAATGTGTATACTCCAGAGATTTACAATATTCAAAATGTTAAAATGAATTTCTCATACAGGTTATAGTTTTTGTAGGTACTGATACTAAGGTGTACTATGTGTTTGGTAATACCACTCAACAACAGCTCTGTAATAATTTCAGTGGTATATAGCATATGGCTTTCTGACTGCAAGTTCATAAAGAAATACAGTGACACCAAATCGGTAAGGAGCCCAAACAGTGTTTTATGTGTGCAACACCACTAATGTTATTCTCCAAGGCTAAAGTTCAAAATATTTAGAGTGGCAGACCTCGAAGCACATTCGGTGCAGTATTTATTATGAGGGCTATTTCTTGAGAAAATAGTCTTTGTACAGAGAGCTATTTATTGAGGCTACCTCAGTACTGGTTCAGTTTTCTCTCAATGATGTGGCTTTTGTGAGTTGATTTTAAACACCAATAGGAACAGATATTAGTAAATATACCCTGACATTTCAGAGCGTGCACTGTTGGTATAAACTTTAGAATTATATAAGCCCTGAGTCTAAAAAGGAAGCAATGAGTGGGACTTCTCAGATGGAATGCTGGCCCTCCCATAGGTAGTGTTCCTTCACAAGAAACCTTGAATGCAAGGAAGCCAGTCCTAGCTCAATTACTAACCTGCCCTGCATAGCTACCCACCTTCTGCTGGTGTTCATTATCTAAGGACAAATAAATTGGAAACTTAGTCTAATCATGTGTATGCACGGGAATGGTTTTGTCCCACTACTCTGAAATGCTCCCTACATGCTGCATTTATTGAACTTGTGAGTTATTGAAAAATAGTTTACAGATCAATAATTTTAAGAAATAGTATGCTTATGAAAATTGTGCTCTCAATAGTTGCATTTGGGATTTTGCTCTTTGCTTCATTAATATAGTACTTTGCTAAGAAGTTCTTGTTAC
This sequence comes from Trachypithecus francoisi, assembly GCF_009764315.1. Classification (NCBI taxonomy): domain Eukaryota; kingdom Metazoa; phylum Chordata; class Mammalia; order Primates; family Cercopithecidae; genus Trachypithecus; species Trachypithecus francoisi. The sequence goes on from NW_022681471.1 coordinate 104,131,498, forward strand.
CATTGTTTTGCTGTTATTCACAAATGTGTATTCCTGAAACTTTAATCAGGGATCTTTACTCAGATGTGGCTTCAATTATATAAGATGGAAATATATTTTTAAAATTTGCACATTCATATTATATATATTTCAGAAAAAAGTAATCTGAATTTGCTGAAGTTGCTTTCCTTCTGTTTAAATCTATTAGAGTACTTTTAAAATAATATTACATTTGTATTTCATATTCCATTGTGATATATTTTCAAATAATTTAGTAGTATGTCATAGTAACATATTTTTTCAAATGTTATTGTAGCATTGTGATTCTTAGTTCAGATTATTTCTGGTGGTTACCATTTTAATGAAATTTATGTTGTCTTCCTTAAGTATTAAAATTTAAAACCTGATTTGTATTGTTAAATTTGATTTGGTCAACGTCACAATTCTTTGATGTTTATCTGAGCACCCATAGGTTTGTGTGGCCCTAATCTCTCATGTAGTATAGAATTATGCTCATCTATCTTTAAAACTCCTGTAACAGTTGGGCAGTAAGTACTGAGACTCGAATTGATTTTCTCAAGTTTGAGCAACCCATTGTGGAACGAGGTCCCCCACTCCAGGTCTCTTGGTGTCTGCTCTAGTTGACCTACAGTTATACTATGTAATCTTGCTAAGATTAAAGACTTAGTATTTGCTAGGTTAAAATTTATGAAATAAAACCTGGATTTGAGTAACTCAGATGATGTAGCAACTTTATTGACATCTTATATAAAAGGTTTAGTTTTCAATTTTCTTTTTATTCCTGAAATCATTTTAACAACTACAACAACAGAATTTAGTGAACACTAGCCCGAGCATTTTGAGAGTTGTGCTTGCTTTTCATTCTTTCCTTTGAAATTACGATGGTAATATTGCACAATTTACCCCAAGATAAATGTGCCTCCTTTGCAAGGGGCATGGGATTCTTGTAATCATCCTAGGTTCTTAATAAGAAAAGGTATTTTAGTTTTAGGCAGATGAAAATATGTTGATACGAGATTGTAGTTCTGTTTATTATGTTTTGATTGAGATTTTCAGTTTAAATGCTTTTTTCCAGTTGTTCGATAATTTTTTAATGATTGGTCAGCTAAAAATGAAGCAAGAAAAATAGAATTTGAAAAGTTGCATCTCCTTTTTCACTCTGGGTGAAGAAATGCATAAAAGAGTTCCTCTGTTGTGTTAAAAGACTAAGCAAGTAATTTAAAAATGTACTGTCTCAGGATATGATTATTTTGTATATATACATTTAATATACAAATTTATTGATTGATCCATGTGACCTTTAAATGACCTATTAATACATCAATATATTATGTATTATGTATGTATCACACTATATACCCTCAGGATCACTTTTAAACATACAAAGTATCATAGTGTGAGTCATTAATGAATTAATCATAATTAGATTATTTGCTACCAGTCTGGGATCATTCTAAATGTTCCTATATATTAGTTTATTAATTAATACTACAACAGTCTGTGTCCTTTTCTCAGACAAAGAAACTGAGTCACAGACTGGCAATTGACTTTTCTAAGGGTGTATACCATTTATAATTGTAGACCAGGGCTTTCAACTTGGCAGTCTCTGTTCAGAGCCTTCACATTTAATGATTACCATATACTGTTCTCATTTGTCTTTATAACAGATATATTACACAGATAAAACTATGGCCATCATATGACTTCCTAGGAAATGTTACTGGTTAACATTTTAGTTAATAAATACATTCTTCCAGTTTTCTTTTACTCTTAAGAGAATATCTCACAATATTGCCATGTGACTGGCACAGAGCTCATGACAATAAATATATGATATAAACTGGTTTAAATGACTGAAGAATTTTCAAAGTAGGCATTCTAGGCCTTACGTGTAGGCTTCTTAAAAACACTATTCTCCATGGATTATTTGAGCAAGGCTGGAGCCTTGGTAGAATTACCTATCCTATCTAGATGATAAATCAGTGTGGGGGTGAATGGTGTAGAGGATTGGGAGAAGCAGAGATCAAGATTAACTGTACCAAATTAATAGGTCAGTTAGTCATAACTTAGGGTCCTAATGCTCTTATTTTGTTTGAACCAAGAGACATCATAAGTAAAATTGTTAATAAATACTTTAAGAAACCAGACTATATAACCAACGAGTGAATAAAGAAAATGTGGTACATATACACCGTGGAATACTACTCAACCATAAAAAGGAATGAAATGATGGCATTTGCAACAACTTGGATGGAGTTAGAGGCCATTATTCTAAGTGAAGTAACTCAGGAATGGAAAACCAAACATCGTATGATCCCATTTATAAGTGGGAGTTAAGCTATGAGGACGCAAAGGCATAAGAATGATATAATGGACTTCTGAGACTTGGGAGGAAGAGTGGGGATGGGCGAGGGATAAGAGTACACATTGGGTGCAGTGTACACTGCTCTGGTGATGGGGGCACCACAATCTCAGAAATCACCACTAAATAACTTATCCATGTAACCAAATACTACCTCTTTCTGCAAACTACTGAAATAATAATAAATAAAATTGCATAAGAAGGTACGTGAGGTACCTTTATGAGGTATAGATCTGCCCAGAGAGATGTGCCTTTCAAGATGAACATGGATAAGGGGGATTGCAAGAGGAAAAATCAGAAAGAGGAGGTAACAAGTAAAGTATGCTAAAAAATATTTAGACCCCAAAATGAACTTAGGTAACATGTGAAAAGTTTGTGTCCCAGAAAGAAACTTACATCAATGACCAAGAGAAACCCTAAGTAAAACATATACAAAATTGTGTTTCATCTTTATAGCTGAGGCATCTTTACTGGGAAGCTAATGAAGTTAAAGCTGTCTGGTCCTACAATTTCACAGCCCCTTCTAAAGCCCTACAGGAGTCCTAGAAATCTGTTTTTGTAAAATTTTCAAAACCAAGATTTTTTAACCATCATTAGTTCAGACATTGTCTCTCTTCATTTTGACTTCTCTGTCATACTTTCCTTTGTGTGTGTGTGTGTGTGTGGGGGGGGGGGGGGCATTGCAGTGGCTGCAGGTGTTTTCAATGTTTGGTAAAGAGAAAGCTGAGTTGGGAATACATTGATTTGGAGTTTATGGGGGATAGTGATGTGTTTTGCCATCCTTCCAAGTGTGGTTAAGATGGTGCTCACCTTCCCAGAGGAATGCCTGGGAATACTGCTTATTCCCCACTTTGCCCGCTCATCAAGCTACTGACACAAGGGCATGGTATGCCAAAGTTTGAAAAGTATCAAGCCAGAAGCCAGTCTCAAAAAAACTTGCCATCATCAGATGTATAAAATTGAAATCAGAAGGTTTAGTGCTCATTAGAGCAAATAGATGCTCCCTCCTGTCGGAAATGGTACAGGGTGTACAATTTGAAACGCGCTATGCATTTATCTCGTCTTTTTTTAAAGGGAAGCTTAAACATGCCATTTTTACTATAATTTTGAAAGATGCCTTGTAAGGCTTTAATAAAATAAAGGGAAGATTATAGACTTTTGATTGGGACACACATAGAGGGAAAGTTCGTATCAAAAAAATAGAATATGTAACAAAACAGATAAAAATGAGAGTTGAAATTAGTAGATATTACTCTGATATCAAGAAAAGAGTTGTATCAAAAATACTCAAATCATGCCAAAAGTAATAATTGATTAAAAGAGGAGATAAATGTGGACTAGTAATAATAAATATACTCCTCAATGATGTGATCACTAAGTTAATAAAGAGGAGGAACTAAACATGTTGAGGAAAGGTTTAATTTCCTGATTTTATCAGAAGTTCTGACATCAATTTAAAAAAAAAAAAAAGAAACCAGGCTCTTGTTTCCTAGTGCACTCCTAAAATCTTTATATGATGCTGGACCAGAATATTTTTTTAAAAGCAGTTCTAAGTGGCCCTAGATGAGAGACAAATCTGCATTTTGGGACAAGTCTTTGGGCCATACATTTATGAATCAACAATGCATAATTTTCAAGAGGATTTTATTACTACAAGAATAGTCCGTTATGATATGATAGTTAATCCTATAACAACTAAGATTAAAATACAGTGTCATACATGTATGACTTGCTTTTTTTTTTTTTTGTTTTTTTTTTGGGATATGGAGTCTCGCTCTGTTGCCAGGTTGGAGTGCAGAGTGCAGTAGCGCGATCTTGGCTCACTGCAACCTTTGCCTTTCGGATTCAAGTGATTCTCCTGCCTCAGCCTCCCAAGTAGCTGGGATTACAGTTGCCTGCCACCACGCCCAGTTAATTTTTGTATTTTTAGTAGAAACGGGGTTTCACCATGTTGGCCAGGATGGTCTCAATTTCTTGACCTTGTGATACTCCCGCCATGGCCTCCCAAAGTGCTGGGATTACAGGTGTGAGCCACCGCGCCCGGCCCTATGTATGACTTGCTTTAAGAACACAATGTTTGAAGAGGAAAAACTGAGAAGAAAAGAACTGTGTTATGATGCTATACTTGTTTACAAATATATGCAAACTATATTTTTTACAGTTTTCAGGGTTTTTTTTTTTTTTCTCCCTGAGCAACAAATTGATGTATATATTTGAAGGAGCTAATATAACTTTTTGCAATCAATATGAAAGTACCAGTTTTTAAAAATAATTGCTGAAATTATTTACATATTTTGTTAATGGATTAATATACCATTCAACTTGAAAAATGATGTATACAGAAGAAAATATGTACTTTGGGAATGTGTGAATGTTATTTTTCTCTTTTCCTCCTTGTCCTTTAAGTATGATGCAAATTATTTTTTTAGAGGTAAAATATGGCATGCTTTGGAGATAGTGCAGATTCAGCTTCAAACCACCACAATAAAGCAAATATTACAGTAGTGAGTCACACAAATTTTTTTTGTTTCCCAGTTAATATAAAATTTATACTTACACTGTACTGTAGTCTAAGCGTGTAATAAGCATTATGTCTAACAAATAATGTGCATGCCTTAATTTAAAATATTGCTAAAAAGTGAAATGATTGACACTTCAGGAAGTCATACTATTTTTGCTGGTGGAGGACATTGCTTTAATGTGTATGGCTGCTGATTGATCAGGATAGTGGTTGCCGAAAGTTAGGGTGACTGGCAATTTCTTAAAATAAGACAACAATGAAGTTAGGCACATCAGTTGACTCTTCTTTTCATGAAAGATTTCTCTGTAGCATGTGGAGCTATTTTATAGCATTTTACTCACAATAGAATTGCTTTCAAAATTGGAATCAATCCTCAAACACTGCCACTGCTTTATTAACTAAGGTTATTTAATATTCTAAATCCTTTGTTATAAATTCAACAATGTTTATAGCATCTTCATCAGGAATAGATTTCATCTCAGGAAACCACTTCTGCTCATCCATGAGAAGTAAATCCTCATCTATCAGGTTTTATCATGAGATTGCAGCAATTCGGTTACATCCTCAAGCTTCATTTCTAATTCTAGTTCTCTTGCTATTTTCACTACATTTGCAGTGACTTCCTCCACTGAAGTCTTGAACCCCTCAAACTAATTTATAAGGGCTGGAATCAACTTCTAAGTCTTTCTTATTATTGATACTATGACTTCCTCCTATGAATCAAGAATATTTTCAGTGGCTTCTAGAATGGTAAATTCTTTCCAAAAGGTTTTACATTTTCTTTGCCAAGATTCATCATAGAAATCACTATCTGTGGCAATTCTAGCCTTTCAAAAATCATTTCTTAAATGAGACTTGAACGTCACAATGATTTCTTGATCCATGAGCTGTAGAGTGGATGTTGTGTTCACAGTCATGAAAATATTAATATCCTTGTATAGCTGTATCAGAGCTCTTGTGTGACTAGTAAGTACATGGTCAATGAAGAGTAATATTTTGAAAGGAATCTTTTTTTTTCTGGATTAAAATGTTCAGTAAATCATGTTATAAAACACAAGTGCTGTCACCCAGACTTTGTTTTTCCATTTATAGAGCACAGGGAGAGTAGATGTAACATAATTTCTAAGGAGTTTTAGAATGGTAAGTAAGCTTTAGCTTCAACTTAAGTCATCAGCTACAATTTTAACAAGAGTCAACATGTCTTTTTGAAGACTTGAAGCAGCTGTTGACTTCTTTCTAGCTATGAATGTCTTAAGTTGCATCTTCCAATAGAAGGCTGTTTCATCTGTGTTGAAAATTTGATGTTTAGTGTAGCCACCATTATTAGTGATCTTAGCTAGATCTTCTGGATAACTTGCTGCAGCTTCTTCATCAACACTTGCTGCTTCACCTTGCACTTTATGGAGATGGCTACATTTCTTCAAACTCATAAGCCAACTTCTGCTAAGTCCCCCTTTTATTCTGCAGCTTCCTCATCAATCAGCCTTCATAGAATTGGAGAGAGTTAGAACCTTCCTCTGGATTAGGCTTTGGCTTAAGGAAATATGGCTGATCTGATCATCTATCCGGACCACTCACACTTTTTCCATATTACTAATAAGTCTGTTCTGCATTCTCAACAATTGTGTCTTCACTGGAGTAGCACTTTTAATTTCCTTCAAGAACATTTCCTTTGCATTCACATCTTGGTTAAACGTTTTGTGTGAGAGGCCTAGCTTTTCAGCTAGTTTGGCTTTCCACATTCCTTCTTCACAAAGCATAATCATTTCTAGCTTTCGATTTGAAGAGAAAGACATGTGACTCTTCATTTCATTTGAAAACTTAGAGGCCATTGTAGGGTTATTAATTGGTCTAATTCCAACAGTGTTTTGTCTTATGTAATGGGGAGGCCTGAAGAGAGGGAGAGAGATGGGATTCAGCTGGTCAGAACACACACAGCATTTATCAATTACGTTTTACTGTCTTATAAAAGTGTGGTTTGTGGGACCCCAAAACAATTACAGTAGTAAACTCAAATATCACTGATCACAGATCACCATACCATATATATTAATAGTGGAAAAGTTTGAAACATTGTGAGAATTTGCAAAATGTGACACAGACATAATGTGAGCACACACTGTTGGAGAAATGGTGTCGATAGACTTGCTTGATATAGGGTTGCCACAAACCTTCTATTTGAAAAAAGCACAGTATCTGCAATGTGCAAAAAAGTGAAACACAATAAAATGAGGCAGCCTGTACTAAGATTATTTTGGTAATGGTAAATTATTAATTACACATGCAGATTTAATATTGACTATTAGGCAAATTAAATCAATGTTTTATAGCAGTATATAGAATATCACATAGTCTATGTTTTTGAATGAATTCTCTGGTGAATAAAACCTTTTTTGCTATGACATTTTCTTACGTTGGTATAATTAAGTTACTAGCTTCACAGTTAAGATAATATTGGTTGTATATAATTAATTTTAATAACACTAAAAATACTCAGTTTTTCAACAGCCCTGATCTCTTTTGTATATATTAGTTATCTAATAGTAAAGATATACACTGAAAAGGATAAAAGAACATAATCTAATAAACTATTTCAATTTTTAAGTACATATTTGTCTGACTTAACTAGAAACCTAACGGTAAGTTATTAAGTTTTATTGGCTGTAGGGTTTTCAAGTAATGAGTCTTAGGCCTTGCCAGAGATCAGCAAAGTCAAAATTATCAAGTGACTTAAGTGTGGCAGTGGGTTGCCAATTCATTAAAGGTCAAGAAGTTGGACAAATTTAGTCAGAGTCAGATAATCTATATATGGGAACTAAATTTCCCACTAATAAAGCAAAAACTGAGAATGATAGATGCAGGTTGGCAGGGTTTCAGCCACCAGATGCCTCTTAATGACTTTCCTAGCTCTGATAGTTGTGGGATTGGGTTTTAGGCTATATCCTTAATGCTATGCTGTTCATTTATATATGTAAAGTTAAATATTTTTTTCTAGCACCCTTTTTCCTTTAGAGTGCAGGAAGTAAATCAGAGTGAATTTTAGGATTACTTTACCGGAATAAAAAAATCATTTGAAGTTGAATTCTTTTACAACATTTGAGTATATTCTAAATATGTTTTGGATTGAAATTGAATGCTTTATATAGTTGGTTTAGAATTTTTCCCCATTCTGTTAAAAGTCTACTTGACAAAGAAACAGAAGAATTAGTCTACTACTGGTCAGAGAGTCAAAGTGGCTCCTGAGTCTGGTTGCAGCAGGAATGAATAATAGGTGAAAGCATGCTAGCCAGATCCCTGGCATCCCTCTTCTTACCCATATCAATGCAAAACATGGCCCTCCAGAAGAGGGCTCATGTGTAGATTCTCTAAAAACTGCATCTGCTAGTGAAAAGTGATGGATGGGGACTGACTGAGCCCAGACTATATCTCTAGAGGATTCCATCTTGAGACATATGTTCGGATTTACTCCATAAACTCACCAGAGGGGGCACAAGCTTAAGGAAAGCTTTAGTCATTATTTAATATAGATTTTCAAACAAGATATAGATACAGGCAAGGTGCAGTGGCTCACACCAGTAATCCTAACACTTTGGGAGGTCGAGACAGGCGGATTGCCTGAGCTCAGAAGTTGGAGACCAGCCTGGGCAACACGGTGAAACCCTGTCTCTACTAAAATATAAAAAATAAGCTAGGCATGGTGGCGTGTGCCTGTAGTCCCAACTACTTGAGAGGCTGAGGCAAGAGAATAGCTTGAACCCGGGAGGCGGAGGTTGCAGTGAGCCAAGATTGTGCCACTGCACTCCAGTCTGGGTGACAGAGTGAGACTCCATCTCTCCCCTCCCCATCCCCCCAAAAATATATATGTATATATACACACACACACACACACAACTGTATGAATATTAGTAAACAGAGAAAAACAAGATATAACCTTACAAAGACAACAAAAGGAGCATCTTATACTGTACAAACATGTTTAGTGGACCAAATAAAACAAGAATGTAAAATAACTTATAAATATCCTCAAAGATATAAAGAAATATGATTACAACTTTAATTGGAAAGAAGCACATCATTACAAAAATGAATAATTTGAAAATACCTTTATAGAAATAATAGTGAAAATAAAAAACTTAGGTGAGTTGAATAACCAAATAATAATTTCTGGAGAACTAGTTAGTGGTAAGATAAGGGTTTTTTTTTTTGATTTCTCTCTCTTTTTTTTTAATTTGTCAGTCTTTTCTTCAAAATGAGAAGGCACAGTTAAATTGTAGACTTCTCTAACTTACGTAGATTCCAAAATAGTGAGGAAAATAAATGAGTTAGAAAAAATATTTGCAGAAATTACAATGAAAAATTTCGTCACATTATAAATTGATGTTGAATGGGTTAATTAGATGTTAATTGAGATAAATCAAAATATATAGATATATTACGTTTGTAGGGGAAAAAGAAATAGTGGCATGGGTCCTAATTAAGTAACAGAAAAATAAGGGTGGTAGAGCATTTTAATATGTGAATAACTTTTAACCATGCAGATTTACTAAATTCAGCAATCATATCTAGTTTTATTTTCCTTGGTAGGTTATGAACAGGTTTATAGCAGTTGTCTGCCTTTTTTGTTCAGATAGTTTCTAGATAAAGGACAGTATTATTTTTAAATTGTTGTCAATGACAACGAACATAGCTATACATAAAAACTGAATTTTATAAACATATAAAAGCAATGTGATAGAAATTCCAAAAGGGATATAATCATCTATTTTAGTTGAGAAACTTAACTACCCCTCTTAAAACAAAGATTTACAGTGACCAAAATTATGAATAACTTGAATAACATAATAAGCTTAATCAAAGACATGTAAAAATGTGCTTCTGATAAAAGCACAAACATCAGTTTCAGCTCTCCAGAAACATACAAAAATAGTAACTTCAATGTTTTGTATTTAAATGTAGAAAGAGAGGAAAAATTTCTTTAAGTGAGCAGTAGTTTGCTTGGCAACATTTTTTCTTAGTAATGACATGACAGGTGTATGTCTACTTTTCCTATGCTTATAGCCCCTGATATCTATTTATTCTGTTACTGTATTGAACAAGATCTCTAGTAATACGTGTAAACCTAATAGGAATCCTTATATTTTAGCCAATCTTAACCTGCATCCAAAATTCCCTATTTAGTATGACATTTGCTGTAGGGTTTCTTATGTAGAGTTTAACAAAAACAAGGAGTTTCCGTGTGTTCTTTGTATAAAGTAGGCCTGCTATTTCCTTCCTGTTTTGCATTCTTTGTTGCTGTAATCAAATAAATGACTTAAATAAACAATTTAAAATTTTCTTCATTTAAGCAAATGTAAAAAATGGAGTTTTTCTATCCCTCTTATTTTAAATAAAAGTTGCATTTTTCTGTAGTCCTTTTTTGCATGAATTGTGTAATGTGATTCTATTATAACACTTCCCTAAGACTCATTATGAATTGTTATAAAATACATAAATTTAGTGAATGCTTGTTTTGTTACCTGTGCATGTGTTCTTGAAAAGCCTTTTAGTTTAAATACTAGATTCCAATTATCCAAAATAATTAAAACAATACATGAGGTGCTTAACATATCAAAGTAGGAAGTGGTTTAGAGTACCCAGAAACAAGATTTCTGAAAATTTTGTCTCTATAAAGTACAGTATTTTTAATTGAATACATTAACTTTTTAAAATAACCACAAGGGACTGAAACATTTTGAAGATATACTCTAAGGTAAAATAGACGTCAAAATTAGTTATTATGTTTTTGTATTTAAAATTTTTTACAATTTATTTGCTATTCTTTCAGTCATAACTTCTTAATTCTTGAAGATATCTCAGGGTTGGGCGTGGCAACTCACACCTGTAATCCCAGGACTTTGGGAGATTGAGGCAGGCAGATCACTTGAGGTCAGGAGTTCCAGACGAGCCTGGCCAATATGGTGTAACCCCATCGCTACTAAAAATGCAAAAATTAGCCAGATGTGGTGGCATGTGCCTATAATCCCAGCTACTTGGAGGGCTGAAGCGTGAGACTTGCTTGAACCTGGGAAACGGAGGCTGCAGTGAGCTGCACTCCAGCCTGGGAGAAAAACCGAGACTCAAAAAAAAAAAAAAAAAGACATTTAGTGCTGCTTTTTACTTTTGCTGGTACCAAGGACAGGTCTCTTAAGTATATCATAATGAATTATTACACACGTCTCATCCTTCACTCTGTAATATAAGCAAATTTTCTATACTGTTTTGCTGAATTATAGCATTTGGAATAAAATATAAAAGTAACATAGGTAAATAACAGAAGACCCTAAAATGTTAAAGATGTTTTAAAACATGCATTTTTGGTGGTAGAAAGGATAACACTGTGAGCACAAAACATGAATTATTACATTTACACTAATACTTCTGTGATTTATTGTTGAATACAAGTAGACTTAACATCTGATGAGACCCTTCTTACAAAAATATTATAATTCTGAGATGGAGACTCCAAATTTCTAGGCATTCATTTTGATACTAATGCTTACTAACCCCTTATAAAACCCACTTCTTTACTTATTCCATCTCCTCGCTTATTTGGTAGAACAATCTATGATGGCTGGATGCAATTCATATCTTTTACATTTGTAAATGTGAACAAAAAATCAGTGGTCAACTTTACAAATAATGTCTTCATTGCTAAATAGGTCTGTGTCTTCATATCTTATTTTTCTTGTATTTGATACTTGTAAATATCTCCTTGTATGCTGTAGGGACATTTCTATATAAAGTGACAAAAGGAAAAGAAATCGAACTCAGGCTGATACAGTACTTGAATTCATTGATGCCTATAACAAAAGCAGCAGCAGCCACCATGTAGGGCACAGTTTCTCTTGGCTCTGCGGCTGTTTTTGTTTGTTTGTTTCATCTGATGGTTCCCAGAAACAGCATTGTGTCTAATTATGGTTAAAAAACCTAAGCAATATTCTTTATTAGTGAATTTTCACATTAAGACTCAAAATACTACCATGGTTTTTGATTATGTCATATGACCATGCATGAATCAAGAACATTGACAAGAGGAATAGGTTTCTCAAATATTGCTAGATGACAACACCATCCAACAACCTGGCCTGATAGTAAAAAGTCGTAGTTTCCCCAAAGAAATCACATGATCTTTTTCAGAAGAGGAGAGGAGGGCTGAATGCATACTAGGTAGCAAAGTCACCGTTTCCTTCACAAATCTCCTTGAAAATGTTTCATCTATTTCTTAAAATGTTTTATTTTTAAATGACACATAATTGTACATACTTATAGGGTACAATGTGATTTTGTCATACATGTATACATTGTGTAATAAAAATTAGGGTAATTAGTTTATGCATCACCTTAATATCAAAATGTTTTGTTGTGAGAACATTCAAAATTCTCTCTTCTAGTTATTTTGACATATACAATAATGTGGACTATAGTCGTCCTAGTATGCAGTAGAACACCAGAACCTGTTCCTCCTGTTAATTTTCTACTCATTGACTGATGTGTCCCAATCTCCACCTTTCTCCACCCTTCCCCAGTCTCTAGTATCTGGTCTTCTACTCTGTAGTTCTATAAGATCAGTTTTTTTTTTTTTTTTTTTTTTTTTAATTCCACAGATGAGTGATATCATGCTATATTTGTTTTTCTGTGCCTGGCTTATTTCACTTAACATAATGTTCTCCCAGTTCATGAAGGTTGCTGCAAATGACAGATTTTATTCTTTTTTATGGCTAACGGTATTCCATTGTGTATATGTGCCACAGTTTCTTTATCCATTCATCTGTTGAGTGGCATGTTGATTCTAAATCTTGACTATTGTGAATAGTGTTTTGATAAACATGGGAGTACAGCTATCTCTTCAATATACCGATTTCATTTCTTTGGGATAATACCCAGTAGTGGGATTACTGGATTATATGGTAGTTCTATTTTCATTTTTCTGAAGAAATTTCTTACTATTCTCCATAATGGCTGTACTAATGTACAATTCCACCAATAATGTATAAGTTTTCCCATTTCTCCACATCCATGCCAATATATGTTATTTTTGATTTTTATTTGTGTGTGTGTGTTAAATTTTTATTTAAAAGGAGTGTTAAAATAATTCTTTTCTGTTTGAAGTGGGTATTTTTTTAAAAAAGTTATGGGTACATGTGCAGGATGTGTAGGTTTGTTACATAGGTAAACGTGTGCCATGGTGGTTTGCTGCACCTGTCAATCCATCATCTGGTATTAAGTCCAGCATGCATTAGCTATTTTTCCTAATACTCTCCCTCCCTCTGCTTCACCCACTGGCAGGCCCCAGTGTGTGTTGTTCCCCTCCCTGTGTCCGTGTGTGTTTATTGCATCACTTTTCACAATAGCAAAAATGTGGAATCAACCCAAACACTCATCAATGATAGAGTGGATAAAGAAAATGTGGTACATATACACCAGGGAATACTATACAGCCATAAAAAGGAATGAAATCATGTCCTTTGCAGGGACATGGATGGAGCTGAAAGCTATAATCCTAAGCAAACTAATATAGGAACAGAAAACCAAACACTGCATGTTCTCCCTTATAAATGGGGGCTGAATAATGTTATTTTTATTTTAATTTTTTGATACTAGTCATGTTGACACATGTGAGGTGATGTCTTGTTGTTTTGATTTGTGTTTCCTTGATAATTACTCTTATTGAGCATTTTTTCAAATACCTGTTGGCCACTTGTATATCTTCTTTTGAGAAATGTTTGTTCAGGTCGTAGGCCTATTTTTAAATTGATTTTTTTTTTTTTTTTTTTTTTTTTTTGCTATTGAGTTTCTTATATACTCTGGTTATTAACCCCTTGTCACATGCTTACTATGCAAACATTTTCTCCCATTCTATATGCTATATCTTCATTCATGTTTCCTTCATTGTGCAGGACTTTTTAGTTAGATATAATTCCATTTGTCTTTTTGCTTTCTTTTGCCTGTGCGTTTGAGGACATATCGAAAAAATCCTTGGCTAGACCAATGTCATGAATAGTTTCCCCCATATTTTCTTCTAGTAGTTTCATACTTTCAGGTCTTATATTTGAATCTTGAATCCATTTTAAGTTGATTTTTCTATATGATGAGAGATAGGAATGTAGCTTCATTCTTCTGCATGCAGATATCCAGTTTTCCCAGCACCATTTATTGTAGATTGTCCTTTTCTCATTGAATGTTTTTGACACTTTTGTATAAATCAGTTGACTGTAGGTGTACGGAGTTATTTCTGTGTTTTCTCTTCTCTTCTGTTGGTCTGTGTGTTTATTTTTCATGCCAATATCATGCTCATTTGGTTACTGTAGCTATGTAGTAAGTCATGTAGTGTGATGCTTCCAGCCATGTTCTTTTCACTCAAGATTACTTTGCTATTTATTTTGTGGTTCCCATACAAATGTTTAGATTTTCTCCTATTTCTGTGAAGATGTCATTAGTATTTTGACAGAGATTGCATTGAATCTTTAGATCGCTTTGGATGGTGTGGACATTTTAGCAACATCAGTTCTCTAATCCTTTAACACAGAGTATCTTTCCATTTGTATCCTCTTCTAATTCCTTCATCAGTGTTTTGTAGTTTTCATTGTAGAGTTCTTTCAATCCATTGGTTAAATGTGTTCCTAGTTTTATTTTTTAACTATCGTAAACGGTATTGCTATCTTCATTTTTTTCTCAGATAGTTTGCTATTGGTGTATATTAATGCTACTGATTTTATCTGTTGATTTTGTATCTTGCAACTTTACTGAATACATTTATTCTAATATTTTTAGTGGGGTCTTTAGGGTTTTGTATATGTAGGATTATGTCATATGCAGACAGAAACAATTTGATTTCCTCCTTTCCAATTTTGATGCCCTTGCTTTCTCTTGCCTAATTGCCCTAACTAGGGCTTCCAGCACTATACTGAATAAAAGTGGTGAAAGTAAACATTCTTGTTTGTATTTTTTTTTCCAGATTTCAGAGGAAAAGCTTTCAACTATTCTCCATTCCATGCAGTATTAGCTGTGCATTTGTCCTATATGGACTTTATTGTGTTGAGGTACATTGCTTCTGTGCCTAATTTCTTAAGAGATTTTATCACAGAGGATGTTTATCAAGTGTTTTTTCTGCATCTATTGAAATGATCATATTGGCTTTTTTCGATTCTGTACATGTGGTGTCTTGTGTTCATTGATTTGCATATATCAAGTCATCCTTGTATAACTGGGATGAATCCCAGTTGATCATGGTGAATGATCTTTTTAATATGTTGTCAAATTTGGTGTACTAGTATTTTGCTGATTTTTCCTTGTATGCTCATCAGGGATGTTGGCTGGTATTTTTCTTTTTTAATTGTGTCCTTGCCTAATTTTTGGTATTAGAGTGATTGTAGCCTTGTAGAATGCATTTGGAAGAATTTCTTCCACTTTAATATTTTTGAATAGTTTTTAAAAAATTGTATCAGTTTATTAAATGTTTGGTAGAAATCATCAGAAAAGCTGTAAGGTCCTGGGCTTTTCTTTGATGAGAGACTTTTTTTTTATTGCTACTTGATGTCACTGTTCACTATCAGTCAGTTCAGATTTCCACTTTCTTTATGATTTAATTTTGGTAGGTTGTATGTGACCAGGAATTGATTAATTTCTTCTAGGATTTTCAATTTTGGGCATATCGTTTTTCATAATAGTACATTATGATCCTTTGCATTGTGTGTGGTATCACTTGTAATGTCTCTTTTTCCATCTCTGATTTTAATATGCTGCTTGTCTTAGTTGAGCTTGAGCTAAAGATTCCTTTATTTTGTTTATCTTTTCAAAAAACAACATTGTTTACTCGATCTTTTATGTTCTTTCCTCTGTTTAGTTCATTTATACTCTGATACTTATTTTCTTCTAATTTTGCGTTTAGTTTGCTCTTGTTTTTCTAATTTCTTTATATCAACATTAAGGTGTTTGAGATCTTTCTAATATTTCTATTATGTTTATTGCTATAATATTCCCTCTTAGAACTGTTTTTGCTATAGTCATAGGTTTTGGTATGCTTTGTTTAAATTTTCATTAGTTTCAAGAATTTTTTAAAAAATTAAATTTTTTTCATTCACTTATGAAGAAACACTCTCCCTTGGTTTTCTTCCATCTTCTTGGCTGTCCTTATTTTGCTTTGTATCTTGACTGTACTTTCTTTGTCTCAACTTTATTGTTATTTCTTTTAGATTTATTCCAATCCTTTTCCCTCTACATATTCTTCATTATTCAACTTATATTTCAATTAGTGATTCTGTTGTCTACATTTTTGACCTTCAGTTCTATAAATCCATTCTGATTTATCTCGTCTCATAAGCTCCAGAACTGTAATGTCCCACTGAATGTTACAAAGTCAGTGTTCTCTAGCATAAGCCCTACACTTTATTAATTGTACTCATCTATTTAACTCCACCTGCAAACTTGTCTTCTCATATTTTCTATAATTCATCAAATAGTAACATTAGTCACCTAGATGTCCATTCAAGACACCAAAGAGCCATCTCTTTATGTCTTAACTCTTTGAATTCCAACTCATTCACCAAAGGCTTCTAAGGTTTTGCCTCACTTTTTATTTTTTTATTTTTTTTTATCTTCCCCACATTTTTATTTTTGTTAACCCCTACCTTATTTCAGGTCTTCGTTGAGCATTTTTGCTTGATTTTTGCTCTCTATGCCATGCTTGTACTAGGGTTTTCCTTCTAGAGCACATATGATTATATCATTTTGCTGTCTGAAGGTTTTATTTTTTAATTCCCCCTAATGAAATATGGACAATGTACAACCTTATCAGTGTGTTTAATCTGGACTGGTTCCAGCTTACAGCTTCAGTATCATATTTCAGCATTATCCACCTCAAAACACATGTGTTCTCTATACCATGCTACTTGAAGTCTGTAAATCATGACCATCTTATTTCATGCCCTCCATTAATACTTGCTGTCTAAGTCTCTGGGTTGTCCTTCACCTATTTTCTTTTTCCCCTCAGATAATGGTTATTTATCTTTCAGGACTCATTTCAACTCTTATACCTTCCAGAAGCCTTTTAAAATACCATTTCTCCAAATTTTAGTTAGACGGTTTCCACAGCACCTTGAGAATAGCCCTGATGTAGTGTAGTCTTCATTAATCTTGTCTGTAGTCATCTATGTTTTTGTTCATTCTCCTTTACAACACTGTATTTATTTGGAAGAAGGAGGACTAGCACCTGGTAATTATCACGCTAAATATTAATGAATAAGGTCATTCAGTGATTTTTTTTCCCTCAGCATATCACAGTATAAAAAAATATTTCTTAAAGGTTTCTTTTTTTGGTGGATTTTGGCAGCTCTATGCATTAAAATTTTATGTTAGTAGCTATTAATATTGCTATCATATATTGACATGGGATATTTGATATTTTGAAGCTTATTTTACAATACTTATTTTTTATAGTATTTCGAGTATTGATATTATCAGAATGCCACAATTTTTAATCAGTTTCCATTGAAATTACATTTGAAGTTAACTGTGTTTGACCTTATGCATATATTGGAGGTTTATATCTGCTTCATCAATTCAAAACAAGCTATTTTGTCAGTATGGTGAAAATTAATTTTTTATCTCTTGTCCAGTAGAGTCCTAGAAATCATTTTAAAACTATTTTATGTATAATTTATTTTCATTTGTTATCTTTTTGGTATAGGAAAAGGAAGACTAGAATTAAAGCTGAAGAAAGCTAAATTTTTGTTTTGAATATGACCCTATTTGTCTGTAGACTGATATATTTATGTTACTGTGCCTCAGTCTCTTCTTCTCAAGTGCTACATTTTGGTGATTCTGCATTCTCTGCTTTTATGATGTTACAGTATTTTCGTTTTTCCAGGAACAGTGTATATACCATTAAACCAAAGAACACATTCTCACTCTCACATGGCCTACATTCTAACAGAAGGAGCACACATATAAATATATACTGTATCAAAACTTATAAATGAGGTGGTTGCCTGATATGTCCACTGGCTCTTGGCAAAACAAGTATTTTGTTGTTGTTGTTCAAAAACATGAATTTTTCCTCTAGGACTAAGTGAAATAATGTTCTTGACTTTAACACCTATACACTGACCCACAAAACAGAACCATCTGCACTCTGGTAATTGCTTGTGTGAAAATACACATGACATTTAAAATGGCCTCATCAAGTATATAATCTCCCTTTGTACTTTAGGTACCTTCAACTACTGTATTCCAGTAGAATCTAGGAGCTTCTCACTCAAGCTTAGAAAGTACATTTCTATTTTCCTGTAGCTTCCCTGATGTTTTGATTCTTACACATTACCTAAAGGGTGTGTTGATAGGTAAATAAAGGTATAATATATACAAGTATAAATAAGAATATAATCAATGGATATAAAAACCTGTTGTATTTTATGTCTTAGTTGAAGCTCCTCAAAATCTCAACAAAACATGAACACGTAACATTAATGTACTGTGCTAAGAGCTTTAAAAATATTTACCCTGTATCTTAAAACACAATACAGATCTACCTTTTAGAATCAGGAAAAAAGTTAGTAATTTGGAGGAATATATAACTGAAAGATTCTTATAGTTTAAAAAGAGAATGGTAAAACAGACAAGGAGCAACTGTAGGAACATATATATGCAGGTGGTGACACAAGAAATGTGTGATGAATTCAAGAAATCCAAGTGGTATAGGCAATACTTGCACCAATGTGCAAATTACAGAAAGTGCATGATCCATAAATGACTTGCATCCCTTGTTCATAGCCTTTCCATTGTCTAGTTAATGCTTTTTTATCCATGCTTGCAGAATGCAAGCTCTTTTAATATGAACCTTAGTGAGAAAATATTTGGGGAAAAAATCTTTTGTACAAAATAAAATCTGTAAAGATATTCTAATGTAAAAGTAAAGCTTTTTGGTAGTTTTTGTCTTACAACAGGAAATTAAACATTGACAATGTTAATCAGGTAAATATTATTTGCTTTGCAGATGATGTTTACTTATCCTTTCTCTTTTTTTTTTTTTTTAACTTTTCCATAGAAATTGTTGAGAGTCTATTCCATGCTAAAGATTTTACAATACATACAGGATTATATAGTTTAGAGTTTAATAGAGTAGGGATAAAGATATTCCTGACTTTATGTTCCTGCTCAGTCCTTTTTTTAAGCTATATAATCTTAAAACAATCCTCTGTAATGTTTAGTTTTCTTGATGTAGTAGTCAGCTAATGCTGCAATGATATTGCATAAAAATAATAAGCCCAGTGGTTTACAACAAATATTACTTTCTTATTCAGTTTGTAGGTAGGCTATTTCTCAGCTAAACTTGGTTAGGTTTGAGTCCAGGCTGGGAGTGAGTTCATATCTGTTCTACATGGATACATTTTCTGGAAACAAGGGCTATCCAGGTAATGCTCTTTTTAAGGCAGAAAAGAGAATTACAAGGTATGTAACCAAAACTTTCAAGACATTCAAATATAGGTTCATATCCCATTGACCAGAGCAAGTCACATGACCAAGCCCAATATCAAATGGATAAAAAATATACTTCTCTCATATAGAAGGATAGGACACTGATTATTTCCTAAACAATTAACCATAGTTACCTATATATTTGAATTGATACTACCTCCCACATAAGAATTTTTGTAAAGTATAAATGAAACAAAGCATTAATACTTAGAAGACTAAGTATTTTTGCAAATACTTTGCAAGACATGCATATTTTGCAAAACAATGGCAGCTTTTATTATCTTTATTTGAGACACCAAAATAATGAAAACCAATGTCACTATAGACAAGGACATATTTACGTATGCAAAGATAGGCACATTGATTACTACAGAAGTGTGACAAGTCCCAGACAGTGCCATGGACAAGAATCTGTAAACGCACATAGAAAAAGCCCTTTGTTCTCCTGGGATAGATAGAGGAAGGCTTCCTACAGGAGGTGAATCTTGGAGTATGAATAGGGTGCTACAAGATAATAAGGCAGGGAAGCATATAATGAGAAAAAAGAACTGCCTTTGCAGTAAAAGCATGAAAGAAAAATAAATTGAACCTATAAATTTTTTTTTTGTCTGTACTGCAAGCCATGTGGTTAAAATTTTATCTCTAGATAAGGAGAATATTGAATAGTTTCAACATGAAAATGGCCTGATTGGATTTTGAGTTATGTAAAATGTATTTCCATGGCCATGTGGCCCAAACTGACAGTTATTATTTAATTATTTTGAATATAGTGTGGGCATCAATATTTTTAACAAATTCTTTAGGAACTTTAATATTTAGTCCAGTTTGAGAATCAATGATTTGAATAGGAGAAAGTAAAGAGAAGTGATATGAGGAGTTACAAGGTGAAAGTTTTGAAGTAGAAGAGTTTTAACTAATCACAATATAGGTTGAAATGTCATTGAAATGAAGGAAACCGAGGTGGCAATTATCAGTAATTTCAAGGCTGGTTTATCGAATGTTTTGTATTTATGAACATCAAAATAGATATTGTCAAGTTCTGAGATGACGACCTCAATTGAGCAATAACTTAGGATAGTTGAAGGGACTAGAATAAGTAAAGTAGAATGGCATGTTGACATAAGCCTCAAAGAAGGAAAAACTTTATCATGAGTACGATCTCAATGTAACAAGGAGAGTCAAGAGAAGAACACCTTTAAGTTCACCCTCTGATGTATACAGAAGAAGTCTACTCAGTAAATGTTTAGAGGGATAAAATTCTCCTCAGACATTAGCGAGGTATGTTCAAGTTAGGATGTTTGAAAGAGTATTGTGCTAAAAGTTGAATTGATAGGAGAGATACAGGAGTATGAGGAAAACATGTGTGCCAAATTAAATTATTGGGAAGGGAATCATGAAGGAAGAAACACAACAGGAATGAGGGGAGAGAAATAGATAGATGACTGGTAAAGACTCACTTTGCATGAAGCAGCAGCTAAACTGGAAATTATATCAGTATTCTATTGCTGGACAACAAATTACCACATATTTAGAGGCTTGAAACAATTTACATTTATTATCTTACATTTTTTGTGATTGGAGAGTTTAGGTGAGACTCAACTAGGTTCTGTGCTCAGGGTCTAACAAAGCTGTAATGAAGGCATCAACTGCCTGTGTTCTCATCCAGAGTTCGGCATCATCTTCCAAATTGGCATGATTATTGGCAGCATCCCTTTTCTTCTGGTTCCTCCTGATTACAGGTCTTAGGTTCCTGCTTTTGTGTAAACCGTTGGCTTGAGTGGGAGGTCCCTCTTAGCTCCTAGAGGACCACACAGCTCCTTGGTAAGTGGTCTTTTAATAGGCCTTCTCATGACATAGCTACTTACTTTTCAAAGCCAGCAGGGGGCTCTCTCTTGCTCCAGTCAGCTAAGACAGAGTTTTAAATACTGCGGTGTAATCAAGGGAGTGACTATTCCATTACATTTTCCATATTCTATTGGCTAAAAGAAAAACATAGGTTTGTAAGGGGTAGCAATTATACGAGCGTGTGACTCACTGGGGTCATCTTTGAATTCTGTGTGCCACAGAAGTAATAGGATTACATTTCCCCAGGTTTAATAGTGTCAGAACTGGATGTAAGGCACAGGATGTGTATTTTTTTCTGGCTCCAGAGAGGTAGTGTGAACTGCCGTGATGTTTGATTAGGTACTGAATTATTGTTCTCTAACTAGAGATATATCACCTTGGTGAGGGTATTATAGTTTAGGCAAGAAAACTGTAGGATTTTCTGAATGATACGAAGTACAGAGGGTACCATAAAATCAGTGTCAGCAAACATCTTGTTCCACACAAAGGCTAGCTTATGGTATTCAGAGATTGAGAGTCCTGAAGGCTGAAGCAGAAACCTTGTGCTGGGTGGGGTCTGTTTATTTTTTCATGCGAGTGATACATATATGAAGCAAAGGAACTTGCTCAACAGTGCTTAGGTAGGCAGTGGGTGAGCAGAACTTTAACCCAAGTTATCACTAAACCACACTCACTTTCTCTTGTCTCTCTTGTTCTTCAGAAAACTGTGACCTGTTCTGAATACTTATTGTGCATGTAAGAATATGAAATTCTGTCCTAAACAATACCTTACAATAAAAACCTGGGGAAGTTATTGATTAGAATTTAATTATTTGGCCTCACAGAATTTAATTATTTGGCCTCCTTAAAATTTTATATGGTTAAGCCATATAAAATTGTCATTTTGTGTCTACAAAGTTTAACACTGACAATTTCATAACATTCAAATGTAATACATTTCTATGCAATTTTTAAATTTTTGAATTGATGTTAAACAAAGTCCTCTATTCCTAGATACAGGCTGCAGCTCTGTGTCATTCAGTTTCCAGTGAAAGGCCCCAGACCTGTTTTATTCAAATCAGA
Source organism: Trachypithecus francoisi (assembly GCF_009764315.1). NCBI lineage: Eukaryota > Metazoa > Chordata > Mammalia > Primates > Cercopithecidae > Trachypithecus > Trachypithecus francoisi. The sequence continues at coordinate 104,153,799 of NW_022681471.1, forward strand.
AATATTTCCCCCTACAATTAGAAACTATGGCAAAAGTTGACAACATGTTCAAATACTTCTTTTGTGTGAATTTGATTTTAAGAAAAAATAAAGGAATAATGAAAGTCTGAGTTTCAGTATTTAGATATGCATAGATGTAAGAAGGCACATATGTATGAATGAATACAGATGGATTTGTGTACATTTATATATTGCTATGTTTGATTTTGGTGACAGATCAATATAATATCTTTCCAGCAGATGTCAATTACAGTCATTTCTTGGAACGAATGTTTAGAAATAATGCGTCTGGCCGGGCGCGGTGGCTCAAGCCTGTAATCCCAGCACTTTGGGAGGCCGAGACGGGCGGATCACGAGGTCAGGAGATCGAGACCATCCTGGCGAACACAGTGAAACCCCGTCTCTACTAAAAATACAAAAAACTAGCCGGGCGAGGTGGCGGGCGCCTGTAGTCCCAGCTTCTCGGGAGGCTGAGGCAGGAGAATGGCGTAAACCGGGAGGCGGAGCTTGCAGTGAGCTGAGATCCGGCCACTGCACTCCAGCCTGGGCGACAGAGCGAGACTCCGTCTCAACAAAAAAAAAAAAAAAAAAAAAAAAAAAAAAAAAAAAAGAAATAATGCGTCAGATAACATTTAGTAATATCTTCTCCTCTTGAAGTCTACAAAATGGTTGACAAAAGTTTAGTGCAATGATTTTGTAATTGTTTATAATGAATAGATGTTTGCTTGGAGGATTTGAAGTTCACTGCAACAGAAGATTAAAGCAAATAGCATTAAATCATTTAAAAATTCAGGACAACCCTGTTGTAACTCTTAATACTTGCAGATTTGTGCCTATAGATATTGGCATGGTAGTTAAACAACCTCGAGGTGAACTATCAATGAGCGGTAGTTAGAAACCCCATTGTACAAAATTATAGCTAGATAGGCAAACCAGCATGAACCTTAAACTCTTTGAAATAAATCTACTGAATCAAGATAATAGTATGTTCATTTTCGACTTTTCAAGATTAAAAAATTGTAACATATGTAAAAAGTTTGGAAACTTGGGGAAATAGCACTCAATCTGTGATCTAAATTGTACATATATTTTGGGTTTCTTTTCCTTTTAGAAGTAGTACTATATATTTATCTCTTTTTCTAATAAGTTTAAAATGTATAAAGAGTAAGATTTGGAGGACTATGATAATAGAGTTCCAACACAATTTTCAGTACTCAAATATGTATATGAATATGTAAGAAATGTGTATAAATTTTGCCAAAAGCTTAAGATCCAGAAATTTAAAATGGTATGATATTTATTGTATGACCATTAAGTTTCATGTTTTCCTAAGGCCTCTAACCTACCTAACTGATGTCTTTTTCTTAATCTTTTAGTTATTAACATCTTCATTATTTTCATTTATCTTTTATGTTCTGTCTTAATGTGTAATTATTTTATCCTTCTGTATCCTATATTTTACTTTTTATCTTTTATTTTTTACTAGACAATTTCAGAAGTTTAATCAGATCATATATTTTAAACTTTTAGCACGTCATGTTAATAAAAGGAATAAGAATGAAATACTCAGCATCTCTGGGGGAATTTCTTCCAGGACCTTGCACAAATACCAAAATTATTGAGTACTCAAGTCTTTCATGTAAAATGGCATAGCTTTTGCATATAACTAATGCACATCCTCCCATATGCCTTAATATCTCTAGATTACTTATTATAGCTAACACGATGTAAACTATATGCAAAAAGGTGTTATCCTGTATTTTTTGGGGAATAATGGTAAGACAAAAGTCTATACAGGAGGAATTTTCTTTCCAAATATTTTTGATCGTTGGTTGGTTGATGCTATGGATGTGGAATTCATGGATGCAAAGGGATAACTGTATTGCATTTTTAGTGATTTTAGTATCACATCTTCCTAATTACTCTTTGTAAGGTCTTCTTCATCGTGTGTTTTCCTCGTTTATTTTTATCATATTTAAATCCCTAGTATGCACATGTATCTCAAAGACAAATTGCCTGAATATTTGTTACTTGCTGAATTCTGTAGCTCATCATCTAACACCTCATTATTTATTAATTTCATTATGATATGGTGATTGCTGTTCTACATATTTCTCATAGGATTTTAAACGCCTTAAGATAAGGGCCAGTTTTTGTCTGTCTGTCTTTCAAAATATTCTAATTATACGAGCCTAGGATCTGTGCTACTCATTTTCACATGGGCAGTACCCAGTTAGTTTTCACAATCATTATTTATAGATAAGAAAAAAATGAGTTAGGGAATAGCAGACACAGTATTGAAACAAATACGTTTTTGCTTTTGGATCTTACCTTGTATATCAAGTGATTGTCAAAGTCATGGTCCTACCTAGTTTCACTAGTTTTCCCAGGGCCTGAAGTATATCAAAATATAACAGATTACAAGAGAGTTTGGGAAGTAATACAAGGATAATTTATATCCTTAATATAAAGGATAATAAAGGTTAATATTTGGAGCATTGTGCCCTAGATAAAGATTGCTTAAGGTGTTCAACCAGTGAGTAGTAGTTAGAAAGAATCCATATTTTCAAAAATCATGGATGAATAGGAAAACCAGCATGAGCCATAAAATCATTGAATGTATACGCACTCAGCTATGACTTGGAGATTAGAAATCCCATTGGTTTTTAAGTTAAGAATGCTGAGGCACATGCTGCGACAAATAGTTATCAGGAGATAAACAACATAACACAAACAATAGAACACAGTTTCCATAAAGGAGAATAATATGTGATAGGAAGAGAAACCGTACAGATAATCAGAAAAAAGTAGAAAGGAAGCATCCTTTCAGATAGGTAAACATGTTGATGGGGACTTTAGGAATTTGCTGGTAGTAACTGATTTCAGGGCTCCAAACTCAGTCCTGGTATTCAAATTTCTGTTTTAGAAGTAGTTGCAAGGTAGGGGCACACATTTGTATAAAACAGAGTATAAGGCATATTTAAAGAACCCAGGAGAAAATGCCAAGTGAACTATTTTAGGAGTTGAAAGTAAAGGCAAAGGCTTGAACTTCTATAATACTTCCACTACCTGTTGCTACACTGCACACTGATCAGATCTGGTTTTCTAACACAACATGTCTGTGACATGATTTTGGTATCTATTGTATTGTGATGAGGAACATGTTAATATTCATAAGAATTCTTAATTTATTATTTTCCCTTTATAGATAAAGAGATAGGCACTCCAATATTAAATAACCCAATATGTCAAAGTTAGTCAATCACAAAAGTGAGATTAAAACTTAGATGGTTCTGTTTCTCCAACACTACAGCCATTCTACTGTTTGGAATATTATTTTACATGTGGCATGATTTAACAGAGGAGTCTTGCTAAAACCAATTTATAAGCAAATCTACATTGATTGTGGATGATAAATCTGAGAATTTTGTGTTGAGAAATCTTTTAATTTCAAGGGACATTTTACAGCTTTATCTCCATATTCTGGTGAAGTATGTTATGTGTGACCATATACCTCTCATTGTGTAAAACTGAAATGGACATACAAACTATTCCCTGACAGGCTCCCATTAATATTCAAATGAATATTATGAATACTTGCATTTTATTGATAATTATTCAGGATAGCAGAAAGTGACATTGGATAGTTTATTTACTTATAAATTCTTTTAATTTTATAAAATTAAAATGCACTGCAATATATCTGAAAAATAACACTTGAAAATACATTATTTCTGTTTGCAGGCTTCTTTTTTTTCATTCTAACTCTAAGACTTTCGTTTCTAAAAAACAAAAATGAATTACCAAAGAGTTTATTTCGAGGACCAATGGTTAGATAATATTAACAAATGTTTGCCCTCATATAAAGAGTTTTAAATCTTTCTAAACTTATTATTTTCTTATGTAGAATAAGTTATAAGAATGAGTCTGAAAACACTTCTCAAGCTATGTGAACAGTAATACTGTATAATTTGCAATAATTGAGTTCAAAATAATTTATGTGGCTAACAACATATATTCATGTAGTGATATAGTGAATTAGGGCAGGGAATTTGTGTCTAGCATCAAAATCTGAAATGCCTAACAATTTTCTGTGCATTATAGGTGTGAGTTTTAGGTGAAGGGACATGGATCTATGTGTTTTTCAATTAATTTTTTTCTTCCACATTTTACAAGAGAATTCCAGCAGGTGAAATAATGTACATTCTCAATAGGAACATTGGGTCACTTAAAAATCTGTGTTTTTCTAGTAAGAAATGGGCAATATTTACCCTACCAAGGAAGTAGCCAACAAAGCATCCACTGAGCTCTATTTTTAAAAGGCTTTGTAGAGTTTTCTATAGTTTTCTTTTCATTTTTTTCTGGCTCCTTGCCCATTGCTGGAGAATAGAACATTTATATTTGTATTTTCAAAAGGATGACTAATCCCTAAGGTTAATAACTACTGACATATAGGAACCTTTAACCATAATCTACTTACCAATGAAAATCTATAATACAAGATATATTAAGCTATGTATATGGTAATTATTCAATGTTTAAATATATTCAAATTAGCAAATAATGTGGTTTAACTTTTTCTTAGTAATGCCTATGAAAGTTCATCTTGTGGAATAATAGAAAAGTAGAATGGGGCACATTGAGCCCCAATGAAAAGCTAAGTGTACTAGAGTTTTCCTTTCAAATAGTGCAACACATGTACATGGTAAGCTGAAAGTTGTTTACTATTTTATGTTTTGTTTTGTTTTGTTTGTTTCTTAAGATTAAGGATTAGTGAGGCTACAGAGTTCAGTTAACTCAAACGTAAAAGCTTCCAAATGTGAAATTGGTTTGGTTGTTACTAAAATACAGCTCGCGAACATACCAAATTTTGTAAGCAATATATAAAAAACTGAGTCTGATGATTATCTTGGGCTGCTTTTAATTGTGAAAAAGTTGTCTAAAACATGATGCATAAAACCACAATGTTGGATTTCTAAGGTATATTAAGATTATGTTAGTATTTTTCAAATTTATTTCTTTTTAGTATTTCTTTTTTTTTAACTTTTATTTTGGGTTGGGGATACATGTGAAAGTTTGTTACATAGGTTAACAAGTGTCACCGGGGTTTGTTGTACTTATTGTTTCATAGGACCCAGGTATTAGTATTATAGGACAAAAGTATTTTTAAAAAAGACTTCCCAGCAATCCAAATACATGATCTAATTAACTCATTCTTTTCAGTTTTCTATAAAATATCGACAATAGTGATACCTAAGCAAGGCACAAAATGAGCAGTGAAGAGATTAAGAAGGTAATATTCGCTTCTTTTAGTCTTCTATGTTTTCTCAGATTTTCTTTTGTTCTGCACTAATTTAGCACTCAGTTACATCCTAGCTACTTAATTATAAAGAATTCCCACATTCCGATATATAAATCTTGTGTAGTATTCTGTTTTGCTGGATGATGATACATAAGATACAACTGCAAATCCCAGTGTCCCAAAACAACAGTTGTTTATTTCTCTCTCCTGTTACATGCCTATTGCTCCACTCTCTTCAGACTATGGGTTGGAATTCAGTCTGTTTTATGTATCTTTTTCTTCCAGGCATCAGCCTGAATGATTAGCTCTGATTTGGAATTTGTTCACTTCATGTAGAGAACTGAAAAGACATACACAAATGGAAATTTGTAATGTCTTTAAACATTTCTGTTTGGATGTTTCAAACATCGTGTTTACTCACTGTCCATTGGCCAAAATAAGTCTTGTGGCCAAGTCCAAAGTCAATAGAGTGGAAAATTATAACTCCACTTACACAAAATTTAAAAAAGTAAATGATTTTTAAAAATAATAATCTGCTATACTGTATTCTTGTAGATTCCAGAGTTGTGTGGTTTATATCTATGTACAATTATGGCTCACAAACTTTTCTATTCATTGATATCCTCCTTGAACTATCCTCATTTTAATATTAAACAGATAAAAATTACAAAGTGGAAAAAAAGAAAGTAAACTGATAGTAAAAAAATATTCTTATCTGGAGCTAAGCTTCAGGCAGCATTTCATTTCCACATATCAGGGACCAGAAAGTAAATAAATAGATACCCTGAGCAGACCAAACTATAAGCCAACAAGTTTATTGATGTTGTATGTTGAAATTGGTTCACAAGAAAACCACACAGCCTCTGATGAGAACTTGTGAATTCTTATTTTTGCATACATTTTTGTGATTTAAATTCCTAAATAAATCTTATTAGAAGCACATTAGAAGCATAGTTATACCAGTTGATAGCTGACAGCCTGGAATGAGAGAAAAGACTTATGGTAAATTGTATTATTGATCTTAATGTTTCTCTTATTTCCATAATATTTCTGTGTGACTCCATAGCTCTTCTTGTAAAGGCAGAGTGTGTTTCCCTCCTCCCTTGACTTTGACTTGGCCATGTCACTTACGTTAGAAATAGAATGGAACAATAGTAAAAGTGTGCCAGTTCCAAACATAGGCTTTAATATGCCTTGGTATTTGTTTGCTCTATTGTGCCTCTTATAAAAGAGGCACAATGAAATGAACTTATTCTGCTATACTATTAGGCTAAGGAAGACGAGAGACACATAGAACATAACTGACTCGACTGATCCTGGCAAAATCAGCCCAAGTCTAGCTAACCCATGTATGGCTATTATTTTAAGCCATTAAGTATTGGGGTATACATATATATGTTTTCATCTTTTTGGCAATAGTTGATAAAAGACCAATTATAAGAATGTGAGAATAATTTTGAAAAATAATATTTTAGTCTAGAAGTCTTTTGTGTTTAGCTATGTAATAAGAGTAATCTAAGCAATACTTAAGGATATTTAGGTTAAATAAAATTACTTGTTATAGATGTTGACAACCTTTAATCTATTCTGTTAATTTCCAAGAGTTAGAGTTAGCCACATTTTTCGAATCCATTTGACATCAGAAAATTAACATTAGTGGGGATAGAGAGTAACATCTCTCTAAACATAATTTGCTTAATAAAGGTTATTCTTGACCATTTAGCAGAGTAAGCAATAATTCTACAACCCTTGGGAACTTACTATTGAATCCTCCATATGAGGCACCATATATACTGGAAATAATGCTTTGTCATTAAGAAATATAAGAAAATTTAATACGTTTCAAGAATTGTAGTATAAGTTTGTATATACAGGGTACTATTTTTTTCTTCATCCATTTAATGAGGAACCAATGGATATAAGAGATAATGTGACATGATGGGAAGAAAACAGATGTGTTTTCCACAGAACCTTGGCTAGAGTGAAGAGTGCAGAATATTTGCTAAGATATATATTGTTTCAGTCACTTATTGTCTACACCTCTTATTGTCTACAACCATGATCTATGTGGCTATATTTGTGAGGCTATTTCAGGGAGTTACAATATCTTAGCTTAATAAATAGCTGACATAATTAATTGATAAAAGCTACAAGTATGCCAGAATGATTTTACAGAAAATATTTAGCAATTCATATTTGACAATAAATTATACAATTTTAAACAATATACTTGTCAATATGTTTAGTATTTTAAAGATTACTGGAAAAGCTAATTAATAATTATTTTAAGACTAAAAGTTCTGTATTCTTGTTTCTGTAATTGCTTAAAATCCAGTAGGATCTAATGCACAAAGACTGATTATCAATTTATTACATTTCCACTTTTTAAAATAAAGTCACCCTTCAGTATTTGTGAGTTCTGCATCCACAGATTCAGCCCACTTCAGATTTAACATATTCAGGAAAAAAACAATGAAAACACTATAATAATAAAAAATACAAGTAAAACCAATACAGTATAACAACTACTTACATAGCATTTACGTATTTTAGTAGGTATTATAAGTAATCTAGAGATAAAGTGTATAGGAGGTGTGCATAGGTTATATGCAAATACTACACCATTTTATATAAGATACTTGAGGATTTGTGCATTTTGGTATCTACAGGGTCCTGGAAAAATTCCTCATAAATACCAGGTCACACAGGTATTACAAAGCTAGGAATACTAATGTTAACTTGCTTATTATGAAAACAAAGAATCATAATTCGTCTTATATCCATGGGAATGCCAAGGAAGCATATGTCATCAATTTTCATATCTTCCCTGTTAGAATTTTTTTTCAAGGTCTAGTATGCTCCACAGCAAAGCGCTGGGTAATTGGTGTATTCAAATTAAATTTCATTCCAATTTGAAAAGGGGAAAGCAGTGTATTTCTCAATTTTAAGTTATTAGAGCTCACTTCCTAGCCATTCAACTTAATCATGTTTACCTCCTTGTGCTAACAGTAAAAACATTTATTAAAAATTTTTATTTATTTATATATTTTTTTAGACGGAGACTCACTCTGTCGCCCGGGCTGGAGTGCAGTGGCGCAATCTCGGCTCACTGCAACCTCTGCCTCATGGGTTTAAGCAATTATCTGCCTCAGCCTCCCGAGTAGCTGGGACTACAGGCACCATCGTGCCCAGCTAATTTTTGTATTTTAAGTAGAGATGGGGTTTCACCATCTTGGCCAGGCTGGTCTTGAACTCCTGACCTCATGGTCCACGCGCCTTGGCCTCTCAAAGTGCTGGATTACAGGCGTGAGCCACCGCGCCTGGCTGAAAACAATTTTGAAAGTATCCCTCAACCCAATATTCCATATATTAAATACTGTATGAAGTACTGTATAAATAGCTAACACATGAATTGAAGTCTTGGCTATTATATGTCACGCAGAGTTACCTTTCCCTTTGTTTATTCTGGTTAAAATTTGTAGTATTTGTAATTAATATAGTTATCTCTATTCATGTGAATTTAGTCAGATGATGAATGATGCTGTGGCCAGGCAGATCAGGGATTCCACACTGAGTAACTTTAGAATTGAAAGTCAACACGTCTTTTCCAAACCATCATCATGGAAGTGTTCGCAAAGACATGCCAATGTTAACTTAGCAGATATGGCCTAAAGTGGATGCAATAAGGTTCAAAAGCTAATTTGAGTGAATAAAATGCTTTCCAAAAAGTTGTTGCTTTTTTTACTCTAGAGAGACAATTTTACAAAACCTGAAGAAATGAAAGTTAGATTTGTGTCTTTATATATAAATTTGACAGGGTTGCATTGACAACCTGTCTTGTAAAATACAGTCTTGCAATCAAAATTTAGAAGAATTCTAAAAACCACAAGACTATATATAAAGCACTTTTCAACCTGAGGACAGATATATTTAACAATTTACCGAAACACTACATATGTAAAAATATATATGTAAAAATATGTAAGTCTCCATTATGATAACACTTTCATAAATATATCATACAAGTATAGTACTTGCGTGAATCTTGAAACAAGATTTCAAGGGCCAGGCACGGTGGCTCACGTCTTTAATCCCAGCACTTTGGAAGGCCAAGGCAGGAGGATCACTTGTGGTCAGGAGTTCAAGACCACTCTGATCAACGTGGTGAAACCCTGTCACTACTCAAAATACAAAAATTAGCCAAGCGTGGTGCTGTGCACCTGTAGTCCCAGCTACTCGGGAGGCTGAGGCAGGAGAATTGCTTGAATCCGGGGGAATGGAGGTTGCAGTGAGCCGAGATTGCACCAGTACACTCCAGCCTGGGCAACAGAGCAAACTCTTCCAGCAAAATATACTCACTCCCCTTGAAGTTTGAACCTAAGTTTTAGAGTGCAGTAATGTGGTATTTGGGACAAAAACAAGAATCTAGGGAAGATACCTTAATATTCTCACACATTTATACCAATCAAGTATAACAAGAGTAAAAATGAAAGATAGGTATAGGCTTAAAAGTTACTTAGAAATAATTAAATCAAAGTATATTAATAAATATACATAGGACACTTTATGATTGCTTATGCTGGCTCAGTAATATCTGAAATTATTGACTGAGAATTATGGTAATTTCATTTATCTAAAATTTGTGGTGACAAAAGCTAAAGGTTTATTTTTTTCCTCTTTTGGAATCTAAAATACTGCTTCATAGCAGCATTATGTGGACTAGACCAGCACTGGAAACAGCTAAAATGTTTATTAGCAATAAACTGGATATGTAAATCATGCTATATTCACAGAACAGAACGAATATAAATGGACTCCAACTATAAGTACTGACATAGATGAACTGTACAAATAATACTGAGCAAAATAATCCAGCCATAGCAAAGTATACCCTATGTGATTCAATTTACATAAATTTCAAATAAGGCAAATATGATTTTATGGTAAAATGTATATAACATAAAATTTACCATTTTAACCATTGTTATCTGTGTATAATTCAGTGGCATTAAGTGTATTTATAATGTTGTACAACCATCACCAATATCCAATTTCATAAAATTTCGATTCCAAACAGAATCTCCATACCCATTAAACAAGAAATCCTGTAAAAATTCCATTCTACTTTCTGACTATATAAATTTTGCTATTATATTTTTGTGTCTGGTTCCTAAAAGATGACAGTAGGGTTGGAAAATTAACATAGAGTGGTACAAGATGTTTTGAAGTGATGGAAATATTCTATATTCTGTATTTGGTAGAGTACAGAACTGAATGCATATTTAAATTCAGAACTGTACACCTAAAAAGTAAGATTTCTCTTGTAAGCTAAACTCCAGTAAAGATGATGTTGACAACAAAAAAAACTCACCTGTGACAAGTCCCTTTCCATCAGGACAATTGGGAGGCACTAGGAAGAGAATAATGATGTTATTAGTTACATGACTTTTAAGTAACATTGTATTGGGTAGCGACCTATTCACCCTTTAAGATTAGTAGGACAGGGTTGATATGGTTTGCCTGTATCCCCACTCAAATCTCATCTTGACTTGTAGCTCCCATAATTCCTCACATGTTGTGGGAGGGACCCAGTGGGAGGTAATTGAATCATGGAGGTGGTTTCCCCCATACTGTTCTCATGATAGTAAATAAGTCTTACAGGATCTGATGGTTTCATAAGGTGTTTCCCTTATTGCTTGACTCTCATTCTCTCTTGTCTGCCACCACGTAAGATGTGCCTTTCACCTTCTGCCATGATTATGACTCACGTGAAACTGCAAGTCCATTAAACCTCTTTTTCTTTATAAATTACCCAGCCTTGTGTATGTCTTTATCAGTGTGAAAGTGGAGTAATACAGTAAGTTGGTGACAGGAGTGGGGCACTGCTGTAAAGATACTCAAAAATGTGGAAGTGACTTTGGAACTGGGTAACAGGCAGAGGTTGGAACAGTTTGGAGGGCACAGAAGAAAAGAGGAAAATGTGGGAAAGTTTGGTACTACCTAGAGACTTTTTGAATGGCTTTGACCAAAATGCTGATAATGATATGGACAATGAAATCCAGGCTGAGCTGGACTCAGATGGAGGTGAGGAACATGTTGGGAACTGTAGTAAACGTGACTCTTCCTATGTTTTAGCAGAGAGACTGGCGGCATTTTGCCCCTGCCCCAGAGATTTGTGGAACTTTGAATTTGAGAAGATGATTTAGGGTATCTGGTGGAAGAAATTTCGAAGTAGCAAAGCATTCAAGAGGTGACTTGGGTGCTGTTAAAAGCATTCAGTTTTAAAAGGGAAACAGAGCATAGCATTTTGGAAAAGTTGCAGCCTGATGATATGATAGAAACAAAAAAAATTTCTGAGGAGAAATTCAAACCAGCTGCAGAAATTTGCATAAGTAATGAGGAGCCAAATGATAATCTCCAAGACAACGGGGAAAGTGTCTCCAGGGCATGTCAGAGAACTTAGTGGCAGCCCCTCTCATCACAGGTCCAGAGACCTGGGAGGAAACAATGGTTTTGTGGGCCAGGCCCGGGTACCCCCTGCTATGTGCATCCTAGAAACTTGGTGCCCTGCTTCCTAGCTGCTCTAGCCATGGCTTAAAGGGGCTAAGGTACAGCTTGAGCCATGGCCTCAGATGTTGCAAGCTCCAAGCCTTGGCACCTTACATGTGATGTTGAGCCTGTAGGTGCACAGAAATCAAGAATTGGGGTTTGGGAACCTCTGCCTAGATTACAGAAGATGTATGAAAATGCCTGGATGTCCAGGAACAAGTTTGCTGCAGGCATAGGGCCCTCATGGAGAACCTCTGGTGGGGCAGTGCAGAAGGGAAATGTGGGGTTGACCCCTACACAGGGTCCCTACTGGTGCACTGCCTAGTGGAGCTGTGAGAAGAGGGCCACCATCCTCCAGACCCCAAAATTGTAGATTCACTGGCGGCTTGCACTGCTCACCTGGAAAAGCTGCAGACACTCAATGCCAGCCCATGAAAGCAGCCAGGAGTACCCTGAAAAGCCACAAGATGGAGCTGCCCACATCCATGGAAGCCAACCTCTTGCATCAGCGTGACCTGGTTGTAAGACATGGAATCAAAGGAGATCATTTTGGAGCTTTGAGTGCCCTGCTGGATTTCAACATGCATGGGGCCTTTAGCTTCTTCATTTTGGCCAATTTCTCCCACTTGAAATGGGAGTATTTATCCAATGCCTGTACCCCTATTGTATCTAGGAACTAAGTAACTTGCTTTGATTTTATAGGCTCATAGGCAGAAGGGACTTTCCTTGTCTCAGAGAAGACTTTGGACTGTGGACTTTTTGAGTTAATGCTGACAAGAGTTAAGACTTTGAGGAACTGTTGGGAAGGCATGATTGGTTTTGAAATGTGAGGACATGGGATTTGGGAGGGGCCAGGGTAAAAGGATATGATTTGGCTGTGTCCCCACCAAAGTCTCATGTTGAGTAGTGGCTCCCATAATTCCCATATACTGTGGGAGGGACTTGCTGGGAGGTAATTGAATCATGGGGGCGGTTTCCCTGATACTGTTCTCATGGTTGTGAATAAGTCTCATGAGATCTGATGGTTTTGTAAGGTGTTTCCCTTTTCACCTGGCTCTCGCTCTCTCTTGTTTGCTGCTGTGTAAGATGTGCCTTTTGCCTTCTATCACGATTGTGAGTCCTTGGTTTAAAACACCAAAATTTATTGTTTCTGAGGTTATGTGAGTTGGCTGAGTGATCATTTATATTTAGCCTGGGTCAGCTGGGGCTGAATAATGTATTAATAAGATTGTAGGACTCTAGCATCAGCTGGGGTGATGATTGTCTCATCACCCAGTAAGTTTGCCTGGGCTCCATCACATGATCGTTTCATGGTCTCAGCAGTAAGTTGGGGGCAACACCAAATGCAGAAGTCTTTAAGTATCTGAATATGTATCATTTCTTGTATCTCTAGCCAAAGCAAATTATGTGATCCAGCTCAAAACCATGTTGTGGGGAAATAAAATCCATCTCTTGATTAAAAGAGTGGCAAACTCACATTGTCAAAGGGTAGGTATCTACTTGGATGGGAGAATTTTTAAGTGATATTTTTAACAGTTTTATTAGGGCATAGTTTGTTTGTTTGTTGTTTTTTTGGCAGACAGTGTCTCACTCTTGTCCAGGCTGGAGTTCAGTGGTGCAGTCTTGGCTCACTGCAACCTCCACCTCCCAGATTGAAGCAATTCTCCTGCCTCAGTCCCCTGAGTAAATGAAACTACAGGCGTGTGTACCGCCACACTCAGCTAACTGCTTTTTGTATTTTTAGTAGAAACAAGGTTTCACCATGTTGCCCAGGATGATCTCGACCTGAGCTCAGGAAATCTGCCACCTTGACCTCCCAAAGTGCTAAGATTACAGTAGGGTATAGTTTTAAAATTCATGAAATTTGAGTGCATATCAATGAGTTTTTTTCTATGTATAAAGACATGATGTCATCACCATAGTAATGATTTAGAAAATTTCTTCATCCCTCTTTCTGCTTTGCAGTCAGTCTCCACTTCTTGGCACAACCAATCTCTGATCTTTCTGCCACTAATGATTTGACTTATTTAGGATATAATTTAAATGAAATTATATATGTTATCTTATGTATCTGGTTTCTTTCATTTAACATGTTTTGAGTTTTCTTCCATAGTTGCTATTCTACCAATTTAACACTTTATCCCTTTAAAAGCTGATGGAGCTTTGGGATAGTTCATATATTCAGCTATTATTAAGCTGCTATAAATGCAGGATAAGTATCCCTTATCCAAAATTCTTGGGAACAGAAGTGTTTCAGATTTTAGATTTTACGAAATTTGCATTTTAAACTTACTGGTTGAGCATTCCTAATGCAAAAATTTGAAGTCTAAAATGCTCCAATGAGCATTTTCTTTGAGCATCGTATCTATGCCTTAAAAGTTTTGAATTTCGAAGCATTTCAGATTTTGGATTTTCAGATTATGAATATTCAAACTGTATTAGCTTGTGAGATTTATGTGGAAATTCATATTCATTTACTTTGGATAAATACCCCAAATTCAAATTGCTGGATCATATGTTAAGTGCATGTTAACAATATCCGTAAGGCGGGTGGTAATGTTCCCTATTCATTCCTGATTTTTAACAATTTGAATCTTGTCTGTCTCTTCTCTCCTCCTCTTCCTTTCTCATCCTCCTTTTTCCTCCTCTTCTTCCTCCTCCTCCTTTTTCTTATCTCTTTGTCTCTCTCTCTGTCTGTCTCTCATTTCTTGGTCAGAATAGCTAAAGTTTTGTCTTCATTTACCTTTCCAAGAACCAACTATTGCTTTTTGTGATCATACTTACTTTTTAGTTAGCTATATCATTTATTTCTGTTCTAACCTTTTTCTTTCCTTTCTTTAGTTTGGGGTCAAGTTTGCCCTTTTTCTAGTTTCGTCATGTGTAAAGTTATGTATTGATTTGAGATCTTAATTATTTTTAAATAGAAGCATTTCCAGCTAAGAAATTTCCTTGAGCACTGCTTTCCTGAATCTCCAAAGTTTTGTATGTATATTGTATTTTAGTCTTGGTTTTTATTCTTTTCAGAGTATCTTCTAATTTCTGTTATAATTTCTTCCTTGTGTTATTGATTAATTGGGAATAGATTGTTTTAGCTATAACATATTTATGAATTATCCAAATATGCTCTTTTTGGATTGAATGATCTATAGATACCAGTTACATATAGGTATAGTTGTTATATAATGTTCTTTAAGTCTTATGTTTATTTGATGATCTGTCTAGTTTTTCTATTCATTGTTGAATGTGAGGTATTGAAGTCTTCAATAATGTTAGTTGAACTGTTTCTCACTTAAATTCTTTCAGCTTTGGCTTCATGTATTTTGAGGCTCTATTGCTAGGTGCATATGCATTTATAATTATATCTTCCTGATGAATTATCTATTTTTAATTATATGACATCCTTCTTTGTCTCAAGTAATAATTTCTGTCTTAAAGTTTATTCTGCCTAATATTTGTATAGCTACTCTAGTTTCATTTTCAGATTTACTAAACAAATATTAGCATAGGACATATTTTCTATATTTTTACTTCTGAATTGCTTGTATATTTGCATTTAAAGTAACTGCCTTGTAGAGAGCAATTGTTTTTTATCATGATTTTGTTAGTCCATTCTGCCTGTCATTGCTTTTAACTGTATAATTTTATTCATTTATATTTAATGTAACTACTGTTAATGAAAGACTTCTGTCATTTTGCTATTTTCTGTATGTCTTAGATTGTTTATTCCTCAGTTCCTTCATTACTGCCTTCTTTTATGGTACACTGATATTTTATCTTATATAATTTTGATTTTATTCTTGTTTTACTATGAATTTTAAAAATTACTTACTGAGTGGTTTCCCTGGGGATTACTATTTTTAGTTTGTAACAATCTTATTTACATTGATACCAACTCAGTTTTAATAGTTTCCAAAACTGCTTCCATATACCTCTGCCCCCTCTGACATGGTTATTAGGAAAAATTACATTTATATTCACTGTACCCCTGTCAAAATAAATGTAGGAATAAAAGAATTTAAAACAAAAGTATATTAGGCCAGGCGTGGTAGCATACACCTGTAATTCCAGCACTTTGGGAGGCCAAGACGGGCAGATCACAAGGTGAGAAGATTGAGACCATCCTGGCTAACATGGTGAAACCCCGTCGCTACTAAAAATACAAAAAATTAGCCGGGTGTGGCAGTGTGCACCTGTAGTCCCAGCTACTCCGGAGGCTGAGGCAGGAGGATGGCATGAACCCAGGACGCGGAGCTTGCAGTGAGCCAAGATCGTGCCACTGCACTCCAGCCTGGATGACAGAGCGAGACTCCGTCTCCAAAAAAAAAAAAGGTATATTAATACTATTATGTTTTCATATGTGGTCTTCTTTGTTGGTCGTCTTCCCTTCTTCAGGTAGATTCAAGTTATTTTCTAGTGTTCCTTATTCCAGTCTGAAACACTTTGTTTAGCATTTCATGTAGAACAGCACTGCTAGGAATGAACAATCTGTTTTTGTTTCTCTTGGAATGTTTTAATTTCTCCTTAATTTTTAAGAAAAGTTATGAATATACAATTATTAGATGAGAGGATTTTTTTCAGCACTTGGAATATGTCGTTCCTCTGTCTTCAGACAATTACGATTTCTGATAGAAATAAGCTTTTAATCTTATTGACGATTCTTTGGACCTGATGAGTTACTTCTCTCTTGCTGTCTTTATGATTCTCTTTCTGCCTTTTGATAATGTGTTTCAATACAGATGTCATTGAATTCATCTTACCTAGGGTTTATTGAGCTGCTTAAATGTGTAGATTAATGATTTGCATCTAATTGGGAAGTTTTTGCCACTCTATTTTTAATATATTATTTCTGCATCTTCTGGGCATTTATTATGTGTGTGTGTTGTTCTACTTGATGGTATCCCACAGGTCTCAGGCTGTGTTCATTTTTTCGTTCTTTTTAATATTTCTGTTACTCAGATTGGCTAATTTCAGTTTATCTGTCTTCAGTTCCAATGAATCTTTCTTTTGCTTGCTCAAATCTGATTTTGAGCCCCTCTAGTGAATTCTTCCTTTTGGTCACTACTTTTCAACTCCATATATTTATTTTATTTATGTTTTATAATTTCTATTTATTATTTTCTCAATGTGGCAAGCCATCCTTTTCATACTTTATTTCTCTAGACAGTTTTTTGGTTGTTGTTCATTGCTATGGTTTTGTTTTCTTTGCTCCAGCTAATAGTAGAACAGAGGCTTCCGTAAATGCCTACAATTAACGAACAAAAACAAGCAAAACCATAGTCTTAGCCTCAAGGCTTTGTATCTGTTTTGGGTCATGCCCTTAAAACTCAAATTAATAATTTACAACTCTGAATTTGCTCTCACTTCATACTTTTATATAGCTTCAACTAAAGGAGTAAATTAGAGCTTATTATCTGGCCTTTTGTGAGCACACACAACCCTGAGCATGCACATTGACTTATAGATTATCCAAAATATACTGCAGTGTTTCAAGCCTTTACAGATTTTTGTCTCACCAGCCTTTCCTCCCAAGATTTTCATTTTGTCTATTGTTTGCACCAATCATTATCAACTGCCTCAGGCAACAGCAACCTAAGACATTAACCTATACATATGTTTGACCTATGAACTCTGGGATGCAGCATTATACTAGGCCAGTTATGACTTAGTAAAAATAAAGACAGGCCTTTGAACTCTTTGAGAGAGTCCCAGACATGTCACAACATGAAATTAGTTCTGATTTTTGTGAATGTGGTCTGGTCTTCTCTCTTTGGTACCAGGAATGTGCACTGGTCTTTCTGCTGAGCTGGCAAGTGGATGATGGATAATGGGACTGGTGTAATGTCAAACATCACAAAATGTTCTGGATGTGGTGGCACATTCCTATAATCCCTTCTACTTGGAAGTCTGAGACAGGAGGATTTCTTGAGCTCTGGAATTCGATACCAGCCTAGGCAACATAGTGGTGAGACCCTGTCTCAATCAGTCAATCAATCACTCAATCAATCAATAAAACAGAAGAGAAAAGAAAAAAGAAAAAAAGCTGTAATTACCAAAAATAAACCTTCTTTCTTGAATAACTATTCCCCAGGTTGCTGCTATAGTTTAGTTAATTTATAAAGTTTGTAAAAGTTGAATCAGACAGTTATTTCCTAGATTTTGTTGTTGTTGCTTTTTTGGAGGGCCAAAATTTGTATTTACTTACTCTGCCATTTTTACTGATGTCATCTTTTAATTTTTGTAAATTAAATGGTGTCTTGACAAACAATGGTTTTCAATTTTGAACAAGTTCAATTTGTCATTTAAAAAATACTCTGCATTTTTAATAAATTTGTATCTAAGAAATTTTTGTCTAGCTCATGGACGCGCATATTTTAATCTCAACAATTCTTTAATTATTTTCTTTAATTTTAAAATTGTAATCTTTATTAAATTATTTAAATCTGTGTTCCTCAAGTTTCCAGTATTCTCAGGTAACATATATTGACTTTCAAACTGATGAGTTTATAGGAAACCAAAATATAAAACATTAAGAAAAATAAAAATCTGAGTATATATAGCTTATTTGGAAAGCACAAAGAACTCTAGTTGGAGAATGGGTACGGAGAATGAAGGATGATAAGGAAGGATATGGTGGTAATAACTAAGATATCACAGTAGTTGAATGGAAATTAGTCATGTTTTAAACTTTACCAAAGGTATAAAATCTGTCTCAGAATCTTTGCATTGAAACTGTGATGGAACTTTCAAGAAACATTGAGGTTGCTCAGAGGGATAATTTACCAACACTTTAGGCTAGCTATGTGTGTCAACAGAGCAATTTATGATGGTTCCAACAGGTAGGAAAAAAGGCACAGAAATGGAGATGCTAGCATGAGGATAGTAACTGACTCAGGAGCCTGAGAGGGAACGGGGAACTCCATGGAGGAACAAACAGAGAAATGCATTTAAAAGGATGAGTAGGAGGTAACCATGTGAAGAAGAAGGATAATCAGCAAATGGAGGAAACGAGTAGAAAACATGTCACAGAGACAAGCATTCATTGCTTTTCTTTCTTTTTTTTTTATTATTTTTTTATTTTTTTATTTTTTTATTTTTTATTTTTATTATACTTTAAGTTCTAGGGTACATGTGCATGACGTTTATATCATGTATAACTCCCCAATGCAATCCCTCCCTCCTCCCCCCTCCCCATGATAGGCCCCAGTGTGTGACGTTCCCCTTCCCGAGTCCAAGTGATCTCATTGTTCAGTTCCCACCTATGAGTGAGAACATGCGGTGTTTGGTTTTCTCTTCTTGTGATAGTTTGCTAAGAATGATGGTTTCCAGCTGCATCCATGTCCCTACAAAGGACGCAAACTCATCCTTTTTTATGGCTGCATAGTATTCCATGGTGTATATGTGCCACATTGTCTTAATCCAGTCTGTCACAGATGGACATTTGGGTTGATTCCAAGTCTTTGCTATTGTGAATAGTGCCGCAATAAACATACGTGTGCATGTGTCTTTGTAGTAGAGTAATTTATAATCCTTTGGGTATATACCCAGTAGTGGGATGGCTGGGTCATATGGTACATCTAGTTCTAGATCCTTGAGGAATCGCCATACTGTTTTCCATAATGGTTGAACTAGTTTACAATCCCACCAACAGTGTAAAAGTGTTCCTATTTCTCCACATCCTCTCCAACACCTGTTGTTTCCTGACTTCTTAATGATTGCCATTCTTACTGGTGTGAGATGGTATCTCATTGTGGTTTTGATTTGCATTTCTCTGATGGCCAGTGATGATGAGCATTTTTTCATGTGTCTGTTGGCTGTATGGATGTCTTCTTTTGAGAAATGTCTGTTCATATCCTTTCCCCACTTTTTGATGGGGTTGTTTGTTTTTTTCTTGTATATTTGTTTGAGTTCTTTGTAGATTCTGGATATTAGCCCTTTGTCAGATGAGTAGGTTGCAAAAATTTTTTCCCATTCTGTAGGTTGCCTGTTCACTCTGCTGGTAGTTTCTTTAGCTGTGCAAAAGCTCTTTAGTTTAATGAGATCCCATGTGTCAATTTTGGCTTTTGCTGCCGTTGCTTTTGGTGTTTTAGACATGAAGTCCTTGCCCATGCCTATGTCCTGAATGGTACTACCTAGATTTTCTTCTAGGGTTTTTATGGTATTAGGTCTAACATTTAAGTCTCTAATCCATCTTGAATTAATTTTCGTATAAGGGGTAAGGAAAGGATCCAGTTTCAGCTTTCTACTTATGGCTAGCCAATTTTCCCAGCACCATTTATTAAATAGGGAATCCTTTCCCCATTTCTTGTTTCTCTCAGGTTTGTCAAAGATCAGATGGCTGTAGATGTGTGGTATTATTTGTGAGGACTCTGTTCTGTTCCATTGGTCTATATCTCTGTTGTGGTACCAGTACCATGCTGTTTTGGTTACTGTAGCCTTGTAGTATAGTTTGAAGTCAGGTAGCGTGACGCCTCCAGCTTTGTCCTTTTGACTTAGGATTGTCTTGGCAATGCGGGCTCTTTTTTGGTTCCATATGAACTTTAAAGCAGTTTTTTCCAATTCTGTGAAGAAAGTCATTGGTAGCTTCATGGGGATGGCATTGAATCTATAAATCACCTTGGGCAGTATGGCCATTTTCACGATATTGATTCTTCCTATCCAAGACAGGGATGCCCTCTCTCACCACTCCTATTCAACATAGTGTTGGAAGTTCTGGCTAGGGCAATCAGGCAAGAGAAAGAAATCAAGGGTATCCAGTTAGGAAAAGAAGAAGTCAAATTGTCCCTGTTTGCAGATGACATGATTGTATATTTAGAAAACCCCATTGTCTCAGCCCAAAATCTCCTTAAGCTGATAAGCAACTTCAGCAAAGTCTCAGGATACAAAATTAATGTGCAAAAATCACAAGCATTCTTATACACCAGTAACAGACAAGCAGAGAGCCAAATCAGGAATGAACTTCCATTCACAATTGCTTCAAAGAGAATAAAATACCTAGGAATCCAGCTTACAAGGGATGTAAAGGACCTCTTCAAGGAGAACTACAAACCACTGCTCAGTGAAATCAAAGAGGACACAAACAAATGGAAGAACATACCATGCATTCATTGTTTTTCTTAATGCTTGGCACTTTAATTACCTGGACACTCTTCAGTTTGAGAATTAATATAGATAATTTGTCACTTGAGAATGTCGGATGTTTAGGCAACAGAAATTTAAATACTTTTTTAACATTATTCATCTTTTCAGTGTAGAAAATGAGTGTGGACTATTATTTTTTAAATGGTCTCTACCATATTTAAGGATTGGAAAGCTCAGTATTGTTAAGATGACCATTTTGGTTAAGATATGAGGATGATCTGGCTGTGACATCAGTCACTCCACTGATTTTCAAAATTAATTTGATCTGGCTGACTACGTAGTTGTCCCCTTATTCCCTCATCACTCCATGTATGTCCTTCCTGAAGCTACCTGCTTGGTTGAACAGGATGACCGTCCCCAATAGAAGATAACTGTTCTTCAGTCAAGCTGCACTCCCCTGCTAAAACCTCAAAACAAGCTCTCATGTTGACCATTTTTTCCAAATTGATCAATAGATTTAATGCATTTCCAATCAAAATCCCAGCAGGCATTTTTTTTTTTGCACAAATTGTCAAGTCCATTTTATAACATACAGAAAGGCAAGGAACCTAGACTAGCCAAAAAACTTTGAAAAGGGATAAATTTGAGGATGCTTTTAAGATTTATTATAAAGTGACTGTGATGAAGGTACTGTGGCATTGGCACAAAAATAAAGACATAGGCCAAGAGAACACAATAATGAGTCAAGAACAGATAGCCCAATAGATATGTAGTCAAGTTTTTAACAGATCAGTCAAATCAGATTATTCAGTGGAGAAAGAAGTGTTTTCAACAGAACCTACTGAAATACTAGATATTCACATGAAAGACATTACAGTGGACCATTTCCTCAGACCATAAGCAAACATTAATTCCAAAAAATTATGGACCGTAAAATATAAAATTTCTAGAAGAAAGCAGAAAATTGTGGTCTCTATAGACATTCATCATATGGATATTAAATCTCCTGTTTTCTAATTCCCGATTTTTCAATCTCAGCATAGAAACCATTCCTATATAATAGGAAAATTATTAGTAAGTCCTAACTGATTAATTGATACCCTGGAATGTTCTTGTATTTGTGTTTTAAGAGTCATACTTCTTTATGAAGAGGAAAGCTTATACTCAAAACATCCAGATAAGGACAATAATATGGATTAAACATTTTGAGACATATATTTCGTTAAAAAAGATTTATCTGTTTTATAATGCTTCCCCCATAATAAAGTGCAAATATATTAACAAGTCATGAAACATTTCTCCTCAATATTTTAATAATATTCTATAGTACTTATTATGCATCACTGTGCTGTGTGGTTTATAAACATTGATGTATTTAATCTTCTCTACAAACCTATGCATGATGTTCTAGTATTTTTTTCATTTTATATATGGGACCATTGAAGCTAAGAAGTTAAGAAAAATATGCAAAGGCCCACAGATATTACATGGCAAGGCTTGGAGTCAGATACACGTCTGTTCGACTTTTAACCACAATGCTGTACTGCCTCTGTATTAATATTCCAGTGAGTGGATACACCAATCTATTTAATGAATACCTCAGTGCTGGACAATTCATTTAAAAATTTCCAGATTATGAATATCAGTGTGCTAAACTTTTTTGAATACTAGCTCGTGTTTATGATAAATTATTGTGTCTGGATTTCATGGAAATGCATATTTTTAAGACTTTACAAACATTACCAAATTGCATTGAAAACATGGTCTAGATGTTTCTACCCACTCTTTCTCCATATTATATCCAGCATTTGATATAATTCATTACTTTTTTAGTAAGATAGGTGAAAAAAGACAGCCCTTAAATTTATGTATTCTTTGATTTGTATTTAGAGTCCACATACTTCATGTATTTATTACCATCTATATACTTTATTTTTATGGGTACATAGTAGGTATATATACTTAAGGGGTACCATATGAAGTAAGCACAAGCATGAGGAATTGGGTATCCATCCCCTCAAGCATTTATTCTTTGAGTTACAAACAATCCAATTATATTCTTTATTTTAAAATGTACAATTCAACTGTTATTGACTATTGTCACCCTA
Source organism: Trachypithecus francoisi (assembly GCF_009764315.1). NCBI lineage: Eukaryota > Metazoa > Chordata > Mammalia > Primates > Cercopithecidae > Trachypithecus > Trachypithecus francoisi. The sequence continues at coordinate 104,176,836 of NW_022681471.1, forward strand.
TTGTGCTATCACATAGTAGATCTTATTTATTCTTTCTATTTATTTTATACCTGTTAATCATCCCCACCCCAAGTCCAGTCTTCCCCTATCCTTTCCAGCATCTGGTAACCATTCTTCTATTTTCTATGTCCATGGGTTCAGTTGCTTTAATTTTTAGATCTGACATATAAGTGAGAATATGCAATGTTTATCTTTCTGTGCCTGACTTATTTTACTTAAAGTAATACACAGTGCCATCCATGTTGTTGCAAATGACTAGATCTCATTGTTTTTATGACTCGGTAATACTCCATTGGGTATATGTACCACATTTTCTGTATCCTATTCACCTGTCAATAAACACTTAGGTTGCTTCTGCACAGTCAAGGATACAATCAACAAAGTGAAGAGACAACTCACAGAATGGAAGAAAATATTTGCAAACTATCTATCTCACAAGGGATTAACAACCAGAATATAGGAGCTCAGACAACTCTATAGGAAAAGTCTTAAATTGCCATCAGAAAATGGGCAAAAGATTTCAATAGACATTTCTCAAAAGAAGGCATATGAATGGAAAATTGGCATATAAAAATTTGTTCAGCATCACTGATCATCAGAGAAATGCATATCAAAACTACAATGAAATATCATCTAACCCCAGTTAAAATGGTTTATATTCAAAAGACAAGCAATGTATTAGAAGAAATACCTAATGTAGATATCGGGTTGATGGTTGCAGCAAAGCACCATGGCACGTGTATAGCTATGTAACAAACCTGCACGTTCTGCACATGTATCCCAAAATTTAAGTATAATAAAAATAAGAAAAGGGAACCCTCGTAAACTGTTGGTAGGAATGTAAATTAGTGCAACCACTGTGGAGAACAGTTAGGAGGTTGCTCAAAACACTAAACATTGAATAACCACATAATCCAACAATCCCACTTCTGGGTATATACCCAAAAGAAAGAAAATCGATATATTGAAGAGATAGCTGTACTCTTATGTTTTTTTGAAGTCATCTATATTTTTTAAAGAATTATCTGTTCATGTTCCTTGTTTTCTACATGGAATACTTTTTAACTTATTTATACAGGATCTTATATAGTAAGATCATTATGGCTTTCACTCTTAGATGTTTCTTTTTGTATATGGTGCATTCATTTTTATTTTTTGATGCATAAAAATTGTACATAGCAAAAAAATCTATTAGTCATTTGTGAATTTCCCTTTGGTATCATTTTCATGAAAGCTTTCTCTACTGCAAAATTTGAAAAATTGATTTAAACTTTAATATCTTAATGTATCTATTATATTAAAATCTTTAATTAGCATGTACTTTATTTCATTATGTGGTTTAATATGTTTTTTTCTTAAAATGGCTAATGTTTATTAAACAATGTCTGTGTTTCCCAGTGATATGAAACACATTTATCATGTACTAATGCTACTCTATCTTGTTTGCCTAAATAAATGTAACTTGTCATTCAAGAAGGAATCCTTTTACTTATTTTTTATTCACTTAGCAAAATTACAGACTGATTTATCTCAAGTATTGTAGTGGGACTATAGGATTTACCAGGAAAGGGAGAAGGTGATTAAAATGGAGTGTATTACTGTTTAGTATACTAGAGACACAAATGAATTTGAAATAATGAGTATTGTTGCTGTGACAGAGGTAAGCACGGATGACAATCATAAAGGCAGTACTTAAAGAGTCCCAATTACCCAGATTTGATCATTATACATTGTATGGCTATATACAGATATCACATACACTCCATAAATATGTACGAAACTAATATGTACCCATAAAATTTTAAGAAGAAAATTTTAAAATGAATTCTGAAAGGACTTACTAGGACATACAAATAAAAGTTCTTTAACTGAAGGGCAAGGGAAATTGGATTCCTGGAAGTAAGAAGATAATATGTAAAGCACTAATGTTTGAAATATTACTTTGTACTTATGAAGCTGTAAATAATTAGGTATATCTGGAGTAATATGTGAGTGGGTATGGCGTGTTCAGGGAATGTATCGTATATGTGGCAGAATGGGACAGTATAGTGAAAAACTTTGCTAAACATTTCATCCTGAAATTATCAGGCATCCATTAGATATTTTTCGAAATACTTATAAATTAACCTTTTAGAGAGTTTAACTTGGCAGCAAAACTTGAATATCTATATATCATATATATACACACACACACACACACACACACACACGTAAGTGCTGCACATATGGAAATGTTTTTCCTGTCTTTTTTTCTTCCTCACTTCCTTTTTTATTTTCTTCCCTTTCTGTGCAAAAGTATATATTGCATGTATGTGTCAGACACTGGCCTAGATTTTTGGGGGATACAGCAGCAACCAAAAAAGAAAAATAAAATCTATATTTTTATGAAGCTTATATTCAAATGGAGCAAGACAGACATTTACCAAATAAAATAGATGGTATCTCACATATTGATAAATGCTATAGAGGAAAAGAAAGTAGGAAAGGGAATGGAGGTTTCAGGGATAATAAGGGTACTATAATTAAAAGCATCTGTCTCAGGGAAAGTTTATTCAGATACTGACTTCAGAGACTGTGCAAACACCTTAAAGCAGTGAAGGAGGGAATTGTGCAGAACTTAAAGGGAAGAGCTCTTGATGTAGATGGAACACCCAGAGAAACGACTCTAAGGTAGAAGCAACCTTGTTGGGTTCAAAGAGCAGCAAGAAAGTCCACATGTTTTTTAAAGAGTGAGGCAAGGAGAAAGGAAAAGGGATAATATCAAGAAGTAATCAGAGTCCAGGTGATTTAGGGCCTTAGATAGACATTTCAAAAATGTTGGCTTTTATTCTGATTGAATGGAGAAAGCATTGGAGGGTTTTGAGTTTAGGAGTGACATGATAGAGCCTTACATTTTTAAAAAAATAACCCTGAATATTGTGTTGAGAAAAAATAAAAAGGAACAAGTAGAAACAGGAAGACCAGTTAAGGCTATTTTAGAAATTAGGTAATCACTCATGGTTACTTAAAAGAAGGTAATTACAATTGAGCTGGGAAAGAAAATGTTTTCAGAGCCTGGATATAATTTTGGGTAGTATATAAATAGTTTGTAGTGGCTGAATAAAACCTTTCTTATGGAATTAACTGCTTACACTTTAAAACATTACTTTGGCATTTGGGTAGCTTTTTTGCTGATTTTCTAGGTTTATGAGTATGTTCAAAATTGTTTAGAATGCCAGAGGTCTTCGCACTAAATGAGTAAATATAATAAATTGAGCCCTAATAAAATGGCTGTTATTTTCAGAAAAACTGGTATGTTTGAAGTTATATTTACCTGAAGAAAGTACCAAGCTGTAAGCACCTTATATTTCATAAAAGATTCAACAACTAATGTCTAAATCTTCATAAGGTAGAGTGCTCTAATTGAAAGAATGAACTCATATGGAGTTGTTCCATTTGGTGTTTTAATTTCTGGGTAGAAAGTGGTGAAGATCAATAAGTTTTTATGACAGAAAACCACTCAAGATCCAATTAAGACCATTTAGTTTCACTGAGACCCAATACCTTGCCTCTAATTCTCCAATTATACAAATGTACTATTGATCTCTGAAGCAGGTCTGTCTTGACACTGTTCTTTATACTTTCTTAAAAGGCCCTCCCTGAAGAGGTCCTTCACACCCCTTGTAAGTTGGATTCCTAGGTATTTTATTCTCCTTGTAGCAATTGTGAATGGGAGTTCACTCATGATTTGGCTCTCTCTTATTGGTGTATAGGAATGCTTGTGATTTTTGCACATTGATTTTATATCCTGAGACTTTGCTGAAGTTGCTTATCAACTTAAGGAGATTTTGGGCTGAGATTATGGGTTTTCTAAATACACCATCATGTCATCTGCAAACAGAGACAATTTGACTTCCTTTCTTCCTAATTGAATACGCTTTATTTCTTTCCCTTGCCTGATTGCCCTGGCCAGAACTTCCAATACTATGTTGAATAGGAGTGGTGAGAAGAGGGCATCCTTGTCTTGTTTCAGTTTTCAAAGGGAATGCTTCCAGTTTTTGTCCATTCAGTATGATATTGGCTGTGGGTTTGTCATAAGCAGCTCTTATTATTTTGAGATACATTCCATCAGTACCCAGTTTATTGAGAGTTTTCAGCATGAAGGGGTGTTGAATTTTGTTGAAGGCCTTTTCTGCATCTAGTGAGATAATCATGTGGTTTGATTACATTTATTGATTTGCGTATGTTGAAGAGAGGACACAAATGGGAAAACATTCCATGCTCATGTATAGGAAGAATCAATATCGTAAAAGTAACTTAGAGATTCAGTGCTATCCCCATCAAGATACCATTGACTTTCTTCATAAAATTAGAAAAAAAAAAACTACTTTAAATTGCATATGCAACTACAAAAGTGCCCATATAGTCAAGACAATCCTAAGCAAAAAGAACAAAGCTGGAGGCATCATGCTTCCTGACTTCAAACAATACTATAAGGCTACAGTAACCAAAACAGCATGGTACTGGTACCAAAACAGAGATGTAGACCAATGGAACAGAACAGAAGCCTTAGAAATAATCTCATACGTCTACAACCATGTGATCTTTGAAAAACCTGACGAAAGCAATGGGGAAAGTTTTTAATAAATGGTGTTGGGAAAACTGGCTAGCCATGTGCAGAAAACTGAAACTGGACCCCTTCCTTACACCTTATACAAAAATTAACTCAAGATAGATTAAAGACTTAAATGTAAGACCTAAAACCATAAAAACCCCAACATGTGATATTTTTCTTCCTGTGCCTTGCTTATTTCACTTAACATAATGCCCTGTAGTTCCATTCATGTTGTTGCAAATTACAGAATCTCATTCTTCTTCATGGATTAATAGTACTCCGTTGTGTATAATTGCCACGTTTTAATCTATTCATCTTTTGATGGACACTTAGATTGCTTCCAAATCCTGGCTATTGTGACTAGTGCTGCAAGAAACATGGAAGTGCAGACATCTCTTTGATATACTGATTTTCATCATTTTAGGGTATATATCCAGCAGTGGGATTTCTGGATCACATAATAGCTCTATTTTTAGTTTCTTTAGTAACTCACTAAACATCTTTAATATCATTTTGATTTTCAGGAATTTCATTAATTCCTTTTTCATTGGAATCTTGCTAGAGAATTATTGTGTTTATTGGGGGTGTTACTTTCCATCTTTTTTCATGTTTCTTGCATTCTTACATTGATATCTGCACATCTGATACTATAGTCACTTCTTCCAAATTTTTTGGGTTGACTTTCATAGGGGAAGAGTTTTTACTGAAGATATATCTATGTTGTTGGTTGTGTAGGGCACTTTGGCTTTGATTGTGGGTGCATGCAGTAATGTAGTCTTCATGTGATTTCTTTGGATATGAACAATGTCAGTGTTGTCCATAATTTTCTAATGGTTGCGTGGTTGTTATTGAAGGCTATATGGTGAGGCTTTGTTGGGGACAGGGTTGACAGTTGGGCCATTCCTTGGGTCCCCATAGTGGCAGCCATAGGCTATGTGGGTGAATGTGTCCTTGGGCTCCAGAGTAGCATGTGTGGCATGGACAGTTGCAATAGTGGTGGTAGGGCAACTCTTGGTTTGCCAGGTGGCACGTGCTCATGTTAGTGATGAGTGTGATGGGTTGTGTCATTCCTGAGACCCACACTTGGAACATTCAGGTGTGTGCCAGCAGTTGTGGTAGCAGGCTGGGCAGGCCTTACCTGCTACCCCTGGGAGGAGTATAGAGATGCCAATTATGGTGCACTGGGCAAGGCAATCCCCAGTCCTCTGGTCAACCTGCTTGAGTCCAGCAGCAGATTTTCTGGACATGTTATTAGACCCCTGGTAGTGGGCATGCAGAGTCGGTGTGACTGATGGAGTGGGGTGGTTCCCATGTCCCCAGTTGCTGTGCTCAGGCATGGAGGGAAGCAGTCCCATTTGGGGCCGGCCTATCCTCAGGACCCCCTGATGTTATACACAGGCATAAACTATGCCAGATGAGGCAGGGCAGGGCCTCTGGACAGCACACTTGGGTGCTGGTGGAAGCAGGCATTCTTGGACTATTATTAGGTTCTCAGGTGGTTTGTGTGTGTACCTGGGGTGGCTTACAGGGTGGGGAAACCCCATCCCCCTAGCAGCATGATCTAGTACTGGGCAGGAGGGTGAGTTGTAGCAGGCGAGATGGGCCTGTTTTCAACCACCCCAGTGATGTGCATCAGATCAGGCTGTGATGGGCAGGATGTGGCAATCCCCAGGCTGCTTGTGGTGTGCTTGGGTGGCAGCAGCAGCGTCAGTGGGTGAAGAGAGATTGTATTTTCAGAGTGCCTGCAAGTATGCTGTGGCCCTGCTCCTGGGGGCATGGAAGGCGGCCACCTCAGGCAGGCAGCTCTCAGGTTCAGGGGAACATGTACTTTGTCTTCCACCTGCAGCAATGAGAGCCTGTTATTAGGTCACATGCAAGTGCACTGTGGCCCTGCAGCTACGGGGAGTGAGGTTGCCGTCAGTCTCATCAGCCCCAGGCAGGTGAATTCTAGACTGTAGGAAAATGTGCTTTGGCTAACTTTATCCTGGGACAGCCTCCCTAGTTTGCTGTACTGCCCATGTGTGCTAGAATGCTGGGGTTTCTGCTGCTGTGCTGGGTCCAACTAGCCTTGTGCAGCTCCAGCCATCCATTTGGAAGTAGAGGGATGTGAATGGGGTTCCAGGGATGTGGAAATGAAGGGGCTGTTGAGCCCTAGGGCAGGATGCAGTCTGATGGAGGCTGGGCACTCAAAATGGTGCCATGCTGTGGCTACTTGGGTCTCCACGGATCCATGGGACCCAATGTGAGTTCCCTCTTAGAGGTAATGCTGTCATACAGACTCCAGCAGGCATTGCCCTATGCCAGTTTCAGGGCCTGTGAGGGTTGAGGGACTCTTCCATGACTAGGATTGCAGGAGTCCTTGGTGAGAATGTGAACCATGGAGATCTCTCACCCTTTTCCTGCACTGAGGAGCATTTCAGGGCTTCCAGCAGATTCGCACCAGTTTGGCTGTCTCACCTCCGGCTCCTCCTTTGCCTCAGGTGTTTTCTTTCGTTGCCCTGAGAAATTCCAGCATTCTTTCTTTGGTGTTCTGTTTGAGGTATGGTTATGTAGTCACTATTTTGCTTGTCATTTGTGGTGAGGTGACTATTCAATGCCTCTACTCAGCCATTTTGAAGCCCTCCTCATAACAAAATTATTCTTGGAAGAAGATGGGGTTACCTCATATCCATAAACCTTTAATCATTCAGTAAAATGAGTAGATGGAGAAGGCATATACAGTGCTTCCTCATGGTGTTTGGTCCCTTGTAGTGGTTTGGAATTCTTTTGAAATGTCTTATATAGTGTCAAAGTTATAGAGAAATAAAGAATAACTATGAAATCACAGCTTTTAAAGATTGCTGAACATTTGTAATAGTACTTTTTACACAGCATGGGATTTATGATTTTTAAATCATGAGACAAAGTGTAGGGAACCAGGTTGTAGAAAAAAAATTACCATTTAATGTCACTTACTATATCTAAAAGTGACTGGAGGCTGGGAGTGGTGGCTCAGGCCTGCAATCCCAGAACTTTGGGAGGCCAAGGTGGGTGGATCATCTGAGGTCAGGAGTTCAAGACCAGCCTGGCCAACATGGTGAAACCCCATCTCTACTGAAAATACAAAAATAATTAGCCAAGTGGGTGGCACAACCTGTAATTCCAGCTACTCGGGAGGCTGAGGCGGGAGAATCACTTGAACCCGGGAGGCAGAGGTTGCAGTGAGCCGAGATCACGCCATTGCACTCCAGCCTGGGGGACAGAGCGAGACTCCTTCAAAAAATAATAATAATAAAATAAAAGTGGAGCTTAATTTGTCGGACTAGGATTTGGAGTAAGGAAGAGGCAGAAAGTGGAATAATAAATCCATGAGTTTTAAAGGCAGTTTTTAAGACACTTTTTGGTTGTTAAAGAAAATGTTTAGCTTTAGTTATTCCTTTATAACAATCACTTAGCGGTATTTTTTCAGTAAATGGTTTAGACAGTGTTTGAAAATAATACTTAGAAATATGCACAAAAGTCGATGCCCTTTCTTAGTGTCCAAGTTGTGGTAGAAATATATGAGAAATCCAGAATAGCTTGTACCTTCACCATTATTCTAGATTAGAATTCATTGGTATTTACTGGATAAATAATTATTAAGTTTATTATTCATTTATTGAATACTATATATCAGACAATGTACAAATATTTGGTATGTTATTTTTATTTAATCCTTACTAAAATTCCATTAATCCATTTTACTGTTTCATTTTATTTATTAATTCAAGGATTTATTAGCGAAGAAGGAACATAAGTTCAATGATAAATTAGGATTCACCCTAATATTTTACTATAAGAAAGATTAGTGATTGGCTTGAAAGCAGAGGCTTTGTTAATTTTCTAGTTGTATGGAATTACCATTTTAAAGATAAGAGTCTGTGGATGTTTATTCTCTAAGACTTTGACTTTGAAATGTCCTATTTTGTTTAAAAGTATTTAGAGACCATCCGAGAAACTTTCAGACTTTTGCAAGTTTTAGTCACTTTAGCTAAGAAAAAATTCAGAAAATTAGGTTGAAAAGCAATTTTAAAATAAATGATAAAAACATTCTTAGAAAAATAACATATCTATCAAACTTCATTTAACACTTCCTGATAAGAAATATTAAATCATAGGAAAGATGAAAAATCTATTTATTTTACCTTCTGGTTCTACAAAATACCTATATGCAAACTATATTAACTTAAAAGCATTTTGTATCATCCTCTAATTATTTGAATGACAAGAAATAGCTTTCAGGTAAAAAAGCTTTTAATACATACTTTTTTTTGCAAACATAGATCACCTGTATTTTTTATTTTCATACATATTGAAATATTTAATTTTCAGCTGGCTAATTACTTATAAAATTTTGCATTCTAAGTACTGCTGAGTAATTGTGGATGAATGTATTATTATAAAATAGTATCTGATTTCCAGTTTTTAATACATTTTGGTCTATTTTTGTTTTATAAAAGGGTGAAATTTGGTATAGTGGCAATATAGCTTTCCGTTTTCAATGCATTTGATCAAAATCAAATATAACTTCCTAGCCTCTGGTAACCATTCTTCTACTCTCTAAACTTTGCAAGAAAAAAAAAAAAAACACCAAAAAACCCTTTCTTAGAGCAACAATCATATTTCAGTATATTATTTAAATAGCTTACTTGAAGGTATGCCATATTTGGAAGTTATTCCATTTGAATGTGAATATTTAAATACTGTATAAAGAAGAGCATCATCATTTTTTAGATAAATAAAGAAGGGAAAGGAATGGTCCCGGGTAATACAAACAGCTACACTGAAAATATAATGTGCATCTCCTGATGGTTGGAGCGTATTCACTAAATAAGAGCTTCTAAAATAGTTGCCACAAATTTCAATAGTTACTAGAAGAAGAATATATTAAAAGCATTTCTGGTACAGTGTGACTGTCTCTATAGAAAGATAACTTTTACATAAAACAATATATGTTAACTCTTAAGCTGATGGTAATGGGCAGAATATTCATTTTAACTACAGTGGTACTCGTGTTTTTTAAACAATTTTGGGATATCATTTACATGTCATAAGATTAATTCATTTTGTGTGTACAATTCAATGATTTTTTGTACATTTGCCATATTATACAACCATCACCACAATAAAGTTTTTAGAATACTTCCATCCCCACGTAAAGATTCCTCATGCCCATCTGCCATTAATCCCTATTTCTACCTGTAACTCTAGGCAACTACTAATCTAATGTGTATCTCTATAGGCTTGACATTTTTGAACCTGACATACAAATTGAATTATGAAACAAGTGGCTTTTTGTGACTGGTGTATGCCATTTAGCATGATATTTTCAAGTTTCATATATGTTATAGCATGTATCATTACTTCATTCTTGTATTGCCAAATAGTATCTCCTCATATGGATATACCTCAGTTTTCTTATTCCATTCACTAGTTGATGTATACTTGGGTGGTTGCAATTCTTGGCCGTTTTAAAGAAGGCTGCTGGTACTGGTATTCCAACAAATGTGGTCATGGTGGTGACTACAGGTACAAGTTGAAAGCTGTTATTAACAGTACTATTGAAGGTAAAGGAGGAGGAATCACTTTGATAGGCATTAAAAGGTATGGGAATTTAGCAAAGGGTAATGTAAACAGAAAAGAAAAATCTATTCGATTAGTAGTAGTGACTGAAGATTCTCCCTCCTCTGGGAAAAGTACAAATCAATAGATTATTTTAATAAATATTAGGTACCTACTTTGTGTCAGTTACTGAGGTAAGAGATGGTCAGAATACTGGGTGTGGGGAAATGTGTAAACTAGCAAAAAGATAATCTGTATGATCTCTGTAGAAACTAGAAGAGATTTTTCAATAAGGAAACATTGCTGACAAGTTTAAAAAGAAAAGTTAATGGAAACAATTAATATCTTGCATGAAAGACAGAAGCTTCTGATAATATTATTCCTCTTTCAGAAAATGTGTGCTATTTGGTATTTGAATAAGTATCTACTTGAAATCCTCTAGGGAGACACTTTTACAGAAATAGTTCATGTAGATCCTATAACATGGTTGTCAATTCTGTTATTTACAATAGAGTACTCCCAAAATGTGCTCTAATGCTTATTTAATCAAGTTATCAGATGGTTTGTATTACCTTGTAGGTTTTGAATATGACTCGTCCTAATATGAAAAAAGCCAAATGACTATCTCTATAATATAATGTAATAATGTACTTTGATAATTTGATTTTCAGATGTTTCATTAAGCTTTCCTGGTTACTTTGTAGCTAAGCAACAAGGCCTATAGAAAGACACCTGATATACCTGAGAAAGAGTGCCAGCGAGAGAGCAATATGAATTCTTTCTGTGATTATTATGTTTTGAAATTATATTGAACTTTCTAGAAGAGTCTTCCCCAACATGTGTCTCCGAACACTAGGCACATGAAATGCCCATTAAAAAATGACATTTACTTTGGTTAAGTAAATTTAGAAAATATTGCATAGTGTATCGCTTCTACTGGTAATTCACAATGTGTAGGAAAGGTTCTGAGAAATATTGCTTGGAGGAGGCATGTTAAACTGGTTGTTTCCCACTACTTCCCAAGCTTGTTTTACCACAGAACTTTATTTTTACATATACCAATAAATATCCTGTGAAAGTAGTCATTTGTGGAAGACCTAGGGTAAATGCTGGTCTAGATAAAGGAGTATTAGATGAGCCTATAACAACCTAAATGTTACTCCTGTGTCTGTTACTAGACTTATGGAGATAAAAGGAGAAGAAATGGGATAAATCATATTCCTTCTCACTATCCAGGAACAAATAAGGAGATCCAGGGCCATCTGGATCTCCTGTGTAATCAACTCTAAGTTCAGAAAGCATAGCATTTGGAGTTTATTTAATTTCCTACATTTGTGTTTATTCATTTAGGAAGAGATTCTCTATCCGCCAGAATATTAACCCCAGTGAAGGAATTTTACTTCATGAATTGAAATCCTGACTTCCCTACTTCGTAGTTGTGAGATTTTAAGTAATGTATTCAATCATTAAATCATTGTTTACCCACCTGTAAAATGAGTATATTAAGGGCACAACCTCATAGTGTTATTGAGGAAGTCCAATGATATAATGATTCACTAAGAAGAGTGCCTGGCACATACTGAGGACTCAAACATCAATAGCTGTCATTATCATCATGCACTATCATAAAAATCACTATGCATTCTATTTACAAGGAGAACAGTTAATTGTGCCATTTGTTATAGTCATTAAAGTCATGTAAGACTCATTTTGCTTTTAAAACAAAATAAAACCAAACAAAAATAAATAAAACTCCTCTAATGCATTCAAATCCAATATCGAGGCATATAAAAACCCTTTTCCTATATAAACCAAGTTGATTTTTCAAATTCCTCCCCTTGTCACACTCGCTCTATAATTTTATTTATGTTTTCATACCTAGATGATGAACCCTTTCAGTACACGTGTTAGACATCTTTGAGATAATTAGTAGCATAATACATGGCATGTAAAAAATGATCACATATCTTTAATAAATCAACAGAAAAAAATATACTGTGTGCTAATCCATTTTGCTTTAAGCTTTTTAACTTGTGTACTTAATTGGCGGTTGTTGAAATAATAAGAATAACCCTCCTTCTATAAGTCTTAGATCTTTTGGAATAAAAGTATTCTGTATTATTCTGAAATGAGTATAGCTAGAATACATAAAATGCCAGCTCTAAGCTGGCGTCTAATCAGTGTAAGATAATTTAGGGTGAGAATGTGGCAAAGTGCCTAGTGATACAAACTGAAACGCTAATGAACGAAAGTGGCTTTTCTTCTGTTTTCTTGAAGTATAAAATTGGAGGCCTTGTACTTTACAACTTGTGATCACAATGTTCGTGGTGATTTTCCTGGGTAAAAGCTATCCATAATTTTTGCACTATATGATAATAGCAATAAAAGGATGGTAACAATTATGATTTATCATAGCTAAATCTGAATAACTGGCTGGACACTTAAAAGCACATTAATGCTGTGAAAGATACTGTATGCAGGAGATAGTGAACTAACAATACTTTATTTTCAGGACTAAGCTACTTTCCTTTCTCAGCAAACCTATTAATATGCTTCCATAGAAGCTAAGGTTTATGCTAGAAGACTTACATAAGAGTAATAAGGACTAGATTATTAATAATCCTTCCCTTATGCCAACATCTTGTTAGGTGCTTTATCTATTGTCTTAATTAGTAGCTAAATGCCTTAAAAGGCAAATATTGGCCGGGGCACTGTGGCTCACGCCTGTAATCCCAGCACCTTGGGAGGCCGAGGCGGGCGGATCATGAGGTCAGGAGATCGAGACCATCCTGGCTAACACAGTGAAAACCCATCTCTACTAAAAAAAAATACAAAAACAAAAAAAAATTAGCTAGACATGTTGGCACGTGCCTATAGTCTCAGCTACTATGGAGGCTGAGGCAAGAGAATGGCATGAACTGAGGAGGCGGAGCTTGCAATGAGCCGAGATCACCCCACTGCACTCCAGTCTGGGCGACAGAGCGAGACTCTGTCCCCCCAAAAATAAATAAGTAAGCTAGCAAATATCCCATCATTCTGATTAACCCAAGTTTAGAGAAGTAACTTCTCCAGAGTCATTCAAGTAAGTGACAAAGCTAAAATCTGTACTTATATCTGCTTACACATGTATCAATGAAGCATTCTAATATATCTCAGTCACTATAAAAACAGGCAAAATTCTAACACGGAAAAATGCTGGAAAGCTTCAGGAGGTGGGTATGCCATTTACCATAATGTAATTATTACACATTGCATGCCTGCATCAAAATATCTCATGTACCCCATAAATATATACTCCTATGTACCCTCAAAACTTAAAAGTTAAAAAAAAAAAAAAAAAGACGAGGCATAAGATCTCCACCTGGCTTAGTAATTTACTATCTTTTACATCTTGGAATAGTATGTTAGGTGCTTTGAGCTTCAGTTTCCTTACCTATAAATTAGAGATACTACAACCTGTCATACATTTCAAATATGGCTACTGGAAAAAAGTTAACAGTTCCATGTATCTAGCAGTACATTTTATATTATGAAGCATTGTAAAAAATGTTTGTTAAATGTCACTCTCTGCTTTGATCCTCCTCCTCTCTGCCAAAAGGAGGAAACCTTAAGAAAGATTAATATGACATGAAGTAGTAATGAATGACTAATGTTCATTGGGCAACTAGTATGTTCCTGGCAATGTTATATATGATTTGCCTGAAGTAATTCAGTCAGTCAGTCATCTCAGCAACCCATGAAAGTTGATCTATTTAACGATGAGAAAAGTGAGACACTGAGACATAAAGTAACAAACCCTAGGTTACACAGCTACTAATGACATGATAATAAGTAAGCCAATACAGTCTAATACTTAACCAAGATACTGTTCTACTTTGTTAGTTAAAGGTGTATATATATATATATACTAAAAATAAATGAATATCATCCAATAGGAAGGAATACAAACATGGGTGATAAAAATCGAAATGCATGCAAACTAAGCTTTGTCACTATCATAATGAGATTTTGTCATCTCTCTTCTATTCCTTTTCTTATAACTTCAAACTATCTTGGCCCTCCTTTTACCCTAGGGAACAATATTATCTACCTGGTGATCTAAACTGGGGAATTCAGAATCCTTTTGGGTTACTTTTCAGTTATCTTTTATAATCAGTTTGCCACCAAATATTGATGATATTGATGAAATCACTCCCAAATCTAACCCATTGCTACTGTTGTAGCAATGTATTTTTTACTTGTATTTACTCTGTATTTTTTACTTGTAAATTGACAAATTGTATTTGTATATATTTGTGGGTTACGATGTGATGTTATGATTTATGAATATAGTATAGAATAATTAAATCAAGATAAATAATATATCCATCACCTCAGATATCTACTCAGGAGACAGTAGAAATGTCCTAATTGGATTCCAGCTTCCAGTATCCTCATATCATTTCCTCCCTTGTGATGATGGTTACTGTCCTTAAAGCCAAATATAGTCTCCACTCCTGCTTAAGCATCTCTGTGGAGTCTGTCATCTCCAAAACAAAATCCAAACTCTTTTTTTTTAAATTATTATACTTTAAGTTCTAGGGTACATGTGCACAATGTGCAGGTTTGTTACATATGTATACATGTGCCATGTTGGTGTGCTGTACCCATTAACTCGGCATTTACATTAGGTATATCTCCTAATGCTATCCCTCCCCCCTCCCCCCTCCCCACAATAGGAACTGGTGTGTGATGCTCCCCTTCCTGTGTCCAAGTGATCTCATTGTTCAATTCCCACCTATGAGTGAGAACATGCGGTATTTGGTTTTCTGTTCTTATGATAGTTTGCTGAGAATGATGGTTTCCGGCTGCATCCATGTCCCTACAAAGGACACGAACTCATCCTTTTTTATGGCTGCATAGTATTCCATGGTGTATATGTGCCACATTTTCTTAATCCAGTCTGTCACTGATGGACATTTGGGTTGATTCCAAGTCTTTGCTATTGTGAATAGTGCCACAATAAACATACGTGTGCATGTGTCTTTATAGCAGCATGACTTATAATCCTTTGGGTATATCCCCAGTAATGGGATGGCTGGATCAAATGGTATTTCTAGTTCTAGATCCTTGAAGAATCACCACACCGTCTTCCACAATGGTTGAACTAGTTTACAGTCCCACCAACAGTGTAAAAGTGTTCCTATTTCTCCACATCCTCTCCAACACCTGTTGTTTCCTGATTATTTAATGATTGCCGTTCTAACTGGTGTGAGATGGTATCTCATTGTGGTTTTGATTTGTATTTCTCTGATGGCGAGTGATGATGAGCATTTTTTCATGTGTCTGTTGGCTGTGTGAATGTCTTCTTTTGAGAAGCGTCTGTTCATATCCTTTGCCTACTTTTTGATGGGGTTGTTTTTTTCTTGTAAATTTGTTTGAGTTCTTTATAGGTTCTGGATATTAGCCCTTTGTCAGATGAGTAGATTGCAAAAATGTTCTCCCATTCTGTAGGTTTCCTGTTCACTCTGATTGTAGTTTCTTTTGCTGTGCAGAAGCTCTTTAATTAGATCCCATTTGTCAATTTTGGCTTTTGTTGCCCTTACAAAATCCAAACTCTTTATCATGGTGTGCAAAGCCTTTGTATTCTAACCACAAAATTCTCCTAACTCTATCTGGTGGCCCTGAATTTGTCCTCTTTGTTTGAACACGTCACGACTTCAGTTGCCTCCAAACATCAATTCTTGTTCTTTCTTATGCCTTCGATCCCCTTCTTTGTCTAACAAGTTCCAATTTCTCTTTTGAAGCCAAACCCAAAGGTTGCCATCTCTCAGAGATTTTTATTGTCCTGGCCCCTCCTCAGGTAGATAGGTAGATGGTCACACACCATGCATTCTTCTGGGTTTTTTTGGTATCATTCATATATATGAATATATATATATGTGTGTGTGTGTGTGAGAGAGAGATAGCTATATACATATATATGCATATATGTATACATATATATAATGTATATATATATAGAGAGAGGAGAGAACAATTTTAGATTTACAGAAAAGTTATAAAGATAGTACAAGGAGTTCCCATAAACCTCATACCAAATTTCCCCTTTTAACATACCAGTATGGTACATTTGTAACAAATAGTGAGCCAATATTAATACATAATGATCAACTAACATTCATACTCCATGTTTTCTCAGCTTTTCCCTACTATCTTTCTTTTCCAGGATTTCATACAGGATACCATGTTACATTTAGTTGTCATATCTCTTTAGATTTCTCTTGGCTGTGACAATTTTAGACCTTTCTTATTTTTTATTCACTTGAGAGTTTTGAGAAATACTGGTTAGATATTTTGTGGATGTTTCTCAGTTGAAATTGGTCTTACTTTTTCTTCATAATTAGGGTTTTTATGGGTGATATCACCAGTAAAGTGTCATTTTTATAACATCATATGAAGAGTACATGCTATCAAGCATGACTTGTCACTGTTGACATTGCCCTTAGTCACCTGGTGGAAATTGTGCTTGTCAGGTTTTTCCAATGTAAAGTTATATTTTTTATATCCTTTCCATATTGCTCTCCTTGGAAGGAAGTCACAATGGACAGCCCACTCTTAAGGAATGAAGAGCTATGCTCCACCTTTTTGAACATAAAATATCTACATAAATTATTTGGGATTATTCTGCATGAGATATTGTCTACTCTCCTTGTATTCAATAATTTATATCATGACATGAATATTTTCTTTATGTTTATAATCTAATACATTTTTTATTTTGCTTCACAAATTATTCAAGACTTTTGCCCATTGGGTCCTGTGTCCTTTTGACATACCCATATCTATGTGTGTATGTGTGGGGCACTAACTTACCATATATCTCCAGACTCATATTCCCCACTCCAGCCCTACTAGAATGAGCAATGTCTCCCAGAGTCCTTGGTGTATTTTATAGGGGCATGGTATTAGAAATAAAGATCTGAGTGCCGAGATCCAATATTATATTTATGTTTTAATATGTAGCACACATCAAGTTATATTTTATTTTTTCTCCCATTGAACAGCCTACAATTATCATATTCTCTTGTACAAAAATGAAGCCTTTAAAATATTTAACCTTGCATTCTTTCTTAGTTATCTTATGGGATTTATAATGTTTTCATGTATAACAAGGTTGTAAAGTCACCGTGTTGAATTATTTCCCACATGCTTTACTGGTCCCTGCATCAGTCTGTATGTTTTATTACCCTGGGACTGAACTCTGGGCTTTTTACTTTTCCCAGCTTATTCTTTTAAATCAAAATTTATTTGTTCCCTATTTATCTCTTCTTGTGGAAATAAGAGATTGAATTTGAAACTTTGACTGGAGACTAGCCCTTTGCACTATAGTCTGGCATATAATATACTGTCAACTGTCTGTGGTATAAAGAATAGAGACTATGAGCTATGTTGATTTTAATGAAAATCATCCATTTTATTCAGTTATACTTACCACTTACTAGCTAGCTCATAAAAAATATAAAAGAGGTATTAGCCTAAAAACTTAAAACAGAATTCAGGCAAGGCTCCGTATAGTGCCTCAAATAATATAACAAGTCTTTTTCTCTGTTTGTCTCTTATCTCGACTCCCACTGATTATCTTTGTACGTTGCAATTTTCTCCTACTTCTTCCCATTGTGCCTTGTAACACAATGACACATCATATTCTCTCTTGTACTATAGTCATATTTTTGCTAATATTGTTAAGTGACTAAACAGCTTTCTGAGAGCATACTTTGTATCTCTGATTTATTGGTGAATTTCCGTTGAAGAGAGAAAAATAATTACTGTAAGAATCTAAATGTTATACTTCTCCCTTTTCTTGAAACCTCCAAAATGAAAAGGAAATTTAAAGAAAAAATTTATATGGCCCTTAGTGGGTTACATACTCACACACAAATCAGTCAGCATATCCAAAGTGCTGGAGTACTCTGGTCTTATTGGGTCATTTGGATATCCCTATAGTTGAATGTGCTTGAGCTGCACTATATTATATAGTACTGGAAACTGATCAAAGAAAACATATTCAGATGCAAATTTTTCATTCAGTATGGTGGCTATGTTTTAGTTATACTTTCCTTGTTGTCTGTGAAGATAAATTTTCAAAATAAAGTATTTTTAATTCCACATTTTTGGAGCACATATTGTTTACATTATATTATACCAATAGATATAGTATTCTACTGTAGATCTATTACCTAGGACTTTATAAAAACCATCCCAAAACTCAGTAACTCCAAACGTAAAGTTCTCATTTTTCTTCAGTATTTAGTTCTTCTAGGTAGGGATTGGCTGAACATCTTCACATGTCTTAGGGTCAGCTGATTACCATTTGAACTAGGCTGACCTTGATGATTTGGATTACCCAGCTGTGTTCCACACACCCCTCATCCTTCAGCAAACAAACCTGAGAATGTTTTTGTGTTAATGGTAGAGGTACAAGAGAGAGCAAAGCCCACATGCAAGTCTGTTTTAAACCTCCACTTGCACCATGTCTGCTAATTCCCCATTGGTTAAAGCAAGTCTTATAGTTGAGCTCAATGTCAATTGTCAGGGCCTGTTACCTTAACTATGACTGGAAGGAAATGCAGAGTTACATAGCAATGGGTGTAGATACAGGGAGGGGTGAAGAATCATGGGTATAGATGGAATGTATCGCAAACAGGTGATAAAAACTTGTGACAGATAATGAGATCTATAACATGCCTTCATGGAGCTGATCATTTAGTAGCAGAATAACATTAATTCAAAACTGGCAATATTACAAGAGAGAATATGACATGTCATTTAAGTTACAATGTAAAATGAGAAAGAAAAAATAGAAAATTCTTACCTAATTGGAAACAAAGACTTCAGGGAGAAATAACATTTAGTTAATTTATAGTTTTACAATTTGAAGTTAAAAGTATAGATGTTAGAAATAGAAAATTTTATCCATTATTAGACTAATCCTTTACAAATTCAAAACCCTGATTTTTTTGCTCTATGTTTTACTTACGTTATACTTTTAATGAATTAAAATAAGCTTATTAAACTACTAGTAGAACTTCTTTAATAAAAGATTCTTAGAAAACTTTTAGATGTACCATTTCATAGTCTGTTTCTACCACTTAAGTAACAGTAAAAAGTAAGAGAGTACTTATACTTAATGTCTCATTCTATAAGAATTGACAGATTTCTTCTTGGGGAAACATATCTGTACTTTTTAGATCTAGATTTATTTGCCTTTCAGTGACCAAGAAGCCTCTTTATTACAGTTTCATGAAGCCATAAAGCTTTTTCTGCCTGTTTTGTGAGCATTTATTGAGCCTCCACTTGTTACTCAGCATCCTAGTAGAAATCAAATATCCAAGAAGTAGGAAGTGTGCTCTCATTCTTGTAAGTGTGAGTGCTTTTAAAGACGTGAAGACAAAAACATCCATTCAAATGTCCATAAGATGAAATAATATGTCACTCTGAGTTCTCCCTGTGAACATTTTCTTTCTTTCTGGTGGTTGATGTTTCTGTCCTATTTCTAGATAGTCAGACTAAACTTTGACCTCAGTTGAGAAAAATACCCCATACTTTCCCCCTTGAATATAGTTTCTTAAATGAGGTAAGAATGTTTCTGAACACAGAACTTTGTCTTTAAACTGAAGATGGAATTTCATGTGTGTCTTGTGCAAATAATACATATCAAGAGAGATCTTAAGAGGGATTATTTATGTAATACGTCTACTAAGCACAAACTTTTCTTAAGTCATCAATGAACAGAATTCAGAGAGCAAATAGTGTTGCTATGTATGTCATACAGTGCCATTAGGGATATTATCAATGAAGTACCTCTTAAAAGTAGTCGTCAAAGATAAGAATATAAAATGTGATATGTAAGTGTAATTATGAAATTACATATTTTGCATGTTTCTTATTTATCAAAGTACTAAGACACTTCTAGAATAATTAAACAGATTGTAGATTGTGTACTTCGGAAGATATAAAATATAATAGAGTATGGAAAGTGAAATTTTGTTAAATTTTAAAATCTTAGTTAACTTGAAGAAACTAACAGATATGCATAGATGGATAAATATTTTCCTGTAATTTCTTCTAGTTTGAGAAATGTCCAGTTATGTGTCAGCTTTACATTAGAAATAATTCTAACAAAGGTGACATCCTTAGTAGAATTTTTGCTCTAAATAATACCTTTCTTAGATGCCTAATAGAGTTCAGGGATTTAGAGAAGATTTTAATAACCAATTACTGTGTCTGGAATTGGTGGGTTCTTGGTCTCGCTGACTTCAAGAATGAAGCCATGGACCCTCACGGTAAGTGTTACAGTTTTTAAAGATGGTATGTTCGGAGTTTGTTCCTTCAGATGTTCAGATGTGTCTGGAGTTTCTTCCTCCTGGTGGGTTCGTGGTCTCACTGGCTTCAGGAGTGAAGCTGCAGACCCTCGCGGTGAGTGTTACAGCTCCTAAAGGCAGCACATCTGGAGATGTTCATTCCTTCCAGTGGGTTTGTGGTCTTGCTGGCTTCAGGAGTGAAGCTGCACACCTTCCCGGCGAGTGTTACATCTATTAAGGCGGCACGTCTGGAGTTGTTCCTTCCTCCCGTCTGGAGTTGTTCATTCCTCCCAGTGTGTTCGTGGTCTCACTGGCCTTAGGAGTGAAGCTGCAGGCCTTCCTGGTGAATGTTACAGCTCATAAAGGCAGTGTGGACCCAAAGAGTGAGCAGCAGCAAGATTTATTGCACAGAGCGAAAGAACAAAGGTTCCACAGTGTGGAAGGGGACCCCAACAGGTTGCTGCTGCTGGCTCAGGCAGCCTGCTTTTATTCCCTTATCTGGCCCCAACCACATCCTGCTGATTGGTCCATTTTACAGAGAGCTGATTGGTCCGTTTTACGGAGAGCTGATTGGTCTGTTTTGACAGGGTGCTGATTGGTGTGTTTACAATCTCTGAGCTAAACACAGAGTGCTGATTGGTGCATTTACAATCCTTTAGCTAGACACAAAAGTTTTCCAAGTCCCCACTAGATTAGTTAGACACAGAACACTGATTGGTGCGTTTACAAACCTTGAGCTAGACACAGGGTGCTTATTGGTGCGTTTACAATCCTTGAGCTAGACACAAAGTGTTGATTGGTGCATTTACAATCCTCCAGCTAGACATAAAAGTCCTCTAAGTCCCCACCCAACTCTCAGGAGCCCAGCTGGCTTCACCTAGTGGATGCTGTGCCAGGGCCATGGGTGGAGCTGCCCCTCAGTCCCACACTGCACCCCCGCACTCCTCAGCCCTTGGGTGGTGGATGAGACTGGGCCCTGCGGAGCACCGGGCGGTGCCCGTTGCGGAGGCTCCTTGGGTCTGGGAGCCCATGGTCGGGGAGGGCGGGGCTCGTGCATGGCAGGCTGCAGGTCCCCAGCCCTGCCCGGTGGGGAGGCGGCTGAGGTCTGCCGGGAATTCCAGTGCAGCGTGGGCAGTGCCGGGGAACCTGGCACACCCTCTGCAGCTGCTGGCCCAGGTGCTAAGCCCCTCACTGCCTGGGGCTGGCAGCCCCGGCTGGCCGCTCCGAGTGTGGAGCCGCCAAGCCTGCACCCACCTGGAACTCGCGCTGGCCCGTGAGCACTGTGCACAGTCCTGGTTTCCGCCTGCACCTCTCCCTCCACACCTCCCCGCAAGCAGAGGGAGCTGGCTCCGGCCTCGGGCAGCCCAGAGAGGGGCTCCTACAGTGCCTTGGCGGGCTGAAGGGTTCCTCAAGGGCCTCCAGAGTGGATGCCAAGGCCAAGGAGGCGCCGAGAGCGAGGGCTGCTAGCACATTGTCACCTCTCATTACTACCTTGAAAAGTAAGAATAGGTATGTCTTTGTAATTTCTTTTCACCTTAATTTCTCATACATGATTTAAGGAAAACAAATTGTACCTAAGATGAGTAAAGTATGACTATAATAAGTATCTTTTATTTCTTTACATTTCATTTATCATTGCTTATTATTTTAGAAATGTTTCTACCATTTTCTTTATTCTTTTGATTTCTGGCTAATGATAATAAAATTTCAAGAAAATATGAAGACATGAAAAATGCCCTCCCTAATTTCTTTTCAATTTTAGTTTTTATGGATACATAGTACGTGTATACGTTTATGCAGTACATGAGATATTTTGATACAGACACAGCATGCAATGTGTAACAATCGCCTTAAGGAGAATGGGGCATCAATCTCCTCAAGCATTTTATCCCTTTAGTTACAAAACAATTCAGTTATTTTAGTTATTTTTAAATGTACAATAAAATTATTGACTATAGTTACCCTGTTGTGCTATAAAATACTAAATACTGGGTCTTAATTATTCTTCCTAAATAATTTTTGTACCCATTAACCATCCCCACTTCATACCTACCACCCCACTACTGTCCCAAGCCTCTGATAACCATTCTTCTTCTATGTGTATGAGTTCAATTGTTTTGATTTTTAGATCCCACAAATGAGAACATGCGATGTTTGTTTTTCTGTGCCTGGCTTATTTCATTTCACATAATGTCCTCTTGTTCTATCCATGTTGTTGCAAATGACAGTATCTCATTCTTTTTTCATGGCTGAATAATATTTCATTGTATATAAGTACCACACTTTATTTATGGGCACTTGTGTTAAATCCAATCTTGGCTATTGTGAACAGTGCTACAACAAACATGGGAGTGCAGGTATCTCTTCAATACACACATTTTCTTTTTTGGGGTATATGCCTAGCAGTGGGAATCAGGGATCAAATGGTAGCTCTATTTTTAGTTTGTTGAAGAACCTTCTAACTGTTCTCCATAGAGATTGTACTAATCTGCATTTTCACCAAGAGCATAGGAGGGTTCCCTTTTCTCCATCACCTTGCCAGCATTTGCTATTGTCTCTCTTTCGGATATAAGCCATTTTAACTGGGGTGAGGTGATATCTCATTGGAGTTTTGATTTGCATTTTTCTGATGATTAATGATGTTGAGTACCTTTTCATATGCCTGTTTGCCATCCGTATGTCTTCTTTTGAGAAATATCTATTTAAAGCTTTTGCCCATTCTTAAATTAGATTATTAGATTATTTCTTACAGAGTTGTTTGAGCTTCTTACGTATTCTGATTATTAATCCCTTCTAGTTTGCAAAGATTTTCTCCCATTCTGTGGACTGCCTCATCCCTTTGTTGATTGTTTCTTTTGCTGTGCAGAAGCTTTTTAACTTGATGTGATCCAGTTTGTCCGTTTTTGCTTTGGTTGCCCGCGCATATGTGGTATTACTCAAAAAAAGTTTGCCCACGTCAACATCCTGGAGAGTTTCCCCAATGATTTCTTGTAGTAGTTTCATTGTTTGAGATCTTAGATTTAAATTTTTAATGCATTTTAATTTGATTTTAGTATATGGTAAGAGATAGGGGCTAGTTTCATTATTCTGCATAATGATTTCCAGTGTTTCAGCAACAGTTGAGAGACTCTTGTTTTTCTAATGTATATTCCTGGCACTTTTGTCAAAAGTGAGTTCACTGTAGATGCATGGATTTATGTATCAGCTCTCTATTGTTTTCCAGTCATCTGTGTGTCTGTTTTTTTTGACAGTAACTTACTGTTTTGATTACTATAGCACTGTAGTATAATTTGAAATCAGGTAATGTGATTCCTTCAGTTTTGTTCGTTTTGCTCCGGATGACTTTGACTATTCTGGATCTTTTGTAGTACCATGTAAATTTTAGGATAGGTTTTTTTCTATTTCTATGAAGAATGTCCTTGGTATTTGGATAGGGATTACATTAAATCTATAAATTGCTTTGGGTAGCATAGACATATTTACAGCATTTTGTTTTTTGCCAGTTTAAGAGAAGCAGATCAGAACTGAAAGTGAAGACTTCATCAGTACTATTGGAAAAAAAGAAAGTTGTTGTACTTCCTGGACTCAGTGACCTTAATACCAAATGTGCATTATAATGTGGCAGATAGATGAAACTCACCTCATATGATTTTTTATGTGGAAATATACCTAATTATTTTCCTTTCCTATTTCCATTAGTGATTTCTGTTGCTCTGTATGTTTATTTTTAATTATCTTGTACAGACTTTGGAAAACTAAACATTGAGAAAAACGTCTTAATCTATTCATAGTGTCCTTCCCTCTCTCATGATATTAGTATGCCTCATAAGGAAAAATTTATTTTTTTCTTTTTTTTTTTTTTTTTTTTTTTTTTTTTTTTTTTTTTTTTATTATACTTTAAGTTCTAGGGTACATGTGCATAACGTTTATATCATGTATAACTCCCCAATGCAATCCCTCCCTCCTCCCCCCTCCCCATGATAGGCCCCAGTGTGTGATGTTCCCCTTCCCGAGTCCAAGTGATCTCATTGTTCAGTTCCCACCTATGAGTGAGAACATGCGGTGTTTGGTTTTCTCTTCTTGTGATAGTTTGCTAAGAATGATGGTTTCCAGCTGCATCCATGTCCCTACAAAGGACGCAAACTCATCCTTTTTGATGGCTGCATAGTATTCCATGGTGTATATGTGCCACATTTTCTTAATCCAGTCTGTCACAGATGGACATTTGGGTTGATTCCAAGTCTTTGCTATTGTGAATAGTGCCGCAATAAACATACGTGTGCATGTGTCTTTGTAGTAGAGTAATTTATAATCCTTTGGGTATATACCCAGTAGTGGGATGGCTGGGTCATATGGTACATCTAGTTCTAGATCCTTGAGGAATCGCCATACTGTTTTCCATAATGGTTGAACTAGTTTACAATCCCACCAACAGTGTAAAAGTGTTCCTATTTCTCCACATCCTCTCCAACATCTATTGTTTCCTGACTTCTTAATGATTGCCATTCTAACTGGTGTGAGATGGTATCTCATTGTGGTTTTGATTTGCATTTCTATTTTTTTCTATCTTATTGTTTAACACAGGGAACAATTTTTTTTTAAATTAAATGTTTGTTTTAGGGAGTACTGTATTAGTCAGGATGGTTAATTGCCCACAGAAACTATGCTAGCTAATGTTCATTGTAAAGGAATTAATTTAAAATATTCTGTATTATCTCAGGTAAATACTAAGAGGAATTTTTAAAAGTGGGAGAAGCAAAATAGAGGGTCAGGTTTGGAAGGTATGCATTGTGGACCAATTTCCAAATTATGCTTCTTTCTGTTTTAGTAGCGAATTTTCCACCTCCAAAGTAGAACCTAGTTTGTTTTTAAATACTTGCTAATGTGTAGATGGCATGTCCTTCTTGGATATCTCCCATGTCTGTTTCTATAAGCACCATCCTCACCAGAGAGTGGCATCTGCTACCTCTTCTCACTATCTATCTTTATTTTATTTCTCTTCTTTTCCTCACTCCCTTTAGAAGAAGAATCTTGCTACATTGCATCTGAGTGGGGTTGTCTAACACATGTACATCACTAACTTGAGTTTAAAAGATTCAAAGTAACTTTCTTCAATTTTGAAGGGGCAGAATCCATGTATGAAGTTCTTCAAACTTAGTAGGTTTGGTTAAGAGATCATAGACAGCTACAACTATGACAAATCACCACAAGAAAATATTAAAAGGCAAGACAATGCAGATACTAGTAAGGAACATCATAGGATTTTAAGAACAGGTTTTGCAACACCATGCATTATAAAAACTATAGTTCCTCACAGAAAGCACTGTTAACAGAAACATAGAGATCTCTGGGAAAAGTGCATCCTAGAGTGCATCATGTTCTTATCTTAGACTTTTTTGTGCTCCTGTAACATAATACCTGAGAATTGGTAATTTATAAAGAAGGGAGAATTATTTGTCACAGTTCTGGAGGCTTTGAAGTTCAATGTCATGTTTCTGTTTGGTGAGGGCTGCTCTGTGTTTTTAAAATGGCACCTTATTGCTGCATTCTCCAGAGGGAGAGACACTTTGTTCTCTGATGGCAACAGGCAAAAAAGTAAGGTACTGTTGAAAGCTTCATAAATAGCCTAATTCTCATTCAAAAGGGAGGAGCTATCATAGGCTAATCATCTCTTAAAGGCCCCACCTCTTCATACTATGAAATTGGTGAAACCTGAATTTCAGAAGGGCACATTTAAACAATAGAAATTTTATACATAAGAACTGGTTATAGCATAGCTGAAATTACTCGAAGGCTCTCAGACTACTTAGCTACTTCAAGTGTGTTCCACAGAGCTGTAGCATCAGCATCACCTGGTAGTTCATTAGAACTACAAAATTCTGGCCTTAGGCCAGAGATACAGGATGAGAAACTACATTTTAAAAAGCTGACCAGGTGACTGATACAGATGTTAAGCAGCACTGCTCTGTGAGACATTGTTGCATTTGCATCTAATTCTATATACAAAGCAAATACTTAAACTTGTAAATGAGAACACATGTGGTTGAAATGGAAGCCTGGTTGCCAAAACAAAACTAATTAAGGCCCCTGCTTGTTCCTTGGAAGGCACCAGAGCACCTCTAAGAACTCCTAAAGATCTGCAGTGCAACGCAAAAACCACGGATCTTTGTCTTTTAGGGAACTGTCAGGACAGGACCACATGAGGCCCACAAAATCAGATGATAAATCTCTGATTGCACCCTGAATTTCTCCAGAAGATGTGCACATCAACCTACGTTTCAGTTTTAAATTAAAATAGGATTATATCAAAATCGTTTTGGGCCGTGAGTGGAACGAGAAACAATCTAAAGATTGACAAACAATGTGTCTAGATATATTGTTTTATAGGGATGTATGAATAGAGAAAAGAGTCTGGTGTTTGTGAAAAAGTCTCAACACTTTAGAAAACTAGCATGTCTTAAATATTTACTTCAAAAATGTCAGAGCTGAAGAAAAAAGATGTAACTTGCATATATTCTCAAATGATATGTAAACTTTGCTACTGTGAATACTTTTCAAAATGTAATTTACAGATGATGAACTTTAAATACAACCATGCAAAATAAAAATGGAGAGTAAAATAAACTTTAATGAAATTAAGCATAGACTGCAAGGAATCTAACAACCTAATATGGAAACTAAAAGTTTCACCAGGTGTGCTGATAACAAAAATAACACCAAAAACACTGGCTCTGTAGAGGATGGAATTAAGAAACGAATCTGTTTGAAACAAAGACAAAAATCAGTATATCAACCTGAATGTAATTTGGAAAAAAAGAGGGAAAATATATTATACAGTTGTGGTTGCCAAAGACAAAGCCACAACTGAAGAGAGGAAAATTAGATTGAGGTACAAAAAATGTTTCAAATGTGTTTTTTAAAGAATTATCCTGGTACTTAAAAAATTAATTCTGTAGACATCTGAATAGAACAAAGAAGCCAACAAAAGTTGTGTACTTAAGGACAAAAATCAAGTAGGTCTTAGACGTTGACATAACATTAACACCAGAAAACATTGAAGCAATGTCCAAATTTTAATGGGAAAAACTCAAAACATTAATCAAATCGTTTGTGATGGCCTCAGAACTTCCTGGAATATTCAGTGGCTCAGAAAATATAGAACCAATCAAGAAAAATCACAATGCACTATAACTGATTTCTAGACAAATTAAAACTCTTCTTTCTTTATCTGTAATTTAAAGATAACATAAATCTTTCAATGATATAAGAACTCTGATTAGTCAGAAAATAAAACAATATTCAGTAATGCTGTGAAATTTGTTAAGCTACTCAGTAAAATATTAGACCTGTTAGACCTTTTCTTTACACCAAAATAAATTTCAGATGGATTAAAGAGAAAATTGTAATTTTACTACATAAAACTGAGGAAAATACATAATAAATATTGTGGCAGATAAAATATTCTAGGTAAATGGTTTAAAAGTTGATAAAGAGTGACACAATTTTGAGAAACTATTAAATGCAAAAGGCATGTTTATATATATGTGTGTGTGTGTGTAATGAGTAAGAAAATTAATTGCTAATATAGCAATCAGATACCAGTTTACCATTATAAAATAAAGAGTGTGAATAGGTGCAGGTTTTATGAAAACAATTTGACAATGGAGCATCAAGAGCCCCAGAATTTATATCACAGAAACAAGTGATAGAAACCTAAGATATTCATCTTTGTTTCATTTATACAAATGAAAATTAAAAACAATTTGAATATCTCATAACAGGGAATGTTTTCAGTACCATGATTTTCAAAATGTCTGTTTCTTAAACTTTTCATTAGAACAAAATAGACTTAAGAAAACTAATTTTGTTTTGCATATTTTCTCTCAATTGCTAAACAGTCAGATATTTTGACACTTTATTGTGACATGTTTTAGAAGTTATAGATTATTATCTGAAACATCATTTTAGTCTTAAACCTTCCTTGTAAGCCAAGCAAGTCAGGGAATTATTGTTTCTACTGTTGCTCAGATAATAGAATTGATTTACTGTGCAAGACATTTTCCTCTCACCCATCTAGTTTTATACTCTACCTTTCTCCACCTTGCTTGATACCTAGAATACTGATCTCTGTGGACTCTGTAAGCAATTATCTCTGTACTCTGGCTTCTGAATTTTGTTGGCCCAATAGAAATCACTGGCAAGAGAGGTGAGCGTTGAAGGGGAAAGTGATATTATTATCGTGGCTCACTCCCTGCTGACATTCAGGGTAAATGTGGTTTTCGTTTGTTTGTTTGTTTAAGACAAGGTTTATCTCTGTTGCCCAGGATGGAGTGCAGTAGCATGATCATGGCTCATTGCATCCTTGACCTCCTGGGCTCAAACAATCCTCTTGCCTCAGCCTCCTGAGTAGCTGGGACTACATGCCTGCACCATTAAGCCCTACTCATTTTTTATTTTTAAGTCAGTGTGAAACTCCGAATTACTGAAGAGAATAGAATAGTCTACCCCTAAAGGGCATAGAAAACTTTTCCTCTAAACCTTGTACATTAGGGATCAAGTAAGGGGAATATTGTATTAGGGTGGTGCAAAAGTTATTGCGATTTTTACCATTACTTTTAATGGCGAAAACTGCAATTACTTTTGCACCAACCTATAGATAAATACATCCTCAAAACTATCTCTCTGGAAATTGTAATAGGTTATTTCGTAAGAATATATCCTGTATTTTTATTAAACCAATGGGGGAACATAACAACAAAATGCCACTTATTAAGTCCAATTCTGTAGATGAATAAGATTTTTTAATGGTCCAATCATGAAGTGTAATATTGTTTTATGATCTCTTTTGATGAAAGAAAGGATGTTTGTGACATGGAGCTGTGGCTTGCAACTCAATTCACACAAATAAAGGTTCTCTGAAGAGTCCTAGGGGCCGCTATCAGGCAGTATAGCCAGCAAGGTCAAGTTCCATGTCATAAATATGAGAGTTTGATTTTTAAAGTTTGGGAAAAATTTGCTGAGATAGAGGGATTAATGCACAATACTTGAAAAATACAATTCTTATAAAGTGTGCTGAGCAGCCAGTTAAAGTTTCTGTTGAAGTTTTTCAAGTCTAGGAGACTGGTAATTAATAGATCTGGATAGGGTAATGGATAAATTTACTATGTGAAAATTAAGAGCACCCCAACACTCTCTCTTGGATGGATAGACTTATCACCTCTAAACAGATGAGTTGCAGAAGTCCCTAAACGCAAAGACAAAGCTTTGTTCATAAAATATCATGGGAAAATTATTTCTAGAGAGGGAATTTTCCTGGACAAGAAAATGAATAAAAGGCAGAATTAAGAATTGTGGTAAATAAAGATTACTGTTATAAGAGATCTGGACCCCAAATGGTAGTAATTTTCATCTCATTAGCTTGTGGGAGTAGGCAGCAGGAAGTTGTGAAAGATACTGGGTTTTCCTCCAGGATTTCCAGAAAAGTATGCCATGATTCACTACTGATGCAAGTTCTGGGCCTGTAGGATGTAGGTGCTAGAAATATGTACCAGCCAGGCCGGGCGCGGTGGCTCACACCTGTAATCCCAGCACTTTGGGAGGCTGAGGTGGTCAGGAGATTGAGACCATCCTGGCTAACACGGTGAAATCCCGTCTCTACTAAAAAACCAAAAAATTAGCCGGGCCTGGTGGTGGGCACCTGTAGTCCCAGCTACTTGGGAGGCTGAGGCAGGAGAATGGCTTGAACCCGGGAGGTGGAGCTTGCAGTGAGCCGAGATCGCGCCACTGCACTCCAGCCTGGGAGACAGCGAGACTCCGTCTCAAAAACAAACAAACAAACAAAAACAAAACAAAACAAAAAAACAGCAAATATGTACCAGCCCTTCCTATGACTGATTGCTTATCTTTCAGATTTCAGTTTAAATGCTTTTCCTGTCAGTTCCTCAGTGAATCTTCCATTACAAACTTATTTAAAATACACCTGCTCTAAGTTTCATTCATTATATGACTCTTACTATTTTATTATTAGCATTTACTAAAAGCACTAAAGTTACTAAAATTATTTCGTCTACTTGTGGCTTGCTTGCTGGTTTTTGTCTGCCACTCTCCATGAGGAAAGGTATCACACTTGGCCTTTTCTTCTTGTATCTCCCACACCAACTTCATAGCAGGTACTTAACTATATTTTCTGAATGAAAGACAAATGGAAAAATGAATGAATGAATTAATATTGTCTATTAACCAACAATGTTTCAGGCTTTACTATGGTGTCATTTATCATTTTGAGCAGTTCTGTCTTATATCATGAAGGTTGAATAAAACCTGGGAAGATGTATTCTCTTAATGGCAGCTTGTGAGCTGCCATTAAATGAGCCACTAAAATGAAATAGTGACTCAAAATCAAGGGTGAGCTTTCCCCTGTTGGGGCTCAGAAAGCAATGCCCCGAATATGACACTTTGACATGTTGAGCTGAACAGGAAGCCTCAAGGTCTCTCTGACACCCGACCCTCTCTACCTCCTGTCTCAGTCCTGTGTACAACCCAAAGTACAAGATGAAGTTGTTCTCTGAAGTTATTTTACCTGCCTAAAGTCTGGACCTACCAAAGAATAAAACCATGATCTCTTGTCCATTCCCTGAGCATTCATTAACTGAACTCTTTGCAGGAAGAAAGACTAAAGGCTATCAACAAACCTGTACAGAGTTTTGTCACAAACCACTGTCTGCTCTAAGGGCCAAACAGGTTTTGTTCGAGGCGATTATGTGTTATTCAAACCCATTGAATTTCCATAAAAGTCATTTTACTACCCCCTAAAATAAACAACACTTTCTCATCTATTTATTCCCCTAAGAAGACTATATAATCATCTATACCTAATTGGGTTATTGGGTAATCATCCTCCTATAATTCCACATTAAACTAAATTCGTATGCCCTTTCTCCTATTAATCTGTCTTTTGTGAGTTGATTTGTTTGCAAACCTCCAGAAGGTGAATGGGAAGTTTTCTCTTGACTCCTATACCCCCAAGTGATTCTCTCACCTCTAAAATCCCTCATCTTCTTTATTGTTGCTTCTAATGTCCTTTGATTTCTTGGCATGATTCAGAATATCATCTGTGATTTCTGAATCATTAATGCAATGGAACGTTCACCTCTATTTTCTCCTTTATGACTGGAACTAATTTTTTTATGATTACTAAGGGATACTTCTTACCTTTGGAAGAATTTATAGCAGTGTTTGGATGATAGCTTACTTCACAACTTGGAAATACTTAATAAGAAATATAAAATTATCATTAAGATGACAGCGATGGCATGTCTGGAGGGGCTGCTGTGAGGATGCCAGCTACAGCCAAGGAGGCATGGCCAGGGCTGCATGCTCCATGGAGCTGGCAGGGGCCAGAAACAAGTGGGACCCCAGCCCACCTACTAAGTTGGCAAGGTGGGAGCCCTGCACTTCTGGGTGCAGCTGCAGCCACCCAGCTGTGGCTCCAGACCTGGGCATCCCTGTACTCTCAGGGGCCCAAGAAGCTCCCCCTACCTCTGCAGGTTCAGGAGTGCCTGCTCCCCTTCCCTGGCCTCTCCCCACTCCTGGTGCCCACTCCAGTGTGGAGCAGAATTGTAGCCAAGCCTAGGCACTGTCATGACCTGGTGGGTGTGCACATGCTCAGGGCAGCACAGACATGCCAGCACCCTGCTGCCTCAGCCCCCACTAGACCTCAGGTGCCAATGAGCATGGGAGGGAGACAGGGGCCAGGGAGGGCTGAGGACAGCTCAGTGAAGGCCTGCAGGCACCCCTCAGCATGAACAGCATGAGTGCCACGGATGGCATGTTGATGGCAGTGGGAGGCAGACAGGTTCCTGGGTGGAAAGGGACACGTCCCTCCCGAAGCCCCACCTTCAAGCCAGGGACAGCCTGAAGCCTGGAGGCCAGGGTGTCAGTTCCAGGTGGAGTCTGTGGCCCAGAATAAGAACATATGGTGCCTTTTCTGGACCCACCCATGGCAGTCCATGGACCAATTAGCACTCACATTCTCCCTTCTGAGCCCACGAAAACCCCAGACTCAGCCACACTCACACAGATGTCAGGACTACCAGCTGCAGGAAGGAGCTACCCACTTAGGATCTGCTTGACTTGTCAGGATGACCTGCCTGTGGAAAGGAGCTACCTACTATGCATCTCCTCTACACTGAGACCTGGGTACTTGTCAGGATGACCTGCCTGCTGAAAAGAGTTACCGACTTCGGGTCTCCAGAGAGCTGTTCTGTCACTCAGTGAAGCTCCTCTCTGCCTTGCTTACCATAACTCTAGTTGTTGGTGTACCTTATTCTTCCTGGATGCGGGACAAATGGTGGAACCCACCAAATAGTGGAACTAAAGAGCTGTAACAAAAACAGGGATGAAACACCCCTACACACACACTGCTCACCACGGTGTGGGTGACAAGAAGGACAGAAGAGCTGTGGCCCTTTGGGGAGCCCAGACCTAAGGGCTCGCTGAACCCTCTTGGGGCTTTGTAATTCCTGGTGTCTCCAAACTTCCAGGTACCAGCACATTCCCTTTGTCCAGATATGGGTGCCCACATTAGAAGCCACTTGTAGTAAATCTGATTCAGCTACAGCCTTGCATGGAGCTGGTGCCTGCAGCTGCCCACAACACCACAGCCACTGGTGTGCCTCGTTGTGTGCAGCAGCTGGACCACACACTCACTCACACACCTCTTGCCACTCCAGGCCTGGCTCACCCTTGGCAGGCATGGGATACAGGCCAGTAGCACAAGATAGGTGCAGTCTGCCAGGCCAAGTGAGTGGAATGAGCCCAGTGGGCCCAACCAAAATTCCGACAAAGGCACCACTGGCCACAGAGGTTTCTGGGTGGAAAAGTAATGCCCTAAGGATCCTGAAACAGTTACAATGTCAAAACAAATCTTATTTTTTACTATTTACTTGTTTCTAAAGAAAAGTATATATTAATTTAAGGTGTACATGTTATTTTGTTATGCTCATACATAGTAAAATGATTATTCTAGTTAAGCTATTAAGGTATCCATCTCCTCACATGGTTACCATTTTTTAAGTTCTTCAAGTTTAAACTAAGGGACACTAAACAACAGAAGAATATGTACAAGTATGAAACTCATAAGAGAGAACATTATTCTTGAAGCTCTCCTATAGTTAAGTTTTACTGAAATTCTAAGCATAAGCAATATTGAAATATGAGTCTTTAAAGATTTAATGAGATTAAAAATCCCATACTATGTATGATAGACTCAAGTTGTCATTAATTCACCTTTAATAGTCCTTTGTAGTAAAAGTTGGGGACAGTGATTAAAAGATCAAATTCCCCAATATTAGTACTGATTTATTGGGGTGGGTGTTACATTAGCAATCTAAATAGCAATAATAAATATGACTGAAGATTTATGGTAGTTATAGAAATAAAAGGTAGTAACAATGATAGAACCCATCTAAGTGGAACTGTTAAAGTGGTCAAAAAATACGTAATAATAACTAACACTTGTGTAGCATTTTCTATTACCAGGGTCTTTATTAAGCAGTTGACATATATAATACATGTAATCCTTACAAGAGTTCTGTGAAGATAATGTTAATATAGTAACAGAAGAGGAAACTGAGACTCAGGAAAATAAGTGTGATGCCCACAGTCATACCTATTAAATGTCAGATCTGGGTTTTAAATCCAGGCAACCTTAAAACAGTGTACATGTTCTGCAACCCTCGCCTATACATATAGTTGGTGCTTATTTGAATATTTTAGTGTTATTGACATGATTTCCAGTCACCAAAGCTTTTAAGGGAGATGACAAATGTAGAACTTGCCAGAAATCTCTTGTAATTCTTCAATTTCATGCACCTGCTAGAGCTGACAGTAGAAAACTTCATTAAATTGAACCAGTGTTATCTTTTGTGTTCTTCTCAGCAGTTTGTGCAAACTGTGTGGTCCAAATACTCATTTTTTTTTGAAAAGAAAAGAAAAGCATGTTTATTACTACTTCCTGATCTTTTTTATTTGCCATAGCTGGTCTTCTTATAACTAGGCATTCATGGCTTTTGACTGATGTATTTAATTCTTGGTAATCACCATATTAACACATTTAAGACATACAACCATACAATCACCTCATAAGATGCAGAAAAATAATTTTATAAAATTCATCAGTGACTCAAACAAAAAATACTAGCAATCTAGGATGAGTAGGGAAATCTTTTAATTTGGGGTTATGACAATACTCAAAGTTTTATAGTGGCTGGGAACAGGAGGAACATGCCCATTATCATTATCTATATTCTGAATGATTCTGTTCTAGACATTGCAGTAAGGCAAAAAAATTACAGGTACAGAACTGCAACAAGAATAGCCTGTCTTTATTTGAAGATTGAATTATTGTATTCTTATGAAAACAAAATTATCTTCAGAAAAACAATTTTAAAAGATTAGCAAAGTACATGGATAAAAGAAAACATCAATATAGTAAAATTAGGTAGTAACTTGAGCAAAATAGTCAATAAGCAACTACATATATCCTCTTCTCCATAAAAGCATTGAGAACATGAACAAAAATCATCAGAATACAATTTTTCAAAACTCTGGAAATTAATCAAAAGCATGTAGCAATCTAGGTAGTGTTTATTCAATAACAACTGAATACTGGTAAGAGTAATAAACGTTGTGGTGTTTCAACTTGCTCTATTACAATTTCCCACTCCCAGTTTGAAAGTAGCTTTTAAAATAAGTAACTTTGGGGCAAAAAAGGGTGATCGTTCAAAGCCATAGTTTCAGATACTTATTATAATTTTCCCTGTATCATGGTTCTAACAAAGACCCCACTTATAAATCTGTCTTCATTCAAAGCACGTGAAGTGTGAACAGCTTTTCTATGTATGTTTCTCAAAAACAGTCGGAGGCAATTACTTATTGCAGTTACTCGTTGGGAGAATAAGAGTTGATGAAAACAGCAGGCTAATCAAAAACATTGAAAGTAAAATTCAAGGAACAAGATGGCCATCGGGTGGTTTGAAAAAATCCAACATCTTCTTGGGAATTAAGCGGCCACACACAAACATAGGGCTATGCTCATGTCCAGAGTTTAAAATGCACAGGAAAGGCTTAACAGCCCCTAATCTCTAACCTCTAGCTGACCTTGAGGTTCTGACAATGCAGGAAGTGAACCTAAGGCAGAGTTGTACATTGCTAGAATGAGTAGTGAAGGTATTCATATGGGTACAGAGTCCTTCAGGAAAAACTGATTTTTTTTTTTTTTTGCTCTAGATATTTAACAAAACATTTGTCCAATCATGAACTGACCACTAAGAAGTTAACTGAGGAGGGCCTTCAGTGGCCACACATGACACAGAATACCACTCTTCCATAATTGGTTCAGAAAAGTCACTAAACAAGTAAACTAAACAACAAACAGGTACAACAATAAACTTTGAAAAGGAAGGAGAATCTAATTTCCAGAGTTGCCACATTATATTATTTTAAAAGCCCAGTTTTCAAAAAAAAATAGTATATGTACAAAGAAATAAGAATGTATGACCCATTCTCAGGAAAAGTCAATAGAAATTGTTTGAAGAAGCCCAGATATTGCACTAATAAAAGATTTTACATTGGCTATTCACATATGCTCAAATAATTAACTGAAACCATGTCCAATAAGGAAAGCAGGTGAAAAATGTCACTATAGGAGAAAATGAATAAAGAGATCATTATATATATATATATATAAAATATGTGTGCATGTATATATACGTGTGTGTGTGTGTGTATGTGTAGGCATACACACATATACACACCAAATAGGACTTCTGGAGTGAAAAAGTACAATGAATGACATAAAAATATTAACTATCGGTGCTCAACAGCGGATTTGAGTAGATAAAAGAAACTCAGCCAATTTGTAGATCAATTAAGATTATTCAGTCTGAGCAACAGCAAGAATAAAGAATGAAGAAAAATGAACTGACCCTCAGAGACCTATGAGACAACATCAACTATGCTGACAAGAAGGAGAAAAGGACAGAAAAATATTTGAAGGGGTAATAGCTGAAAATCAACCCAAATGCCTGTCAATGACAGACTGGATAAAGTCTAAACTGGATAAAGAAAATGTGGTACATATATACCATGGAATGCCATACAGTCATAGAAAAGAACAAGATCATGTCCTTTGCAGGGATGTGGATGGAGCTGGAAGTCGTGATCCTTAGCAAGCTAATGTGGAACAGAAAGCCAAACACTGCATATTCTCACTTACAAGTGGGAGCTTAACAATGAAACCACACGGACGCATGAGCAGGGAACAACACAATAACACACACTGGGGCATGTCGGGGGCGTGTGGGGATGGGGGAGAGCATCAGGAAGAATAGTTAATGGATGCTGGGCTTAACACCTAGGTGATGGGTTGATCTGTGCAGCAAACCACCATGGCATACATTTCCCTATGTAATAAACCTGCACATCCACTCCAGAACTTAGAAGTTAAAAAACAAAACTTTTCAAATTGGATTTAATCTACATATCTAAGAATCTTAGAAAACCCCATGTAAGATAAATTCAAAGAGATCTATACATAAACATACAATCAAACCTTTGAAATACTTGAAATCAGTGAGACAAGCTACTTACATAAAAAGGGTCTTCAATATGATTAACAGCTATTTTGTCATCAGAAACCATGGAGACCAGAAGACCGTGGGATGATGTACTCAAAGAGCTAACAATTTTTAAAAAGTCAACCAAAAAATTTATATCCAGAAAAAAGTCCCTCCAAAAACAGGGAAAAATTAAGACATTCCCAAATGGAGAGATGCCAAAAGAGTTATTTGCTAATACATCAGCCCTACAATACATATCATAGGAATCTGATACTCAACCTCCAGGCTGAAATGAAAGAACAACAGACAATAACTTAAATCTGAATGACAGAATAATGAAAACTGGTAAACACAAATACATGCATAAAGGACATAGAAGAATCTTACAGACATCCTGCCAAAATAATAGCAAGCTGAAACTGTCAACATATGAAAATGCATTATAGACTACAAACAAGTGGAATTTGTCCCAGGAATGCAAAGTTAATTCAGCGTACGAGAACCAATTCTGTAATTTATTTTATTGTAGAATCAACAACAAAAGCAAGGGCTGTTGGAATGGAATGAATGTACTTTGCATATGAGGACATAAATTTGGGGGGCCAGGCATAAATACTATGGTTTGAATGTGTCCCCCAAAGTTCATGTGTTTGAAACTTAATCCCCAATCCAACATTAAGAGGTGGGAGCTATAAGAGGTGGTTAGGTTATGAGGGCTCTGTCCTCATGAATAGATTCATTATATTCTGGTGGTGGGTTTGTTGTTGTAGAGTGGGTTTGTTATAAAAGCAAGTTAAACTCTGTCTTGCTTTCTCTTATTCTTGCACACTCTTGCCCTTCTGCATTCTAACACGGGATGACACAGCAAGAGGAACTCTTAAGATGCCAGCCCCTTGATTTTGGACTTTTCTAGCTCCTGAACTGTAAAAAATACACTGTTATTTATAATTTAACCAGTCTTGGTTATTCTATTATAAGAGTACAAAATGGACTAAGACACAACTCAGTAATACAGAGGCAAATAACCCAATTAAAAATGAGAAAAAAATTTGAATAGATACTTATCTAAAGAAGATCTACAAATAGACAATAGGCACATTGAAGTATACTCAACATCATTATTTACTAGGGAAATTCAAATCAAAACCAAAATGAGCTACTGCTTCTCACCCACTAGAATGGCTAAAATAAAATGATACACATTTTGTAAGTGCTGGCATGGATGTGGAAAAATTTGAAACCTCATATATTGCTGGTGAAAATTTGAAATGGTGCATCGGCTGTGGGGAAGAGTTTAATAACAACTCAAAAAGTTCAACATAGGGTTACCACGTGACCCAGCAGTTCCACTCAAGAGAATTGACAGTATGTCCACATACACAAAACATTTATATATGAGTATTCATAGCAACATTGTTTATAATAGCCCAAAAAGTGAAAAAATCCAGATGCACACCAACTAATAAATGGATTAAAAAGTGGTATATATGTATAATGGAATATTATTCAGCTATAGAAAGTAAAGTAGTGATACATGCTACAACGTGGATGAATCTTTGAAAACATATGCTGAGTGAAAGAAGCCAGACACAAATGACCACATATTGTGCAATCTGATTTATAAAAGGTCCAGAATAGAAGGCTTTATAAAGACTGAAGGTAGACTAACGGTTTCCAGAGTCTTTGGGTTGGCATGATAAATGGATGTTGATGGGCATTTAACTTCTACTGGCAGTGATAAAAACAATTCTGAAATTAGCTGTGGTTGTTGCACAAATTTTTGAACATAGCAGGTCCTTGAATAATGTTCTTTCATTCAGTGTTGTTTAACTATAACATTGATGAGAGAAAAAGATTGATTCCTTACTGGGACCACTGTCTGTGTGGAGTTTGCATATTCTCCTCACGCTTGCATGGGTTTTCTTCAGATACTCCAGTGTCCTCCCATATCCCAGTGATGTGAATGTTAAGTTAATTGGTGTGTCTAAGTTGTCCCAGTATGAGTGAGTGTGAGTTTGTGTAAATGTATCCTGCGATGGAATGACATCCTGTCCATGGTTGCTTCCTGCCTTTGTACTCTAAGGTGCTGGGATAAGCTCCAGCCACCCACCACCCTGAACTGAAATAAGTCTGTTGGAAAATAAATGAATACAAAGCCAACAGACACGTGAAAAAATGCTCGTCATCACTGGCCATCAGAGAAATGCAAATTAAAACCACAATGAGCTACCATCTCATACCAGTTAGAATGGCAATCATTAAAAAGTCAGGAAACAACAGGTGCTGGAGAGGATGTGGAGAAATAGGAACACTTTTACACTGTTGGTGGGATTGTAAACTAGTTCAACCATTATGAAAAACAGTATGACGATTCCTCAAGGATCTAGAACTAGATGTACCATATGACCCAGCCATCCCATTACTGGGTATATACCCAAAGGATTATAAATCATGCTGCTATAAAGACACATGCACATGTATTTTTATTGCGGCACTATTCACAGTAGCAAAGACTTGGAATCAACCCAAATGTCCATCAGTAACAGACTGGATTAAGAAAATGTGGCACATATACACCATGGAATACTATGCAGCCATAAAAAGGGATGAGTTCATGTCCTTTGTAGGGACATGGATGCAGCTGGAAACCATCATTCTTAGCAAACTATCACAAGAACAGAAAACCAAATACCGCATGTTCTCATAGGTTGGAATTGAACAATGAGATCACTTGGACTCGGGAAGGGGAACATCACACACCGGGACCTATTATGGGGAGGCGGGGAGAGGGGAAGGATGGCATTGGGAGTTATACCTGATGTAAATGACGAGTTGATGGGTTCTGACGAGTTGATGGGTGCAGCACACCAACATGGCACAAATATACATATGTAACAAACCTGCACGTTATGTACATGTACCCTAGAACTTAAAGTATAATAATAATAAAATTAAAAAAAAAACTTATGAAGTAGATGATAATCATGCAAACATACAACAATAAACAATGTAGTTTGAGAGCATTCAGCCCACCCTATTTGTTACTGTTTGTTTTTGTACTATGTGATGGTCAGAGGTGCTCCTTAAAATATTCAGTTTGCAAACATTTATTCCTTCATTTAATGCACCACTGCCTTAATTTACCCTACAACCACTGTTACTCAATGATTCACCAAAACTTTGGTAAATAATTTTCTTACTTGTCTTTATTAATCTTTCTTAAATATATGTATAGCTCACATTTACTTTAATTTTTAATATTAGAAGAGTATGTGGTCTTTATTTGGAAGCTTGGTGATGTTTTTGTGACCAGAAATATGCCATAGGAAATTTACTCTTACGTATTTCAGTTAGCCTATGGTAATATTTTTTTCTTTTTTGAGGAGTCTCACTCTGCCGCCTAGGCTGGCGTGCAAAGGCATGATCTTGGCTCACTGCAGCCTCCACCTCCACCTCCCAGGTTCCAGTGATTGTCCTGCCTCAGCCTCCTGACTAGCTGGGATTATAGGTGTCTGCACCACGCCCAGCTAATGTTTGCATTTTTAGTAGAGACAGAGTTTCACCATATTGGCCAGGCTGGTCTCGAACTCCTGACCTCAAGTGATCCACCCACCTTGGCCTCCCATAGTGCTGGGATTACAGGCATGAGCCACCGCGACTGGCCAAATTGATTTTATTACACATCATTTCAATTAAAATTGTGGTTTTGCAGAACCTATTAATGATATTGTAAGGACTTACTGTATACTAAAAATCACTTAATTATAAATTTTAAAAGAATCATTTTTATGGTATATGAATTACATCTCAGGTAAATTTAATGTATTTTATATTAAAAACAAATATTAATAAAGTAAACCTAAAAATCAGATATGATTTATATTTCTAGTGCACATGGAGCATTCTCCAGGAAAGACCATATATTAGGCTACAAAACAAGCCATAACAAAATTAAAAAGGTTGAAATCATATCAAGTATAATTTCCAACTGCAATGGTATAAAGCTAGAAATCAGTGAGAGGAGGAATTCTGGGAAATTCACAAATATATTGAAATTAACATGTTCCTGAACAATTATTGGTTTGAAGAAGATATCAAAAGGGAAATTCAAAAATAACGTAGAACAAATAACAATAACAGTACAACATAAAGTAGCATAAAAATTATCAAGTACCTAGGAGAAAATCCAATAAGAGTTGCTCACAACCATCACAGTGGAATAATAAAACTTGAGAGACTAAAATATAAACAAATTTACTTTGTTCGTGGATTGAAATGGTCAGTATTAAAAAGAAGATTTCTTTAAAAAGCTGACCAAAAGAAACCAAAATAAGATTTTAACAGGTGTTCTGCGTTTTCTGTTTTGGAATCCAGCTAGTCAATTCTAAAATTCATAGTGAACTGTAAATGGCCCAGGAAAACAAAAAGATTCATGTTTTTCTTCTTTCAACTTTATTGAGGTATTTTTGACAATTAAAAATTATATATATTTAATGTATACAACTTGATGGTTTGATACACATGTACACTGTAAAATACCACAATCAAGCTAATTAGTATATCTATTCACATATTTACCATTTTTTTCTCATTATGTTTAGATCATGTAAGATCTACTCTCTTAGCAAATTTCAAGGGTACTATGCAATATAATCATTGTCATATAGTAGTAAATTAGGTCTCTAGAAATTGTGTAACCAAAAGTTTGTACATTTGCCTAACATCTCCCTGTATTTCCCTATCCTCAGGCCCTGGTAACCACCACTCTGTTATTTGTTTCTATGGGTTTGACATATTTAGATTCCATGCATGAGTGAGAACCTGTACTATTTGTCTCTGAATAACAAAGTTATTCTTGAAGAAAAACTGAAAGAGCTTCTTCTGTAATATAACCTAGCATATAAAAAGCTATGGTAATCAAGATGAGTGCATTATTTGCACAGTAGATAAGTAAACTGATGGAGCAGAATAGAGAGCATAGACCCAGATTCTGGCATAAATGGTACTTGATTTATGACAGAAGTAGTGCTGAAGAACAGTAGAAAATGGATGTTCTTTCTCAAATGGTGCTGAGAAAATTCCTGTCCATATGGATAGAAATCTGAATCTTCATATCATACCATATAAGGAAATAATTCCAAATGGATTAAAAGCTGAAAGGTAGAAACATTAAATAGAAGAGTATCGAGATTAACTTCCTGACCTGAAGATAGGTGCTTTGCTAAACAAGACTTTAAAACAGTAGCGTAAGGGAAAACATTTTAAAAATAGCATTTACATTCAAATCATTAACTTCTGTTTATCAACA
Organism: Trachypithecus francoisi; assembly: GCF_009764315.1. Taxonomy (NCBI): domain Eukaryota; kingdom Metazoa; phylum Chordata; class Mammalia; order Primates; family Cercopithecidae; genus Trachypithecus; species Trachypithecus francoisi. The sequence goes on from NW_022681471.1 coordinate 104,219,280, forward strand.
GACACTATTAAAAAATGGAAAGACCAATGGGCAGAAGAAGATATTTCCAATGCATATGACTGAGTAGAAGCATGTATCAGATTGTGTGAAGAGCCCCTATCAAAAGCCTTATAGAGATTGAGTAAAATACTTGACATGGAACTTTTCAGTGAGGAAATTCAAAGCTTTTGAAAAGATGCTTAGCCTCATTAATAATCAGGAAAACATAAATTAAAGTCACAATAAAATACCACTTCACTCTCATAAGATTAGCAAAAATTGCTTCAAAATGTTTGTTAATGCCAAGTGATAACTAAGAAGTGAAGCTTCAGGAGCTCTTAGCAGAAATATAAATTGACAGGGGCACTTTAGAAAATGGTTGGGAATTATCTACCCACGTTGAAAATATTTATCATGTATGATGCAGAATTTTCCATTTTTGATATAATCCTTAAGGAGTGTGAATTTTTGTGCACTGCAACACACATGCTTTTGATGATTTTCAGAGGCTGAAACAGAGGCCTGCAGAAAGCGAATGAGGGAGCGAGAGAGAGACAGGCAGGCAGACAGGTAGAGACTGAACGAATGAATATGAGAATGAGAATGAAGAAGAACAAAAAACATAGATGATGGAAGATTCTGGGAAAAGGTTATAAGGAACCAGACATGCAAAGGATTCAGGGAGGAATGTTAACAGAGGAAACAGAGCAACGCACTTGAGTCACGAGTCACGTGGTGAATTCTGGTATATTACAAAAAGTAGTTATGGCTGAAGTGCAGTGTTTGAGTGTGGCATAAGACAAAATTGAATACTGGGATCATACATGGTCTTATAGGTAGTGGGAGGCACTGCATGATTTAAAGCAGTACAGGAAGAGTCAATTAAATTTTCTATGCTAATGATCTCTGTTAAAGGCTTGGAAATCTCAAGAGATATTAAATTTTGAAAAACTATAGTCAAAAATAATTGCACATTTTAAAATAACTAAAAGTATAATTGAATTGTTTGTAACACAAAGGATAAATGCTTGAGGTGATGGATACCACATTTACCCTGATGTAATTATGGTGCATTGCATGCCTGTATCAAACTATCTCATGTAACCCCAAAATATAAATACCTACTAATTTTGCACAAAAAATAAAAAATAAAAATAAACTATATACATTCTGATGGCAGATAAGCCTTTGTACAATTGTTTTTAACCTTAGCATGTACACTGTGGTCAATAAAGAATGAATAAGTGATTTTTGAAGCTAAATACATCTGTAAATTTATCCCTAGGTAGATGAATAAAAGTAAAAAAAAATTCATGTAATTAACTTCTAATGCTATCTGCTTTGTGATTTTCTGATATTGATCTGTAGAATTAAAACGTGGTTGAATTTTACTTTGCTAATCAAATTAAATTTAAAAATCACTTAATTGCATTTTAAATAATTTCAAAAATATTTTTCCTGTAGTGCTTAAGGCAAAGAGGAAAGATAAGCATCTTTTTAAATTTGTTTTCTAAATGTAAGTAGATTATAGTGAAATTGAATTGTCACTGAATTTTCTCAGTAAATAATTTTGCACTCAAACATTGTAATATTATCTTAAACCAGCATTAGAAAACAGAATGAGGCCGGGCGCGGTGGCTCAAGCCTGTAATCCCAGCACTTTGGGAGGCCGAGATGGGTGGATTGCGAGGTCAGGAGATCGAGACCAACCTAGCTAACACGGCGAAACCCCGTCTCTACTAAAAAATACAAAAAAAACTAGCCGGGCGAGTTGGCGGGCGCCTGTAGTCCCAGCTACTTGGGAGGCTGAGGCAGGAGAATGGCGTAAACCCGGGAGGCGGAGCTTGCAGTGAGCTGAGATCCGGCCACTGCACTCCAGCCTGGGCTACAGAGCGAGACTCCGTCTCAAAAAAAAAAAAAAAAAGAAAACAGAATGAAACTTGAATTATTTTACCTACCAGTAGTAGAATAAGTATATGTTGATTTCTTAAAACTAAGTATTAATGAAGTTTTTGTCTTTGGTTCTGTTTATATGCTGGATTATGTTTATTGATTTGCGTATGTTGAACCAGCCTTGCATTCCAGGGATGAAGCCCACTTGATCATGGTGGATAAGCTTTTTGATGTGCTGTTAGATTCGGTTTGTCAGTATTTTATTGAGGATTTTTGCATCGATGTTCATCAGGGATATCAGTCTAAAATTTTCCTTTTTTTTCTTGTGTTTCTCCCAGGCTTTGGTATGAGGATGATGCTGGCCTCACAAAATGAGTTAGGGAGGATTCCCTCTTTTTCTATTGGTTGGAATAGTTTCAGAAGGAATGGTACCAGCTCCTCTTTGTACCTCTAGTAGAATTCGGCTGTGAATCCATCTGGTCTGGGACTTTCTTTGGTTGGTAGGCTATTGTTGACTCCATTTCAGAGCCTGCTATTGGTCTATTCAGGGATTCAACTTCTTCCTGGTTTAGTCTTGGGAGGGTGTATGTGTCCAGGAATTTATCCATTTCTTCTAGATTTTCTAGTTGATTTGCATAGAGGTGTTTATAGTATTCTCTGATGGTAGTTTGCACTTCTGTGGGATTGGTGGTGATACTCCCCTTATCATTTTTTATTGCATTTATTTGATTCTTCTCTTTCTTCTTCTTTATTAGTCTTGCTAGAGGTCTATCAATTTCGTTGATCTTTTCAAAAAACCAGCTCCTGGATTCATTGATTTTTTTTGAAGGTTTTGTGTGTGTGGTGTGTGTGTGTGTGTGTGTGTGTGTGTGTGTCTATCTCTTTCAGTTCTGCTCTGATCTTAGTTATTTCTTGCCTTCTGCTAGCTTTGGAATGTATTTGCTCTTGCTTCTCTAGTTCTTTTAATTGATATGTTAGGGTGTCAATTTTAGATGCAGAAAAGGCCTTCGACAAAATTCAACAGCGCTTTATGCTAAAAATGCTCAATAAATTAGGTATTGATGGGACGTATCTCAAAATAATAAGAGCTATTTATGACAAACCCACAGCCAATATCATACTGAATGAGTAAAAACTGGAAGCATTCCCTTTGAAAACTGGCACAAGACAGGGATGCCCTCTCTCACCACTCCTGTTCAACATAGTGTTGGAAGTTATGGCTAGGGCAATCAGTCAGGAGAAAGAAATAAAGGGTATTCAATTAGGAAAAGAGGAAGTCAAATTGTCTCTCTTTGCAGACGACATGATTGTGTATTTAGAAAATCCCATAGTCTCAGCGCAAAATCTCCTTAAGCTGATAAGCAACTTCAGCAAAGTCTCAGGATACAAAACCAGTGTGCAAAAATCACAAGCATTCTTATACATCAGTAACAGAGAGCCAAATCATGAGTGAACTCCCATTCACAATTGCTTCAAAGAGAATAAAATACCTAGGAATCCAACTTACAAGGGATGTGAAGGACCTCTTCAAGGAGAACTACAAACCACTGCTCAACGAAATAAAAGAGGACACAAACAAATGGAAGAACATTCCATGCTCATGGATAGGAAGAATCAATGTCATGAAAATGGCCACACTGCCCAAAGTAATTTATAGATTCAACGCCACCGCAATCAGACTACCAATGACTTTCTTCACAGAATTGGAAAAAACTACTTTAAAATTCATACAGAACCAAAACAGAGCCCGCATTGCCAAGACAATCCTAAGCCAAAAGAACAAAGCTGGAGGCATCATGCTTCCTGACTTCAAACTATACTACAAGGCTACAGTAACCAAAACAGCATGGTACTGGTACCAAAACAGAGATACAGACCAATGGAACAGAACAGAGCCCTCAGAAATAATACCACACATCTACAACCATGTGATCTTTGACAAACCTGACAAAATCAAGAAGTGGGGAAAGGATTCCCTATGTAATAAATGCTGCTGGGAAAACTAGCTAGCCATATGTAGAAAGCTGAAACTGGACCCTTTCTTACACCTTATACAAAACTTAATTCAAGATGGATTAAAGACTTAAATGGTAGACTTAAAGCCATAAAAACCCTAAAAGAAAACCTAGGCAATACCATTCAGGACATAGGCATGGGCAAGGACTTCATGTCTAAAACACCAAAAGCAACACCCACAAAAGCCAAAATTGACCAATGGGATCTAATTAAACTATAAAGAGCTTCTGCATAGCAAAAGAAACTACCATCAGAGTGAACAGGCAACCTACAGAATGAGAGAAAATTTTTGTAATCTACCTATCTAACTAAAGGGCTAATATCCAGAATCTACAAAGAAGTTAAACAAATTTACAAGAAAAAATCAACCGCATCAAAAAGTGGGCAAAGGATATGAACAGACACTTCTCAAAAGACATTTATGCAACCACCAGACACATGAAAAAATGCTCATTATCACTGGCCATCAGAGAAATGGAAATCAAAACCACAATGAGATACCATCTCACACCAGTTAGAATGGTGATCGTTAAAAAGTGAGGAAAGAACAGGTGCTGGAGAGGAGGTGGAGAAATAGGAACACTTTTACACTGTTGGTAGGACTGTAAACTAGTTCAACCATTGTGGAAGACAGTGTGGAGATTCCTCAGGGATCTAGAACTAGAAATACCATTTGACCCAGCCATCCCATTACTGGGGATATACCCAAAGGATTATAAATCATGCTGCTGTAAAGATACATGCACACTTACGTTTATTGCGGCACTATTCACAATAGCAAAGACTTGGAACCAACCCAAATGTCCATCAATGATAGATTGGATTAAGAAAATGTGGCACATATACACCATGGAATACTATGTAGCCATATAAAAGGATGAGTTCATGTCCTTTGTTGGGACATGGATGCAGCTGGAAACCATCATTCTGAGCAAACTGTTACAAGGATACAAAACCAAACACCGCATGTTTTCACTCATAGGTGGGAATTGAACAATGAGAACACTTGGACACAGGAAGGGGAACATCACACACCAGGCCCTGGCTGGGCAGGGACAGGGGAAGGATAGCATTAGGAGATATACCTAATGTAAGTGACGAGTTAATGGGTGCAGCACACTGACGTGGCACATGTATACATAGGTAACAAACCTGTACGTTGTGCACATGTATCCTAGAAATTAAAGTATAATAATAATCTAAGTATTAGTGAATGGGAAAAAGACAGCTAAGGCAGTGGAAGACAATACGCATTAATTTGCATTTCAGATTTTTAAAATATTTCTGAAAAAGATTGAGTATATTGCTAATTTTAACTTTAAGACAATGTTAGTAGTCTTTTTTATTTGCTTTTTCTTTATATATATATATATCATATGTCTTTATTCAGTCTTCATAGGTTTCTAATGAAATACATGAATTAGAGGTATGTGCTGCTATTTTTGACCTTTTCCAGTTTTCTAAACTAAGTCATGTTTCTATAGTATAAGTGATTTTTTTATATGTGATAATCTTGTTCCAAGCTATAAAATACTGTATTGTTGAAGCATCCATAGATTTAGCATACACATAAATATGAATTTTATTAATTTGTCAGCTATTTATTTCATTTTATTTTATTTTATTTTATTTTTGAGATGCAGTCTTGCTCTGTCACCCAGGCTGGAGTGCAGTGGCACCATCTCGGCTCACTGCAACCTCTGCCTTCCAGATTCAAGTGATTCTCCTGCCTCAGCCTCCTGAGTAACTAGGATTACAGGTGCACGCCACCACACCTGCCTAATTTTTATATTTTTGGTAGAGATGAGGTTTCACCCTGTTGGCCAGGCTGGTCACGAACTCCTGACATCAAGTGATCCTCCCGCCTTGGCCTCCCAAGTGCTGGGATTACAAGCGTGAGCCACCATGCCCGGCCTAATTTGTCAGCTTTAAATATGACTTTGGATGTACATTATATTTCCCTTCAAAATATTCTAATTTTTACTAAGGTTACTAAAATAGAGGTCTTGCCTCAGTAGGGTGTGCAGTTTTATTTGTACAATTTTTTACTTGTGCAGTAGTGTCTAAAAGAATATTTAATTCCTGAGCAAATTGACAGTGGGGTTCTGGTGATCATGTAAAAGAGAAATCATATTTACTTCAAAAGTTTAATAACATAGACCATATCATTAACATCTTCATGAAATTAAAACACTAAATGTTTCCAGTTGTTGTTTTAGTAGTATTAAGATAAAAATATTAACCACATAAAATGAAATGAAATTATTTTGCCTTATTGTTTTATATCTATATTTTCCTAAAATCCAGAGTTGGCATAATTTCCATGCATAAGGTTATGCCAAATACATATAATAGATTATTAATCATCTTGTAACATTATCATTGTCTCTATCAGATCAATATAAGTTCTCAAAATTATTTGTATATAGTTTTATGGTATATTGAGTTCTGCTATAAAATGACATATGTGTTCCTAAAATTATTTGCACTATGTGAAATTGTAGAATAAAAGCCACAAGGTCTATGCAAAATGGAGTTAAGCAAAAAGACACTTTTAAAAAATTTTGTCAGTGTCATATAAAAATATCTAAGATCTAATGAAAATGGGATCATGGTTTTATACATGTTAGATGGTTAAGATGTGTATAAATAATACAACAAATAAGACACTTTACCTTGAAAAAGTCTCAATGCTTGTGGAAGTGAGCATGCAGAGGGTTTGCTCTTGTTAGTTATTTTGAAGTGATAGAATGTTGGCTACCTGAAATAAGTAAAGTTTTAGTGCCAGATGTGGGTGGGAGTGAACTGAGGTAAATGGTATATACTTGAGGTGAATGTATGTGTTTTGTGTCCAACTCCATTGTTCCATTGAGCGGAATGCAATTTCTGAGTTCACCCAGTAGTTTGTGTCATTCTCAAATTGTTTCCTAATGTAACAGTTGCATTGAAACAAATTTGTGTTTTCAAAACAAGTGGTTTTTTCTGTTTTGTTTTACTTTTAAGTTCAGGGGCATGTGTGCAGGTTCGTTACATAGATAAATGTGTATTATGGAGATTTGTGCAGATTATTTTCACAGACAGATTTTAAGCCTAGTACCCATTAGTTATTTATTCTGATCCTCTCTCACCTTCCACCCTCCACTCTCCAGTAGGCCCCAGTGTGTATTCTCTTCTATGTGTCCATATGTTCCCATCATTTAGCCCCCAATTGTAAGTGAGAAAATGTGGTATTTGATTTTCTAACTTTTGCAAAATGAGTTTTATAACAGAACTCAATAATTCTTTTTTTTCCCCATATTGACAGTTTCCAAAGGGAATTCACCGGATTGTTATGCTTAACTCGTATTTATATTTCCGATGGATTCCTACGTGCGTACTTGTATCAAACTCAAATAACTTCACAATTAATACATATATGATACTGGAAATTTCACCACAGGATCCATATAGGCCAGTGTACTTTATTATGTTAACAGTTAATATTAATCAAATTTGACAAGTTCCAAATGGAGCAGTAGAAGTAAATGCATATTTTAAAGGTTATCTGTTGTTGTTTTTTTAATAGTAAGGTTTTTACCAAGAAATATAGGGTATGCATGCTATATCCCACATATATAATAAAATATAAAATTCCTAAAATAAATTTCCAGGCAGTTACTGAGTCCATTTTTAAGTGTAGTTTTGCCCTTGCCTATGTGAACACCGCTCTTAATGAAATCGAGCCACTGAGAATAGCAGATGTATCCAAGAGCAGAATGTAGTCATAATGCTGGTAGTGTTAATGTTCCTGAGATCAATAAGATATCTAAGTGCATTCTTAATATGCTGATTGTGCAGTACTTATTGCTTTTGATTGATTACTAAAATATTAAATACTACATTTCCGTATGCTGTTCTTTTTCTCATATACAAAGTGAAGAAATCAAAGGAGAAAGCCAAGCTCTCAAAACTGGAGACTTTTTCTTCCCCTGGAAATTATTACAAAATAAGTAAAACAGAGAAACCAAAAACGAAGTACAAAAACTTAAATTTGGAAACGTTAAAAGCCAACATGCTGTCAACAAGCCAATTACCACATATACTATATATTTAAAGTAATGCAAAAAATAACTATTATAAGTATTTAGTATAGTGTTTTCTAATATTTAAAATCAGAAGTTGGTAACAATGTGTATAATAATACTGGCTTTTAACCTGATTTCTGTATAAATATGCAATTCAATTACAACACATTTTTGAGAATTGGAGCTACTGAACAGATCAAGTCTCCTAGTTACTTTTTGCATATTGTAAATGAATGTATTATTTTACATATTAATCTTAAGCCCAAATTAATAACAGTTCTATATATCTACATAGTATTTCATATTGATGACTTCACATTTATCTTATTTGAACTGCCTAATAATCCTGGGAGTTTGGGCCTTTTTTTTTTGAGATGGAGTCTCGCTCTGTCGCCCAGGCTGCAGTGCAGTGGCATGATCTCAGCTCACTGCAACCTCCCTCTTCCAGGTTCAATCGATTCTGCTGCCTTAGCCTCCCAAGTAGCTGGGACTATAAGCACATGCTACCACGCCCAGCTAATTTTTTGTATTTTTAGTAGAGACGGGGTTTCACCGTGTTATCAGGATGGTCTTGATCTCCTAACCTCGTGATCTGCCCACCTCAGCCTTCCAAAGTGCTGGGATTACAGGCATTAGCCACCGTACCCGGCCTGGCCCAAAATTTTAAAGCTGTAAATGACTTTACAATTAAGCTCATTTTACTGATAAGGAACTTGAGGGCTACAGGAGAAAAATGAAGTTTTATTATAGCAGAGTTTAGAAACAGTTCCATAAGAATTTTTTATTTTATGTTGTTTATTTTTTACTTTTAAGTTAAGGGGTGCATGTGCCAGTTTGTTTCATAAGTGAACTTGTGTCATGAGGGCTTGTTGTGCAGACTGTTTTATTGCTCAGGTATTAAGACTATCATCCATTAGTTATTTTTTCTGATCCTTTCCTCCTCCTACCCTCCACCCTCCAAAAGGCTCCAGTGTGTGGTGTTCTCCTCTGTGTCCATGCTTTCTCATCATTTACCTCCCACTTATAGGTGAGAGCATGCAGTATTTGGTTTTTAGTTCCTGCATTCATTTGCTAAGAATCACGGCCTTCAATTCCATCCATTTTCCTGCAGTGGACATAATCTCATTCTTTTTTTACAGCTGTGTAGTATTCTATGTTGTATATGTATCACGTTTTCTTTATCCAGTCTATCATAGATGGGCATTTAGGTTGATTTTATGTTTTTGTTGTTGTGAATACTGCTGCGGTGATCATACATGTGCATCTGTCTTTATAATAGAACAATTTCTATTCGGGTATATACACAGTAATGGGATTGCTGGATCCAATGGTGTTTCTGTCTTTAGGATTTTGAGGAATCTCCGTGCTGTCTTCCACAATGGTCAAACTAATCTACCCTCCCACCAACATTGTATAGACATTCCTTTTTCTCCACACTATGTTTTTTTGTTTGGTTTTGTTTTGTTTTTAAATGAATTACTGTACTTTGTGGCTGGTGGCATCAGAACAAAAATAGACATAAAAACTCCGTGTGGTCTTACTAGAAAATGGTTCAATAATTGTATTAAACACTTTCTGTGCTTTGGACTATCATTAGGATATTTAGGAAATGACTTTTGATTAATCAAAATCTAGTTGATTAGAGATTATTCACATAAAACACAGTAGGAAATAGCAAATTTAATATGTCTAAATGGAACACACAAAGATGTTATAAGGCTTCTTGGTATATATGGAAAGAGCATAATTTGAGGGTTAAAGCGTTCTTGATTCATGTCACAGCTCCTCTACCCTAGTGGTTTTTACCTCAAGTAATTTACTTCTCAGACTATGTTATCCTGCTTATAACATGAGAATAGTCATCCTTCTATTTCACTGCTTTAAGTATTGAATAAAATAATATATAAAAAGAACTTGTCCCTAACTAGAATATAAATTCTCAATAAAATGATGAGGTATTAATAGTTGTCATCATATGAGCTAAGAATAGGGAAATATTCTGGCAGAATTAGAGGATATAAGGCTTGATTTGGTTATAACAGAGTTGGTAGGAGTTAAGTTGGAAATTATTGGTGGGAAGACCGTTTAGGACCAAAAATATGGGATAAACACGTTGTGAGGATGCAAGAAATAAAACGATTATGTCAAATGATTAGGAGAACCAAAACCAGTATGTATTTAGAAGTAGTGGTGTCTAAAATTGAAAGTAAACCAGAGTCAAGTTATGCAAGAAAAGAGCCATTGTTTAGAAGGGAACCCATTATGCTCTCCATTACGGAGACAATGACAAATTAGTGTCATAAATGACAAATTAGTGTCATTAAAATGACCATAATGCAGAAAGAAATCTACAGATTTAGTGCAATCTCTAACAAAATACTGAAGTCACTTTTCCAAAAAACAGAAAACAATCCTAAAATTTGTCTGGAAGCAAAAAAAAGTGACTGCATAGCTAAAGCAATCCTGAGCCAAGAACAAAGCTAGAAGTATCAAACTACCTAATGTCAATTATATTGCAAGGCTTTAGTAATTAAACAGCATATTATTACTTTTTTATTTGAATTCCTTTTAAACTTTTAAGTTCAGGGGTACATGTGCAGGATTGTTACATAGGTAAACGTGTGTCATGGCAGTTTATTGTACATTATTTCATCATCCAGTTATTAAGTTTAGTACCCATTAGTTATTTTTCCTGATCCTCTCCCACCTTCCACCCTCCACCCTTTGATAGGCTCCAGTGTGTGTTGTTCCCCTCTATGTGTCCATGTTTTCTAATCATTTAGCTACCATTTATAAATGAAAACATGCAGTACTTGATTTTCTCTTCCTGCATTAGTTTGCTAAGGATAATGGCATCCAGCTCCATCCATGTCCCTGCAAAGAACATGATCTTGTTCTTTTTATGACTGCATAGTCTTCTACGGTGTATATATATGCACCACATTCTCTTCATCCAGTCTATCACTGATGGGCACTTAGATTGATCCCATGTCTGCTATTGTGAATAGTGCTGCAATAAACATACCTGTGCATGTGCCTTTATAATAGAACATTTTATATTCCTTTGGGTATATACCCAGGAATGAGGCTGGGTTAAATGGTATTTGTGTCTTTAGGACTTTGAGGAATCATCACACAGCCTTCTGCAATGGTTAAACTAATTTATACTCCCATCAACAGTGTATAAGCATTCCTTTTTCTCCACAACCTCACCAGCATGTCTTATTTTTTTGGCTTTTTAATAATAGCCATTCTGAGTGGTGTGAGATAGTATCTCATTGTGGTTTTGATTTGTATTTATCCAATAATCAGTAATGCTGACTTTTTTTATATGTTAGTTGGCTGCATGTAAGTCTTCTTTTGAGAAGTGTCTATTCATGTCCTTTGACCACTTTTTAATGGGGTTTTTTCTTGTAAATGTGTTTAAGTTCCTTGTAGATGCTAAATATTAAACCTTTATCAGATGAATAGATTGCAAAAATTTTCTCCCATTCCGTAGGTTGTCTGTTTACCCTGTTGATAGTTTACTTTGCTATGCAGAAGCTCTTTATTTTAATTAGATTCCATTTGTCAATTTTTTTCTTTTGTTGAAATTGCTTTTGTTATCTTCATCATGAAATGTTTGCTCGTGCATATGTCCTGAATGGTATTGCTCAGGTTGTCTTACTTTGGCCAGTATGGCCATTTTAACAATGTTGATTCTTCCTATTAATAAGCATGGAATGCTTTTCCATTTGTGTCATCTCTGATTTCTTGGAGGAGTGTTTTCTAGTTCTCCTTGTAGAGATCTTTCACCTCCCTAGTTAACTGTATTCCTAATTTTCTTCTTTTTATGGTGATTGTGAATAGGAAGAGTTGGTTTGTGATTTGGCTCTCGTCTTGACTGCCGTTGGTGTATAGGAATGCTAGAAAATTTTGTACATTGATTTGGTATCCTGAGACTCTGTTGAAGTTGCTTCTTAAGAAGCTTTGGGGCTGAGGCTTTGGAGTTTTCTAGATATAGAATAATGGCATCTGCAAGCCGAGATAGTTTGAATTCCTCTCTTCTAATTGGAATTCCCTTTACTTCTTCCTCTTGCCTGATTATCCCGGGTATAACTTCCAAAACTATGTTGAACACGAGTGGTGTGAGGGGGCATCCTTGTCTTGTGCCAATTTTCAAGGGGAATGCTTCCACTTTTGCCCATTCATTGTGTTTGCTGTGGGTTTGTCATGTATGTCTCTTATTATTTTGAGGTATATTCCTTCACTATCGAGTATATTGAGAGTTTTTGACATGAATGGATGTTGAATTTTATTGAAAGCCTTTTCAGAATTTATTGAGATAATCATGTGGTTCTTGTCTTTAGTTCCGTTTATGCAATGAATCATATTTATTGATTTGCATATTTGGAACCAACCTTGCATCCTGGGGATGAAGCCTACTTGATCGTGGTAGATAAGCTTTTTGATTTGCTGCCAGATTCAGTTTGTCAGTATTTTGTTGAGGATTTTTACATCAATGTTCATCAAGAACATTAGCCTGACACTTTCTTTTCTTGTATTTCTGCCAGGATTTGGTATCAGGATAACGCTGGCCTCATAAAATTAGTTAGGGAGGAGTCCCTCCCTCCTCCTCAATTTTTTTTTTTTTTTTTTACTTAGTATCAGTAGGAATGGCACCACATCTTTGTACATCTGGTAGGTTGAGCTGTGAATCCATCTGGTCTTGGGCATTTTTGGTTGGTAGGCTATTTATTACTTCTTCAATTTCAGAACTTGTTTCTTCCTGGTTAAGTCTTGGGAGGATGTATGTGACCAGAAATTTATCCATTTCTTCTAGATTTTCTAGTTTATCTGCATAGAGGTGTTCATGATATTTTCTGATGGCTGTTTGTATTTCTGTGGGGTCATTGGTAAAGTCTCCCCTGTTGTTTGTGTTTATTTGAATCTTCCCTCTTTTCATCTTCATTAGTCTATCTAATGGTCTATTCTATTGTTTTTTCAAAAACGCAGCTCCTGGATTGATTTTTTGAATTTTTTTTGTCTCAATTTCCTTATTTTGGCTATGATTTGATTATTTCTTCTGCTAGCTTTGAGATTTGTTTGCTCTTGGTTCTCTAGGCTTTTTTAGTTGTGATGTTTGGTTGCTAAATTGAGATTTTTCTAACTTTCTGATGCAGGCATTCAGTGCTATACATTCCTCTCTTAACACTGCCTTAGCTGTGTCCCAGAGCTTCTGGTGCATTGTATCATTGTTCTCATTAGTTTCAAAGAACTTTTTGATTTCTGCCTTAATTTCATTATTTACCCAAAAGTCATTCAGGAACAGGTTATTCAATCTTCATGTAATTGTATGGTTTTGAGTGAATTTCTTAGTCTTCAGTTCGAGTTTCATTGCACTGTGGTCTGACAGACTTACTATTTCATTTCTTTCATATTTGCTGAGGAGTGTTTTACTTCCAGTTAGGTGATTGATTTTAGAGTAAGTGCCATGTGGAGATGAGAATAATGTATTTTTTTTTGTTTTGGGGTGAAGAGTTCTGTGGATATCTATCAGGTATATTTGATCCAATGCAGAGCTCAGGTCCTGAATATCTTTGTTATTTTTCTGTCTTGATCTTTCTAATATTGTCAGTGGAATGTTAAAATCCCCCACTATTATTGTCTTTGAATCTAAGTCTTTTTGAAAGTCTCTAATAACCTGTTTTATGAATCTGAATACACCTGTGTTTTGGTGCATATATATATATAATAGCTCTACTTGTTGAATTGAAGCCTTTACCATTGTATAATATCCTTCTTTGTCTTTATCTTTGTTGTTTTAAAATCTGTTTTCTCAGAAACCAGGATGGCAACCTCTGCCTTTTTTTCTGGTTCCTATTTGCTTGGTAGATTTTCCTCCATCCCTTTATTTTGAGCCTATGTGTGTCACTGCCCATGAGAAGGGCTCTTGAAGACAGCATACCAACTGGTCTTTTTTTTTTTTTTTTTTTTCCAGCTTGCCACTTTGTGTTTTTTAATTAGGGCATTCAACTTATTTACAGGTAAGGTTAGCATTAATATGTGTGGATTTGATCTTGTGATTATGACATTAGTTGGTTATTTCACAGACTTGTTTATGTGGTTGCTTTATATTTCCACTGGTCTTTGTACTTCGTTGTGTTTTTGTAGTGATTGATAAAGGCATTTTCTTTCCATATTTAGCACTTCCTTCCAGAGCTCTTTTAAGGCAGGTCAGGTGGTAATGAATTTCCTTACAATTTGCTTTACTAAAAAAAGATCTTATTTTTCATTCACTTAAGAAACTCAGTTTGGCCAGATATGAAATTCTGGGTTGGAATTTCTTTACTTGAAGAATGTTGGATATTGGCCTCCAATCTCTTCTGACTTGTAGGGTTCAGCAAGAGGTTCGCTGTTAGTCTGATGGGCTTCCCTTAGGAGGTGACTTTGCCTTTCTCTCTAGCTGCCCTTAACATGTCCCCTTTCATTTTAACTTTGGAGAATCTGATGATTTTTTGTCTTGAGGATGATCTCCTCATATCTTACTGGGGTTTTCGGCATTTCCTGTATTCCAATGTTGGCCTTTCTAGCTAGGTTTGGGAAGTTCTCATGAATGATAGCCTGAAATATGTTTTTTTTTTTTTTTCAAAATTGATTTCATTCTCCCCATTTTTTTCAGGTACACCAATCAGTCATAGATTTGGTCTTTTTTTACATATTCCCATATTTCCTGTATGTCCTGTTTATTCTTCTTCATTCTTTTTTTCAATTCTTCTCTGTGTGTCTTATTTCAGAAAGACAGTCTTCATGTGGTCAGATTCTCTCCTCTGCTTGGTCTATTCTGCTATAAATACTTGTGATTGGATTATAAAATTCTTCTAAAGTGTTTCTTAGCTCTATAAGGTTGGTTACATTTTTCTCTCTACTGGCTAGTTTGCCTGTCATCTGCAGTGCCTTATCATGATTTTTAACTTCCTTGCATTGGGTTACAACATGTTTTTTCTTATCTCATTGAAGTTCATTTTTATCCATATTCTGAATTCTCCTTCTGTCATTTCATCCATCTCAGCCTCAGTCCAGTTCAAAACTCTTGCTGGAGAAGTGATATAGTCATTTGGAAGAAAGTGGGTGCTCTGGCTTTTTGAGTTTTCAGCCTTCTTACAATGATTCTCATCTTGGTGGGCTTGCTGACCTTTGGCTGGGTGTTTTTTCTTTGAAGAGTCTGGTCACTTCTTAGGGCTGCTGTGGTTTGGTAGGGGGCCACTATATCCCTAGTCACCTTGGATTTTCCTGTAACTGGAGGTATCCCCAGTGAAGGTTGTGAAACGACAAAGATGACAGCTTTCCCCTTCCTCTGGGAGCTCCATCTTAGGGAGTTATAGACCTGCTGCTGAGCTGAATGCACCTATAGGACATGACTGGAGACCCTGATTGGGAGATCTCATCAAATCTAGAGAAACAGGATTGGGGACCCACTTAAAGAAGCAGTCTGGCCATGCTTAGCTGTCCTGTGCTGGGGTACCACTTCCATCTCCAGTTGGCTTGGGCTCTCCAAAGCCTGGAGACTGCAATAGCTAAGTTTCCCAAAAAATAAAGATGGTGACTTCCCCCTCTCCCCGGAACTCCATCCCAGGGAGAATTCAAATCTCTGTGGGCCACAGAACACTGGTGAGTGTGGCTAGAGTTCCTGATTGGGAGGTCCCACCCAGTGAGGAGGAATGGATCAGGGACCCACTTAAGGAAGCAGTCTGGCCATGTTTTGCTAGGGCAGCTCTGCTGTGCTGAGGGATTTCTTCCATTCCCAGTCGGTTTGGACTCTTCAAAACCTGTAGGCTGGGATGGATGTGTTGTCCAAAGAGCAAATATGGTGACCTGCCCCTCTCTCCAGGAACTCTGTCCCAGGTAGGCAAAACACTGTTGCCAGTGGCTGGCTAGATTTTCAAGCCAATGGGTCTTAACCTGTGAGGAACCATGGAAGTGGGGCCTACAGACCAAGACTGCTCAGCCTCTTTCCTAGGGGTATGTACAGAGTTGTAACTCACGCTTTGCCAGAGTTGCAGTTGCTTTTGCTGGGAAACCCTAAGGAGGGGTATGTAATGCTCCTGGTTCTCTGTGTGCGCCTAGTGGTTGCTTTGCAGAGACTCTAAGTAGCTGTGTGTGTCAGACTAAAGGCACTGGTGGAGCGGATTCGTGAGAGATCTCTTGACCTGAGGGTTGCAAAGATCCATGAGGGAAACACTGTTTCTCAGGGTCGCACATTCGCTCACTGCTTCCCCATGCACAGGGCGTTCCCTTTGCTCTGTGTTGCCCCTGGGTGGGCTATCACTATGCCTTGCTTTTCTCCATTTTCCATGGGTCCAGTTGTTTCCTTGATTAGTCCCAATGTGTGTACTTAGATGTCTTAGTTGAAAGTGCTCTATTTACTTGCCCCTTTAGTCTCTGTGAGACTCACACACCTGTAGCTGCTTCTTGTCGGCCATGTTGGCTGTGCTCCCCCAGCATATTATTGATACAAAAACAGATACATGGACTAATGGCATAAAATAGTGACCCCATAAATAAATCCACGTATTTGCAGTCAAAGGATTTTTGACAAAGACACCATGAACATACATTGGGGACAGGATACCCTCTTCAAGAAATGTTGCTGAGAAAAAAATATCCATATAAGATTGAAACTGGACCCGTATCTCTCACCATAAACAAAAATCAACTCAAGACTTCAACATAAGACCCAAAACTCTAAAACGACTAGAAGAAAACTTAAGAGAAACACTTCAGGACATTGGTCTAGGCAAAGATATTATAGCAAAAACCTCAAAAGCACAGGTAACAAAATCAAAAACAATAAAAAAAAAAGAGACTATATTAAACCAAAAGGATTCTGCACACCAAAGACGACAGTCCACACAATAAAGGGATAAACTGTTAAATGCAAGAAAATGTTTGCAGAATATTTATTCAATAAGAGACTATTATCTCAAATGCATGAGGAATCAAACAACTCAACAGTAAAATAAACACAATTCCATTAAAATGGGCAAAGACACTTATCAAAGGAAGTCATTCAAATGCAAAACAGGTATATGAAAAAATGTTCACCATCACTAATCATCAGGAAAGTGCAACTCAAAACCATAACAAGATACCATCTTACCCCAGTTAGAATGGCTATTACCGAAAAGAAAAAATAACAGATGCTACCTAGAATGTAGAGAAAAGGGAACCCTTATACACTGTGGGTGGGAATAGAGATTAGTACATCCATCATGGAAAACAGTATGGAGAGTTCTCAAAAAACTAAAACTATAACTACCACTTTATCCAGGAATCCCACTGAGTATTTATGCATAGCAAAATAAATCAGTATATGAAAGTGATAACCTGCACACCTATGTGTGTTGCAGCACTGTTCACAATAGCAAAGATCTGGAATCAACTTTAGTGTTCATCAACAGATGAATGGTCAAATAAAACGTGGCATATATAGACAACGGAAAGCTATTCAACAATAAAAATCAAAGACATCGGGTTATTTGTAGCAACATAAATGAAACTGGGGGTCTTTATATTAAGTGAAATAAGTCAGGCACAGAAATACAAATACCACGTGTTTTCACTCATGTGGGAGTTTTAAAAGTTGATCTCATGGCAGTATAGAGCTGAAGGGTAGATACAAGAGGAGGCAAAATGTGTGTAGGGGAAGGGAAGACAAAGAGAGGGTGATCAGTAGGTACATAGATTAGAAGTAAGTACTAATATTCGATATCAGAGTAAGCGGACTCTAGTTAAGAACAACGTACCGTATACTTCGAAAGAGCTAAAAGAGAGGACTTGAAATATCTCCGACACATAGAAATGATAAATACTTGCTTGAAATGATGGACACTCTAAATATCCCGAGGTGATCATTACACATTCTATGCATGTAACAAAACATCACATCGACCTCATATGTACAAATATTATGTATTGATAAAACAAACTATAAATATTAAGGGAGTAAATGTACAGTATTGTAAATGTCTATTTCCATATTTAGCAATGAAAATCACAAGGAACTGATATAATTTAAAGAGGAATCTTTATTATTAAATGGTAAAATGTACCTCTCTGACCTGATTTAGGTATGACTAGATAATACAAATTATTCTATGTAATTTACATATGATTTTAAAAATTAGAAAGTAGAAAAACTGATGCCAAAGTCTTTGTGAAATGCGTTAAAGTAAAATAGTCAGTGGTATATTTAGCTACTGACCTCTATTCTCTCCTGGTTATTATAGCAAGATGATGAAATCACAAATGCAAGATAGACGTTTTTCCATCCAGGTTAGTGTCCCGGATAAAAGAGAAAACGCGCTTTTGTTTTATGCCCAGTAGTACACGTGGCAATACTGAGACATATTTTAACAAAATATATAAGTAAATTATATGCTCTAGAGCAAAATTTTGCTATAGGAATACATGGGATTTACCCAAATTCCTAATTCAGTTTTGACATGGATATTTTAAGAAGTCATTTAGCTTCAAAATGCGTATCAACTCTACCAAAATTATGAAATTCCTACACATCCTGTATCTAAGAGCACTAATTCTGTTTTTCTTTTTTTTCTTTTTTTTTTTTTTTATTATACTTTAAGTTCTAGGGTACATGTGCATAACGTTTATATCATGTATAACTCCCCAATGCAATCCCTCCCTCCTCCCCCCTCCCCATGATAGGCCCCAGTGTGTGATGTTCCCCTTCCCCAGTCCAAGTGATCTCATTGTTCAGTTCCCACCTATGAGTGAGAACATGCGGTGTTTGGTTTTCTGTTCTTGTGATAGTTTGCTAAGAATGATGGTTTCCAGCTGCATCCATGTCCCTACAAAGGACGCAAACTCATCCCTTTTTGATGGTTGCATAGTATTCCATGGTGTATATGTTCCACATTTTCTTAATCCAGTCTGTCACAGATGGACATTTGGGTTGATTCCAAGTAAGAAGATATAAGCATTCAACTTATTTATACCTCACCAAATTCCCCTGAATGACACCCTCAGGAAAACAAAACCCAGGAAACCTATTGACTAAATGCATGTATGGAAGTATACATAAACATGCAGGTACATATCTATATATGTACACATCATATATATACACACACACACACATATACATATATACACAAATATATGCATATATACACATTATATGTATACACGTATATATACGTGTATATATACGGATATATATATATACACACACACATATATATGTAGATATCTCACAAAAAACACATGTTAACTCAGTCTCTCATCCATTTTATGGAGTGGCTTCCTTTGGCAATGTCAAATATGATTATATTTTATGTCATGTTAACACTGGATAGTAAATTGAGTGCAATGGCTTTCAGAGTGCAGGTTGTAATACAGCTGTCAAATATCAACCAGAATCATATTTGAATTTACAATCTAGAACTGAAAGGTCCTTTCAACGTTTTGCACTGAATATGGAAAGACAAAGATTTAGAATACATTTTGACTTTTGAGAGTTGATGCATTTAATAAAGACTTGTTAAAATAGCTGTGAATAAATAACACACTGCAAGACACGACTAAAAGAACATTTGTAAAGAGTCCATTTATGCGGTATGTCATTTATCACTACAAACTATGAATATCCTGTAGGTAAAAATTTCCAAAAAGCACAGTGTTTTATTAAAAAAAAAAAAAGGTACTATTTAAAAACTGTAATTTGTAAACATAGTCATGTAATTATTTCTGACTAAAGTATTTTATTTTAGTTGTAAAGAAATTACTATGTTTACTTTAAAAGGCTTAACAAAAATATTAGCTAGTGGCGCAGTCTTAAAATCGTAATATTTGAATGTAAAAATATTATAAAGCAACATGTAAAATATATTATTTAAAATATATATCTAAAGAGAATATATAACATACAGAAGAAAACATTAAAACATTAATAGACTTTCCATATGGTGGTGAAATTATAGGTAATCTTTATTTTATCTACCATGCTTATATGCATTTCCCAATTTTCTACAGCAAGTTGCTATTACCTTGGTAACAAAAAAGTAAAATATCCATATATCTGTGAAATTATATTCTCTCTGACCATGTAAACCTATACGGATCTCTCTAGCTGGTAATAAAGCCATGAAAATTACTAGGGAAAAGGAGAGTACAATCAAAATTAGATATGTTTTCCATTTTGTGTCCTATCTATGGTATAGGCTTATTGCCTCTGCATTCTGGGGGGGAAAAAAAGAGAAGTTAAAATAACAAACCTATTTTTCCTTCTTTCCGGAATCGATTTCTAATAGTGTCTTTTTCTATATCCACCTTAATTCTTCCCCTTCAAAATAATAGACAGTTTTCCCACCTTTGGGTGTCTTACCGGTAAATTATTGTCTTCACTCAGGCCAGTAAGTGAACTTCCTCACACTTCAAGAGAAAGCAAAAGTAACATACAAAAAGCCAAAGAAAAAGTAGAAATACTGCAGAAAGGCTTCTTTTAATGTGCAAACTGCAAGGCTGAATTTTAGCAGTTTTCTAAAACTGGCCTCAGCATTCACCACTGAATTGTGGAAAGATTGCAGCAAAGTTCTATGTCCAATTGAATCAAATCATCCAGAGCAGCTCTGTCCAATAGAACTTGCTGTGATGATAAAGATGTTCCACAGCTTCTCTGTCCAATAAGGTTGTCTTTTAGACAATTGTGGCTAATGATTAAAATGTGACTAGCATTGCTGAAGAACTAATTTTAATTTTATGATTTTAATTAGTTGAAACATAAATTGCTACATGTGACTAGCATATCCGAAGTATTCAACTTAACACATGATACCCTTGATCCTAAAAAATGAAGTCGTAGGGTAAAAGAGAGTAAATAAAATGTCAGGGTATATTTTAATAGCTTTATGAAGATATAATTTGCGTATCATAAAATCAATTTATTTAATATTCATAATTCAACAGTTGTTTAGTGTATTTACAGAGTTGTCAAGCATTACCAATATCCAATTTTAGTTTAATTACCCTAAAAAAATCTACACATTAATATTCACACCCCACAGTCCCCTCCAATTCCAGCACTAGGTAACAACTAATGTACTTTCTATTGCTATACCTTTGCCTATACTGGACTTTTCCTATGGCATCAGAGAACGTGTGATTTTTTTGTGACTCCTTTCACCTAGAATAATGCTTTCATAATTGAGCTATGTTCCAGTATGTACCAGCACTTAATTATTTTATTGCCAAATAATATGCCATTGCATTAATGTAGCACATCTAGCCAATCTATTTGTCAGCAGATGGATAAGGTGGTTATTTTCCACACCAACTGATATGAACAATGCTTCCATGAAGACTACTGCAAATGTTTTGTGTGAATATGTTTTCATTTCTCTTGCATATATACTTATGAATGAAATTTCTGGATAATGCTCTTAACTCAATGTTTAACATTTGAGGTACCATCAAACTATTTTTCAAAGCAACTGCACTATTTTACATTCCCATCAGCAATGTATAAGGGTACATATTTTTCCACATTCTCCCCAACACTTGTTTTTGTCTGCCATTTATTACAGCTATCCTAGTGAGTATGAAGTGGTATTTCCTGAGGTTTTGGTTTACAATATTTTTATTACAAATGATGTTGGGCATCTTTTCATGTACTTACTGAAGCAATTTATTTTGGAGAAATTCCTTTTAAAATCCATGACTTCTTTTTAATTAGGTGGTTTTTCTTTTTATTATTGACTCGAGTTATTTATATATTAAGAATAGATAATATATAAATAACATATATCCCCATATCAGATAATATATATCCCCTTATCAGATATGTATTTTGCAAATATCTTTCTCATTCTGTGGGTAGTCTTTCACTTTCCTGACGATATTATTTACAGTAGAAAAGTTTTAAATTCTAATGAAGTACAATTTACTTATTTTTTTTGTCACTCAGACTTTTCTTATTGTATATAAGGAAGCTTTGCCTAGCTAAAGTCACATAAACTTAGTTTTATGTTTCACTCTATGTGTTGGAGTTTAATTCTTACATTTAGATCTATTATTTATTTTGAGTTAAGTTTTGCATACAGAGTGAGGTGGAAATCTAATTTTATTCCTTTTCATGTGGATTGTCAGTTTTTTCAGCACCGTTTGTTGAAAAGGTTATTTTGCCCATTGTCTTGGGACATTTGTTGAAAATCAACTTAACATAAATGTAAAGGTTTATTTCTAGACTACAGACTATAAATTCTACTCCATCATTTATACGACTATCCTTATGCCACTACCACACTCTGTGATTACTTTTTTTTTTGAGACAGAGTATCACTCTGTCGCCAGGCTGGAGTGCAGTGGCAGGATCTCAGCTCACTGCAACTTCCGCCTCGAAGGTTCAAGCGATTCTCCTGCCTCAGCCTCCCAAGTAGCTGGGACTACAGGCTTGCGCTACCACACCCAGCTAATTTTTGTATTTTTAGTAGAGATGGGGTTTCACCATGTTGGCCAAGCTGGTCTTGAACTCCTAACCTCATGATCCGCCCACCTCGGCCTCCCAAAGTGCTGGGATTGCAGATTACAGGCGTGAGCCACCGCGACCGGCGATTACTGTAACTTTTCTAGTAAGTTTTAAATTCAGGAACTGTGAGGCCTCCAACTTTATTCTCTTTCAAGATTGTTTTATTGAAAGAGATTGGTACCAAGAGAAAGTACCAAGATTGGTTATTCTTGGTACTTTGTACTTCCATATGAGTTTCAGGATCAGTTTGTTAATTTCTCCAAATAAAAAAGTCAACTGGGATTTTGGTACAGAATACATCAAATCTACAGATTAACATAAGGAGTGTTGACATATTAATAACATTACATCTTTTAATATGTGAATTTCTATTTATTTCAATCTTTTAATTGTAATTATTAACCTGAAAATGAAAGAAATCCATTTGCAATAGCACCAACAAGAATAAAAATACTCAGTGATAGATTTAACAAATTCAGTGCAAGACTTATACCCTTAAAATGGCAAACCATTGCTGAATGAAATTTAAAATATCTATATGGGTTATGTCTGTGTTTTTTTTTTCTGTCCCTTCTTCACTGTTTCTTTTTGATATAATGAATATTTTCCATTATAACATTTTAATTCATTGCAAGACTTTTAACTGATATGTTGTTTCCTACTGACTGCTCTATAGCTTGAAATATGCAGGTTAATCCCTAAATATAATTAAAACTATACTCACATAATTACAATAAGATATAGAAACTTTACCTTCATATAGCTCTATTTTCTACCCCCATATTGTGATATTATTGTTAAACATATTACATCAGAATATGTGGCAAACATGACAAACTTATTGTTATAATTGCTACCTTATATAACCTATGTCTGTTAAAGATGCTGACACAACGATGCACAGTACATATCTATTTTGAGAGTTTACTATATTAATATTCTTATTTACCAGTTCTGGATATCTTCCTTTTTCATTTTTTCCTTTGTTGGCTTGAGTATCCATCTGTTAGCATTTTTCTACTTCAACAATGTTTTTTTTCTTACCTACCTCTTTTGTACTTTTAGTGCCAAATACATATTTCAACTAATATATGTCAAAACCTAACAATACACAAAGATACAAAGATATGTCATGTTATGCAGTTGCTTTTCAGTAAGTTAAAAGAAGAAACAAGTAGGCATATGCATCTATACTATCTTTTATACTTATATAATTATACTCTTTTTTGTGTGGATTCAAATTACTGTCTGATGTCACTTGTCTTTATTTTAAAGAAACTGCTTTAGTATTTCTTGTAAGGCGCGTATGATAACAATAGATTCTCTGTTTGTTTACCTGCTACTTAGCCGTCATTGTACATTTATTTATGCTTTGCTTTATGAAAGTTAGTTTTGCTGGATATAAGATTCTATTTTGTTGGTTTTGTTTTATAATTTCAAATTTTATTTTAAATTCAGGAGGTAAACATATAGGTTTGTTAAATGGGTATGTTGTGTGACGCTGAGGTTTGGGGTACAGATCTCAGGTAGTGAGCATAGTACCAGTAGTTTCTCAGACATTATTTCCCTCCTTCCCTCCAGTTCACAGTGTCTATTGTTTCCATCTTTATGGCCATATGTATCCAAAATTTAGCTCCCATGTGTAAGTGAGAACATGCGGCATTTGGTTTTCTATTCCTGAGTTAATTCACCTACAATTATGGCTTCCAGCTGCATCCACGTTGCCACAAAGGACATAATCTCATTCTTTTTTATGGCTGCATAGTATTCCATGGTATATATGTACCACATTTTTTTCCTTTGAAAGCAACCATGTAATAGTTTATTTAGTATTAGACATTAATTGGTATCTTTGAAAAAA
Source organism: Trachypithecus francoisi (assembly GCF_009764315.1). Taxonomy (NCBI): domain Eukaryota; kingdom Metazoa; phylum Chordata; class Mammalia; order Primates; family Cercopithecidae; genus Trachypithecus; species Trachypithecus francoisi. Next base: position 104,243,617 of record NW_022681471.1, read on the forward strand.
TATTATTTTGATTTATGTTTTTTTCTTCTACTTGTATTTCAATTTCTGGGGGTACATGTGCAGATTACTTATCTGGATAACTTGAGTGTCACTGAGACTTGGTGTACAAATGATCCTGTCACTCACATAGTGAGCACAGTGCCTGATAGGTAACCTTACAAACCACACTTCCCCGTCCCCCACCCAATCTCCCCACTTCAAGCAGTCTCCAGTGTCTGTTGTTTCCAACTTTGTATCCAAGTATATTCAGTGTTTAGCTCCCAATTCTAAGTGAGAACCTGTAGTGCTTGGTTTTCTGTTCCTGTATTATTTTGCTTAGGATAATAACCTTCAGCTGCATCTATGTTGCCACAAAGGACATGATTCTTTCTAACGGTTGTGTGGTGTTCCACGGTGTATATGTCCCACAGTTCTTTTGTTTTATTTTTGTTTTGTTTTGTTTTGATGGAGTCTCACTCTGTCACCCAGGCTGGAGTGCAGTGACACGATCTCAGCTCACTGCAACCTTCGCCTCCCGGGTTCAAGCAGTTCTGCCTTAGCCTCCCGAGTAGTTGGGACTACAGGTGTGTGCCACCACACCCAGCTAAATTTTTTTTTGTAGTTTTAGTAGAGACAGGGTTCACCATATTAGCCAGGCTGTTCTTGAACTCCTGATCTCGTGATCCACCTGCCTCAGCCTCCCAAAGTGCTGGGATTACAGGCATGAGCCACCTTGCCCGGCTGTCCCAGTTTTTTTAAACCAGTCCACCATTGATGGGAATCTCGGTTGATTCTATGTCCTTGCTATTGTGAATAGCGCTGTGATAAGCATGCGAGGGCATGTGTCTTTTTGGGAGAATAATTTATATTCCTTTAGATATACACCCAGTGGTGGGATTGCTGGGTTGAATGGTAGCTGTGTTCTAAGTTTTTTCAGAGATCTTCATACTGCTTTCCACAGTGGCTGAACTAATTTCCATCCCCACCAGAAGTGTATCAGCATTTCCTTTTCTCTGCAACCTCACCTTCATCTGTTGTTTTTTGACCTTTTAATAACAGCCATCCTGACTGGTGTGAGATGGTATCTCATTGTGGTTTTGATTTTCATTTCTCTAATGATTAATGATGGTGATCATTTTTTCATATACTTGTTGCCTACACATATGTCTTCCTTTGATAAGTGTCTGCTCATGTACTTTGCCTATTCTTAACGGGGTTGTTTTTTGTTTGTTTAATTGTTACGTAATTTGTGAATATTTTCTCCCACTCTGTAGGTTATCTTTCTTTCTTTTTTTTTTTTTTGAGACAGAGTTTCGCTCTTTTTGCCCAGGTTGGAGTGCAATGGCACGATTTTGGCTCACCGCAACCTCTGCCTCCTGGGTTCAAGCGATTCTCCTGCCTCAGCCTCCTGAGTAGCTGGGATTACAGGCATGCGCCACCACCCTGGCTAATTTTGTATTTTTAGTAGAGACGGGGTTTCACCATGTTGGTCAGGCTGGTCTTGAACTCTCGACCTCAGGTGATCCACCTGTCTCGGCCTCCCAAATTGCTGGGATTACAGGCATGAGCCACCGCGCCCAGCTGTAGGTTATCTTTCAATCTGCTGATAATTTCCTTTGCTGCCGCAAAGTTCCTTAGTTTAATTAGGTTCTACTTGTCCATTTATGTTTTAGTCGCAATTGCTTTTGGGGACTTAGTCATAAACTATTTTTTAAGGCTAATGTATACCACATTTTTTTTTTTTTAATCTAATGCACCACTGATAGGCTTCAAGGTTGATTCCATGCCTTTGTTATTGTGAATAGTGCTGCAGTGAACATACAAGTTCATGTGTCTTTTTGGTAGAATGATTCATTGAGTATCCCACTATATTATAGGCTCAATTGTTTCTAAAGAGAAGCCAGTTAATGTTATTGTTGTAAACTTGTTCCTGATGTGCACTTTTGTCTTGCTGCTTTCAAGATTTTCAAGATTCTATTATGTGGCCAGGTGCTAATAATCCCTTTATTATACCTGAGTTTATGGATATTCTTGGATGTTTAGAATAATGTTTTTAATCAACTGTGAGAAGTTTAAGCCAGTATCTTCAAATATTTTTTCTGTTTTTATTTTTATTTATGATTGACACATAATTGTACATATTTACAAGGTATAATGTGATTTTTTGACACATGTATACATTTCGTATGATCAATTCAAGGTAATTACAATATCAATCACCTTAAAATGTATCATTTCTTTGTGATGAGAACATTTAAAACCTAACTACTAGCTATTTTGAAATATGTAATACATTGTTGTTAATTCCAGTCATCTTACTATGCGGAGAACATCAAAATGTATTTCTTCTAACTCTGCCTTTGTACCTGCTGACCAATCTCTCTCAATGCCCTCCTCTCCTGCTCCTCTTCCCAGCCTCTGGTCTCCACTATTCTACTCTTTACTTATGTGAGAACATTTTTTATATTCCACATGTAAGTGAGAACATGCAGTACTTGTTTTCTGTGCCTGGCTTTTTTCCCTTACCATGATGTCCTCCAGGTTTATCCATGCTGCTGCAAATAACAGGATCTCATCCTATTTTATTGCTTAATGGTATTCCATGATGCACATATACCACATTTTCATATTAATGTATCTGTTGACACTAAGGTTGATTCTACCTCTTGGCTATTGTGAATAGTGATGCAATAAACATAGGTGTGCATGTATCTCTTTGCCATGTGGATTTCATTTCTATTGAGTATATATGCTGTAGTGGGATTTCTGGGTCATATGGTAGTTCTATTTTTAATGTTTTGAAAATCCTTCATACTGTTTTCCATAATGTCTGTACTAAATTACATTCCCACCAGCAGTGTGTAAGGGTTTCCTTTTCTCCACATCCCGACCAACATTTGTTGTACTTTGATTTTGTGATAGTAGCCACTCTACCTTGACTGACATGATACCTCATTGCAGTTTTTGGTTACATTTTTCTATCAAAATACTGATGACATTCTCCCCAGAAACAAACAAAAAAATGTAACCACAAAGTATCTTGAACAGCCAAAACAGTCTTGAATAAACACCAAAGCTGGAGGTATCAAAGAGCCTGAATTCAAAACATGCTACAAAGTCATAGTAACTGAAACAGCATGGCAGTGACATAAAAACAGACACGTAGACCAAAGGAACAGAATAGAGAATAGAGAAATAAATCTACACATGTACAACCAAATAAAACTACACATGATTTTTGACAAAGTACTAAGCGTACAGAATGGAAAAAGGAATGTGTTCTCTATAAATGGTGCTGAGAAAAATAGAATTCACATAGAGGAGAATGAAATTATACCCATATCTCTCACCATATAGAGAATAATAACTCATAATGGATTAAAGACTTACATAGAAGACCCAAACTGTGCTACTACTAGAATAAATCACAGGGTAAAACTCTATGACATTAGTCTAGGCAAATTTTTTTTTGCTAAAACTAAGCAAGCACGGGCAACAAAAGCAAATATAGACAAATGGAATTACAACAAAGTTTCTGCACAGCAAAGGAAATAATCAACAGAGCAAAGACACAACCTACAGAATGGGAGAAGATATTTGCAAACTATACATCTGATAAGGGGTTAATATCTAAAATATATAAAGAATTAAAACAACTCAACAACAACAGCCTGTCATTTGCAACAACATGGATTGTATTGGAGATCATTAAGTGAAATAAGCCGGGTACAGAAAGGCAAACATTATATGTTGTCACTTATTTGTGGGATCTAAAAATAAAAATAATTAAACTCATGGACACAGAGAGTAGAAGGATGGTTACCAGAGGCTGGGAAGGGTAGTGGGGGCTTTGGAGGGAGGTGAGGATGGTTAATGGGTCCAGAAATACAGTTAGAAAGAATGAAGAAGACATACTATTTGATCGTACAACAGGGTGACTATGGTCAGTAATAACTTAATTGTACATTTTAACATAACTAAAGGAGTGTGACTGGATTGTCTGTAAGACAAAGGATAAATGCTTGAGGGCATGGATAGCCCATTCTCCATGATGTGATTATTTCACATTGCAGGCCTGTTTCAAAACATCTCATGTGCTCCATAAATATATATACCTACTATGTACCAACAAAAATTTTAAAAAAAAATTAAAATGAGCAAATGTCATGCTATTTTGCTATCAAATAGTAGGTCTTCATTATACATTTAAAAATAACTAAAAGGGTATAATTGGATTTTTTTTAACACAAAAGATAAAATGCTTCAGGAGATGGATATCCCAGTCTCCATGATGTCATTATTATGCATTGCATGCCTGTGTCAAAATCTCTCATGCACCCCAGAAATATATATATTTGCTATGTACCCACAAAATGTACAAATTACAAATAAATTGAGCAAAAGAAAAACCTGAATTGACATTTCTCAAAAGAAGACACATAAATGGCCAACAGGTATATGAAAAAATATTCAACATTTTTGAATATTATTTTGTTCCTTTTCCTCGACCCTCTTTCTGGTTTTCCCATGAGAGTCATCTATATTAAACTGGTCAAAATAATCAAAAGCAATTGGCTCACAAAAAACAGAGATGAGACCCGAGTGTGATAACAAGAGAGGAAACTAGTCAGATCCTCCATAGGAAGATCAGGAAAAGACAAAGTACAAGAAAACCCAGCTTGAAAGCACCATCATCACTGGTGGTCAGGAAGACTGTATATAAAACCAAGGCTGCCACATCTTTGGATTAAAAACATCTCAAGTTGAATACTGCAGAAAAAATAAACTTCACTGAATCAATCTAGCCAATTCACTAAACAAATGAACAAGCAAACAAATACAATGCATTCCAAAAGAGAGAGAGATCAGCATGCAGAGTGGCTACATTATCTAAAATCTTCCGTTTTCAACAAGGATTTTTAAGTCCTCAAATTCAGAATGAAATAAATTGACCTAGGTCACAGATTCAGTGGGTAACAGAGCTATAATCTAACATACTGGAAAGCAAGCCTCTTAAACATTAACAGTTCCCATTTATTGTGGGTTTCTATGTGTGAGGCACTGTGTTAAATACTTTATATGCATTATATTACTTCATCTTGCTCTCAACCATCCTCTGTGATGGAAATTATTATACTCAATTTTCAGATAAAAACATGAGATCTGGAAAAATTTACAACCTGCCCAAGTAAGTGTTAGACTAAGGATTTGATAAGATAAATAGCAAAACATTCCCTGCTTATAGGCTGAGGCCTCAGAATGACGGTTTTATATATATAGTCTGTTTGCTACAATGGATTTTTTAACAATGCCAATTAGCTTATTCACATTAGGTAAACAAAGGAACAATAGTAGTGTAATGTTAAAGCCATTTTGAATCACTAGTCTTATTTCCTAGTAGGTTAATATTTTGATGTGACTGGAGCAAAATAACTTTCACAAGGCTTTCATAATTAAAGGGAAAGCTTTAGGCATATGTGAAAATCTTAAGAAAAACACAGTTGAAAATCCTGGAAAAATGTCCTCCAGAGTAAAAAGTGGTTGATTTAGTGACTTCAAGAATCACTACACTTTCAGCAATGTTAAACTATTTGAAGAAGGACCTACAAAGACATTTCCCCCGTGTCTGGTTTTTTTTTTTTTCTTTTGTAAAGTGATGTAGACTACTAAACTCAGAGCATAGTGTTAATTTTGATGCAACTGGTTACCATTAGAAACAAATATACTCAAGGATCTATATCTTGAAAAAAGAAGAGTGAGCCTGAGAGTGTAAGGTTGAAAAAGATGAAGGGCCTGCGACACTAGGTATAAAATACAGTGGAGATGCAACTTCATTAATGGTTAGTAAGATGTATTTCGGAAATATTTTTAAATTCTAAATTTCTGACACAGGGTTAGTATTGTTTTTCTTAGAGTCTGGGTTACAGTGTTCTTGAGGTTTTGAGTGGTTTCCTTCTTGCTCTGTTTTTCCCAGTAAACCCCTGTGCTTAGTGTGTACTTTTGCATAACACATGCTTTTCAATAACACAGATGATACTATAGGAGAAATCTCATATATTAAAACTATATCCTTTAAAATTAAATTGAATTGCTTACCTTAAAACCCCCATGCTTATACTGGATTTACATGTCCATATAGATTAGTGTGGCAATTTTTTAAAAATTAACTGACATATAATTATTAAGAATATGTATGGGGTAGAATGACATTTCAATACATGTACAAATTCTGTAATAAATTATTTAGCATATCCATCAGCTCATACCTTTATCATTTCTTTGTGATGAGAATATTCAAAATCCTACTAGTTACTTGGATATATACAATACAATATTGTTAATCACAACTGTCACTCTAAATTGAACGGTAACTTTGTACCTATTGACCAATCTCTTCTTATCTTCCCTCTCTCCTTCCCTCCTCAGCCTCTGGTAACTACTATTCTATTCTCTAATCTCTGAGATCAATATCTTTACATTTCACATGAGTGAGAAAATATAGTATTTATCTTTCTGTGTCTGGCTTATTTCATTCAAAAATAATGTCTTCCAAGATCATTCACATTGCTGCAAAAGACAGGATATCCTTCTTTCTATGGCTTAACAGTAGTTCATTGTGTATATACACCACATTTTCTTTATTTCATTCATCCATTGGTGGACACATAGGTTGTTTACATTTCTTGGTTACTGTGAAGAGTTCTGCTGTAAACATTAGAGTGTAGGTATCTCCTGGAAATACTGATTTTATTTTCTTTGGATATATACCCAAGAGTGGAATTGCTAGATCATATTGGAGCTCTATTTTTAATTTTTTGGGGAACCTTCACACTGTTTTCCATAGTAGCTATACTAATCTACATTCACAATAAGAGTGTAAAAATATTTCCCTTTCTCCACATCCATGTCAGCATTTGTTATTTTTCATCTTTTTGATAATAGTCATTCTAATTAAGGTGAGGTGATGACTCATTGTGGTTTTGATTTATATTTCCATGATGATTAGTGAGGTTAAGCATTTTTTCATGTATTGCTTGGCCATTTATATGTCTTTTTTGAAAAAAAAAAAAAAAACCTAATGAGGACTTGTCCGTTTTTTGATTAGATAATTTTCCTGCTACTGAGTTGTGTGAGTTCCTTAAATATTCTGGACGTTAACCCCTTGTCTGATGCACTCCTTGCAAATATTTTCTCCCATTCTCTAGGTTGTCCCTTTGCTCTGTTGTTTCATTTGTTGTAGAGAAGCTTTTTAGATTGATGTGATTGATGTAATCCCACTTGTCTATATTTGCTTTTTGTATTGTCTGTGCTTTTGAGGTTTTTTGTTTTGTTTTGTTTTGTTTTTTTGAGACGGAGTCGTGCTCTGTCCCCCAGGCTGGAGTGGCGTGATCTCGGCTCACTGCAAACTCTGCCTCCTGGGTTCACGCCATTCTCTTGCCTCAGCCTTCCGAGTAGCTGGGACTGCAGGTGCCCGCCACTACACCCAGCTAATTTTTTGTATTTTTAGTAGAGACTGGGTTTCACCGTGTTAGCCAGGATGGTCTCGATCTTCTGACCTCGTGATCCTCCCGCCTCAGCCTACCAAAGTGCTGGGATTACAAGCGTGAGCCACCATGCCCGGCCGCTTTTGAGGTTTTATTAAAAAAAAAAAAAAAATCCTTGCCTACACCAATATCATGGAGCCTTTACACATGTAATTTCATCCCTGTGGTTTTATAATTTTGGTTGTACATTTAAAGCACTAATTTTGAAAATTTTTTGTATATGTGTCGAGGTAGAAGTCTAGCTTCATTCTCTGCATGTGAATACGCAGTTTACCTAGCATTGTTTATTGAAGAGATTGTTCTTTCACTAATGTGTGTTCTTGTCACCTATTGCAAAAATTTGTTGGCTATGTGTCAGATGCATTTGTTGCATTGGTCTATGTGTCTATTTTTATGCCAACACTATGCTGTTTCAATCACTATATCTTTCTAGTCAATTTTGAAGACAGGTAATGTGATGTCTCCAACTTTGTTTTTTGCTCAGAATTACTTTACCTATTCTGGCTCATTTGTGGTTCCATACAAATTTCAGGTTTGTCATTTCTGTTTCTGTGAAGAATGTCATTGGTATTTTAGTATGGACTGCATTGCATCTATAGATCTGTTTGGGTAGTATGAACATTTCAATGATGTTAATGATTCTAATCTATGAACACATGATATCTTTCCATTTATTTGTGTCCTCTTCAATTTCTTTCATCAATGTTTTAGAGTTGTCATTGTAGAGATTTTTCATCCTTTTGGTTAAAATTATTCTTAGGTACTTTATTTTTTTGGTAATTATTGTAATTGGAACTGCTTATTTAATTTCCTTTTCAGATATTTTGCTATTAAAATGCTTCTTTTTGCATGCTGATTTTGTATTCTGCAAATTACTGAATTTGCTGATTAATTCTAGCAATTTTTGGTGGAATCTTTAGGGTTTTCTATATACAAGATCCTGTCATCTGCAAAGAGGGACAATTTGAGTTCATCCTTTCCAGTTTAGATGTCCTTTATTTCTTTTTCTTGCCTAATTGCTCTGGGTAAGACCAACAGTACTATGTCGAATAAAAATGGTGAAAGTGAGCATCCTCATATAGCCAAGACAATCCTAAGCAAAAAGAACAAAGCTGGAAGCATCACGTTACTCAATTTCAAACTATACTACTGGACTACAGTAACCAAAACGCATGATACTGGTACAAAAACACACACAGACTAATGGAACAGAATAGAGAACTACACCTACAACAATCTGATCTTCAATAAACCTGACAAAAATAAGAAATGAAAAACTGATTCCCTATTTAATAAATGGTGCTGGGAGAACTGGCTAGCCACATGCAGAAAATTCAAACTGGAGCCCTTCCTTACACCTTATACAAAAATCAACTCAAGATAGACTAAAGACTTAAATGCAAAACCCAAAACTATAAAAACCCCAGAAGAAAATCTAGGCAATACCATTCAGGACATAGGCATGAGCAAAGATTTCATGCTGAAAACACCAAAAGCAACTGCAGAAGTAAAAATTGACAATGGGATCTAATTAAACTAAAGGGCTTCTAGTACAGAAAAATAGACTATTATCAGAGTGAACAGACAACTTACAGAATGGGAGAAAATTTTTGCAATCTATCCATCTGACAAAGGCTTAGTGTCAAGCAACTACATGTAACTTAAATTTGCAAGGAAAAAAAAACCCTATTAAAAAGTGGGCAAAGGGCATGAACAGACACTTCTCAAAATAAGACATGTATGCAGCCAACAAACATATGAAAAAACCTCAACATCACTGATTATTAGAGAAATGCAAATCCAAACCATAATGAGATACCATCTCATGCCAGTTAGAAGGGTAATTATTAAAAAGTCAAGAAACAACAAGTGCTGGTAAGATTGAGGAGAAAAAGGAACACTTTTACACTATTGGTGAGAATGTAAATTAGTTCAACCATTGTGGAAGACAGTGTGGTGATTCCACAAAGATCTAGAGGCAGAAATACCATTTGACCCAGCAATCCCATTACTAGGTATATCCCCAAAGGAATATAAATCATTCTGTTATAAAGATACATGCATGCGCATGTTCATTGCAGCACTGTTTACAATCACAGAGACATGGAATCAACCCAAATGCCCATCGACTGGATAAAGAAAATGTGGCACATACATATATGACATAGAATACTATGTAGCCATAAAAAGGAAAGAGATACTGTTCTTTCCAGGGACATGAATGGAGCTAGAAGTCATTATCCTTAGCAAACAAATGCAGGAACAGAAAACCTAACAGTGCATGTTCTCACTTATACATGGAAGCTTAACAATAAGAACACATAGATACATGGTGAGGATCAACACACACTGGGGCCTGTCACAGGGCTAAGAGGAGGGAGACCATCAAGAACAGCTAATGGATACTGGGCTTAATACCTAGATGATGCGTTGATCTATGCAGCAAATCACCATGGCACACATTTACCTATGTAACAAATCTGCTCATCCTGCACATGTAACCCAGAACTTGAAATAAAAGTTGATAAATAAAAAAGAATGTGAGCATCCTTGTCATATATGGATTTATAATAATTTGTCTTATATGGCCTTTACTGTGTTGAGGTATGTTTATTTTATACCTAGTTTGTTGAGAGTTTTTATCATGAAGGGATGTTATATTTCCTCATTTGTTTTCTGTATCTATTGAAATGATCATATGCCTTTTGAGTCGACGCTGTTAATGTGATATCACATTTATTGACTTGCATATGTTGAAACATCCTTGCATCTCTGGGACGAATTCTACTCGATAATGGTGAATGACCTTTCAGTGTGCTGTTGGATTCAGTGTACTAGTATTTTGTTGATGATTTTTATATCTATATTCATCAGAAATATTGGCCTGTAGTTATCTTTTTTTGTTACGTCCTTATCTGGTTCTAGTATCAAGGTAATGCCAGACTTACACAGAATGACTTTGAGACTATTCAATTCTCTTCAATTTTTTGAAATACGGTTGTCCCCTTGTATATACACAGGATTGGTTTTTGAACAATTGCATATACTAAAATTTGTACATACCCAAGTACTGCAGTCAGCCCTGCAGGATCTGCATATACAAAAAGTTGGCCCTCCATATATATAGATTTCACATCCCACAAATACTGTATTTGAGTTCGGTTTTAAAAACCCACATGTAAGTGGATCTACACAGTCCCAACCCATGTTGTTCAAGGGTTAACAGTAGTTTGAAAATAATTGGAAATAGTTCTTTAAATGTTTCATAGAATTCATCATTGAAGACATCAGGTCCTGAGGTTTTCCTAGAACAAAACTTTCATATTTACTGTTTCAATCTTGTTATTCATTATTGGTCAGATCATACTTTCTATTTCTTCATAATTTAATTGTGGTGGGTTGTGTGTGTCTGGGGATTCATCTGATCTTCTAAGTTTTCTAATTTGTTGGTGTATAGTTGTTCATAATAGTCTTTTATGACCTTTTGTATTTCTGTGGTGTTAGTTGTAATATCTCCCATTTCATCTGATTTTATTTATTTGGTTCTCTGTTTTTTCTTAGTCTAGCTAAAGTTTGTCAATTTTATCTTTTTAAAAAAGAACTCTTTTTTAAGTTGATCTTTGGTATTGCTTTTTTAGTCTCTACTTCATTTATTTATGCTTTGATTTGTATTAATTTTTCTTTCCAGTAATATTGGGTTTAGCTTGCTCTTCCTTTTATAGTTTCTTGACAAGCAACATTGGGTTGTGATATTTCTTTCATTTTTAAATTTTGGTACATATTATTATACAGATCCATAACTGTTTTCCATAAGAATGTTGTGTTTTCATTTCTGTTTGTCCCAAAATATTATTTGAATTCTGTTTAGTTTCTTCACTGACACAAGAGCACATTAATTTCCATGTATTTGTGTTTTATTTTTGTAGGTTATTATTTTATTTATTTGTTAACTTTTAAGTTTGGGGTACATGTGCAGATTTATTATATAGGCAAGTTGCAAGTTGTGGGGGTTTGGTGTACACATTATCTCATCACCCAGGCAATAAGCACAGTACCCAAAAGGTAGTTTTTCAATCCTCACCCTTTTCTGACCCTCCACCCTTAAGTAGGGCCCGGTATCTGTTGTTCTCTTCCTTGTGGCCATGTGTGCTCAATATTTAGCTCCCACTCATAAGTGACAACATACAGTATTTGATTTTCCATTTCTGTGTTATTTCGCTTAGCATAATGGCCTGTAGTTCCATCCATGTTACTGCAAATGGCATGTCATTCCTTTTTATGGCTGCGTAGTATTCCATGGTGTATATGTACCACATTTTCTTTATCCAGTCTACCCTTGATGGGCATTTAGGTTGATCACATGCTTTGCTATCTATTGTGAATAGTGCCTGTGTCTTTATGGTAGAATGACTTATATTCCTTTGGTTGCATGCCCAATAACGGAATTGCTGGGTCGAATGGTGTATTAGTCTGTTTTCATGCTGCTAATAAAGACATACCTGAGACTGGGCAATTTTTTAAAGAAGAGGTTGAAAGGACTTACAGTTCCACGTGGTTTGGAAGGCTTCACAATCATGGCAGAAGGCAAGGAGGAGCAAGTCATATCTTACATAAATGGCAGAAGGCAGAGATAGAGACCTTGTGCAGGGAAAGTCTTCCTTATAAAACCATCAGATCTCATGAGACTTATTCACTAGCACAAGAACAGCCCAGGAAAGACCTGCCCCCATGACTCAATTACTTCCCACCGGATTTCTCCCACAACACATGGGAATTAAAGATGAGGTTTGGGTGGGGACACAGTGAAACCATATCAAATGGTAACTCTGTTCCTAGTTCCTTAAGAAATTACCAAACTGTTTTCTACAGTGAATGAACTAATTTACATTCCCACTAGCATTTTAAAAGCATTCCCATTCCTATACAACCTTGCCTGCATCTGTAATTTTTTGACTTTTTAGTAATAGCTATTCTGATTTGTGTGAAATGGTATCTCACTGTGGCTTTTATTTGCATTTCTCTAATGATTAGTGATGTTCAGAATTTTTTCATGTTTGTTCGCCATGTGCATGTCTTCTTTGAAAAATGTTCATGTCTTTTGCCTACTTTTTAATGAGATTGAAGTTCCTTATAGATTCTGGATATTATACCTTTGTCAGAGGCATAGTTCGCACATATTTTCTCCCATTGTGCAGGTTGTCTGTTTACTCTCTTACTGTGCAGAAGCATGTCAGTTTAATTAGTTTCCACTTATTAACTTTTGTTTTTGATGCTATTGCTTACAGTGTCTTTGTCATGAAATCATTACTGGGTCTTAAGTCCAGAATGATATTTCCTAGGTTATCTTCCAAGGTTTTTATAGTTTTCATTTTTACATTTAACTTTCAAATCCATCTTGAGTTTATTTTTGTATATGGTGTAAGGAAGGGGTCGAGTTTCAAACTTCTGCATATGGCTAGCCAGTTATTCCTGTACCATTTATTGAATAGGGCAGTCCTTTCCCTGTTGCTTGTTTTTGTCAACTTTGTCAAAGAGAAGATGGTTGTAGGTGTGTGGCATTATTTCTGGGCTCCATTCTGTTCCATTGGTCTATATGTCTGTTTTTGTGGCAGTATCATATTGTTTTAGTGACTGTAGCCCTGCAGTATTGCTTGAAGTTGGTTAATGGGATCGCTCCAGCTTTGTGCTTTTTACTTCGGATTGCTTGGGCTATTCTGGCCCTTTTTTGATTCCATATGAAATTTAAAATAGCTTTTTCTAATTCTGTGAAAAATGTCATTGGTGGCTTGCTAGCAATAGTATTGGATCTTTAAATTGCTTTGAGGAGTATGGTCATTTTAACAATATTGATCCTTCCTACCCATGAGTGTGGAATATCTTTCCTTTTGTATCATCACTGATTTCTTTCCACAGTGTTTTTAAAATCTGTTGTAGAGATTTTTCACCTCTCTGGTTAGCTGTATTCATAGGTATTTTATTCATTGTGTGGCTATTGTCAATGAATTCTTTTCTTGATTTGGCTATCAGCTTGGAGGTTATTTAGTGCATAGAAATGCCACTGATTTTATATCCTGAAACTTTGCCTAAGTCGTTTATCAGGTCTAGGAGCATTTGGGTAGAGACTACGGGCTTTTCTAGGTATAGAATCATATTGTCTGTGAAGAGAGTGAGTTTGTCTACCTATCTAGATGCTTTTTATTTCTTTCTCTTGCCTGATTGTTGGGGCTAGGACTTCCAGTATTATGTTGAACAGAAGTGGTAAGAGTGAGCATCCTTATTTTTTTTCTCAGTGCACACATGTGGTGGTGGGAGAGGGCATGCAAGTTCTGCCTGCAAGTGTGCCTACAACGTAATGGGGAAAGCTTCCAGCTTTTGTCTAATGAGTATAACATTGGCTGTGGGTTATAGATAGCCATTATTTTTATCTATGCTCCTTTTATGCAATGTTTGTTAAGTTTTTAACATAAGGGAGGTAGAATTTCACAGAAAGTGTTTATTGCCTCTATTGAGAGAATCATGTGATTTTTTAGTTCTGTTTATAAGATAAATCATATTTATTGATTTGCATATGTTGAACCAACATTGCAACCCAGGGATAAAGCCTACTTGATTGTGATGGATTACACCTTTTTAATATGCTGCTGGATTTGGTTTGCTAGTATTTTGTTGAAGACTTTTGAATCTATGTTAATCAAGGATATCAGCCTGAAGGGTGGTTTTATTTGTTGTGTCTCTGCCAGGTTTTAGTATCAGGATGATCCTAGCCTCATAGAATGAGTTAGGAAGGAGTCCCTCCTCCTCAATTTTTTGTAATAGTTTCAGTAGAAATTGTACCAACTCTTACTTATACATCTGGTAGAATTTGGCGGTTTCTGTTTGGTCTGAAGCTTTCTCTGGTTGGTAGGCTTTTTATTACTGATTCAAATTTGAAAGTCAATATTGGTCTATTCAGTGATTCAATTTCTTTGTCTCAATCTTGGGAGGCTATCAGCTTGGAGGTTATTTCCCAATGTATGTTCCCAGGAATTTATCCATTTCTTCTAGGTTTTCTAGCTTACGTGCATAGAGGTGTTCATAGTAGTCACTGAAGGTTTTTGTATTTCTGCTGTGTAGGTGTTAATGTCCCCTTTCTCATTTCGGATTGTGTTTATTGGGATTTTCTCTTTGTCTAGCTAACCATCTACCTTATTCTTTTGAAAAACGAACTCATGGACCTGGTCTTTAGTATGATTTTTCATGACTCAATTTTCTTTAATTCAGCTCTGACTTTGGATATTTGTTTTCTGTTAGCTTTGGGGTTTCTTTGCTGTTGTTTTTCTCATTCCTCCAGGTGTAATGTCAGGTTATTTTGAGATTTTTCTAACTTTTGAAACAGGTATTAGTGCTATACTTCTTTCTTAACACTACTTTAGCTGTGTCCCAGAGATGCTGGTGTATTGTATCCTTGTTTTCATTAGTTCCAAATAACTTCTTGATTTCTGCCCTAATTCCACTGTTCACCCAAAAGTCATTCAGGATTAAGTTGTTTAATTCCCATGTGATTTTATGATTCTGAGTGATTTTCTTAGTATTGGTTTTTATTTTATTGCAATGTAGTCTGTGAGGGTGGTTTATATCATTGCAGTTTTTTTTAATTTGCTGAGGATTGTCTAATGTTCAGTTTTGCAGTTGATTTTAGAGTTGTGTGCCATGTGCAGGTGAGAAGAATCTATATTCTGTTGTTTTAAGGTGGAGAGTTCTATAGATGTCTATTAGGCCCATTTGGTGAAGTGCTGAGTTCAGGCCCTGAATATTTTTGTTAGTTTTATGTCTCAGTTTTCTGTCTCATACAGTCATTGTGCTTTTGAAGGCTTCAACTCTTATTGTGTGGTTAACTAAGTCTCTTCATAGGTCTCTGAGAACTCGCTTTATGAATACAGACACACCTGTGTTGGGTGCATTTTAGTATAGTTATTCTTGCTTAACTGCATTCTTTATAATTAATGTCATATTCTTTGCCTTTTTAAATCATTGTTTGAAGTCATATTATACAAAATTAGAATAGCAATCCCTGCTTTTTTCTGTTTTCTGTCTGCTTGGTAGATTTTTCTCCATCCCACTACTTTGAATTTATGGGTGTCTCAATATGTGAGATGGGTCTCTGGAAGACACCACACAGTTGGTTCTTGCTTCTTTACTTTCCACTCTGTACCTTTTAACTGGGGGCATTTAGCCCATTTACATTCAAGGTTAATATTGATATGTGTGGATTTGATCGTTTCATTGTGTTGTTAGCTGATTATTAAGCAGGCTTGATTGGCTGCTTTATAGTGTCAACGATCTATGTCCTTCAGTGTGTTTTTATAGTGCCAATAATAGTCTTCCTTCCCATATTTAGCACTCTCTTGAAGACCTCTTGTAAGGCAAGTCTGGTGGTAACAAATTCCCTTAGCGTTTGCTTGTCTGAAAAGGATCTTGTTTCCCAATCACTTACAAAGCTTAGTTTAAGCTGGATATGAAATTGTTGATTGGCATTTCCTATCTTTGAGAATGCTGAATTTAGGCCCCCAATCTCTTCCAGATTCTAGGATTTCTGCTGAGATGTCCACTATTAGCCTGATGGGGTTCTTTCTGTAGGTGACCTGCCCCTTCTCTCTAGCTGCCTTTACCTTTTTTTTTAATTTTAGCCAAGCAGAATGTGATGACTGTATTTTCTTGGGATGATTGTTTTGTATATTAATAGTATCTTGCAGGGGGTTCTCTGTATTTCCTGAATTCGAATGTTGACCTCTCTAGTAAGATAAGGGAAATTTTTATGAGTGGTATCATGAAATATGTTTTTCAAGTTGATTGTTTTCTCTCTTTCAGAGATGCCACTCTGACGTAGATTTGGTCTCTTTACATAATCCCATATTTCTCAGAGGTTTGTTCAGTCTTCTTTAATCTTTTTTATTTTTGTCTGACTGAGTTATTTTAGAGAACCAGTCTTCAAGCTCTGAGATTCTTCCCTCAGCTTGGTTGATTCTGCTGTTAATACTCAAAATTTTATTCTGAAATTTTTGAAGATTTTCAAGCTCTTTAACATCAGTTTGGTTCTTTCTTAAAATGGCCATTTTGTCTTCTGTCTCCTGTATTATTTTGTTCGATTTTTGTTTAGAATAATTGAATTGAGTTTCAACTTTCTCCTGAATCTCGATGATCCTTGTTCCATATTCTGATAGAATTCCATATTCTGAATTCTATTTCTACCATGTCAGCCATTTCAGCCTGGTTAGAAACCATTGCTGGGAAACTAGTGCAGGTGTTTGGACTAGTGCAGGTGTTTGGACAGACACTCTGCTGTTTTGAGTTGCCAGAGTTCTTGTGCTGGTTCTGTATCATCTCTGTGGGATGATGTTCCTTGAATCTTTGAATTTGATGCCCTTTGGATGAGTCTTTTTTCTTCTTTTGCCTTTTCTGATGTCCTTTGGGGTTTCATTTTGGTATAAAGTGTATTCAGTTGACTGGCTACCTTCTGGAAGACTTCAGGGGACAAGGCTTAGTTTAGCGCTCCCGGGCTGCCTGCTCTAACAACTGAGGGGTTGATGTTGGGTTCCCAGCTTTGTTCTCTGGTCCCCTGAGGTTAAGAACATGCTATGCTGGCAGGGCTGAGATGTTCCCGGACTGTTAGCCGCAGTAGTCAGATGTTTGGTGTCAGCCCAAGTGCTTCACTGAGGCAGTGGCAGTGGGTTCCATTCTATTTTGCATGTCCCAACAGTAGCCACGTGACAGGGTGCAAGTGTGGTGTCTGGGGCAGGGTACTGGTGGAAGCAAGTCTGTGCCATTCCTGTGCACTTGCATACCAGCAGTGGTTGGGGGAGCAGGGGGCTGTTGGACATGGGGCTGCTGGCCTCCATGCATGTATTTCAGCAAAAGTAGTGGTGGTTCAGTGGGCTGATGCTGTAAGCTCCAGTGCACATCTACAGTCATGGTGGCTGTGCAGCAGGTGCAAGGTTGTCAGCGTGTGTGTGTATATTTGTGCAGGCAATGACCACACAGCCCAGGGGACAGGATGCACTCATGCTGGCATCAGTGGTGAGGCAGTGTTCGAGTGCACATGTGTGGTGGTGGAAGAGAGCATGCAAGTTCTGCCTGTGAGTGTGCCTACAATGAGTAGGGGGTGGCTGTAAGGAAAAGTGGTTCGGTGGAGGCTGGAGGAATGGGTAGGGGTGGGTTAGTGTGCATTAGCAGGGTCACTGTACTGGAGGTCTGACAGGTACATTTTGCTCTTGAAGAAGCTATGATGAGGGTCCCCAGGAAGCATCCCAGTTGAGTATCCAAGATCTGTACTGTAAGTGGGCACTGCCAGGCTGGGGCCCTAGGGGAGGCCAGCATACGGGCATTCTCAGATCAGACTGTCTCTTTTCATGGGCAAGACTGCCCTGTTCCGTACAGGTCCAATAGCCCCCTAAAGAGTAAAGTTTCCTAGGACAGCATAGTGACACATGAGGAATGGGCATCCCTGGTCATGCTCCACTGATGGCATTTGTGCACCAAACTCTCTAGACTCTGCAGTCTGGAGTCTTGCCCCGACCACATCTCTAAGGAGCTCCCTGGAAGCTCAAGTGTTTGTGGGGGTCGTGGGGTCTCCTGGTGCCAGGATTTCAGTTGTTCACGATGAAAGTGGATCATTCTTTGCCGGTTCACTCACCTCTTCCCCAGGAGTTGCTAGCAGGCAGGAACAAGTCCCAGTGCTTGGCAGTCCTGTGCAGGGTTTGCAGCTTCCTCCCCATTCAGTCCAGCATCTCTCTCCTGCCTCTATCTACTTTCAATGCCTTCCCTTCAAATATTTGCTCAGAGTGTGTCAGTTTTCCCAACATCCCAGCCTCTCATGGACAGATGTTTCTCCTGGCTGCACATAGTCAGCCATCTTCAATCCCGCCTCCATATTTACTTTTAAAAGTTGCTAACTTTATCCCGTTATTGATTTCTAGTTTTGTAGCATGAAAGTCAGAAAAATATACTTGATTTTGATCTTCTTAAATTTGTTAAGACTTCTTTTGTGACCTGTCATATAATCTATCCTGGAGAATCCTGTGTGTGCAGTTGTTAAGAATGCATAGTCTATAGCTGTTGAATGGAATGTTCTGTAACTATCTCTTAGGTTAGGTATATTTGGTGAAGAGTGCAGTTTATATTCAATGTTTCTTTGTTGATTTTCTCTCTTATTTGCCCGTTGTTGAAATTGGGCTGTTGAAATACTCTACTACATCACAGTCTATCTTTTCCTTTAGATCTATTAATATTTGCTGTATACATTAAAGTGCTCTAATATTGACTGCATATTTAAAATTATTCTATTATTTTGCTGAATTGAACCATTTATTACAATATAATGACCTTCTTTGTCACTTTTTACCATTTGTGACAATCTATTTTATCTAATATAGCTATTACTGCTTTCTTTTGCTTTCCATTTGCATGAAACGTATTTTTATATCGTTTCAATTTCAGTCCATGGGTGTCCTTACAGGTGAAGTGAGTCACAGGCAGCATATAGTTGAGTTTTTTTTTTTTTAGTTTTATTAAGCCACTTTATGTATTTTAACTGGGTAATTAATCCATTTGCATTAATGGTGATATTTAATAAGGACTTACTATTGCCACTTTGTGAACTGCTTTGTAATTGTTTTATTGATCTTCCTTTTTTCCTTCTCCTATGTTCTTCTCTGCTGGCTAAGTGATTTTTTTCTCTAGGAATATTTTGATTTCTTGCTTTTTGTTTAGTGTGTCTAACATAGGTTTTTGCTTTGTGTTAAACAGAAGAATTATAAAAAATATGTTATAATTATATGGGCTATTTTAAATTGATAAATTTGTTCACAAAAAAATAAAAATATAGGAAAAAATCTACTTTTTACTTTCTCTTCCCCAATTCTTAATGTTTAATATCACAATTTATATTTTTATATTGTATTTTTCTTAATGAATTATAGTTATCTATGTTCTTAATAGTTTTGTCTTTCTACCTTCATACTAAAGATGTGATTTGTACACCACTGTTACATTATTAGAGTATCCAGAATTTGATTGTGTAATACACTTTTTCCAGTGAGTTATATACTTTCAGATGTTTCTGGTGTACTTATTACTGTCCTTTTATTTCATCTTGAAGAATTCCCTTTAGCATTTCATGTAAGATAACTGTGGTGGTAAAGAATTTCTTCACCTTTCATTGGGGAAACTGGTGAGAACTGTAAGTCCATTACCACTTCAACGGTGACAGCTCTAAAGGGAAATGTAATCCCAGGACCACCACAGTCAGAATCCTTTGGCCTCCAAGGGTAACACAGTGCTGGACTGCGCCTAAAGCCAATGACCACCTAGACCTGTGCAGCACTGGGACATGCCCAAGGCCTACTCCTGCTATGGCTTGCCTACCACTGAGGGTTATTCAGGGCCAGAGGCTGCTGTAGATATCGGGTGGTAATGTGGGCTGGATCTTGAATTCTTCTTGCCAGGGCCACTGGTTCCATTATGGCCCAGGGCTGGGTCTAGAGGCTCCATCTTTGGGTACCAGCCTGGTGTCAGGGGCCACGGGGTTCTGCTCAGTACTCAGCCCTACTGAGGTAGGCCCCAGGCCTCTGTTGTAAGGCATAGTGTTATGCTTGCTTTCATCTCCTCTCTTCAAATGAAAGGTGTTTATTTATGTGCTGTTCTTCCTGGGGTTTGGGGATAGTCAACATAGTTAATACCATGGCCACCAACACTGATGTAATGTTGGGTTGCATCCAAAACCCACTGCCATTTAGAGCTGCGCAGCACTGGGGTATGTCTAAGGCCTGCAGGTGCTATGGCCTGCCTGCCATTGAGGTTTCTTCGGGGCTTGAGGTAACTGCAGTTGGTCAGTGATGATGCAGGCTAGATCAAGAGTCTATATCGCCAGGGTTACAGGTTCTTTTCTGATCCCAGGGAGCGTCTAGAAGCTCCATTTGCAGGTATCGGCCTGGTGTCAGGAGCCTAAGGGTTCTGCCCAGTACCGTGTTTAACTGTGTTGTGCTCAGTACTTTGTTTCAAACCAAGGTCCTTCTTCTTCCCCCAAGCAGATATTGTCTCTCTCTTCACTCTGCGGCTTTGGGTTGGTGAAAGAGTGATTCAGATAAAGTAAAACTGTCCTTGTACATTCTTCAATGCTTCTTTTCTTCTACTTATGCTACAACCAGGAACACTGTCATTGGTAGATTCTTGAAAACTGCCACTTTAAGAGAAAAGATATGCAGCAGGTTCTGGAATAACATTGTTTCATTCAACATTATTTTGCTATAACACTGATGAAGAAAAAAAAAATTGATTTCCTGAATTCTTAATGAAGGTTTTCTGGTGCACGGATAGTTGTTAAAATGGATGTTTCTTTGGGGGAACAATCCCTGGAGAGGTTTACTTCACTATCTTGTCCAGCTTTTTGGTATGGCGATTATTAAAGATTGAATAGTAAGGGTATAAAAACCCGTAAAAAATATAGATTAGTGTAAATAAAAGTTTTAGCTTCCATAGAAGCGCTATTAGCAATTTCTATTAAATTATCACGCAGTTTGAAATGAAGTTTTGAGTTACTGTTGGTAGATGGCTTGCCTATTCCAATAAGTATTTGTATTTTGGAGTCAGGTTATAACAAAAAGTAACTCATGCACAGTTTGTCTACTAGCCCATCATCTGGAAATTTAGAAGTGTATTTCTCATTGCTGCCAAGGTTGGTATTCAAAGCTGGTGATAAATGAAGAAACAATGGACATCAGACTCAGAAACAGATTCACTCCTGAAATTAAGTAGTTATCCAGACAAAGAGAATATATTTCACTTGTTGCTTTCTTCACTTTTTTCTATTTTACAAACTGTATTAGGAGATCTGCTGGATTTTTAAATAGATAACGTTTAATGGTCATAAAAAGGGTAAACTTAGCTACCATTTTACCTGCTGGCTGCTTACCTTTTTAAAAATCAGCTAAGTGGATAGCATTAGGAGAAATATCTAATGTAGATGATGGGTTGATGGTGCAGCAAACTACCATGGCACATGTATACCTATGTAACAAACCTGCACATTCTGCACATGCATCCCAGAACTTAAATAAATTTAAAAAAAGAAGTGTAGGTTCATTTCAAGATACATTTCTCCTAACTGCATTTTGGAGGAAATATTTTTCAGAGCGGCTCTTTTAGAGAAGGCCAAAATCCAAGTACAGGAAATCTTAAATGCACTTAGATGATCCTCATTGCTTCTTAGAATGGAAAAATAAATACGACTGATGAAGAGAAGAATGCTGGCTTTCCTTCAAGGAATAAGTAGGTAGTAAAAAAAATCAGCTAAGTATATTTTTCCATTTAAAATCATTTATGAAACTGATTCTGTGATATACACATCTCTGATCTGGTAAAGAAAGAAAAAACAAGCCAGGTGCAGTGGCTCATGCCTGTAATCCCAGCACTTTGGGAGGCCGAGGTGGGCAGACCACTTGAGGTCAGGAGTTTGAGACCAGCCTGATCAACATGGTAAAACCCCATTTCTACTAAAAATACAAAAATTAGCTGGGTGTCGTGGCAGGCACATATAATCCCAGCTGCTCAGGAGGCTGAGGCATGAGAATCACTTGAACACGGGAGGCAGACGTGGCAATGAGCCGAGATTGTGCCACTGTACTCCAGCCTGGGTGACAGTGAGACCGTGTCTCAAAACAAAAGAAAGAAAAAACATATTCAAGGTGATTTAACTTGATTTCAGGACAACCCATTAAAGTCACTTGTATGTGTTAAATGAAGAAAGAACATCAAATTTTACAATGGGTAGGGAAAAGGTAACTGGTAACAGATTCACCCCATCACTGAAAACAAGAATATAACTCAACATAATACACGAGGAAATTGTTTTCAGTAACTGGACAATAACAAATGCAAGACTGTAATTCTTCAGAAAAGGTAAACAGAAAGTGAGGAATGTTATCTTCCTGTATTTCTGCCTGGAAGCACATTTCTACTATAGGGCAGGATTATACACCACAACTAGTGTTGGATGTTGCTGAGCAGAGAAGGCAGAGGTCCAAACTTCAAGCTACTGAAAATATTGGAATGTGTGCAGCAGTGTAACACAGAAGAGAGATCTGTGCAAAGAGAGGGACCCAGAAGTCTGCATGGATATTAATACCATTTACTCTATAGCCAAGAATACAGTTTCACATGTGTGAAACTCTGGTAGCCTTAGTGAAAATGACCTGTTGCTTTGTTGAGTGCTGAGCAATTATCTAAGAGGTCATTTCAGACACTGGAGTTCCAGCTAACGTAGAATGGAGAAACCTCACTAAACACATTAGGATGAACACCTACCTTGATACTCAAAGAAGTATTTGCTTTAGCAGTATGCCCCATGCCCTAGAATAAGGGTCATGGCCTCGGAAAATGTTAAAGAACAAAATAATGTCAGTTTAGTAAATAATAAAATCATATATATCTAAGATGAATGACCAATAATTTAACTGTGTGAACAAAACTCAATGTCCTTTAAAGAGAATGACTCTCCACAATGTATCACTCACAATGTCCATCATACAATTGCAAATTGTTTTCTAGGCATAAAAATAAATAGAAATATATGTTCCATAGTCAAGGCAAGAATATCAATATTTGAGAAGTGATTATCATACCCTAACTTGAATCTGTGTTTTACGAGGATTTTACTGTGGCATTTTTTTTTTTTTAAATACTTTAAGTCCTAGGGTACATGTGCACAACGTGCAGGTTTGTCACATATGTATACATGTGCCATGTTGGTGTGCTGCACCCATTAACTCATCATTTACATTAGGTATATCTCCTAATGCTATCCCTCCCCACCACCCACAATAGGACCTGGCGTGTGATGTTCCCCTTCCTGTGTCCAAGTGTTCTCATTGTTCAATTCCCACCTATGAGTGAGAACATGCTGTATTTGGTTTTCTGTTCTTGCGATAGTTTGCTGAGAATGACGGTTTCCAGCAGCATCCATGTCCCTACAAAGGACACGAACTCATCCTTTTTTATGGCTGCATAGTATTCCATGGTGTGTATGTGCCACATTTTCTTAATCCAGTCTGTCACTGATGGACATTTGGGTTGATTCCAAGTCTTTGCTATTGTGAATAGTGCCGCAATAAACATACGTGTGCATGTGTCTTTATAGCAGCATGACTTATAATCCTTTGGGTGTATACCCAGTAATGGGATGGCTGGGTCAAATGGTATTTCTAGTTCTAGATCGTTGAGGAATCGCCACACTATTTTCAACAATGGTTGAACTAGTTAACGGTCCCACCAACAGTGTAAAAGTGTTCCTATTTCTCCACATCCTCTCCAGCACCTGTTGTTTCCTGACTTTTTAATGATTGCCATTCTAACTGGTGTGAGATGGTATCTCATTGTGGTTTTGATTTCCATTTCTCTGATGGCCAGTGATGATGAGCATTTTTTCATGTGTCTGGTGGCTGTATGAATGTCTTCTTTTGAGAAGTGTATGTTCATATCCTTTGCCCACTTTTTGATGGGGTTGTTCTTTTCTTGTAAATTTGATTGAGTTCTTTATAGGTTCTGGATATTAGCCCTTTGTCAGATGAGTAGATTGCAAAAATTTTCTCCCATTCTGTAGGTTGCCTGTTCACTCTGATGGGAGTTTCTTTTGCTGTGCAGAAGCTCTTTAGCTTAATTAGATCCCATTTGTCAATTTTGGCTTTTGTTGCCATTGCTTTTGGTGTTTTAGACATGAAGTCCTTGCCCATGCCTATGTCTTGAATGGTATTACCTAGGTTTTCTTCTAGGGTTTTTATGGTTTTAAGTCTAACATTTAAACCTCTAATCCATCTTGAATTAATTTTCATATAAGGAGTAAGGAAAGGATCCAGTTTCAGCTTTCTACATATGGCTAGCCAATTTTCCCAGCATCATTTATTAAATAGGGAATCCTTTCCCCATTTCTTGTTTTTGTCAGGTTTGTCAAATATCAGATGGCTGTAGATGTGTGGTATTATTTCTGAGGACTCTGTTCTGTTCCACTGGAAAAGAAGAAGTCAAATTGTCCCTGTTTGCAGATGACATGATTGTATATTTAGAAAACCCCATCGTCTCAGCCCAAAATCTCCTTAAGCTGAGAAGTAACTTCAGCAAAGCCTCAAGATACAAAATCAATGTGCAAAAATCACAAGCATTCTTATACATCAGTAACAGACAAACAGAGAGCCAAATCATGAGTGAACTCCCATTCACAATAGCTTCAAAGAGAATAAAATACCTAGCAATCCAACTTACAAGGGATGTAAAGGACCTCTTCAAGGAGAACTACAAACCACTGCTCAGTGAAATAAAAGAGGACACAAACAAATGGAAGAACATACCATGCTCATGGATAGGAAGAATCAATATTGTGAAAATGGCCATACTGCCCAAGGTAATTTATAGATTCAATGCCATCCCCATTAAGCTACCAATGACTTTCTTCACAGAATTGGAAAAAACTGCTTTAAAGTGCATATGGAACCAAAAAAGAGCCCGCATTGCCAAGACAATCCTAAGCCAAAAGAACAAAGCTGGAGGCACCATGCTACCTGACTTACAACTATACTACAAGGCTACAGTAACCAAAACAGCATGGTACTGTTACTGTGGCATTTCTCTCAGTGAGAATCTTAAGTCTTTAAAGACTGCTAAAAATAGGTTGCTATGTTGACTTCACACTTCTGATTTTCTAATCTGGTACAAGTTTCCCGACAGGTTCGATTTAATTGTAATCATAGATCTCTCTGACTCAGTTGTGTGTTCACTAATACCTATATAGCATCTAATATCTACTATCTATATATTAGTTCTCATTTAATTCACTTATGCTTATTAGTTTTTTATTGCTAGTCTTAAAATTTACTAATTTTCCATTATTATGTTCTCCAATATGCTGTCCCTTGGCCCAAATTTGAAGAGTCCATGAACATATAACAACTTTCTATTCTGTTTTCCAAGCCTTTATTTACTATAAACTCTTTATGCCAAGAAACATTTACTATATCCAGCACTTTAATGTCTATAGACAGAACTCAAGCAATCAGACAACAAGCCTAAAATCTATTGAATAATACTGTCACACTTGTTTTGATTCTGTTATTCCTATAGCTGTGTGAAAGAATATTCTGTTTATTTCTGTAGTAAATATGTATAATTATTTTAGTTATATATATTTAGAAAGAAAACATCAGATAAAATTCAAATTTCCTAGATTGAGGAATACATATTTCTATTATTTAAAATAAATCAAGTTTTCAAATGTCAGATGCTCCCCAAATGCTATATGCTACCACAATAACACCTAGCTAATTATCATACTGTATCTTTCACCATGCCATTTCCAAATTATTGCTCCTTGGTTTTCTAAAGATTTCGAAGTCCAACTTAAATCTTATCTCCCCTTGGAAGCTTTCCCTTCTAATAAATACTTCCATCTGCTTTTCTCTCCATACAATAAACTTCATTTTTTCATAAACAACGATGTTCACAATTATGTACATAAAATGCAAGCAAATTTAATATATGAAGACTTTCAGCAATTGGACAAAATGTGAAAATGCAGATATTTTCACATTTTCTTGTGTCTCATGAGTAATAGAGGAAGTTGTGCCTAGTGTCTCTCTCTCTCTCTCTCTCTCTCACACACACACACACACACACACAGAAAGAATGTCACTAAATTAAGTCATGGCAAAAACAAAATCTATGCTAAAGAACATTCTAATTGATCTCATGAATGTTTAAAATTATTGCTAAATAAAAGAATGAAAACTAAGGCTTTAAAAATATTTTGCTCGCTACCTTTAATATCGCCTATATAGTAGTTACCTACTTTTAACATTGTAACATTATCTTTATTCTTCTTCCCCTTTACCTCTACTTATTTTCCAGTTCTTTTCACCTTTTTATAACCAAAGGCGAGTTTAAAAGTTCAAAACTGTAATAATGAGATGAGTAAGGCAAATCATAATTGATTTCAATAAATTATCAAAGTGGAACAGCTTTGTAACCCCAATGATTTGCTTTTTGCAGAGAAGCTAAAGGCTAGCTTTACAGTAATAAGATTGATAGAATTTATAAAGACTGATAAAATTGAAAGCTTCGTGTTCACTCTTTCTTCAACTATTTCTTCTCAGCCTACAATATTATTTTTCTCTAATACCTGATCTGCTGCATCTTGGTAGTCTATCTAAGTTTCAAATGCTTTTCACTGAGAGTCAGTTTTTATCATTGTTCAGGATTCTCTTATCTGCTGCTTAAAAGGTAGCTTATTTAGTTGCATTTTTTCCCTAGAAGAAGTATATCAATAAAGGGGAGAATATTGTTTTTTCAGTTTCCCACTGGGAAGATAAAACTCAGTAATCTTTTCGCATAGCAGAGATAAAAACAGACAAATGTAGTCAAGCCCAAACAATACACAAGAGAATTCAATTTGTTGTCCCATGAGGGCCATGGAAAGTAAATGCATGCATTCTCTCCACTCAACAATTTGGATCCAATCAAGACAAATTGCACATTTACATGAAAATCCATGGTAGAAATATTTCCTTTTATTTTTCAGGTGCTTCTGATGCAGCAATAACAGGAATATTACTTATAATGTATTTCAAAATATAATTCATTTAACAAATCCTTACTGTAACACATTAAGGCCTCTCAAAGGGGAAACTTTGCAGGTCTTGAAGAACAAAATTGAGTCATGCCTTTCATGCTGAACTCCTATGTTCTTTAAAGTGCACAGCCCATCATTAACATTCAACATTAAATAACCATGAGTATCAGTTCACATCTAAGAGTACTCCTTTCTCCATCAACCTTCATCCATCCGCATGTTAAACTATAGCAGGATCATTGATTTAACTGGAGAAAAACCAACTTTTCATGTTTTTTTATTCCACTTGGGTAAAATCTGAAAAATATTCATCTCTTTTGCAAGCTTTCTTTAGGGCTTCCTTTTTGTAGATTACCATAAAAGTCAAACCTGGATGAATCAATAGGCTTTACCCAACATATCAGATGTGCTGAAACAGAGACAAGTAAAAAAGTATCACAAATCATCAATAATAAATTAGTTTGTCTGCAGTAGTGATATCAGGCCAGTATGAGGAAGGACTTACTCCTGAGCTCTTTATCCTCTCTATCATAAGAAAATTCCAGTGATGAAAGATACAATTTAAGAACAAAAACGTGTTCATCTACCCATCCAAATTATTTTCCTCTTACTTTCATCAAGTCAATTAACTGAAAACAATACTTTAAATTCTTTCTTCCACTCAACTGTTTTAGGTACTTCTGCCAAAAAAAAAAAAAAAACAGGACCACAATGTGCTATACAGTCTCCTATATGAAATTAATCAGAGATTCTGTGAACCCACAGAAGTGACACTGAAATTAGAGGAGATTTGAGATTTCAAAAAGGATCAATGTAGTAAGAAAACAGTGGGTGGCAAATTGATTTCAAAATAGCAAAACAAGCTGTAGGAATCTGAGTCAGAAATGGATATTTAAAATCTATTATTTTGAAGTAATTATAATAGCCTGTAGACTATTAGTAAAACCATTTTACATTCTAAAGACTAATAACATAATTTCTTAATATAATAAAGTCTATATCATAAGAAACTATAGATTTCTCATTGCCAGAAACAATCAATCCATGTCTAAAGAAGTACCTTTAGTTTGTGTTCATTGCCATTTTAAAAGTGTGGACAGAATGATGAATGCCCTATGAATATCACATGAGCAGTTGAAGAGGCAAGCATTAAAAGTTGGACAGAAAAATCTCAAACATTGGGAGGATAGTTATATTTGCTACTAAATGCAGAAAGGAGATTATGAGGACAACACTAAGGGTGGGAGTGGATTACAATGTGTATAAGAAAGAATTCCATCACAGAGGGTATTGCCTTCCACAATGCCATGGTCTGCCTTCTAATCTCCCAAATTCCATCTCTCTGAAGTTGTTCCATCAGAAGTGAGACATCTGAAAAGCTTACTATGGCTGAGTGTCCCTTTCTCTGTATAAAACTGACTAATGACTTCAATATCATCTCAGAAACAGATATTTCAACTCCACACATGAGCCAATATCATTTTTCTATTCTACTTCTAACCAACTGTAAACAAAATGGGCCTAAGAGAACATTTTCTAGAGATGTTTATAAAGTTTTGTTTTGAGGTTAGAAAATAATTTACGTTGAATTTAACTTCAGCGATAATTCATGATAATTTTTTCACTACCCTCTTCAACTTCTGTCAACAACACATTAGACTAGCCCACAATTCCTAAATTAGTATTTATCAATTCTCTTCATTGGGAAAGGTAGAAAAATAATAGGTTATAAAGTAAAAATAATTACCTATTCCTCTAGTCATTTACTTCAGCAGCATTTTCAATGTCTCATCAGTACCTACGAGCAAAATAGAAGGCTCAAGGTGCAGTTACTTAATCTGCTCCTTCTGCACTAAGGCAGAAATGGCTAGCTTAACCATTGCAGGCTCAAAGTTTACAGCCTTACTTTACCTAACATTAACCATTTAGTGGCTTTCCTTGGCTTTAATTCCGGATCAGGTTCTTGAGGACTGTACTTTGTGTATTGTGCACTGAAAGAATAACTTTACATTTGTATTTACATTATTTTCATTTGGTAATCCAATCTACCTGGAATTATAATGTCTTTGATAAGAAGAACATATTTTTAAAAGAGGTCTCGTCTTTGCTAACATGTACTTTTGGAAAATACACGGCCTATCCCTGCTACCAGTCATTTTGGGTTAAAAACTAAAAATGAAATCTCTCACGAGTCATGGTTTCAAAAGACCTTCCTTTGTCATTTACAAGTTAAACAAATATGAATATTACACTTTTTTTTTACCATTGATTCAGATTATAATTTATAGCTATAGTACCTGCCAGAACATCTCTTAGCTTCCTCTTAGCAACTCTTCCCTCTTCTAATCTATCTCCCTCTGTACTGTAGCCAGGGTGATATTTTCAAATTTGAGTATCTAATCAACTCAAGTTCCCTCTTGCTTAAAATGTTTTAATGCCTTTGAATCCCTCAAAGAATCCACACAACTGTATCTGTTTTCGCCTACCACTCCAGTCTCATCTCACATCTCCCTCTCTTCTCTTGCCATATTGCTATCAGTTTCCATTTCCTCCAACCATTAGCTATCATTTGAAACCCTCCTCCTATGATATCCTTCTCCCTCCCTATTATATACACAAAAACACTTTATCTTTCAGATAACTTCCTTGGGGTGAGGGGATCTATGCTGACTTCAGTTTATGTCAGTTTATTTTTGTTATGGACTCTCATTATTTTGAAGTTCTTATCTTGAATGTTATTTGTGTATTCAAAAGTGGAATTGCTTAATTGATGCCCATTTCATATACTAGCAAAGTTTCTTCACTGTGACATTACTAGCAATTGGGCTGAATAGTATTTTATTATGGAGGCTGTCTTGTGCACTGTAGTATGTTTAGCAGCATTTTTAGCCTCTGTCCACTAGATTCTAGTACCACACTTCCCTCCACCACAACTAGAGTGTGACAACCATAAACGTCTCCAGATACATTCGCATATATTGCACCAGGGTATAGTTACCAAACCATTAACTCTATGAATGTAGTGACCTATTTTCTTGCTCATTATTTTATTCCTATGCCTAAGACAGTGCTGAGTTTTAGTGGGTACTTAATAAATATGTTTAAATGATAAATGAGTCATGAAGTTTTTTTATAGCAGAATTTGAAAACATACCTTGTCAAAATGTGAGAGCCATGAAAAATGCATCTAGCCATTTATTTCAAACGCTTTCAAAAAAGCTTTCAAATGCTAAGAGAATTACGTATTATTGTCTATATGAAAAGGAAAATTTAATCTAACTATGCTTCAAGCATTTTTTCACAAAGCAAAGCATTTAAAACACTGTGATGTAGGAATATGTGAAAAGTCTACCATTTAATAAAGTTATTCTCTTTCAAATTACTTTACCACTAGTTAAAGGAGGACATATAGAGTTGTTCATGTTGATAAAGGTAAAATATTATACTTGTCTCCGCATATTCCTTAGCTCAATCTGATTTTAAAGTAATAAGCTGAAACTTATTTTCTACATGACTGAATACAGAGATTAAGTTTGGGCTAGTAAAATTAGTATCTGGTCTTATCAGTGTTTAATGTTTTTAAACATTTAACCATTGAACAAAAGATGGGTACTATACTTCAAGGGAATTATGCCTTTATCTCTTCTGGTTTTGTAATTCAAAATAGAAGCTCAACTAATGTTTATACAAATATAAGTGCAAATTCAAATCAATTAACTCAAAAGATTTTGTTATGATGAGAATAACTTTACCAGTCTATCTTGAATTCATCATAGAAGACCCAGTGTTCTGAAGTTGCGTTGCTGGATGCATTATAATTAAGTTAATAATGGATGTAATAGTGATTTATTTGAATACATCCACTCCAACTATTCTCTCAAGTCCTGTGTATCTGTAAGTAATTTATCTGTTCTTAGATTTGTTTGGTATTCAGAATATAATTCTCACTTTGGATGAAACAAGACACAGTTTTATAAATGTTGTATAAAGGATTCTGGGAACAACACGGAAACCATTTATTTTACTAAATACACTGGAAC
Source organism: Trachypithecus francoisi (assembly GCF_009764315.1). Lineage (NCBI taxonomy): Eukaryota > Metazoa > Chordata > Mammalia > Primates > Cercopithecidae > Trachypithecus > Trachypithecus francoisi. The sequence continues at coordinate 104,274,825 of NW_022681471.1, forward strand.
TGGCTCTTTAAAAGTATGATATCCTGAAATTAAGAGACCCACCAAAATTCTCTGGGTATATAGCTGTGAATTAGGTAGAATAGTTAAGGAAACAAGACAGAATCTAGAAATATTTTTTTTTCTCTTTCAGTTCTATCAGACTTCAATGCTTTAATATTTATCTCTTGAACACTTCGCATTTTTCAGCTAAAGTATGCCATCTAACTACAAAAATATGATCCTTGATATGATTCAAGAGGTGCATCATACCATTGAAAATAAAATACAAGTTAATTGGGTCAAAGGAAACCAAGCTGATTATCATACCCACTTTGTAGGTACAATCCCACCTTATAATAGATAGACCTATGAGGAAATATGTACACTGCTCTGCTAGAGTTGTTTTTACCAGGAAAGTGGAGCTAAATCTTAACACTGGAGTCAGGTTCTGAAAGTAAACAAAAAGAATACATATATGCATAATTACCATTCAAAATCTCTTAGGAATGTGTCTTACTGGAAAACACTATTGCTCAATGAAAACATTACATTGGGGACTAGCATCTCATATTAATTCCCAACTAGACAATTTTTCCTTTAGCATGGGTACAGATGGCTGCTTATTTAGTGGAGCACCAGAATTAGTCAAAGGTTTGTTTTTAGAGGTCATGAGTTATGACTCACCCTTAGGAGAATGAAGTGCTTCCATTCTGAGAGGCACATGAAAATTCAGTCTCCTGAAAGAACATCACATTCACATCTTTTGCCTCGAGCTGCCTGCAGGATATATGCTTATAAATTAGAGGTGGAAAAAGGCCCATAATAACATTTGTATTTTATCTCTAGCTTTGTCCTATACTAAAATTTTCATATAATAAATGCATGTCTTGCCTACCTACAGAATCACAAAAATTGATTTATTTTCATTTGTATCCTCATATCCAAACATAAATTGGCAAACTATATACATTTACAAATGCTTTACTAAGAGTTTAATCTGATGTTTATGATTTTGATATTTTAAAATTTAACTTGATAAAGTACAAAATTCAATTAGTTACAGGATTATAAAATACATAGACCAAATATATAGGGTCAATTTCTTTTTTTTTTCCCCTGATTTCAAATCTTCATTCCCTATAAATCCTACCCCATCCACCTTTATTCAAGAAATTTTATGCTCTCCATTACGATTTGTCGTAAATAGCTCTTATTATTTTGAGATATGTTCCATCAATACCTAGTTTATTGAGAGTTTTTAGCATGAAGGGGTGTGGAATTTTGTCAAAGGCCTTTTCTGCATCTATTGATGTAATCATGTGGTTTGTGTCATTGGTTCTGTTTATGTGATGGATTATGTTTATTGATTTGCGTATGTTGAACCATCCTTGCATCCCAGGGATGAAGCTGACTTGACCATGGTGGATAAGCTTTTTGATGTGCTACTGGATTCGGTTTGCCAGTAGTTTATTGAGGATTTTTGTACCAATATTCATCAGGGATATTGGTCTAAAATTCTCTTTTTTGTGTGTGTGTGTCTCTGCCAGGCTTTGGTATCAGGATGATGCTGGCCTCTAGAATGAGTTAGGGAGGATTCCCTCTTTTTCTGTTGATTGGAATAGTTTCAGAAGGAATGGTACCAGTTCCTCTTTGTACCTCTGGTAGAATTCAGCTGTGAATCCGTCTGGTCCTGGACTTTTTTTGGTTGGTAGGCTATTAATTATTGCCTAAATTTCAGAGCCTATTATTGGCCTATTCAGAGATTCAACTTCTACCTGGTTTAGTCTTGGGAATGTGTCTGTGTCCAGGAATTTATCCATTTCTTCTAGATTTTCTAGTTCATTTGCATAGAGGTGTTTATAGTATTCTCTGATGGTAGTTTGTATTTCTGTGGGATCAGTGGTGATATCCCCTTTATCATTTTTTTATTGCATCTATTTGATTCTTCTCTCTTTTCTTCTTTATTAGTCTTGCGAGTGATCTATCAATTTTGTTGATCTTTTCAAATAACCAGCTCCTGGAGGACTGACTCTTTTTTTAATGACAACTCCTGAGAGAAGATGGAAACCCTTTCCAATGACAATATTATCTCAATAACAGTTATTATCATAGAATTCTATTATTCCTTTATGGCACATATCATTTATCATCACTGTGCATTTTCTGTCTCCATTAACCTGTATGTTTCATGAAAACAGCATTATGCTTATATTTGTGCAATCTGTATCTAGTACATAGCACAATGTTTGGAACATATAGTTTAATCAACATTTGTTGAATGAGTGTATATTTTCTGGACTTTATGATTATGGTCTATTTATTAAGAAAATGTTTGTTCTATTTTTATAAGTGCCTGATGCAGTATGTTAGACAAAGAAGGATGCAGATGATGAATAGATATAGGTTATATCCACAAGAATTTATACACAAATTTTATTAGATCATTATAGAAAGTAGCATCATATTTTGATAGGTCTATGGAATCCCTGATTTATCTTTTCTGGTAAAATTAGGTAATAAGTTACATCCTTGAATAATAATTTTCTACACAATTTATACTTAATAGGACTGTAGTGGACATTTTTTTCTATAAGCCAAATCTTTTCTCATTTTCTTTGTCCTTACTCCGAAAAAAGTGAATTTACACACTTGTTCATCCCAAAGCTTTTCTTTTTAAGGATTTGCTCATATATTGTTTATCAAACCTTAGTCCATTTTAGATGCCATAAGTATCTTTTTCCAGAAGGTCACTCATCTGTTAACTGTATTGATCATTCCTGTTATTCAGAAATCTTTGATATTGATGCAAACTCATTAATTTTTCTTTCTATAATCTATGCTTTTTAAAGTCTGTATTAGTCCATTCTCACACTGCTATGAAGAAATACCTGAGACTAGGTAATTTATAACAGGAAAGAGGTTTAATTGATTCACAGTAATGTGTGCCTGAGGAGGATGTGGGAAACTTACAATCATGGTAGAAGGCAAAGGAGAAGCAGGCACCTTCTTCACAGGGCGGCAGGACTGAGTGAGTGCAGGGGATATCACCCACGTGACCCAGTTACCTCCACCGGGTCCTGCCATTGACATATATGGATTATGGGGATTATGAGAATTATGATTCAAGATGAGATTTTGGGTGAGGACACAGCCAAACCATATCATTCTGACCCTGACCCCCCCTAAATCTCATGCCCTCACATTTCAAAACACAATCATGCCTTTCCAACAGCCCCCCCAAATTCTTAAGTCATTCCAGCATTAACCCAAAAGTCAAAGTCCAAAGTCTCATCTGAGACAAGGCAAGTCCCTTCTGCCTATGAGTTTGTAAAATCAAATCAAGTTAGGTACTTCCTAGGTATGATGGAGGTACAGGCACTGGGCAAATACACTCATTCCAAATGACAGACATTGGCCAAAACAAAAGGGTTGCAGGCCGCATGCAAGTCCAAAATTGAATAGGGCAATCATTAAACCTTAAAGTTCCAACATGGGCTGGGTGTGGTGGCTCACGCCTGTAATCCCAGCACTTTGGGAGGCCAAGGTGGGTGAATCATGAGGTCAGGAGTTTGAGACCAGCCTGACCAACATGGTGAAAACCTGTCTCTACTAAAAATACAAAAATTTTCCAGGTATGGTAGCACGTGCCTCTAATCCCAGCTACTCAGGAGGGTGAGGGAGAATTGCTTGAACCCAGGAGGCAGAGGTTGCAGTAAGCCAAGATCATCCCACTGTACTCCAGCCTGAGCAACAGAGCGAGACTCTGAGACTCCGTCTCAAAACAAAACAAAACAAAAGTTCCAAAATGATCTCCTTTGATTCCATGTCTCATGTCTCATATCCAGTTCATACTGATGCAAGAGATAGGCTCCCACAGCTTCAGGCAGCTCTGTTCCTGTGGCTTTGCAGGGTACAGGTCCCCTCTCTGCTGCCCTTATCAGCTGGCATTGAATGTCTACAGCTTTTCAAGGCACACGGTGCAAGGTGTCGGTGGATCTACCATTCTGGGGTCTGGAAAATGGTGGCCCTTTTCTCACAGCTCCACTATGCAGTGCCCCAGTGGGGATTCTGTGTGGGGGTTCCAACCCCACATTTTCCTTCTGCACTACCCTAACAGGGGTTCTCCATGAGGACTCTGCTTTTGCAGCAAATGTCTGCCTGGACATCCAGGTGTTTCCATACATCCTCTGGTATCTAGGTGGAGGTTCCCAAATCTCATTTCTTGACTTCTTTGCACCCACAGGCTCAACACCACATGGAAGCTGACAAGACTTGGGGTTTGTACCCTCTGAAACAATGGCCTAAGCTGTACGTTGGCCCCTTTTAGCCGTAACTGCAGCTCAAGCAGCTGAGACGCAGGGCACCAAATCCCAAGACTGCACAAAGCAGCAAGGCCCTCAGCCCATGAAACAGTTTTATCCTTCTAGGCCTCTAGGCTTGTGATTTCAGAGGCTGCTGTGAAGACCTTTGACATGCCCTAGAGACATTTTCTCCACCGTCTTGATGACTAACATTTGGCTCCTTGTTACTTAGGAAAATTTCTGCAGCCAGCTTGAATTTCTCCTCAGAAAATAGGCTTTTCTATCACATCCTAAGGCTGCAAATTTTCCAAACTTTTATTCTTTGCTTCTCTTTTAAACATAAGTTCCAAATTTCAAACCATCTTTGTGAATGCGTTAAACTGAATGCTTTTAAGAGCAGCCAAGTCACATCTTAAATGCTTTGCTGCATAGACATTTCTTCCACCAGATACCCTAAATCATCTCTCTCAGGTTTGCAGTTCCACAGATCTCTAGGGCAGGGGTAAAATGCTACCAGTCTTTTTGCTAAAGCATAGCAAGAGTCACCTTTATTTCAGTTCCAAGTTCCTTATCTCCATCTGAGACTACCCCAGCCTGGACTTTATTGTCCATATCACTATCAGCAGTTTGGCCAAAGCCATTCAACAAGTCTCTAGGAAGTTCCAAAGTTTCCCACAACTTTCTGTCTTCTAACCCCTCCAAACTGTTCCAGTATCTGCCTGTTACCTAGTTCCAAAGTCACTTCCGCGTTTTCGGGTATCTTTATATCAGCACCTCAATCTGTGGTACCAGTTTATTAGGCCGTTCTCACACTGCTATGAAGAAATAATCAAGACTCCTTTTGTAAAGGAAAAAGGTTTAATTGACTCACAGTTCCACATGGGTGGGGAGGATTCAGGAAACTTACAGTCATGATAGAAAGCATAGGTGAAGCAGGCACCTTCTTCACAGGGTGGCAGGACGAAGTGATTGCAAGCAGAAGAAATGCCAGATGCTTATAAAACCATCAGGTCTTTTGAGACCCACTCATTATCACAAGAACAGGCTGTACAAAATTCTCTCCATGATCCAATTATCTCCACCTGTTTCCATCCTTGATGCATGGGGATCATGGAGATTACAAATCAAGATAAGATTTTGGATGGAGACACAGCCAAACCATATCAAAGTCTTATTAAAGAAATTATTGTTTCCTTCTTTTTTTCTTTATTTCAGTAGTTTTGGGGAACAGGAGGTGTTCAAGAGAAGATTATTTAATTTCCATGTATTTGTGTAGTTTTGGGGGTTCCTTTTGGAGTTAATTTCCAATTTTATTCCACTGTTATCTGAAAGGGTACTTGATACAATTTTGATTTTCTTAAATTTATTGAGGCTTGTCTTGTGACCTATCATATGGTCTATCTTAGAGAATGTTCCATATGCTGATGAAAATAATGTATGTTCTGCAGTTGTTGGGTGGAATGTTCTGTAAATATCTGTTAAGTCCATTTGTTCTATCGTATAGTTTAAGTCCATTGCTTATTTGTTCACTTGCTGTCTTGATGACCTGTCTAGTGGAGTATTGAAATGTTCCACTGTTATTGTGTTGCCATTTATCTCATTTCTTAGGTCTAGCAGTAATTGTGTTATAAATGTAGGAGCTCCAGTGCTAGGTGCCTATATACTTAGGGTTGTAATATTTTCCTATTGGACAGATCCTTTTATCACTATATAATGTCCCTGTGTGTCTTTTTTTAACTGTCATTGCTTTTAAATCTCTTTTGTCTGATATACGACCAGCTATTCCTTCTCACTTTTGGTTTCCATTTGCATGGAATATATTTTTCCACCTCTTTACCTTAAGTTATGTGAGTCCTTATGTTAGTAAGTTTTTTGCACACAACAGATTCTTGGTTGATGAATTTCTATCTATTCTGCAATTCTCTATCTTTTAAATGGAGCATTTAGGTCATTTACATTCGATGTCAGTATTGAGATGTGAGGTACTTTTTATTTATCATTCTAGTTGTTGTCTGAATACCTGTTTTTAATTGTGTTATTATTTTATAGGCCCGGTGAGATTATGGTTTAAGGTGGTTCTATTTTGGTATATTTCAAGGTTTTGTTTCAAGATTTAGAACTCCTTCTTAGCATTTCTTGTAGTTCTGGCTTGGTAGTAGTGAATTCTCTCAGCATTTGTTTGTCTAAAAACGACTTTCTCTCTCCTTCGTTTGTGAAGCTTAGTTTCACTTCATAGAACATTTCTAGCTGCTAATTCTTTTGTTTAAGGAGACTAATATAGGACCCCAATCCCTTCTGGCTTGTAGGTTTCTACTGAGAAAACTGTTGTTAATCTGATCGGCTTTCTTTTATTGGTTATCTGATGCTTTTGCCTCACAGCTCTTAAGATTCTTTCTTTGTCTTGACTTTAGATAACTTGATGACTATGTGCTTAGGTGATAATCTTTTTGCAATGAATTTTCCGAGTATTCTTTGAGCTTCTTGTATTTGGATGTCTAGATCTCTAGCAATGCCTGTGAAGTTTTCCTCAATTATTCCCTCAAATAAGTTTACCAAACTTTTAGATTTCTCTTCTCCCTCAGGAATATCAATTATTTTTATGTTTGGTTGTTTAACATAATCCCAAGTTTCTTGGAGGGTTTGTTCTTTTTAAAAATTCTTTTGTCTTTGTATTCGTCAGGTTGGGTTAATTAGAAAGCTTTGTCTTCAAGCTCTGATATTCTTTCTTCTATTTGTTCTAGTCTGTTGTTGAAACTCTTCAGTGAATTTTATATTTCTCTAAGTGTGTCTTTCATTTCCAGAAGTTGTGATTCTCTTTTCTGTATATCTATTTCTCTGGAGACTTTTTCATCCATTCCCTGTATTTGTTGTTTTTTATTTTAAAAAAAATTTTTTATGTTGTTTTTCACCTTTCTCTGGTATGTCCTTGAGTAGCTTAATAATCACCTTCTGAATTCATTATTGGCAATTCAGAGATTTCTCCTTGGTTTAGATCCATTACTGGAAAGCTAGTATGATATTTTGGGGGTGTTGTAGAACCTTGTTTTGTCATATTACCAGAATTACTTTTCTGGTTCCTTCTCATCTGGGTAGACTGTTTCAGTGGAAAGAAATGGATTTTAAGGCCTGCTGTTCAGATTATTCTGTCCTACAGGGTGATCCCTGGATGTGGTGTTCTCCCCCTTCCCCTAGGGAAGGGGCTTCCTGAGAGCCAGACTGCAGTGATTGTTACCCGCCTTTCTGGGTCTAGCCACCCAGCAGGGCTACCAGGCTCTGGCTCCTGCTGTGGAATGTCTGCAAAGAATCATGTGATGTGATCCATCCTTAGGCCTCCAAGCCACGGATACCAGCACATGCTTCAGCGAAGATTGCAGGGAGTGAAGTGGACTCTGTGAGGGTCCTTGGTTGTAGTTTTGTCTAGTGTGCTGATTTTCTCAAATGCTGGTTATGCTAGCAGTGAAGTTGCCAGGTGGACAGACTTAGGACTTCTGATTAGCCAAGAAATTACAAGTGGTAAAAGTAGCTGTTGTTTTCTCCTTCTTTGGAGCAGGGTTGTTCAGTTATCACTTGATGCAATGGCTTGAGTTGGTTGGCCTCTGGCCAGGGAGTGGCACTTTCAAGAAAGCACCATCTGCAGTAGAAGAAGTGGATATAAGCTTGCCTATCTTGGCCAGAATAGGTGTTCAGTTTTCTCAGGTGATGGGCAGAGCAAAATACCTCCCAGTTTAAGTCTTTTGTCTTTGGCTACCAGGGTGAGTAGAGAAAAACCATCAGCTGGGGGCATAATTAGGCAGGCCTGAGCTCAGGCTATATTTGGGTGGGCTTACTAAGGCCTCTGTGGGGGGTGGGGGGTGGTTCTCAGGGCAATGGAGTTATGTTCCAAGGGGGATTATGGCTGACTCTGCTGCATCATACAGGTTGCCAGGGGAGTTTGGGGGATATTCAGCAGTGACAGGCCTCACACAGCTCCCACATAGCCAGCAAAGCTGGTCTCAGGGCACAGGTCTTGCCCCAGGCTACGAGCCTCCCTACTGAGAAAGCAAACAGAATTCTCAGGTCTCAACCCTCACCAGCTGCCTGCACCATCATCTGTGGCTTCTGAGCTGGTATCCTATCTGCACTTCTTGTTCTCTCCCCTGGATTCTGCTCAGGAAAATTCATACTCAGTCGAAATTATTGTAAAGTTCAGCTAGAACTTTCCTTCACCCTGTGGCCCCTCCCCAATTCCACTGGCTGCCTTCCCCAAGGACCCCTGTGAAATAAAGCCAGGGATGGCTTCCTGGGGCTCAAGCTGGGAATCAGGAGTACCTACGGGGCTCTTCCCACTGTTTCTTCTACTTTATATTTCCCTCGGCTCACTAAATGTTTCAGCTCTAGATAAGGTTAAATCCTTCTCCTCCCGTGATCTGGATTTTAAGGTTCCCCAGTGGGGATGTGTGTCTGGAGGCAGATTTTCCCCTTTCACACTTGGGAACTAACAGTTTTTCAGATGTCTTACGGAGTTTGCAGCCCCAAGCTGCTGCTTTCAAGGGATCTGTGAATTCTTTTGGTTTTCCTGGTATGGTGCTGTGGTAGTTCTTGGAGCAAAAGTTCACAATGTGAGTCTGCATATACTGTTCTGACTGTCAAGTGGGAGCTGTACATTAGTCTTGTCTCCTATCTGCCATTTTCCTGCCTATCTTACTAAAGTTTTTATATTCATAATACCTAATAATTTTCTACAACATGTGGCTTGATACCTAATTGATACTTAATAAATAGTTAAATTTTTCCCACAACTAACAGATGCTGCCAGCATGATTTTGACAAGCCGTGGATTTCATCAGTTTATGGTTGAAATCCCTGACAGAAGCCCAAAGCCCTAATTATCTGTATTGTTGACTAAAAAGAGCAACATGCTTTAGGTCCTAGGCATGCTTGCACGTGGCAGAATTGGCTGTTTGAAAATGTATCTGACACATATTCTTGCTCAGATGCAGAGCTGCAGATTCTTTTCTCTGGAGATGGGCCGTAAGGGATCCTTGGGGAAAGTAATTATTTGATTGATGGGTTACCAGACATAGTCAGGCTGTAGACACTGATTAAAATAGTCCAACTCCTTTCGAACATAGGCACTCCAAAGAAGTAGAATATATTTACTGTTATTCTGAGGTTTTACTTGGAGATTTGATATAGCAACAGTATTGCCTCGTATTTGATGTTGGTAACTCTTGTATCACATAGTAAGATGTTTTTATCCATCTGGTACTTATTACCTAAGTAATATTTCAGCCTTGTACCTCTTTATGCCTCAATTCTATCTTCTCATCAAGCTATCTGGAATCCTGATCATACATGTAGAGTACTGGTCATTAACCTATAAGTGTTTGTATACTTAGGTCTTTTGATCTCCTTCCCACCAACTAATTTGTAGTTGGAATTTGCTAAGCAGCGTCTGTCCTGGGTCCAGATCCTGCTAGTTTTCCCTTTCATGTTGCAGGACAACCAGTAGGCTACTATTTTCTGAGTGGCTTAGACTACCTCATTTTTCCTCCATCAGTTCAAATTCAAGTTTAAATTTAATAGCAATGGCAATATTAAAATAAACATTGTAGTTTAATTTCCCTACATATAATAGTTTAGATAAGCTACACTATGACTTTCTAATAGTTTTAAAGAAAATTAAAAGCTATAGAATGTTTATTTTAATCTCTTCAAGACTAGAATGTGAGTATTTTTCTTAAATAGAGCCTAATATTTACTTATGTTGATTCTGTAGTTCCTTTTTCAAATCATAGGGATTCTTATAAAATTCTTAAAGAATATCAAATCTCTGGAAATTATTCTTAGGGACAGGGGAAGCAGGACAGAATGAAAAATGGAGGAATTTTAACTCATACAATGTATACTTTGCAACTTTTTGTATTGTTTGGAATTTTATGTTGAGTAGCCTCTGAGCATTAAAAATAATAGAAACAGTATTGAAAATGTTCCATACCTCTTCATCTTATTCAATCATTCATGCATTCATTCATTCAATTCATATTTAGTAGGTGCTTGATAAGTTCTAAGCCTGGTGAATTAAAGAAAAAAATAAAACAGAACCCCTGATATTAAGTATTTAACAGTTCAGAGAGCAAACATACACACACTGATTATTACAGCACCGTGTCATAAAATCTGAGAATCATTGCAATATGGTGAATAATAATATGGGCTCTCTTGTTATATTATCAGGATTTGAATCCTGACTTCACTATTTACTAACTGTATGTTTTAGGAATGTTACTAAACCTCTATGTGCTACATTTATACAATCTGTGAAGTGGGAATAACTAAAGCTCCTACTTCATTGTGTTGAGGAGGAGATTAAATGAGTTAGTATTAGTAAAGTATTTATAACTACATCTGATAGAGTAGATAATAAGTATTAAATATCCTTGAAGTAGAAACAAAAGGCATTCAAATCATACTGCGTTCTTAAAGGAGAAATTAAAGAAGCCTTCCTTAGTCGTGATACCTAAGTTAAATGCTAAAGATGTGTATATATATATAAAATGGCTTTCCAGGTGATGAAAGACAGTGTTTTGCTGGGCTAATTATTTGCTAACCTCATTGTGTTTCAGAGTATCTGATCACTTTGCAATATCCCCAAATATGTATGAGATATCTGTTTGTTCCACATCCTCAGTAGCATGTAGTATGTTCATGCTACTTTATGAACTTTAATGTTAGCCATACTACCATGTGTAGTGTTTTCATATCATGGCCATTTTTTATTTCTCAGATAGCTGGAGATTTCAAATGTGGAAAGCCTAAATTATTATTCATTCACATATATGTGAAGTGTCTGTTTAAAATGTTTGCCAATTTAAAACTTATATTGTTACTAATAAGTGAATTTAGCAAAGTTGCAGGATACAAAATCAACATAAAAAAATCAGTTGCATTTCTACAGAGTAACAATCCAGACTACTGGAAAGTTTCATTTGGTTTACTGAGTGTTTAACATTTATGTTTTTTTTCTTTCAAATAACTAGTTACAACATTTGACTATGAAATCTGGGCCCAGTAGAAAGAGCTGTAGGACAGCTTCCTGAAGTCCTCAGATGATGCCTTCACTCTTCATTTCACCAGCACACCTGTGGATTCCTGACAGTGGAGACATTGATGAAATGTGCCCATACTACTTTTTTCCCTTTCATTCTGCCTCCTTCACACACACCCTAAAACATTTTAATTTTTGAGCCATGATGTAGATAATGAAGAACTAAGCCAAAGTCAAATCATAAAGCCTACTCCTTGTGATGGAAGAGTAGAGATTGCATCATTACAACTGTAGGGGGCCACTGAAGCTTCTAATAAGAATTAAATGATAAGAGCAGCTCTTCGTAAAGATCATACTGGCAACACTTTCAGCTAAATCTGAAAGGGTCAGACTGGTTTCAATTTTTGAATGCTGAGGTTGAAGTGCCAGAGAGAGAGATGAGACCCTAGGTCATTATGTGAGGCCTATGGCCTAAACATGACAACTTAAAGTCATAGTTGAAGTCCTAAAATTGAGAAGTTACCAAGATGGAGAAAACAAGAAGCTAGGAGTAAAAATACAAAAAAAAAAAAAAAAAAAAAAAAAAAATCCAGAATACTCAAACTGGGATATAAATAATGTAGAACAAAAAAACCAATAAGCGTACTTTGAGACTTTAAAATGTTGTCTTATTTTACTGAGATACAGATTATTATCATAAAATTCATTCATTTGAAGTATAAAGTGTGATGAATTTTAATAATTCTATATAGGCACGTAACCTCTACCACATTCCAAATGTAGAATATTTTCATGACTCTATTTTTTTTTTATTCTGAACTCTTGATTCCCTTTACCAACCACTGGTCTTAGGACACCACTTGTCCTTTCCATGTTACCCTACATTTTTTTAGAAATTCACACAAATGGTATCATATAATATGTAGTACTTTGTGTTTGATTTCCCTCACTGAATTATTCATGTTCTTGCATGTGTTACTAATTAATATCTTACCCTTGCTGTATAGCATTCCACAGTGTGGAATATACCACAATTTGCTTATCCGTTCACTAGCTGATGGAGATTTGGATTGTTTCCAGTTTTGTTCTATTAAAATAATGGATACATAATATATCAGCATATTTTAAATTTTCTTTAGTAAACACCTGGGAGTAAAATTGTAAGGTCTTATGGTAGTTGTCTGAGTTACTTTATAAGATACAGCCTCACTGTTTTTTAGAGTATTTGATCACTTTGCAATCTCGCCAAACATGTATGATAGATCTGCTTGTTCCACATCCTCAGTAGCACTTGGTATGTTTAGTAGTTTTAACTTTAGCCACACTACTGTATCTAGTGTTTTCATTCCATGGACAATTTTTATTATCAGATGCCTAGAGATTTTCAGTGGCTTTCCATGTGATTTTTATTTATTTGCATATACTTTTGTGAAGTGTCTATTTAAAACCTTTGCCCATTTCAAACTCAGATTGTTACTAACAAACAAATGTATCAAAGTTGCAGGATACAAAATCAACATACAAAAATCAGTTGTATTTCTGCAGAGTAGCAATGAACTAACTAAAAATGAAATAAAACAATAACATCTACAATATCATCCCAAAATAATAAAACATTTAGAAATAAATATAACTTAGAAGGGGAAAGACTTATACATGGAAACTATGAAACACTGATGAAATATATTAAAGCAGACAAATAAATGAAAAGACATCTCATGTTCATGGACTGAGAAAATTAGTATTGTTAAAATGTCTGTACTACTCAGTGTGATCTACAGATTCAATTCCTATCAAAATCTGAATGACATTTTTTACAGAAATGAACAATTCTAAAATTTATATAGAACCACAAAACAATAGCCAAAGTGATCTTGATAAGAAGAACACAGCTGGAGACATCACAATTACTGATTTCAAAATATGTTACCAGCTACAATAATTAAAACAGTGGGATTCTAACATAAAGACAGACACAAAGACCAATGAAACAGTATAGAGTTTCCAGAAATAAACCCCAGATATCCAGTCAATATATCTTTGACAAGCATGACAAGAACACGAAAGTGTGGAAAGAATAGTCTCTTCAATGAATGGTACTGGGAAGACCAGGTATTGACATGCAGAGTGCAAAATTGGAACCCTGTCTTACGCTGTGCACAAAAGTAACCTCAAAATGGATTAAAGACTTAAATGTAAGACTTGAATTTGTAAAACTTATTGAAGAAAGCATAAAGGAAAACCTTGTTTATGAGCTTCTTTATTAGTCTTAGCAATGATTTATTAGATATGACACCAAAACACAAAAACCCCAAAATAGAAAAACTAAAAAGCTTCTGCACAGCAAAGGAAACAGTTAACACAGTAGAGTAAAAAGTCAAGCTATGTGTTGAAAGTAAATATTAGCAAACCATACATCTGGTAGGGGGTTAATATCTAAAATATGTAAGAAACTCCTACAACTCGGTAGGGAGAAAGCCCAGTTACAAAATGGCAAAGAATATTAATTGAAATTACTCAAAAAAACAAATGGCCCCAAGATACATGAAAGGGTGCTCAACAATACTCATCTTCAGGGAGATGCAGATCAAAAGAGCAATGAGATATCACCTCATACCTTTTACGATGACCATTATCTAAAAAACAAAATATCAAGTGTTGACAAAGATGTGGAGGAACTGGGACTATTATACATTGTTGGTGGAAATGAAGAATAGTGCAGCTACTATGGAAAACAGTATGAATGTTCTCAAAAAATTAAAAATAGAACTACCATATGATTTAGCAATTCAATGTATAGATATATAGCCAAAAAAATTGAAATCAGGATCTCAAAGATATATCTGCCCCTCCATGTTGATGGCAACATTACTCATAATAGTCACAATATGGAAAAAAAACAAATATCCATCAGATGAATGGATTTGAAAATATGGTATATATGTGCAATGGAATACCACAAAGCTTTAAACAAGAAGATAATCCTACTTTTTGTGAACAGCATAGATGAACCTAAGTGATGTTAAGTATGCCAATCACAGAACAAATACTGCATGATTCCAATTATATGAAGTACCACAAATATTTGAACTCATAGAAACAGAAGAATGATAGTTGCCAGGACTGGGGAGGGGTAATGTGAAATTTTTACTCAATGGGAATAAAGTTTCAATTGTGCTAGATGAGTATGTTCTAGAGATCTGTTGTATAGCATAATACTTACAGTAAGTGGTACAGTATTCTACACTTTAAAATATGTTAAGATCTCATGTTAAGTGTTCTTAAACACACACACAAATACACACAAAAGCACCAGAATATTTTTGGAAGTGATAAATATATTAGCATCTGGATGGTGGTGATGCTGTATATTTATATATATATATAAATTCATCAAAATGTAGGCATTAACAATGTAGATTTTTGTATGTCTGTTATATATACCTTGATAAAGCTTAAAAAAATGAAGATGACAAATGGCATACAAATAAATACATAAACACATATATACATACAGTTGGGATGTCTGTCATCTTACTGAGGTGTACACCAACATTATATTACTTTGATAAACTACATTTGGTCATGATGTATTATCTTTACATATTGTTAGATTCGTCTTGCTAAAACATTAAAGCATTTTGTATCTATGTTCATTAGGGCTATGTCAATATTTAACATAAGAGTAGTTAAGTTTTCTGTTTATTTTTACATAATTTTGGTCATTTTTATATTTAAAAATTTTTTTCTGGGTTGTCAAATTTATGGGTATGTTATTCATTATATTCTCCTATTATCCATTTAATTTCTGTAGGATCTGCTGTGATGCCCGGTCTTTAATTCCAGAAATTGGTATTTCCATTGTAGTTCTTTTAATTTGGCCTTTCTAAAATAGCTTACATATTTTGCTTATCTTTCCAAGAAGCAGAATTTAGTTCCATTCATTTTCTGTGGTTTATTTCTTCAATTGTGTTGATTTCTGCTCTTAGCTTTATATAAAGCCTTCCATCTACTTACTTTGAGTTTAATTTGCCATTCTTTTACTTCTTATACTTCCTTCTTTCCTAGCACGAATACTTAAAGGTATAAATTTCCCTCTAAAAACTGCTTAAACTCCATGTCTCAACTTTTATTTTTTTATCATTCAGTTCAGTACAATTCCTAATTTTTTTTAATTTCTTCTCTGACTCATCTATTATTTAGAAAGGTGTGTTTTTGTTTCCAAATTATTTTTAGTTGTTATTCATGTTTAATTATGTCATGGTCAGAATTCCATTCTTTTAAACATCATTGGGACTTGCTTTATGGTTCAGCATGTTTGTCTGTCATGTAACATACTATGTATACATGAAAATAAATATTCTGATGTTACTGTGTTTGACTTCCATAAATACTAGTCAACTGAAAAGTATATATATATATATTTTTAATTTTGTATGTCTGCTGATTTTTTGCCCAGTTATATCAACTGCTGAGAGTGGGCTTTTAAAATCTTCAATTCTGATTTTGGAATTATTGATTTATTACTTTATTTATATGGATATTTTCTTCATGCATTTGGAAACTCTCTTAGAGCCATACACATTCATAATATTTTTCTGTAGAATTGGCACCTTTATTGTTAGAAAATATTTCTCATTATCTTTGGTAGTATTTGTGTTTTAATACCTATTTTTCCATTAATATAGCCACTTTAACCATCTTATACTTACTATTTTTCTGGTATATAATTTTCTATCCATTTGCTTTCCACTATTTGTGACTATATTTAGAGTGCATCTCTTGTAGACAGCAAGCTGGGTCTCTTTCTTAAAATCCCTTCTTAAAAATCTCTGCCTTTTTTTTTTTTTTTTTTCTTTTGAGACGGAGTCTTGCTCTGTCGCCCAGGCTGGAGTGCAGTGGACGGATCTCAGCTCACTGCAAGCTCCGCCTCCCGGGTTTACACCATTCTCCTGCCTCAGCCTCCCTAGTAGCTGGGACTACAGGCGCCCGCTACCTCGCCTGGCTGGTTTTTTGTGTGTGTTTCTTAGTAGAGATGGGGTTTCACCATGTTAGCCAGGATGGTCTCGATCTCCTGACCTTGTGATCTGCCCGTCTCGGCCTCCCAAAGTCCTGTGATTACAGGCTTGAGCCACCGCGCCCGGCCAAATCTCTGCCTTTTGATTGAAGTCTACTAACATTAAATGTACTGTTTATATGGTTTAGTTTGGGTCTACTATTTTATTTATTTTCTATTTCTTCTTTTTATCTATTTCTCTTTTCCTGTCTACCGTTCAGTTTTATATTTTAGAATTGTATTTCTACTGGAAACATTAAAATATTCTAAAAAATAAAATTAACTATATGATGATTTTTATTTTAACTGTATGTCTTTGTATTATTACTGAAAAATCAAACATCTTAACTTTTTACTTTCCAGTTATAGTAAATACTTTATCACTTTACATGAATTGTAGAAACTATTCAATCCTATAGGTCTATATATCCCCTGTCCTTTATGCTAGAGTTGGCAAACAATGGCTCATACACACTGTGCATGCATGTGTCAGAGATCAGGCACAAATGTGGACAGAGAGAATTAGGTGTTTCTCTCTGTAACTTTCACTTCCCTGATTTCCTCACGCTGTCTTCAGCCACAGTTTCCTCAGCTTCAGTTTTCTGACTTTCTGGACCAAAAACACCATAGTTTTCCCAGCAGTTATCCTGCAACAACACACTGAATGATTGTACTAATGATTGTACTTGACTCCGGGCTCAAATTCATGAAAATGGACTTTCACTTCATTATACTCCCCTCTTTATGTGCTCACCACTAGATTCTGGAATCTTCTCATTCTCCATTTCCTTCATGTATCTCTTTTGGTATAATTTTCAGTTTTTTATTTGTTTTCTGCATTCTGGTAAGACCTTATTCTGTCATTATTGGAAAAAGATCTCTGTGTTTTAATAAATTATTAAATAAATTTATTTTGATTTAATTTAATATGTAATAAATATTAATGATATAGTACATTCTTGTACTATCAGTGGATGTATATTTTCTCTTTTAATATTTTTTTTGTGTAATTTGTCTATCTTCTACAATAAACATAATTAGATTTGTATAAAAAGTAATATAGTGAATGTGTACCACAATGATCAATTAGGCATATGTTAGTAAAACATTAATTTAAATTTACATCAAGATTAATGAAGGACTATAATTAGAAAATTTAAAATAAAATTTATTTGCTTGTTACTAGGCATGATTTGTCCCATCTTTTATGTATGCCATCAATTGAAAATCATGTTGGCTTTGTAAGTGAATATTTTAAATAAATATTCTGTCGTTGTGAATTCCACATGTCTTATGGATTATAAAACATTAATTTTCCCCCAAGATAATTGGAAAATACCTGTTCTCTCAGTAGTAGATATTAACTTAATTGATATAGGCCACATGAAATATCTGTGTGGGGATACTCAGCACCATTTACACACACATATATTTTTCCTTGAAATGTGTTAGGAGCTGATAAACACTTCCCTATGCAAATGTCTCTTTTACTTCTTTTCAGAACTTATAGAAACTAGTGGATCATTAGAGTAATCCCCTGAGTGAGCTTAAACAGTTATTTCAGAGACAGAAAAGAAACATCAGTGCTGCAGAGATTTATTTTTAACACTGTGACTTCAAGGTCAGAATCAATTTTTCTTTTGTACATAATGGCAACAGGAAAGGTGAAGGCTAGGCATCAAAATCCATAAGCTTTTATCTTATTATAGCTTATGAAATATGAGTGATTTTTGTAAGATAAAGTGCTGTGCAGGGATAGATTTTAATTTCAGTCTAGAGTAAATGTGAGTGGGGTATAGAGCATCATATAGATAGTATAACTTAATCATTCTATCAGTTTCACCTCTGTACAGTCAACTGAATAATACCTACTTTAGAGTTTTGTGCAATTCTTAAAATTTTAAGAATTATAATCGTTACTTTACTTTTAAATATCTAACTACAGACTTTGGTAATGAGATGCTCGAATGTTCAAACTTGGGTTAAAATTAGTGACTCCTGTGATCACTGCTGAAATGTTGAATGTGAAAACTTATACCATGATAACTAACATTCAAAATGGAAAGTATTGGGGAAAATATAAACAGTCAAATACCTCCATGTAAGAAAGGAAACTGAGGGAAGGGAGAGATATGTAAAGATTACCAGAAAGAGAGCTACAATACTGGAGATAGGCCTTGTTTTACATTTTCTTGCTTCCTTTATCAGTCTCATATTCGAAATATTTTGAGACCTTGGAAAATTTAGCATTTTATAAATAGTATCATTGTGTCTAATTTGCGGGCATTGTTGACATAGTCATACATCAACTGAGGGGTAGGGTTCCACCAGAAGTTTACTTTTGCCTAGATTTAGATATACAACAAGAGAATTGGGAAGAGTTTGAGGGAAACTCCTATGTTTCGTAAATGAACTTAGAGGATAAATATGCTGCCCAAATTTTGCTAGCTGTTTAGTTGAGATCAGTGACTATTCTGGTATTTTGAATTCTATGATATTTTACATTCAATTATGTCACACTACCTAGACATACAGAAGAATATGTACCGTTTCAAAAACAATTAGTTCACCACAAAATGCATCCCATCTTGCACCACTCCATTACATTTTGTAACATTTATAGATTTATACATATAAAGGTTAGATTGTGTAATCGATTTTTTAAAATCTTAGCTTTATTAAGGAATATTTGGTATACAGAGAACTGCATATATTTAACATGTACAGTTTTGTAAGTTTTGATATATACTTCTGTGATAACACAGTCGTAATTAAACATATGCATCACTTCCAGAAGTGTCCTCCCACCCCTTTTTCATCTTTTTGCAACTACCCCCACCTTTCACTTCCACCCCCAGGGAGCCCCTGATCTGTTTTCTGTCACTATACATTTGTATTTTTGAGAACATTATATACATGAAATTATATACTATGCACCCTTTATATTGTCTGACTTCTTTCACCCAGCATAATTATTTTGAAATCCGTCAATGTTATTGCCTATTTAATAGTTTGTTCCTTTATTTTTCCTAAATAATATTCTGTTATATGGACATACCAAAATACTTTATCCATAAACCCGTGGATGGATAATTTGGAGTTCTTTTCCTATTTTGTGTGTGTGTGTGTGTGCGCGCGTGCGTGCGTGCGTGTGTGTTCCGTTTGGTTGGTTTTTGCCCATATAAAGTTGCTGTGAACATTTGTAAACAAACCTTTGTATACAAATATGAGTTTACTACTATTAAGATATAACTAGGATCAGAATGACTGGACACATAGTAAGTGCATATTTAACATTTTCAGGACTACTTTGAACTTCTTTTGAAAGCATTTGTATCATTTTGAATTCCCACCAATAGATGAGAAGTCCAGTCATCCCATATTCTTGCCAATATTTGATATAGTCAGAAAAAAATAAGCCATTCTTATAGGTATGTCACTGTCTTATTTTGCACTATAGATCATCTTTTCATGTGCTCATTTGCCATCCATATATGTTTTCAAAGGCTAACATTTTTATTATGTGTGTTCTCTGTTGTTTTTTTACTATATTTTTTTTTAATTTTCACTCTGAATTTTTATTATATTTCTCTGTTTAGTTTGGATTTAATTTGCTGTTCTTTCGTTTGTTTCTTAAGGTAAAAACTGAGGTCGTTTAACACCTTGTTTCATTTCAAATATAGGCACCTTGTGCTAAAACTTCCAATGTAATAATTTCCTTAGCCACATCACACATATCTTCATATGTTTTGCTTTGATATTCATATGGTTCAAAATAATTTCAGTTATTGTTATTTATTTATTTTATTTTATTTATTTATTTATTTATTTTGAGGCAGAGTCTGGCTTTGTCTCCCAGGCTGGAGTGCAATGGTGTGATCTCGGCTCACTGCAACCTCTGCCTCCTGGGTTCAAGTGATTCTCCTGTCTCAGCCTCCTCAGTAGCTGGGATTACAGGCACACACCACCACACTGTGCTGATTTTTGTAATTTTAGTAGAGACGGGGTTTCATCATGTTGACCAGGGTGGTCTCGAACTCCTGACCTCAAGTGATCCACCCGCCTCCTCCTCCCAAATTGCTGGGATTACAGGTGTGAGCCACCACGCCTGGCCAATTTCAATGATCTTTATTCATTGCTTAAGTTATTTAAAAGTATAATATTTGAGAATTTACCAGCTGTCTTTCTGTAATTGACTTCTAATTGAACTCTTCTATGGTCACAGCACATATGTGGTATGATTTGAATCCTTTTAAATTTGACACTTGTTTTATTGCTCAGAATAGGTTTGGTTTTGGTGCATGCTCTGTGTGCATTTGAAAAGAATACATTATTCCATCAAGAGATAAAATGTTCTACAAATGTAAATTAGGTTAATTTGGTTATTCTACAAAACTTTCATTTCTGATTTCCTATCTACTTGTCCTATAAAATGTAAAGAGAGGAATGTTCAAATTTCTGTCTGCAATTATGGATTTTTCTATTTCTCCTTACAATTAAAATACTTTTTGTATGACTTATTTTGAAAATCTGTTTTAAGGTGCATAAAAGTTTAGAATGATTATATCTTCTTCCTGAATTGACCAATATATCATTGAGAAATGGCCCTTTTTATCCCTAGGAACATTCATTTGTCATGAAATTTATTTTGTCAGGTATTAATATAGATGCTCCAGCTTTCTTATGGTTAGTATAAGCAGGTTAGGTATTTTCCATCCCTTTACTTTTAACCTACTTGTGTCTTTAAAGTGAGTTTCTTGTGAAACCCCGTCTCTACTAAAAAATACAAAAAACTAGCCGGGCGAGGTGGTGGGCGCCTGTAGTCCCAGCTGCTCGGGAGGCTGAGGCAGGAGAATGGCGTGAACCGGGAGGCGGAGCTTGCAGTGAGCCGAGATCCGGCCACAGCACTCCAGCCTGGGCGACAGAGCGAGACTCCGTCTCAAAAAAAAAAAAAAAAAAAAAAAAAAAATAAAGTGAGTTTCTTTTTGGCAAAATATAGTTTGGTCTTTCTATTTTATCCAGCTCTGTAGGATCTTCCTTTTTACTATCTCACTTAGACCATGTATATTTCATATGATTGTTGAAAGGTTTGGGTTTACATTTACCATCTTGCTATTTGTTTTCTATTTGCTTTGTTATTTTCTCTCTTTTTTCCTTTTTTTCTTGAGTATTTTTTAATAATTTAATTTTATCCTTTGATTTTTATTAGCTAAATTCATTCTTACGCTATTTTAGTGCTTTCTTTTTGGTTTATGATATACCTCTTTAAATTGCAACAGTTACGGCCGGGCGCGGTGGCTCAAGCCTGTAATCCCAGCACTTTGGGAGGCCGAGACGGGCGGATCACGAGGTCAGGAGATCGAGACCATCCTGGCTAACACGGTGAAACCCCGTCTCTACTAAAAATACAAAAACTAGCCGGGCGAGGTGGCAGGCGCCTGTAGTCCCAGCTACTCGGGAGGCTGAGGCAGGAGAATGGCGTAAACCCGGGTGGCGGAGCTTGCAGTGAGCTGAGATCTGGCCACTGCACTCTAGTCCGGGCGACAGAGCGAGACTCTGCCTCAAAAAAAAAAAAAAAAAAAAAAAAATTTCAACAGTTACATTCAAGTGATATTATACCACTTCTTATATAGTATAAGAAACTTAGAACATTATCCTTCCATTTCTCTCTTCCTACTTTTTGTGCTATCATTGTCACATTTTTACATATAAAACCCAGAACTCATTATTTTTGCTGTGAAGAGTAAATTATTTTTAAAACTAATTAATAATAGGAAACATTTCCAGTGTTCTTCATTCTTCTGCATAACCCAGGATTTCCACTTGGTAACATTTTCCTTTTGTATGAATAATCTCCTTTACGTAAATAACTTCCTTTGAGATTTCTTGTAGTAAAGGTCTACTGGTGACCAATTCTTGAGGCTTTTGTGTATCTCAGATGCCTTTATTTCACCCTCATTTTTGAAAAACATTTTCAGTGGATACAGAATTACAAGGTGACGGCCATTTTTACCTCAATACTATAAATATATTGTACCATTGCTTACTTGTTAGCGTTGTTTCTTACAAAAACAACAAAAAAGAATATGCTGTTATCTTTTTTCCTTTACTCGTTGTCTTGGTTCTTTTGCTTGTGATATGTCTTGTATTTCCTTGGTGCTTTAAAATGTTTGTTTTTACCACTGTTTTTACATAGTCGGATTAAGAGGTTCATCGCTATAGTTGTTTTCTGACTCCTTGTGCCTAGCTTTTGTAGAAATATTGAGTTTATATTGTGGATTATTATTATTATTATTATTATTTTTTTGAGACGGAGTCTCGCTCTGCCGCCCAGGCTGGAGTGCAGTGGCCGGATCTCAGCTCACTGCAAGCTCCACCTCCCGGGTTCACGCCATTCTCCTGCCTCAGCCTCCCGAGTAGCTGGGACTATAGGCGCCCGCCACCTCGCCTGGCTAGTTTTTTTTGTATTTTTTTAGTAGAAACAGGGTTTCACCGGGTTAGCCAGGATGGTCTCCATCTCCTGACCTCGTGATCCGCCCGCCTTGGCCTCCCAAAGTGCTGGGATTACAGGCTTGAGCCACCGCGCCCGGCCTATTATTTTTAATATATTTTCTTTTCACTCCTTTCTTTCCTTTGTGGGTTCCAAATATATTAGCTTCCTTTAAGTTGTGCCAAATCTTATCAGTGTTCTCCTTTTCACATTTATCAGTATTTTTACTCTCTAGTTTTCACTTTAGATACTTTATATTGCCGTGTTTACAAATGGCTTAATCTTTACATCTCATTGTGTATTCTGTATTTAATCCCAGTATAGTTTTCACCTTAGTCACTGAAGTTTTTAGCAATGAAATTGGCTTTAGAGTATATTTTGTATTCTATGTCTTTACTTAGTATTATAGATGTTTTCTCTAGCTTCTTAAACATATTGGCTACCAATTGTATCATCTGTGTCAATTCTGCTTCAGGTATTCTTTGAATTGTTACACGCTTGTACATAGGAATGGGGGACATATGATATTTTGTACCATGCATAGAATGTATATTAATAAAGTGAGGGTATTTAGGATATCCAAACCCACAAGCATTTATCATATCTAGGTGCTGAGAACATTCAAGTTATTGAAATGTACGATACAATGTTGTTAACTGTAGTCACCCTACTCTGCGATCAAACATTAGAATTTATTTCTTCTGTGTGTATCCATTAACCAACCTCTTTTTGGACACCTCCTACATCCACATCTTTTTCAGCCTCTGGTAATTATCAGTCTACATACTATCTCCATGAATTCAACTGTTTTAGCTCCCACATATGAGTGAGTACATGTGATAATTTTCTTTCTGTATCTGGCTTATTTCACTTAATAT
Organism: Trachypithecus francoisi; assembly: GCF_009764315.1. Lineage (NCBI taxonomy): Eukaryota > Metazoa > Chordata > Mammalia > Primates > Cercopithecidae > Trachypithecus > Trachypithecus francoisi. The sequence continues at coordinate 104,298,556 of NW_022681471.1, forward strand.
AATGACCTCCAGTTGCAGTCATGTTACTGCAAATAACATGGTTTCATTCTTTTTTTGTGGCTGAATAGAATTACATTCTGTTAATAATCATATTTTCTTGATCTATTCATTTGTTGACATTTAGGTTGCTTTTATATCTTTGCTGTTGTGAGTAATGCTGCAAAAAACACGAGAGTGCAGGTATCACTTTATCATACTGATTTCCTTTCCTTTGAATAAATATCTCATAGTGGGATTGCTGGATTTCATGGTAGTTCAGTTTTTTGTTATTTAGAGAAAACTCCATACTGTTTTTCATACTAGCTGTACTTATTTACATTCCCACCAACAATATATGAGTCCCCTTTTTGCATCCTCTCCATCATGTGTGATGTTTTTTCTCTTTTTAGTAATAGCCATTCCAACAGGAGTAAGACGATATCTCATTGTGTTTTTGATTTGCATTTCCCTGATGATTAATGATGTTGAACATTTCTGCATATGCCTCTTGGCTATTTGTATTTCTTTAGACAAATGTCTATTTAGCTCTTTTACCAACCTTTTAATAGGAGTATTCGGGTTTTGTTTGTTTATTTTACTGTTGAGTCATTTGAGTTACTTGTATACTCTGGACATTAATTCCTTGTTGTATGGATATTCTGCAACTATTCCCTATAACTGAACAGGTTGGATCTTCAGTCTAATTGATTACTTTGCTGTGCAAAAGGTTTTTATTTTACTATATTCTCATTTGTCTATTTTTGTTTTAGTTGCTTATGCTCTTGGGGTCTTAGCTATAAAATCATTGCCTAGACTAATGTTCTGAGGTGTTTTCTCTGTATTTTATTCTACTAGTTTTATAGTTTCAAGTCCTATGTTTTTTTGAGTTGAATTTTGTTCATGGTAAGAGATTTGGCTCTAGTTTTATTCTTCTGTATGTAGATATCCAGGTTTTGCAGCACATAAGGAAAATGAGCAGTTTTCTATAAGTTATATTGACTATATGACCTGACTTGTTCATGTCGTTCCATAATCTGTGATTAATTCATGTTTATCTTCTCCATTTCTAATCTAAGATTAATAAGTAAATATATGAGGCCACTAGTATCCTTTTAAAACGAAAAGCAAGGTATCTGTAAATGTTCTGCTTAACTTTATTTTTTTTTTCCTGCCTAGGCTTCTCTCATGAAATTTAAAAGTGAATATATTATCTTTAGTACTCCTAGCACGTATCACAAAGGGGGCACAAAACCAGAATGAAACTCCAATTGAAGTTACATGTCTTTTCTTAAAAATCAGATTTTTAAAGTCTGCTTTTAAGAAAGTTGGTGCTTATTAGCCGGGTGTGGTGGTGTGCACCTGTAATCCCAGCTACTCGGGAGGCTGAGGCAGGAGAATTGCTGGAACCTGGGAAGTAAAGGTTGCAGTGAGCTGAGATGATGCCACTGCACTCCAACCTGGGAGACAGAGCAAGACTCTGTCTCTAAATAAATAAATAAATAAATAATCAAATATCGTTTCTAAAAATTCCATCCTTTTAGGATTCCTAATGTGGGAAAAAAACATGTTTATGAATTCACACACCTGTTTGCTGATTGCAATGCATTTCTTGCTGAGATTTTAGCATATAGGCTTCTAAAGTAACAAATTTTAAAGCTGGGGAGAGTATGTGTGTTCAGTTTTTTAATTTCTGGAATTTTTTTTGTTACGATTTTTAGAAAGTGTCACATAATTTTATACTTGAACATTGTGATCTAATTATAAGCATATTTTAATTGAAATATAAGTTTTGGTTTAAAATATGTATATATGTAGTTTTTTCAAGGAATATGTAATACTAGGAAGTTATTAAACTATTCATTAAATTTGTAATCCATTGAATGAACTCAAGAAAATATTCTAAACTTATTGTTCTACATTATGGGGGCCTTTGGTGTGTTTGTGCTGTAGGCTTATCTGACAGATTTGGTGGTAGTTTTGAAGGGTTTTGATATTGAAATATATATTTTAAAATCTACCACTTCGGAGATTCTACAGAAATATTGAGGATTCTTACCTAACTGAATGATAGGTTTTCTCTAATTAAGATTACCATTAAAAAACTACAAGAAGTCAAAATTTTCTTGAGACAGAAAACATACCATAGCACTTTTAAAACATGGTTTTTGTAACAGCACTTTTCTTTGTAAGTTTAACATATTAATTTTAGTTTATACAATTATTATTATACTTATGAAACTGAGTATAGAAAAGGACAGAAAGGGAAAATATGCTATAAGGTAACTAGAGATGTTACCATTTTCATAATATTTTCTCTCTCTCTCTGCTAAGTGTTTCTTATGTTGACAGCCATTTAATTATATTTTTCTAAGTTTGAATAAGTCCATATTTTCCATTAAAATGTTTTAGGTTCGTGGGTATATGTGCAGGTTTATTACATGGGTAAATTGCATGACACAGAGGTTTGGTGTACAGATGATTTCATCAATGAGGTAATAAATGTAGTATTCAATAGTTATTTTTTTCATAGTACTCAATAAGTGGTTTTTTGAACCTCACCCTCCTCCCAACATCTACACTCAACTGACTTTGTGCCTATGTGTCCTAAATGATTAGGTCCCACTTGTAGGTGAGAAGAAGCAGTATTTGTTTTTCTGTTTCTGTATTAATTTGTTTAGGATAATGTCCACCAGCTGCATCTGTGTTGCTGCAAAGATCATGAGCCCATTCTTTTTTTATAGCTACATAGTATTCCATGGTGTGTATGTACCACATTTTATTTATTCAGTCCACTGTTGATTGGCATTTAGGTTGATTCCATGTCTTTGCTGTTGTGAATAGTGTTGTGATATATGTACATGTGCATGTATCTTTATAGTAGAATGATTTATAATCTTTTAGATATATACCCAGCAATGGGAATGCTAGGTCAAATGGTATTTCTCTTTTAAGTTCCTTGAGAAATCTCCAGACTTCCACAGTGGATGAACTAGTTTACATTTCCACCAGCTATGTGTAAGAGTTCTCTTTTCTTTGCAAAGTCACCAGCATCTGTTTTTATTTTGTCTTTTTAATGAATAACCGTTCCGTCTGATGAAGATTTTCTCTCATTGTGGTTTTGATTTTTATTTCGCTAATCATCAGTGATGCTGAGCGTTTTTATATGCTTGTTGGCCATGTGTATGGCTTCCTTTGAAAAGTGTATGTTCATGTCTTTACCCATTTTCTAATGGGATTGTTTTTTGCTTGTTGATTTAAGTTCCTTATAGATTCTGGATATTAGACCCTTTATCAGATTCATCACTGACAAAAGTTTTCTCCCATTCTGTAGGTTATCTGTATACTCTGTTGATAGTTTCTTTTGCTGTGCGGGAGCCCTTTAGTTTAATTTGGTCCCACTTGTCAATTTTTGTTTTGTTGCAATTGCTTTTGGAGTCTCTATCATGAAATCATTGCCTGGGCCAGTGTCCAGAATGGAATTTCCTAGCTTTTCTTCTAGGGTTCTTATACTTTTAGGCTTTACATGTAAGTCTTTAATCCATCTTGAGATCATTTTGTATATGGTAAGGGAAAGGGGGTCTAATTTAAATCTTTAGCATATGGCTTGCTAGGTTTCCCAGCACCACTTATTGAATAGGGAGGTCTTTCCCCATTGCTTGTTGTTATTAGCTTTGTCAAAGATCAGATGGTTGTAGGTGTACAGCCTTATTACTTGGTTCTCCAACGTATTCCATTGGTCTATATGTCTGTTATTGTACCGATACCATGCCAGTTTGATTACTATAGCCTTGTAGTATAGTTTAAAGTCAGGTAGTGTGATATAACCAGCTTTGTTCTTTTTGCTTAAGATTGTTTTGGCTAAGCTCTTTTTTTTCTCCATATGGTTTTCAGAATTTTTTTATAATTCTGTGAAAAATGTTATTGGTAGTTTGATAGCAATAGCATTCAATCTGTAAATTTCTTTGGACACTGTGGTCATTTTCACAATATTGTTCCTTCCCACCTATGAGTATGGAATGTTTTTCCATTTGTTTGTGTCACTGCTGATTCCTTTCAGCAGTTTTTTTCAATTCTTGTTGCAGCCATGTTTCACTTCCCTGGTTACCTCTATTTCTAAGTATTTTATTCTTTTTGTGACAATTGTGAATGAATTGTGTTCTACATTTGGTTCATAGCTTGAACAGTATTGGTGCATGGAAATGCTTGCTACTAATTTTTCTACATTGATTTTGTATTGTGAAACTTTGTTGAAGTTGTTTATCAGATGTGGGAAACTTTTGGCAGAAATTACGAGGTTTTCTAGGTACAGAACCATATCTTCTGCAAACAGGGATAGTTTGACTCTCTCACTCTTCCTATTTGCATGTCTTTTATCTTTCTCTTACCTGATTGCTTTTGCGAGTCTTCCAGTATTATACTGAATAGAAGCAATGAGAGTGGGCATCCTTGTCTTGTTCTGGTTCTCAAGGGGAATGTTGCCAGCTTTTGCCCATTCAGTATGAGGTTGATTGTGGGTTTCTCATGGGTGGCTCTTATTATTTTGATGCATATTCCTTCAGTGCATAGTTTTTTAAGAGTTTTTAACACCCAGGAATGTTGAATTTTATTAAAAGCTTTTTATACATCTATTGAGATGATCATGTGTCTTTTTAGTTCTGTTTATCACATTTCTTGATTTGCATATGTTGAACCAACCTTGCAACCCAGGTATGAAGCCTGCTTAATCATGGTGGATTAAGTTTTGATATACTCCTGGATATTTGCTAGTATTTTATTGAGGATTTTTGCATCTGTGTTCAGTAGGGACATTGGCTTGAAGTTTTTGTTTTGTTTTTTATTCTCACTGTGATTCTGCCAAGTTTTGATATGAGGATAATGCCTGCTTTCTCATGAGTGAGGGCAGAGTCCCTACTCCTCGACTTTTTGGAATAGTTTCAGTAAGATTGTTATCAGCTCTGCTTTGTACACATGGTAAAATTTGGCTGTGAATCTGATTGGTCTAGGGCTTTTTCTGGTTGTAGGTTTTTCGTTACTGATTCAATTTCAGAACCCATTATATGTCTCTTCAGGGTTTTGTTTTCTTCCTGGTTCAATCTTGGGAGGTTGTATGTTTCCAGGAATTTATCCAATATTTTTGGCTTTCCACTTTGTGTGCATAGAGAAATTCATAATAGTCTCTTAGAGATCTTTTGTATATCTGTAGGGTTGGTGTTAGTGTCCTCCTTGTGATTCATGATTGGGTTTATTTTGATCTTCTCTCTTTTTTCTCTATTAGTCTAGGTGCTGGTGTATCAATCTTATTTAGTCTTTCAAAAATACACTTTTTAGTTTCCTTGATTTTTTGTATCTTTTTTGTCATTTCCATTTCAGTCAAATAGGCTCTGATTTTGGTTATTTCTTTTTTTCTGCTAGCTTTGTGGTTGATTTCCTCTTGTTTTTCTGTTTCTTCTGGGTGTGATGTTAGATTGTTAATTTGAGGTCTAAGTTTGTGATGTGGACGTTTGGTGCTGTAAACTTTCCTTTTAACACTGCTTTATCTGTGTACCAGAGATACTGGTACATTGTATCTTGGTTTTCTTTAGTTCCACAGAATTTCTGGATTTCTGCCTTAATTCCTTTGTTTACTCAAAATTCACTCAGAAGCAGATTATTTAATTTACATGTAATTGTATGGTGTTGGGAAATCTTTTCATTGATTTCTATTTTTATTTTTCTGCAGTCTGAGAGTGTGGTTGGCATGATTTCAGTTTTTTGAATTTGTTGAAAATTGTTTTAAGGCCTAGTGTGTCATTAATTTTAGATTATATGCTATATGCAAATGAGAAAAAATGCACATTCTGTTCTTGTTGGGCAGTCTGTTCTTTAGATACCTGTCAGATCAAGTGTAGAGTTTAATTCCCAAATGTGTTTGTTAATTTTCTGTGTATGACCTATCTAATACTGTCGGTGGGGTGTTGAAATCTTCCACTATTACTGTGTGGTCATCTCATTCTCTTTGTAGCTCTCTGATATCTTGCTTTATAAATCTAGGTGCTTCGGTGGTGAGTGCATATGTATTTGAAATATTTAAGTCTTCTTTTTGAATTGAATATTTTGTCATACTGTAATGTCCTTCTTTGTCCTTTTTGATCATTGTTGGTTTGAAGTCTGTTTTTTTCCGAAACAAGAATAGCAACCCCTGCTCTTTTATGGTTTCCATTTGCTTGATAGATGTTTCTCCATCCTTTTACTTTGAGCCTATGGGTGTCTTTGCATGTGAAATGGGGTTCTTGAAGATAGCATACAGGTGGGTCTTGCTTCTTTCTCCAACTTGCTACTCTATGCCTTTTAAGTGGGGCATTTAGCCTGTTAATATTGGTATGTGTGGATTTGATCCCATTATCATCTTTTTAGCTGGTTGTTATGTAAACATGATTGTGTAGTTGCTTTAGAGTATCAGTGGTCTATGTATGTAAGTGCATTTTTGTGGTGACCATTAATAGTCTTTCATTTCCATGTTTAGCATCCCTTAAAAAGCTCTTATAAGGCAGGTCTGGTGGTAATGAATTATCATAGCATTTGCTTGTCTGGAAAGGATTTCATTTCTCTTTGCTTATGAAGCTTCATTTGGCTGAATACAAAATTCTTTGTTGGAATTTTTTTCCTTAAGAGTGCTGAATGTAGTCCCACCAGTCTCTTCTGGCTTGTAGAGTTTCTGCTGAAAAGTTCTCTGTTAACCTGATGGCATTCTCTTTGTAGATGAACTGTCCTTTCTCTATAGCTGCCTTTAATATATTTTCTTTTGTATTGAGCTTAGAGAATATGATGACTATGTATCTTGGGGATGGTTGTCTTGTATAATATCTTACAGGGGTTCTCTGAATTTCCTGAATTTGAATGTAGACCTCTCTAGCAAGGTTGAGGAAATTTTTGTGGACAATATCCTCAAATATGTGTTCCAATTTGCTTGCTATCTTTTCTTCTTTTTCAGGTGTGCCAATGGGTCATAGTTTTGGTGTGTTTACATAATCTCATATTTCTCACGGGTTTTGTTGAAGTTTAAAATTTTTTTCCCCATGTGCTCTTTTTCTTTTTCTCCCAGCATTTCATTTTGAAAAGTTTAAGTTGTAGATAAAAGTTGAAAAAAAAAAAAAAACAGAATAATAACCCCATTATGCTCTCTACCTGGATCCAACAATGAGAGTTTTCTCACATTTGTTTTTATCTCATGCTATATCTATGCCTATATATTTTTTTATTATATTTTAAGTTCTAGGGTACATGTGCACAATGTGCAGGGTTGTTACATATGTATACATGTGCCATGTTGGTGTGCTGTACCCATTAACTCGTCATTTACATTAGGTATATCTCCTAATGCTATCCCTCCCCCTCCCCACAATAGGCCCATGTTTTAAATTAAAAATTTTTTTTTTTTCTGACTGAGTTGATTTGAAGAACCAGTGTTTGAACTCTGAGATTCTTTGCTCATCTTGGCCCGTTCTGCTGTTAATACTTCCAATTATATAATAAAATTCTCGAAGGGAGTTTTTAGCTCTATCAGATCAGTGTGCTTCTTTCATAAAATGGTTATTTTGTCTTTCAGCTCTTGAATCATTTTACTAAATTCCTTAGATTTCTTGGATTGGGTTTCAACTTTCTCCTGAATATTGATAATCTTAATTGTCATCTAGATTCTGAAATATACGTGCATTATTTTAAGCTGTTTCATTATGGTTCAGAACCACTACTGGGAAACTAGTATGATCACTTGTAGATAAGAAGACACTCTAGCTTTTAGAGTTGCCAGAGTTATTGCACTGGTCCTTTCTCTTCTGTGTGGGCTGCTGTTCCTTTAACCATTGTATAATTTGAGTATAGTCAGTTGGCTTCATTTCTGGATGTTTTCAGAGGGCCAAGTCATTGTGCAGGATTTTTGTGGCTAAATTCTTGCCCTTGGTTTCACAGGGGAGTATATTAGCAAAGTATTTTTGGTGTTATAGTTTGGGCTGCAATTCAGTAGATGACGCTCAAGCATAATGGCTGGTAGATACGCTCTTGTCAGCCATATGGCTCCTCTGTATTCCCTCATGTTTGCAACCATGCTCCCTGTCAGTGCTCTGAGAGTATAGGCTCCTCTCCCACTGGAGTGCTGGCCACAAATCTCAGCTTGGCATTTCTGAGTTTTGTACTGCAGCTATGGGATAAGCTCGGGCTTTTTGTTCATTCTCCAGCTTGTAGGCAGCAGGAGCAGAGACTTTGGCAATGACAATAGCTGAAAGTCATTCACTTGTTATTGGGAACTCCACCCCAGAGAAATGTAGAGCCACTGCTAATTGGAATGATCAGCTAGGGATGGAGTGGCACATTACAGGTCTAAGCTAGGAGTTCCTACATTGTGAAGAGCAGGGGAGTGGGAAGCTCATGTGTAAGACACCCTGGCCTCCTCTCTGCAGGATAGCTGCAGCATGCTGGCGGTACAAGCAAAGTAATCAGGGTCTTTACTCCCCAGCCCAAGGGCAGCAAGGGCATGTACCATGGAAATGGTCAAGGCAGAGGGGCTGTAAGTTGCCTGTGGGATTTCCACTCCAGAGAGACAGAGCCACTGCTAACGGGAATGTTCAGCCAGGGTTAGAGTAGCTGTGCTATGGGCCCAAGCTGGGGGCCCTGCCTGGTGAAGGGGAGGGGATCCAAGGGCTCACAGGGAAGAGAAACTGGCCTCCTCTACATTAGAGTAGCTGCCACATGCTGGAGGTGTGAGCAAAGCAATTGGGGTTTTTGTTTGCTCTTCAGGCCAAGTGCAGCAAGGGCAGGTGTCAATACAATGGCAATGGCAGAGAGCCTGTTGGTTGTCTCTGGGAATTCCACCCCAAAGAAACACAGAGCTTCCAATGACTAAAGTAATCAGGTGGGAGTCGTGTGGCCACACTGGAAACTCACTTGGGAGGCCTTGCCAATTGAGAAGCATTCTGGCTGCTTTCTGTATAGCAGCTGTGACATGCTGGAGGCATGCCACAGTTCATACACCCTTCACTCCCTCCCCAGATTGAGGGCAGTCACTTACCCTTTCCCTGTGGTAGGGAACCTCCTTTGGCTCCATGCTAATCCCTGATAGATGACTGTCCTGCCTGTCTCCTTTCTGCTCTCCATGGGCTGTTGTTGCTTCCTCGATGAATCCCAATGCAGACTCCTGTACAATCCACTTGAAGAGATAGTGCTTACGCGCCACTCTCTCTCCTTTCTGCCAGAGCGACTCACACTAGCTGCTTCTAGTCAGCCACCTTGACCAAATAGATATTATACTTTATAATGGTATTGAAAGAGAATTTTCAAAACTGTCATATTCTTAGGTAATTCATAAATTATAGTTTGTCGTCACTTAAATGACATACTCTGGTTATATTTCATCTCCATTTTAAAGTTAATAATTTCCCTTATTTACCCATATGTAGATGTAACTAACTTGGCACAGATATACCAAAGAATTTTTTTTTTCTCTTTAGTAAAGTTATATAGCCAAAGAAGCAGGAGATATTGAACTGGAAACTAGACTCCAAATAAATATCTAAAATTTTCACTTTTTTTTTTTTTTTTTTTTAAATCTTGCTCCCTGACTTGTTAGCAAACTCACTAAGAGCACAACTGCCAGCTCTTGATTTACTTCAAAGGAAAAATATAACATCAGAAAGAAAAAAAAAAACAAAATGTCTTCTTCATATCAGAAATTTTCTTACAGAAAATATGTGCATAACATTTTAAATATTTTTAACAAATATTGTTGTTTTCAGAATTACCAAAGAGTATTTTAATTTAATACTGCCTGACTTAAATTGAGATTTGCAGGGATTTAAAAGTATTGGTAAAGGATGGTATTCAAGTGGAATATATTAGCTATTTTCTGCCAAGTTGGAGTTCATTCACATTTGATAGGCAGTTAAAGTCTATATATACCTTTTTAAAGTGGTAGGCAGTTATACGTGGAAAATTCTATTTACAAAACCTTGAAAACTGCATAATATAATGAGAAGAAAATTCATGAGACCTATGTCAAAAAAAAGTCAAGAAGGACTTCTTTTTTTTTTCTTTTTTCCTTTCCTTATCTTTTTTGAAATAGAAGGACTGTCACTGTGCCCTTTGTTATAATGGATGAGACAAAATGGATAGAGAATAAAGAATGATAGCTATTATGAAGAATTCTGGCACTTCATATGATTGATCCCAAAAGCAACCTGGAGTGTGTTGTTTAAAACAAGATTATAAATATCTTTCGTCTTGACATTTTTTATGCTAGAAAAGATGTTTAAGGAATCCTAGTCATGATAGGATATTGTATGTCACTTCCAAAAATGTGTGAACATACTTATTTTTACAAATATGTTTATGTGTTCAAAATAATTATCTTCCCTTTTCTCAGTAAAGATTAACAACCTTGACTTATATATCCCACAACAGGTAATAGAAAATATTGAAATACGTCAGGAAACATGTTTTTGTTATCTATCACTGGATAAGATGCCACCCCAAAATTAGCTGTTTAAAACAATAATTTTTGTATTATCTCTAACTGTTACGTGTGTTGACTAGGCTTAGCTAGGTGGTTCTAACTAGGATAACTTGATAGTTGTACTCGATAGTGGTTGGGTGGAACTTCTGGAAGGGTAGGGACAGAAGCTTAGAGAAAACTGCCCTAAAAAGACATGTATTAACCTGGTAACAATTATCAAAATCAATTACTCAAAGCCTCTGGAGATTCATCAAAAGGCTAGCAACAAACTGAGAATAAGTTATTAAATGAAACTCAAACTATGTAAGAACTGTGAGAGATCCTGCCTTTTGAACTAATGACTATAATTATAACCCCCTGACTTGGTGGCTGAGTGGCAGTCCCAATCTCCACAATATCCTGGGATGGAAGAGCCATTCAGAGTAGTAACCAGTGAACATTCGCAGATTCTCTTTTTACATCCCAGTGCTGGGGAAGAGTTCTATCATGTGGCTAGTAGCAGCAGTGGAGCTCTCAATTTCCCATCTGCAACTCTTGCTATGTAGGATGGATCCAGGCCAAGGAGCAGGTGAAGAAAGAAGACCCATTACCCACACAGCTGTTTTTCAAGAGAGCTCCAGAGGGCTTGCTAGGCAAGTGGCAGCTCCCATCCGCACCAGTTGCCTATAATTAAAGAACTATTCCAGGTAGATTCAGCAGCTGGTCAAAATCAGCATATTCAATTCTCTTAGATTCTGGGCTGTGGGAGTTCTATATTGGGTGGTGGCAGCAACCAGTTCTATATTGGGTGGTGGCAGCAACATTGATCTGCCTACCTACCTCCCCCACGCCCCCGCCCAGTGCTTGCTTTCTATGGGGAATCCTGAGGGAATGCCTGGTGAAAAGCAAGTTTTTCCCACCTAGTTCCTGCTCCATAACAAAGAGGTCTGCCTAGGAGAAGGTCAAAGCAAGCCTTACACCAAGCGCTTGCCAAGGCTGGGTATCAATGTGGAGCAAGTAATGTCTGAGAATATTGCTGAAAATAATAAACCCATCAGTTAGCAGTTGGAGAAGGCTAATAGCTCAGTGGGATAACAATACAGTAAATCAACTATAAGTTTAATGGGAAGATCAAGGAAAGAGAGAGTCAAAGTCCAGCTAAAGCCAGACTCATCTCTGAAGGTCAGGAAAACTGTTTGTATGCCAAAGTGTAACCTTCTGAGGACCATATCAAGGTTGCACACTTCAGGAAAAAGGTACTTCATTGAAGTAGCCCAGCCGTGTCAACCAAGAAATAAACACCAGCAATAAGTAGCCTTGTGGAGTTTTATATCCAAAGTTGACATAATATACTATCTAAAATATCCACTTTCAACAAAATATTATGAAACATGCATAGAAATATAAAAATCAGACCTATAATCAATATTGAAATAAATAATATCTGCCTTTGAGGATATACAGATGTTAGTCTTCTCAGACAAAGCTTCAAAGAAAATGCTATAAATAGGTTTAAAAAGCAAAGGGACATAATGTACTTTAAAAAATTAAAGAACAGTATGGTAATAATGTCTTGTTGAATAATATCAACAAAAAGAGACTTTTTAAAGAATCAGAAGGAAATTCTTGAGTTAGAAGGTACAATAATAAAAATTACATTGGCTAGTAGGGCTTAACAGTAGGCTTGAGCTGACAAAGGAAAGAATTAGTAAATTTCAAGGTAAATCAATAGAGATTATGCAAACTGAAGAACAGAGAGAAAAAAATTAAACTAATTAACAGCTCAGACAAATATGGGACATCATTAAGCACAACAATATACTTGCAATGGGAGTACCAAAAGGAAAGATTTTAAAAAGCATTAAAAGTGTTCAAATAATAACTGAAAACTTCCAAATTTGATGAAAAACATTAAAATATATTTTTTAAACTTGACAAAATCCACCTGGAATAAACACAGGATCCATACCTAGAAGTATCATAGTCAACATGTTGAAACTGACAGATAAAACCTTGAAAGCAGCAAACAAAACCAAACCTCATCATATACAAGTGAACCACAATAAGATTAATAGGTGGCTTTTCATAAAAAAAAAAAAAAAAAAATGGCTGCCAGAAGTCAGGGGGATGACATTACAGAAGAATGAAAGGCAATGAAAGAAAAAACATCTGTCATCCAAGAATCTTATATCCAGCAAAAGTATCTTACAAAAATGCAGAAACAAAATATCAAAGAATTTGTGGCTAAAAGACTCTCCTCACAGGAAGTACTAAAGGAAGCTTTTCATGCTGAAACCAAGGAACATCATACAGTAATTTGAATCTACATTAAAAAAAGTGTTGATGTTGGCAGTTACACAAGCAATGTTAAAATAAAATATAAATGTATATCATTTTCCTCTCAACATATGTAAAAAGCAATTTTATAAAATGTGATAATTGTATTGTGAGACCTATATAGAAAAACTATTTTCCTACTTGACATTAAATGATAACTTTGATCTATAGGAATAAATAAAGAGAACCAGAGAGTGTAAATAAGAAAGATTATGTAAGAAACCTCGTAAATATATACTTGTTCTTCTCTCTGATCTTAGCTTCCTTAAAAATATGTAAAAACATATTCAATAGTAAATATAACAATATATTGTCAGGTTTCATATATATATATGCACATACATGTATGACATGTTTATAGCAATGAATTCACAAAATGGGCAGAAAACAATAGAGCTGTGTAGTGGTAAAGATTCTATATTCCATTTCATTTAATTTAGTATAGATTTGAAGTGAATTCTGACAAGATAAGATGCATATTGTAAGCCCTAGAGCAACTATTTATAAATAACTAAGAAGCTATTGTTAAAATATTACAGGAATAAAAATGTTATTCTAGAAAGTATTAATGAAAATGAAAACAGGAAAGGAAAAAAATAAAACAGAAGAAAAAGACATGGGAAATGTACAAGAAATAAATCAAAATGACAAATGTCAATCAAGTCATATTAATAACATCAAAGATAAACAGATTGAACAGTTCAATGTAAAGGCAGATTTTCATACTGGATTTTAAAAAAAGGATTCATATAATATATGTGGAAGACACATTTTAGATTCAAATTATAAATAGATTTTAAAAGTTATGAGAAAAAACATAACATACTAGTTGGAATCATAAGAGAACTGGAGTGTCTGTACTAACATAAAATAGACTTTAAAATGAAAAAAAATTTCCCAGAATAAGAACATTTTAGAATTATAAAAGTTTTGTCTATGAGCAAGAAATAATTATAAGATTGTATGTGCCTAAGAATAGAACTGGAAAATACATGAAACAAAAATGGCAAAAGTGAAAGCAGAAATAAGAAAATTCAATAATAGTAGTTGGAAACTTCAATATTCCACTATCAATAATAGATACAACAACTAGGCAGAATATCAACAAGGATAAAAAATAGTATAAACAAACTTGACCTAACAGACCTTAATAAAACACTGTGCCCATGAATAACAAAATACACAGTCTTCTAAAAACTAAATGAAATATTTGCATGATAGACAGTATACTATATCACAATACAAACCTTCATGAATTTAAAATAATTGAAGCCATATAAAATATGTTCTCTAACCACAATGGAATTAAATTAGAAGTTAATAGCGAAAGGAAAATTTTACAAACTCACAAATATGTGTAAATTACAGACCACATGCCCAAATAACCAATAGGTCAGAGAAAAAATCTCAAAGGAAATTAGAAAAGAAAACAACTTTGAGGGGAACAGAAATGAAAACACAACATAACTGAATTTAATGGAATTCAACTAAAGCAATGCTGAAATAATTTTTATGTCTACAAATACCTTTGTTAACAAGAGAAAAATCTTGAATCAGTAACCAAATTTTCTGATTCTGTTAACTGAACTTAATGGAATTCAACTAAAACAATGCTGAAATAATTTTTATGCCTACAAATACCTTTATTAACAAGAGAAAAATCTCAAATCAGTAACCAAATTTTCTGATATAAGATACAGGAAAAACAACAGTAAACTGAATCCAAAGCAATCATATGAAAGAATATAATAGAAAAAGGAGTAGACATAAATGAAGTGTAGAATAGAGAGAGAAAAATCAGCAAACCAAAGTTTGTTCTTTGGGAACATCAACAAAATTGACAAATCTTTTGGTAGGCTGACAAAAGCAAGACTATCAAAATTGCAAAAAGAGAGGACATAACTATAAATCTCACAAAAGCAAAAGAAAAGAAAAACTCATTAGGGAGTATTATGAAGAAACATGTAAACTAACATGACGTATAAAATGGATAAATACTTTAAAACAGCACAAACAACTGGAGTTGACTCAAAAAGGGAAGAAAATTTGAATTGATCAATAACAATGGAAAAGATGGAATTAATAACTAGATAACCTACATATAAAGTAAAGCCCGGGCCCAGATGACTTCACTGATCAATTCTATGAGACATTTAGAGAATGATTAATTCCAGTCCTTTAGAAAGTCTTCCAAAATATGGAAGTGGGAATACCTCCCAACTCACCCTATAATGCTAGCTTTATTCTGATACCAAAAGCAAACAAGAACATCGCTAAAGGAAAAGTTATAGGCCATATGCCTTATGAATATAGATCCAAATATGCTAAACAACTAAATAGTACAAAACGAATCCAATGTCTAAAAAAGAAACCAAAGACATATAGACATGGTTTTATGTGTGTGTATGTGTATGCATATATGTATATTTGTATACATATATTACATGTTTTATGTATATATACACACACATATACATATACAGGTAGAATTTATCCCAGATTTCAGGAATGCAAGTATGGTTTAAAATTCAATAGTCAATCAGTGTAATACACCATATCAATAGAATAGAGGACAAAAAATGACGTGAGCAGACATCACTCCTAAAACATTTATTTAACATTGTACTAAACATCCTAGCAAGGCTGATTTGGCAAGAAAACAATAAAAAGCATCAAGTTTGAAAAAGAAGAAGTAAAACTCTATTTGCAGGCTGGGCGCGGTGGCTCAAGCCTGTAATCCCAGCACTTGGGAGGCCGAGACGGGCGGATCACGAGGTCAGGAGATCAAGACCATCCTGGCTAACACGGTGGAACCCCGTCTCTACTAAAAAATACAAAAATCTAGCTGGGCGAGGTGGCGGATGCCTGTAGTCCCAGCTACTCGGGAGGCTGAGGCAGGAGAATGGGGTGAACCCGGAGGTGGAGCTTGCAGTGAGCTGAGATCCGGCCACTGCGCCCCAGCCTGGGTGACAGAGCGAGACTATATCTCAAAACAAACAAACAAACAAACAAAAAACCTCTATTTGCAGAAGACATATTATATATAGAAAATCCTAAAGAATCCACTAAAAACCTGTTAGAACTAATAACTTCTTCAAAGCTATAGGTTACAAGATCAATGTACAAAAATAAATTGTATTTCTAAGCACTAGCAGTGAAGAAAGTGAAAATGAAATTAAGAATGATTTGGTTTACATTATCCTCAAAAATGATGAAATATTTAGGAATAAATTTAGCCATAATAGTATAAGAGTTGTACAGTAGGTATTACAAGACATTGCTGAAAGAAACTATAGAAGATCTAAATCAAGGGTGTCCAATCTTTTGGCTTCCCTAAGCCACATTGGAAGAAGAAGAAGAAATGTCTTGGGTCACACATAATATACACTAACACTAATGATAACTGATGAGCTAAACAAACAAACAAAAAATAGGAAAAACAATCTTATAATGTTTTTTTAGAAAGTTTAGGTGCTTGTGCTGAGTCACATTCAAAGACATCGTGGGCTGCATGTGACCCTGGACCAAGGGTTGGGCAAGCTTGATCTAAATTTTAAAAAGACATGCCATCTTCTTGAATTGGAAGACTTGATATTATTAGAATGGCAATATTTGCCAAAATTATATACAATAATCAATTGATCTACAGCAATCAATGCAACCCCTATCAAAAATCCTAACCTCAATTTTTTGCGAATTTGACCTGCTCATCCTAAAATTAATGTGGAATCACATGGGATCCAAAGTAATTAAACTAATCTTTTTGAAGGACTCATAGATTCCAATTTAACATCTTATTACAATGCTATTATAATCGAGGGAGAGTGGCAGTGGTGTACATGTAGGCATATATGCCACTGAAATTGAATTGAGAGTCAAGAAATAAGTCCTCACATTTTGGGCAATAGAACTTGATAAGGGAACAAGACAAAGTAGAAATGAACTTTGTTTTAATTAATGCTACTGAGACAATTGTATATTCATATGCAAATTAGTGAACTTGCACACTTGCCACACCTCATATGCAAAAATTAACACTAAAAGAAACAGAGACTGAAATATAAGAACTAAAACTGTAAAATTATTGGCCAGGTATGGTGGCTCACACCTGTAATCCCAGCACTTTGGGAGGCCGAGGCAGGTGGATCATGATATCGAGATTATTCTAGTCAACATGGTGAAACCCTGTCTCTACTAAAAAAAAAAAAAAATACAAAAAATAGCTGGGCGTGGTGGCGCATGCCTGTAGTTACAGCTACTTGGGAGGCTGAGGCAGGAGAATTGCTTGAACCCAGGAGGTGGAGGTTGCAGTGAGCCAAGATCGTGCCACTGCACTCGACAGGCTGATGACAGAGCGAGACTCCATCTAAAAAAAAAAAAAAAACTGTTATGAGAAAAATAAGTGTAAATGTCCATGACCTTGTTTTAGGGAATGACACCAAAAGCAAAAACAGAAGAGAGAATAGCTTAATTAATCTTCATCAAATTTTAAAACTTTTATGTTTAAAAAAATCACAATAAAGAAAGTCAAATGACAGCTCACTGAATGGGAAAAATGCAAACTATATATCAGATAGAGGACTTGTATCCAGATCCTGTAAAATATTTTACAACTCTATATTAAAAGAATAAATAATTCAATTAGAAATGACAAAAGATATGAATAGATATTTCTCCAAAACAGATATACAAATGGCCAGTAAGTGCATGAAATGATATGTCACATCATTTTTAAGTAGAGAATTCACTGGAAACCATTAAATGCAACTTCATACCCCCTTGGATGGCTATGATGAAAAAGACATGTAATGACAAGTGTTGGTGAAAACAAAAGAAATCTGAACACATATACATTGTTTGTGGAAACATAAAATAGTTCAGCTGCTTTGGAAAACAGTTTGGCAGTTCCCCAAAATGTTAAAGTTACCATTCCACTACAAGTGATACAGCAAAAATAATTAAAAACAGGTATTTAAGCCTAAACTTACATAGATATTCATAGCAACATATTCACAGTAGCCAAGTAGTGGAAACAGTCCATATGTCAATCAACTGATGAAGGAATACACAAAATTTGGTATATTCATATATTGAAATATTATTCAGCCATAAAAATAAATGTAGTACTGATACATGCTACGACATAAATGAACACTGAAAATGTTGAGTAACAAAAGTCAATCACAAAAGACCTCATGTAGTGTTATTCATTTTCTAGGAAATGTCCACGATATGTAAATCTATAGAGATAGAAACTAGATTAGTGGTTTTCTGAAGCTCAGAGTGGAGGGAGGAATGGAAAGTGACTGCTAATGTGTATAAGATTCCTTAGGGAGTGATGACTATATTCTCAAATTATGATTGTAGTGATCGTGACAGGATTCTGTGAATATAATACAAATACATTATATACTTCAAATAGGTGTTATAAATTATATCTCATTTTTAAATGGAATAACAGAAGAAGAAATGCCATATAAGATGATGTAACTGGGTCATTTGCCTCTAATACTGGATTCTGCATGGCTCTCATGGCTGTGCATTTATGAGCTGTGCCTGTGTTCCCTGTGGATGCTGAGTGCTTTTGGCGCAAATTCTTTTTTTTATTTCTGATTCAGTGGTTCTCAACACCTAGCTTAGCAGATCTATGTGTGCTCCCTAGTAGGGAATGAGGTGCCTTGCTGTTTCCAGGAAAGACGTGGGCTTCTGAGTGCCAAAAAGGGATAGATGGGTATCAGATTATAAGTGAATTGTGAAACTGGATTAGACTCTGAAACCTGGCAGACTTCTCTTCTCCCGCTCCCATTTCTAGTGCGTTTCCAAACATTAAGGGATCTGGGGTGGTTGGATAATCCATTTAGCAATTTGAAACTAATAAGATATTTAAAAAAAAAAGAACTGTTGCTGGGACAGGAAACATATGAAGGCTAGATGAAGCTAGATGTTCAAGATTATTTACTTACAGGGCTGATAGCTAGTTGGTGCCATTTGTCAGCTGGAAACTCAGCTGTGATTGTCAGATGGAACACCTGTACATAACCTCTGTTTTTAGTTTGAGTTTCTCACCACACGGAGGCACATCTACCTTGCTTATCTCCTCTCAGTGATGTGTACATACTCCTTTACCATTTGTATGGTTCAACTGATCTGAGTCTCAAACTGTTTCTTTCTCTCATCGCTCTCCCATCTCAAATTACTCCCATAACCATACAAAAAACTCAAGGACAAAAAAGCAAATATTTTCTTAATTCTCACTGTGACTATTGCCCCATCTTTCTCCTGATTTGGCTCCTCTTCAAAATATATATCATGATAGCTAGGCATGGTGGCACACACCTGTAGACCTAGCTACTCAGGAGGCTGTGATGGGAGATTCATTTCAGCCCAGAAGTTTGAGGCTGCAGTGAGCTATGATTGCACCATTATTCTCCAGCCTGTGGAATGCAGCAATACTCTGTCTCATAAACAAATAAGTTAATTAAATAAATGAATGAATTAAAAAATATAAAATATTCTCTATTTTTATGAAAGCATAGAATAACACTTAATAAAGTTTCTGGAGTCTGACCACTTATGCTTTTATGATCTAATAAACACTCCACCACTAACCAACACTGTGTGACTTTGGGCAGTAACAACTTTTTATATGATTTAATTTACTCATCTGTGAAATGGAGGTAACAAATAATACCTAACTCATTGCTTTTCTGTGAGTATTAGATTACAAATGTAAAATGTTTAAAATATTTCCTGAAACAGTGTGCACAATAAATTATACTTATTTTTATTTAGTTTATAGTATTAAATCATGCTAAAAAGCATTTATTTTTATTATTATAAATGCTTGGCTTTTTCTTCCCCTTAACCACCCCCACCCCGCATTTTACTCCCTAGAGGCAATCACTTATGTTTTCATTAACTCTTCATACAGATAGTTACCTCTACATTCTTAAAAGAAGAAAGTATGATAGCTTGGGTTCATTATTTTTCACATTGTTCATTGATTTCCTATAATTGTAGATGAGAATTTCAACTCTTTCACACATCATCGTCTGTCTCTCCATTATCTCTATTTAATCACATGGCATTAAGAAAAAGAAACATATTCAACCAGGAAGAGGTGGGGCGAGATGGCCAAATGGAACCCTCCAGTAATTGTTCCTCCTGCTGGAACACAAGATTAAACAACCACCCACACAAGAAAGCACCTTCATAAAACCCCAAAACCAAGTGAGTAATCAGAGTACCTAGTTTTAACATTACATCAAGGAAAGAGACACTGAAAAGAGTAAAAAAAAAAAAAAAAAAAAAAAAAAAAAAGAGTCTTAAATTGCCAACACCACCTGTCCCCCAGCCCCCTGACACTGGCCACTAAGAGAGGAGAGAGAATCTGTGTGCTTAGGGGAAAGAGAGCACAATGATTGTGGGACTTTTCATTATAACCAGTGCTGCCCTGTCACAGAGAAAAGTTACACAGAATTGAACTCTGCAAGTGCCAGGGAGCATGGGTAGAATTCAGTTCTGTCATAGCTAGAGGGAATCCTCTATCCTAGTGATTGGAGCCTGAATTACAGCTAGCCACACCACCATGGGCGAAAGCACTCTAATGTCCTAATAAACTTGAAAGGCAATCTAGGGTACAAGGACCACAGTTCCTAGCCCAGTTCTCTTGCTGTGCTGGGCTCAGAGCCAATGGACTTGGGGTGCATGTGACCTAGTGAGATACAAACTGGGGAGACCAAGGGAGTGCTTGTGTCACCCCTCCCCCAACCTTCGGCAATGCGGCTCACGGCTTCAGGAGAGACTCCTTCCTGCCACTCAAGATGAGAAGAAGGGAGAGTAAAGAGAGCTTTGTCTTGTACCTTGGATACCAGCTCAGCCACAGGAGACTGTGGCACCAGCCAGAGTCCTGAGGCCCACATTCCAGGCCCTAGCTCTTGGACAACAATTCTAGACACATCAGGGACCAGAAATTAACCACCTTCCTTGAATAGAAGGACCAAATCCTGACAGGATTTATCACCTTCAATTAAAGATCACTTAGCCATAAATAAGCATCAGCAGTACCCAGGTTGCACTTGCTACAGGCCTTGGGTCAGACCCAGGCCTGTGCTGGTTTCAGGTGTGACCCAGCACATTCCAGCTCTGGTGGCCATGGGGAAAAACTCCTTCTGCTTGAGGAAAGGAGAGGAAAGAATAAAAAGGATTTTGTTTTACAACCTGGGCACCAGCTCAGCCACACAGTGGAGTTTCTGAGGTCCCTGATTCCAGGCCTTGGCTCCTGGATGGCATTTATTGACCCTGGGCCAGAGGGGAGACAACTGTCCTGAAGGAAGAGACCAAGGCCTGGCAGCGTACACCACAAGCTGACTGAAGAGCCTTTGGGCCTTTAGTGAACATCACTGGTAACCAGACAGTATTCATCACAGGCCTGGGGCATTTTGGCCACCGGGAGAGATTCCTGCATCAGGAAGGAAGAGAGAATAGTGGGAATGACTTTGTCTTGTGGCTTGAGTATCAGTTCAACTATAGTAGAATAGAGAACCAAGTAGATATCCAAGGTTCCCAACTCCAAGCCTAGGCTCCCAGATAGTACTGATCTACCCTGGGATCAGTGGGGAACTGACCTCCCTGAAGGGGAGGACACAAGCCTGGCTGGATTTGCCACCTGCTGAGAAAAGAGTCCCTGGGCCTTGAGTGAACACCAGTGGTAGACAGGCAGTTGTCTCCATGGTCCTTGGACGAAACAGTGCTATGCTGGCTTTGGGTCTGACACATGTAGTCCCAGTGGTGCTATGTCACCCTCGCCCCCAACCCAGCCCCAGGCAGCACAAAGAGATACTACATTTCTTTTTTTTTTTTTTTGATTAGGAGTCTTGCTCAGACGCCCAGGCTGGAGTGCAGTGGCCGGATCTCAGCTCGCTGCAAGCTCCGCCTCCCGGGTTCACGCCATTCTCCTGCCTCAGTCTCCTGAGTAGCTGGGACTACAGGCGCCCGCCACTATGCCTCGCTAAATTTTTTTGTATTTTTAGTAGAGACGGGGTTTCACCGTGTTAGCCAGGATGGTCTCGATCTCCTGACCTCGTGATCCACCCGTCTCAGCCTCCCAAAGTGCTGGGATTACAGGCGTGAGCCACCGCGCCTGGCAGAGATACTACATTTCTTTTTTTTTTTTTTTTTTTTTTTTGAGGCGGAGTCTCACTCTGTCGCCCAGGCTGGAGTGCAGTGGCCGGATCTCAGCTCACTGCAAGCTCCGCCTCCCGGGTTTACGCCATTCTCCTGCCTCAGCCTCCCCAGTAGCTGGGACTACAGGCGCCCGCCATCTCGCCCGGCTAGTTTTTGTATTTTTAGTAGAGACGGGGTTTCACCGTGTTAGCCAGGATGGTCTCGATCTCCTGACCTCGTGATCCGCCCGTCTCGGCCTCCCAAAGTGCTGGGATTACAGGCTTGAGCCACCGCGCCCGGCGAGATACTACATTTCTTTTGGAAAAAGTAATGGAAGAGAACAAGGTTCTCTGCTTGACATTCCAGAGAATTATCCTGAATCTCAGTCAAGACCACCAAGGTGGTACCTCTGTAAGTCTGCAAGAGTCACAGCATCACTGGGCTTGAGGTGCCCCCTAATAAGATATGCCTGCAGTGACCAAAGACTTAGATAAAAACATTGAATTTCCTTTGAATACGTGGAAAGCCACCCAAGAAGGATGGATACAAATAAACCCCTGTTGTGAAGTCAACAACAAATACCTAATTTGTCAATGTCCAGATGTCAACAAATATCCACAACCATCAAGACAATCCAGGAAAGTACGGCCTTACCAAATGAAGTAAATAAGGAACCAGGGATCAATCCTGTAGAGACAGAGGTATGTCACCTTTCAGGCAGAGAATTGAAAATAGCTGTTTTGAGGAAGCTCAGTGAAATTCAAGATAACACAGAAAGGCCCGGCATGGTGGTTCATGCCTGTAATCTCAGCACTTTGGGAGGCCAAGGCAGGAGGATCACTTGAGGTTAGGAATTCAAGACCAGCCTGGCCAACTTGGTGAAATCCCATCTCTGCTAAAAGTACAAATAAATAGGTGGGTGTGGTGGCACATGCCTGTAATCCCAGTTACTCAGGAGGCTGAGATAGGAGAATCGCTTGAACCCAGGAGGCAGAGGTTGCGGTGAGCTGACATTGCACCACTGTACTCCAGCCTGGGCAACAGAATAAGACTCTAAAAACAAACAAACAGAAACCCATACATTTGATAGGAAATTGAGAATTCTGTCAGATAAATTTAACAAAGAAATTGAATTTTTTTAACTAAGCAGAAATTCTGTAGCTGAAAACTTTAATTAACATACTGAAGACTCCATCAGAGTATCTCAACAGCAGAATAGATCAAGTAGACGAAAGAATTAGTGAGTTGGGAAACAGGCTATTTCAAAATACACAGAGCACACAAAGGAAAAAAGAATTAATGAAGCACATCTATAGTATCTAGAAAAAAGCCTCTAAAATGCAAATCTAAGAGTTGTTGGCCTTAAGGAGGAGGTAGAGAAAGAAATAGGGGTAGAAAGTTTATATAAAAGGATATCAGAGAACTTTCAAACCTGGAGAAAGATATCAACATTCAAGTATAAGAAGGTTATAGAACACCAAGCAGATTTAACCCAAAAGATTACCTCAAGGCATTTAATATTCAAACTCCCAAAGTCAAAGATAAAGAAAGTGTCCTAAAAGTAGGAAGAAAAAAGAAATGACATAAAATAGAGCTCCAGTACATCTGGCAGCAGACTTGTCAGTGGAAACCTTACAGGCCAGAAGAGAGTGGCATGACATATGTAAAGTGCTAAAAGAAAAACAAAATCCTAGAATAGCATATTCAGTGAAAATAGACTTCACACACGAAGTAGAAATAAAGACTTTCTCAGAAAAACAAAAGCCAAGGGATTTTATCAACACTAGTCCTGTCCTACAAGAAAGGCTAAGGGGAGTCTTTCAATCTAAAAGAAAAGAACATTAACAAACAATAAGAAATATACCAGTGAGTACAAAACTCAGTGGTAATAAAAACTAGAGATAAAACAGAATATTATAATACTGTAATTGTGTCATATTAACTCATATCTTGAGAAATACTAAAAGAAACTATCAAAAATAACTATTTTATACAACTTTTCAAGACATAGTGCAATAAGATGTAAATAGAAACAACAAAAAGTTTGAAAGTATGAAGGACCAGTGGGTCAATTAACAAATTAAGTACAAAACTTAAAAATTCCTTGAAACAAGTGAAAACGGAAACTTAGCATGCAGAAACCTATGGGATACAACAAAAGCACTACTAAGATGGTTTATATAAATGTTTGCCTACGTAAGAAAAGTAGAAAAACTTCAAAGAAACAAACTAATGATGCACCTAAAAGTACTAGAAAAGCAAGAGCAAAACAAACTCAAAATTAATAGAATAAAAGAAATAAAGATGAGAGCAGAAATAATGAAATTGAAAGAAAAAAAATATAAAAGATCAACAAAACACAACATTGTTTTTAAAGTAAACAAAAGATTTAACCTAAGAAAAATGGAAGAGAACCAAATAAGTAAAATCAGAGATGAAAAAGGAGACATTAAAACTGAAACCACAGGAATTCAAAAGATCGTTTGAGACTACTATGAGCAGGCATATGCCAAAACATTGGAAAACCTAGAAGAAACAGATAAATTCCTAGACTCATGCAACCAACAAAGATCGATCCATGAAGTAATTCAAAACCTGAATAGACAATAACAAGTAATGAGATTGAAGACATAAGGAGAAGTATCCCACTGAAGAAAAGCATAGGACCCAATATCTTCAATGCTAAATTTTAGCAAACATTTAAAGAACTAATACCAACCCTACACAAAATATTCAGAAAAAGAGAGGAGGAGGGATTATTTTCATTCATTCTCTGAGGCCAATATTACCCTAATACCAAAACCAGACAAAAACATACCAAAAGCAGAAAACTGCAGGCCAATATTCCTGATGAATATTGATGCAAAATAGCATTGTCTTTTATATTTTTCTCTTTTGTTTATTTGGCATCTGTAATTACATCTTTTAAATCGCAAATAATGTTCCCAACAGTATCAACTAAGCAGTCCTTTTGTCAATTTATTCTTTCGTATCACTTTTATAATACATCAACTCACCTTAAATATATGCGTCTGTCTTTAAGTTTTTAAAAAAATGTATGTTTAAAATATTACATATTCATGAGATGTTGCAAAATACTACAGAGGGTCCTTTATATATTTTGCCTAGATTCCCCTCTGAGCTTACTTGTTTCATTAGTCTTTTACCTATTCCCTTATCTGTATCTTAGCGTGCATTCTTTAAGTTAAATAATGGGCTCTGCACAAATTCTGTTGCTTTTGTAAATAGCACTCGATTTGCTCTTACATTTTATGTTTGGTTTCACTAACATGGAATAAAATTACTAACTTCTGTGGTCTGATTAAATATTTAGTAGCTTCACTGTGCTCTCTTATTAGTTCTAATGCCTTGTCTGTTTTCTTGCTTTTTTAAATGCAGATCATCATAACATGTACCAAACTCAGATTTCTACAGTCTAATTCTTAGCTTTCATGGTTCCCCTTTTTGTTGTCCTATAGCAATGGTCAGGAATACAAATACTTTGTTAAATGATAACGATGATATAAATCATGCTTGCCTGCTTCTGATTTAAAAAGAATATATCTCATGTTTGTCCATTAAATGCTTGCTGTAGGTTTTTGTTACATAATTATTTCTAAAATTCATATTCTCCTTGATTCAAACTACTATAATAATTGTATTAAGATAGCTTTGATATTTTTCATTTAAAGTGGTATACAGTTAATTACATTTATAGATTTCCTGATGTTAACACTTTCTAGATATTCTGATGTATTCCTTATAAAAGCAAATCACTCTACTTGAAAATACGTCTCTTAAATGTAATCATCAGATTTGTATAACTTACTTCTATGTTAATAGGTAAAGTAAGCCTATAATTTTATTTTACGATCTTTAAAAGTACATTGAAATCAAGGTTGTATACTAGCCAAATAAAATGAATTGTCAGTTTTCCTTTTGTTAAATTACAGCTTCTTTCCCTTTTTAAAAATTTTATTTTAAGTTAAGGGGGTACATGTACAGGTTTCTTACATGGGTAAATTCCATGTCTCTGGAGTTGACACATGAATGATGCTGTCACTCAGGTACTGAGTGTACTACCTGATAGCATTTAAACCCTTTCCTGCCTCTAATTCTCCCCGCAAGTGGTCTCAAATGTCTACTGTTTTCATCTTTGTTCCTTGTACACTCATTATTTTTTATGTTTTTTTAAATTTTATTTTAGATTCAAGGGTACAGATACAGGTATGTTACATGGCTATATTGTGTGATGTTGAGGTTTGAGGATGAATGATCCCATCACCCAGGCACTAGGTATAGTACCTCATAGTTAGGTTTTCAATCCTTGCCCCCATCCCATCCTCCCACCTCTAGTAGTCTCCAAGGTTTGTTGTCCTTATCTTTGTGTCTGTGTGTACTCAGCATTTACCTTCCACTTATAAGTGAGAACATGCAGTATTTGGTTTTCTGTTCCTCATTAATTCACATAGGATGATGGCCTTCAGCTGCATCCATGATGCTGCAAAGAACATGATTTCATTCTCTATAGCTGCATAGTATTCCATGGTATATATGCACCAATTTTTTTCTGTGAAAGCAAGCCTGTAATACTTTATTTAATATTTAGACATTAATCTGTGTATTTGTGTCTTTGAAACAAAATTATTTTTTTTGTTTGTTTACCATATTTTTTAAAAATTTTATCTTAGGTTCCAGGGGTACATGTACAGGTTTGTTACTTGGGTAAATTGCATGTAACTGAGGCTTGGTGTATGAATGATGCTATCATCCAGGTAGTGAGCATAGTACCTGTAAAGTAGCCTTCCAACCCATGCCCCACTCTAATCTTTCTGCTCAAACAGTCCCAGTGTGTATTGTTCTCATTTTTCTGTCCATATGTATTTAATGTTTATCTCCCATTTGTAAGTAAAAACATTCAGTATTTAGTTTTCTGTTCCTACATTAATTCACTTAGAATAATGGTCTCCAGCTGTATCTGTGTTGCTGCAAAGATCATATTTAATTCTTTATAATGGCTGCATAGTACTCCATGATGTATATGTACCACATTTTCTTTTTCCAGTCTGCCACTGATGGGCATGTAGGTTGATACATGTCTCTACTGTTGTGAACAGTGCTATCACGAACATACATGTGCGTGTGTCTTTATGATAGAATGATTTATATTCCTTTGCGTATATACCCAGTAATGGGATTGCTGGGTCAGTGATAGTTCTAACTTCTTTGAGAAATGTCCAAACTGCTTTCCACAGTGACTCAACTAATTTGCTGATATGGTTTGGGTATTTTGTCCCCTCCAAATCTCATGACGAAATGTGAACTCCAGTGTTGGAAGCGGGTCTGGTGGGAGGTGTTTGGGTCATGGGGGCAGATGCCTCATGAATGGTTTCTTGCCCTTTCCACGGTAATGAGTGAGTTCTTGTTCTGATAGTTGAGATCTGGTTGCTGAAAAAGCCTGGAACATCCCCATCTCTGTCTTGCTCCCTCTCACACCATGTGGCACACCTGCTTCCCTTTGCTTTCCACCATGATTGTAAGCTTTACAAGGACCACACCAGAAGCACATGCAGAATTTTGCTTAATGTACAGCCTACAGAACCGTGAGCCAAATAAACCTATTTTCTTTATAAATTACTGAATCTCCTGTATTCCTTTACAGTAGTGCTAATGGATTAACACAGAAAATTTGTACCAATCAGTAGGGCATTGCTATAAAGATAACTGAAAATGTGGAAGTGTCTTTTTAAGTGAGTAATAAACAGAGGTTGGAAGAATTTGGAGGGCTCAGAAGAATGCAGGAAGATGAGGCAAGTTTGAAACTTCTTAGAGACTTGTTAAGTAGTTCTCACCAAAATGTTGACAGAAATAGAAGGCCAGGCTTCCATTTCCTCAGGTCGAAATAAGGAAGTCATTGGAAACTGGAGCAAATTTTACCTGTGTTACACCCTAGCAAATAACTTGGCTACATTTTGTCCATGTCCTGTGGATCTGTGGAAAGTTGAACTTGAGAATGATGACCTAGAGTATCTAGTCAAAGTAATTTCTAAGCAGCAAAGCATTTAAGATGTGGAATAGCTGCTTCTAAAACCCTATCAGAAATGGGAACAAAGAAATGACTTAAATTTGGAACTTACAATTAAAAGAGAAGCAGAAAATTCACAGTCTTGTTATGTTTTTGTTTTGTTTTGTTTTGTTTTGTTTTTTGGAGCATTTTCAGAAGAATACAAGCAGGACGCAGAGCAGCCACTTGCTAGAGAGATTTGTGTGACTAAAAGGGAGCCAAGTGCTAGTATCTAAAACAATGGAGAAAAGGTAGGGGGCAGAGCAGGTTTGCTTCCTTGTGGAACCTCAGGAAAGTTCCCTACATTCAGCCCACTCCAGCTCCAACCATGGCTCAAAGGGGCCCAGGTACAGCTCAGACTACCACTTTGTAGGGCACAAGGTGTAAACCTTGGCAGTTTCCATGTGGTGTGAAGTCTGCAGGCACACAGATTGCCAGAGTGAAAGACACTTGGCAGCTTCCTCTCAGATTTTACAGACTGTATCAGGAGGCCTGGGTGCCCAGGCAGAAGCCTGCCATAGTAGCAGAGCTCCCACAGAGAGACTGTAGGAGAGCAGTGCCAAGGGGAAATGTGGGGTCGATGCCCCCACTTAGAGTCCCCCCTGGGGAACTCCCTAGTGGAGCTCTGGGAAGGGGCTGCTTTCACTGGATTACCAGGCAGAAACTCTTGTTCACTTCCCTTACTTTATTCCAAACAGTGTCTCTCCATTCTGAGCTATCTGGAGCAGGGGATTAGAGGGGCACAAGTTTCCCTCTAGCCACCACCACAAGGACTGCTCTGGGTCAGACTGGAGGCCAGCACAGCCCTGGCTCTCACCCAAGGCCTGCTGCATCCACTCCCTGGCTACCACCTATGTTCTCTCAAGGCCCTTGGGCTCTACAATCAGCAGATGGCAAAGACAGCCAGGCCTGTGTCATTCCCATAAGAGCAGTGAGTTCCCTCAGGCCCTAGGTGGATCCAGAGGTGCTGTCCAGGTGCCAAGGACTAGAGTCGAAAACCTAGTAACTCTACCTGGTGTTCTATTGTACTGTCGCTGAACTGGCGTTCAAACCACAAGATGCGGTCCTTCTCACTCTTTCCTCCCCTTTCCAAAGGCAGAGGAGCCTCACCCCATGGACACTGCCACCAGAGGCCAAAGGGGGTAGTACTGCCAGACTACGGCCAATGTTTTCTTAAGGTGCTTCAGTCAGCTTGTGGTGAATATTGTCTGGCCTGGGACACACCCTTCAGGGCAACGACCTCCGCTCTGTCTCAGGGCAGGTCCAGAAATGCCATCCAAGAGCCAAGTTCTAGAATTGGGGAATCCAAGAGCCTGCTTGGTTCTCTATACCCCTGGGGTCAACCTGGTACGTAAGGTACAAGAAAAGGTCTTTACTTTTTCCTCTGCTTTTCTCAAGCAGAAGGTGTCACTCTCTGTATCCACCACAGCTTAGAATGCGCTGAGTCTCACCTGAAGCCAGCAAATCTGAGTCTCACACAAGGCCCTTAACATAGTACCTGGGTATCACAGCAGGTTATTCTGGACCCAAGGGCTATTCAGTTAACAGGTGACAAATTCTGCCAGGACTGGATCCTTCCCCTCAAGGCAGCAGAATTCCTTCTGGCCCAGGGTGTGTCCAGAAATGTCATGTGGGAGCTAGGTCCTGAAATAGAGGCTTCACAAGTCTGACTGGTGCCCTATCCTCCTGTGGCTGAGCTGGTATCCAAGATGCAAGACAAGGTCATCCCCACTCTTCCATCTCTTCTCCTCAAGCAGAAAGAAGGAGTCTCCTTTGAAGCCTGGGCTATGATGCCAGCACCCTCTAGCCACACCAACTGATGTCTTAGTAAGTTGTGTGCCACTCCCCCACCCAAGTCCACAGGCTCTGGGTCAAGTTCACCACTAGGACTCACCTAGGAGTTGCAGTCCTTGTGCCCTGGGCTGCCTTTCAAGTTTATTTAGGACCCCAGAGTTCATTATCACACAGTGGTGAGGCTTGTGAGAACTCAGGTTCTGATTGCTGGGATCAGCACTTCACCTCTGGCTATGGCTGTTTTAAATACTCTCTCTGTAGCTAGGTGTCAGCTGAGTGTAGACCAGTTTTTCTTTCTGCTATAACACGGCAACGCTGAGTTCAATGCCCCAGAATTGCTGCACTCTCCCTCTATCCATCACACAAAAATGCCATGTGCACCATGCTGCCAAGGCCGGGGGAAGGGGAAAAAGGGTGGTGTCAACAATTCAAGGATGCTTTTTCTACCCCTTCAGTGCCTTTCTCAGTGATGTGAAGTTATAATCAGGTACTGTAAGTGCTCACCTGATTTTTGGTTCTTATGAAGGTGCTTTTCTTTTATGTAGATAGTTGTTAAATTGGCGTCCTTTTGGGGGAGATGAGCATGGAGCCTTCTATTCTACCATCAGGCTCTGCCCTTTTTTTGCAAGTTCAATTGTTGAGGTCTTTATAGATTATGGATATCATACTTTTGTCAGATGCATAGTTTGTGACTATTTTGTCTAATTCTCTACCTTGTCTGTTATCCTGTTGATTGTTTCTTTGCTGTGCAGAAGCTCTTTAGTTTAATTAGATCTCCCTTGTAAATTTCTGCTTTTGTTGCAATTACTTTTGAAGACTTGGTCATAAATTCTTTCCTGAGGCAGATGTCCAAAATGGTGTTTCCTTGGTTTTCTTTTAGGATTATTATACTTTTAGTTCTTACACTGAAGTCTTTAATGCATCTTGAGTCAATTTTTGTATATGGTGCCAGGAAGGGGTTCAGATACGATCTTCTGCATATGGCTAGCCAGTTACCCCAGCATCATTGGTTGAATAGGAGGCCCTTTCTCCATTGCTTGTTATTGTTGACTCTGTCAAAGATAAAATGGTTGTAGGTGTGCGGCTTTATTTTTGGGTTCCGTAAACTGTTCCATTGGTCTATGCTTCTGGTTTTGTACATGTGTTATGCTGTTTTGTTTACTGTAGCCTTGCAGTAGGGTGTGAAGTTGGGTAATGTGATGTCTCCGACTTTGTTCTTTTTGCTTAGGATTGCTGTGGTTATTTGGGCTCTTTTTAAATTCTACATGAACTTTAGAATAGTGTTTTATAATTCTGTGAAAATGACATTAATAGTTTGATAGGAAGAGCATTGAGTCTGTGAATTGCTTTGGGAAGTATGGCTATTTTAACCATATGATTATGGTTATCCATGTGTGGAATGTTTTTCCATTTGTATGTATCAACTCTGATTTCCTTTAACACTACTTTGTAATTCTCCTTGTAGTATCTTTCATTTCCTTGATGAACTGTATTCCTAGGTATTTTATTCTTTTTGTGGCTATTGTATATAGGATTGCTCTCTTGATTTGGTCCCCAGCTTGTACATTATTGGTGTAGAGAAATGCTACTTATTTATGTTCATTCATTCTACATCCTGAAACTTTACAGAAGTTATCAGTTCTAGTAGTTTTCATGGACTATTCAGGGTTTTCCAGGTTTAGAATCATATCATCTGTGAATAGAGATAATTCTGCTTCCTCTCTTCCTATTTGGATTCGCTTTATTTTATTTTATTTTTTTCTCTTGCCTGATTGTTCTGGCTAAGACTTCCAGTACTATATTGAATAGGAATGGCAAGAGTGGGCATCCTTGTCTTGTTTTGGTTCTCAAGGGGGATTCTTCCAGCATTTGCCCATATGGTATAATGGCTGTGGGTTTGTCATAGATGGTTCTTATTGTTTTGAGATATGTTCCTCTGACGACATAAAATGATACCAAATTTTATTGAAGGTCTTTTCTGTATCTGTTGAGATAATCATATTGTTTTGGTTTTTAGGTCTGTTTTTTTTTTTTTTTTTGAGACGGAGTCTCGCTCTGTTGCCCAGGCTGGAGTGCAGTGGCCGGATCTCAGCTCACTGCAAGCTCCGCCTCCTGGGTTTACGCCATTCTCCTGCCTCAGCCTCCTGAGTAGCTGGGACTACAGGTGCCCGCCACCTCGCCCGGCTAGTTTTTTGTATTTTTTAGTAGAGATGGGGTTTCACCGTGTTAGCCAGGATGGTCTCGATCTCCTGACCTCGTGATCCACCCGTCTCGGCCTCCCAAAGTGCTGGGATTACAGGCTTGAGCCACCGCGCCCGGCCCTAGGTCTGTTTTTATGGTGAACCACATTTATTGATTTGTGTGTGTTGAACCAATCTTGCATTCCAGGAGTGAAGGCTTCTTGACTGTGGTGAATTAACTTTTTGATGCGCCTCTGAATTGGGTTTGCCAGCATTTTGTTGGGGATTTTTGTGTCTATGTTCATCAGAGATATTGGAATGCAGATTTATCTTTCCAATGTGTCTCTGCCATTTCTCTTACTTTTTGAAATGCCATATTTCTTGTTTAATTTTTGCTTATATCCTGCTGCTGTACATTGTACAGATTAAATATATCATGCCAGTAGAAGCAAAATAGCCTAGTGTATTGCTCAAATACTTATATCTAAATTATAAAGAAACTATCCACACACATATTTATATTTTCCTAACAATTTTTTATTCTACTTCCACATCTGTCCTGAAGTAAAACAAGTATTTTATCATACTCACAGGTATTTATGTTCTCTACACTCAGTCATCTCACATTCAGTCTATTAATTGAGGCCCATGTAAGGGTCAAAATGTGAATGATATTGATGATTTAAATGGACCATAATGATTGTACATATTTTGGGGGTACATAGTGACATTTTAATACAATGTTTAGTGATCAGATCAGGGTAATTTGCATATTCACGATTATTCCAAACCTTCATTATTTTTTGTGTTGGGAGTGTTTACTGTCCTCTCTTTTAGCTACTTGCAAATGTACTTTAATGCTTTCTATAGTTATCCTACGGTGCTATGGAACACTAGAACTTACTGCTTTTTTCTAGCAGAAATTTTATTTCCTTTAACAATATTCTCTCTATTCCTCTCTTCTCCCTTCCCTTCCAAGCTTCTTCTACTCTACTTTTCCTTATATAAGATAAGCTTTTTTAAAAAAAATCCTGTATATGAGTGAAAGCATGCATTGTTTTACTTCCTGTTCCTGGCTTATTCACTTAATGTCGGTCAGTTCCATCTTATTGCTGCAAATGATGGGATGGCATTCCTTTTATGCATAAATAGCATTCCATTGAGTACATATACCATATTTTCTTATCCACCTATCTGTTTTTGGACAGCTGGGTTTATTTCATATCTTGTCTATTGTGATTAGTGCTGCAGTAAACATGGAGGTGCAGATATCACTCTTATATACTGACTTCCTCTCCTGTGGATACATGCTTAGTAGTGGGATTGCTGGATCATATGGTAGTTCTATTTTAGTTTTCTGAGGAACCTCTGTACTGTTTTCCAAAGGGGCTATACTAGTTTGCATTCCCAACAACACTATATAAGAGCTCCATTTTCTCTGCATCCTCGTCAGCATTTGTTGTTTTTGGTCTTTTTGACACTAGCTGTCCTAACTGGAGTGAGATTATATTTCATTGTGGTTTTGATCTGCATTTCCATAATGACTAGCAATGTTAAATATCTTTTCCATATACTTGCTGGACATTTGTATGTCTTCATGTGAGGGAATATTGACTTTTAATTTTTATGTTTAGTTACTAGGGATAGAGTGGATCATTTTAAAAGTGAAGCAATATAAACACATTTGTGTATTAAAAAGTCAAACTCATGGGTATGCTATAGATTGATTCATGTGATAAATAGAAAAACCAAAGCAGGGACATTTAATATTTGATTTTTTTAAGCATTTAAGGCTATATAATGGTGGAAGACTCAATTAAAACAGCTACAGATGCTGTGGAAAAGAGGATGGTGTAGAAAAAGATTTGGAAGAGTTAGAGATGGTTGCAGTGTTGAATAATATGGTAATACTAGAAAGTCAGTTTAAAATTATTTCCAATTTTTTACTGTCATTTTCTTTTTTGCACATTTTTGATGTCTTTATTTCTGGCACTGACACAAATGTTTTCTCTTTTTTTAACTTTTAGTTTAGGTTCAACGGTACATGTGAAGGTTTGTTGTACAGATAAACTTGTGTCCTGGGGGTTTGTTGTACAGATATTTCATCACCCAGGTATGAAACTCAGTACCCAATAGTTATCTTTTACGCTCCACTCCCTCCTCCCACCCTCCACCCTCAACTAGAACCCAGTGTCTATTGTTCTCTTGTTTGTGTTTATGAGTTCTCATCATTTAGCTTCCACTTATAAATGAAAACTTGTGATATTTGGTTTTCTGTTCCTGCCCTATTTTACTAAAGATAATAGCCTCCAGCTCCATTTATATTCCCACAAAAGACATGATCTACTTCTTTTCATGGCTGCATAATATTCCATGGTGTATATGTACCACATTTTCTTTATCCAGTCTATTATTGATGGCATCTAGGTTGACTTCATGTCTTTGCTATTGTGAAGAGTGCTGCTATGAACATTTGCATGCATGTGTCTTTATTGTAGAATGATTTATATTCCTCTGTCTGTATACCCAGTAATGGGATTGCTGGGTTGAATGGTAGTTCTGCTTTTAGCCCTTTGAGGAATCACCATACTGTTTTTCACAATGGCCGATGTAATTTAGACTCCCACCAACAGTGTATAACTGCTCCCTTTTCTCTGCAACCTCACCACCATCTGTTATTTTCTGGCTTTTTAATAATGGCCATTCTGACTGGAATGAGATCGTGCCACTTTGTGCTTTTTAATGGGGCATTTAGTCCATTTACATTCAAAATTCGTGTCAGTATGTGTGGATTTGATCCTGTAATTGTGTTGTTAGCTGGTTAATATTCTGGCTTGTTGGTGTGGTTGCTTTATACTGTAACTGGTCTGTGTATTTAAGAGTGTTTTTGTATTAGCTGGTAGCAATCTTTTTTCTTCTATATTTAGTGCTTCTCTTAAAGTCTCTTTGTAAAGCTGGTTTGGTGGTAATGAATTCCCTCATCATCACCTTATCCGAAAAGTATATTATTTATTTTTTGCTTAGGAAGCTTAAATTGTCTGGATGTGAAATTCTTGGTAGAAGATATTTTTTTCTTTAAGAATGTTGGATATAGGCCCCCAATCTTTTCTGGCTTTTAGGGTTTCAGCTGACACATTTGATTTTTTTTTTTTTTATTATTATACTTTAAGTTCTAGGGTACATGTGCATAACGTGCAGGTTTGTTACATATGTATACTTATGCCATGTTGGTGTGCTGCACTCATCAACTCGTCAGCACCCGTCAATTCATCATTTATATCATGTATAACTCCCCAATGCAATCCCTCCCTCCTCCCCCCTCCCCATGATAGGCCCCAGTGTGTGATGTTTCCCTTCCCGAGTCCAAGTGATCTCATTGTTCAGTTCCCACCTATGAGTGAGAACATGCAGTGTTTGGTTTTCTCTTCTTGTGATAGTTTGCTAAGAATGATGGTTTCCAGCTGCATCCATGTCCCTACAAAGGACGCAAACTCATCCTTTTTTATGGCTGCATAGTATTCCATGGTGTATATGTGCCACATTTTCTCAATCCAGTCTGTCACAGATGGACATTTGGGTTGATTCCAAGTCTTTGCTATTGTGAATAGTGCCGCAATAAACAAACGTGTGCATGTGTCTTTGTAGTAGAGTAATTTATAATCCTTTGGGTATATACCCAGTAGTGGGATGGCTGGGTCATATGGTACATCTAGTTCTAGATCCTTGAGGAATCGCCATACTGTTTTCCATAACGGTTGAACTAGTTTACAATCCCACCAACAGTGTAAAAGTGTTCCTATTTCTCCACATCCTCTCCAACACCTGTTGTTTCCTGACTTCTTAATGATTGCCATTCTAACTGGTGTGAGATGGTATCTCATTGTGATTTTGATTTGCATTTCTCTGATGGCGAGTGATGATGAGCATTTTTTCATGTGTCTGTTGGCTGTATGGATGTCTTCTTTTGAGAAATGTCTGTTCATATCCTTTGCCCACTTTTTGATGGGGTTGTTTGTTTTTTTCTTGTATATTTGTTTGAGTTCTTTGTAGATTCTGGATATTAGCCCTTTGTCAGATGAGTAGGTTGCAAAAATTTTCTCCCATTCTGTAGGTTGCCTGTTCACTCTGATGGTAGTTTCTTTTGCTGTGCAAAAGCTCTTTAGTTAATGAGATCCCATGTGTCAATTTTGGCTTTTGCTGCCGTTGCTTTTGGTGTTTTAGACATGAAGTCCTTGCCCATGCCTATGTCCTGAATGGTACTACCTAGATTTTCTTCTAGGGTTTTTATGGTATTAGGTCTAACATTTAAGTCTCTAATCCATCTTGAATTAATCTTCGTATAAGGAGTAAGGAAAGGATCCAGTTTCAGCTTTCTACTTATGGCTAGCCAATTTTCCCAGCACCATTTATTAAATAGGGAATCCTTTCCCCATTTCTTGTTTCTCTCAGGTTTGTCAAAGATCTGATGGCTGTAGATGTGTGGTATTATTTCTGAGGACTCTGTTCTGTTCCATTGGTCTATATCTCTGTTTTGGTACCAGTACCATGCTGTTTTGGTTACTGTAGCCTTGTAGTATAGTTTGAAGTCAGGTAGCGTGAAGCCTCCAGCTTTCTCTTTTTGACTTAGGATTGTCTTGGCAATGCGGGCTCTTTTTTGGTTCCATATGAACTTTAAAGCAGTTTTTTCCAATTCTGTGAAGAAACTCATTGGTAGCTTGATGGGGATGGCATTGAATCTATAAATAACCTTGGGCAGTATGGCCATTTTCACAATACTGATTCTTCCTATCCATGAGCATGGTATGTTCTTCCATTTGTTTGTGTCCTCTTTTATTTCACTGAGCAGTGTGGTTTGTAGTTCTCCTTGAAGAGGTCCTTTACGTCCCTTGTAAGCTGGATTCCTAGGTATTTGATTCTCTTTGAAGCAATTGTGAATGGAAGTTCATTCCTGATTTGGCTCTCTGCTTGTCTATTACTGGTGTATAAGAATGCTTGGGATTTTTGCACATTAATTTTGTATCCTGAGACTTTGCTGAAGTTGCTTATCAGCTTAAGGAGATTTTGGGCTGAGACGATGGGGTTTTGGGGTTCCCTTTGTAAGTGACCTGCCCTTTCTCTCTAGCTGCCTTTAACATTCTTTCATTTCAATGGTGGAAAATCTGATGATTATCTGTCTTGAAGATGATTTTCTTGTGTAGAATCTTGCAGGGGTTCTCTATATTTAGTGAATTTGACTCTTAGCCCCTCTCTAACAAGGTTGGGGAAATTTTCATGGACAATATCCTGAAATATATTTTCCAAGTTGTTTGCTCACCCTTTCAGGGGTGTCAATGATTCATACATTTGGCCTCTTCACGTAATCTACTTCTCAGAGGTTTTCTTCTTTCCTTTTTATTTTTTAAGTTTTTTCTTACTGCCTTATTTCAGACAGCCAGTCTTCAAGTTCTGAGATCCTTTTCTCAGCATGGTTTATTCTGCTGTTAAATCTTGTAATTGCATTGTGAACTTCTTGTATTGTGTGATTCAGCTCTGTCAGATCCATCAGGATCTTTTTGATACCTGCTGTTGTGTACTTCAGCTCTTTTATTATTTTATTCTGATTCTTAGTTTCCTTGGTTGGGTTTTACCATTCTCCTGAATCTCAATGATCTTTTTTTCTGTCCATATTCTGAATTCCATTTCTGTCATTTCAGCCAATTCAGCCTGATTAAGAACTCTTGTTGGAGAGCTCATGCAGCTGTTTGGAAGACAGACAACACTCTGGCCATCTGAGTTACCGGAGTTCTTATGTTGATTCTTTTTGATCTCTGCATGTGGGTGTTCCTTTAACTGTAGTATGGATTGAATGCAGTCAATAGACTCGTTTTCTGGATGTTTTCACAAGACTAAGGCTTTGTGAATGGTCTTTATTTGAAGCTGACTTCTTGTCTTTGGTTTCAGAGGGGGTATGTTAGGAAGGTATTTTGAGGGCTGAAGCTTTGGACACTTAGACATATTGCTCAGTTGGTAGACTCTTGCTCAGTTGTGTGGCTTCCCTATGTTTCCTCACAGTTACAGCTGTGTTCCCTCTCAATGCTCTGAGAGTGTGGGTTCCTCTCCCCTTTGAATGCTGGCTGTAGAGCTTAGCTTGGCACCCCTGGGCTGCCCATTGCAACTCTGGGGTGATCTCAGTGTTTATGTTACTACCCTAACCTGGAGGCAGCAGCAGAAGGGAACTTGTGGCGAAGGGTCTTTTGCTTGTCTGCTGGAGGCTCCATTCCAGAGAGATGTAGGTCAGCAATCACTCATTACAATCAGCCCAGGATGAAGTGTCTGTGCTGTGAGCCCAAGCCGAGGCTTTTCTGTCTCGTTATTAGCAGTGGGGAGTATGTGGGACCTGTGGGAGACAGACTGACCTCTTCTGTGTTGCCTGCATCTTGTTGGAGATTTGTTTAAGGCACTTAGGGTCTTTGCTGCTTCATTAGTCTGAGAGTTGCAAGGGCAGTTCCACTGCAGAGGCAGTGGCAGAGAAGCTTTCAGTTGCCCTGGGGTCTGTGTCCAGGAAGTTGCAGAGCTGCTCCTGGCTCAGTAGCTCTGGCAAGGGGTTGCTGGAGGCCAAGGCCTGGAGGACCTGCATGATGAGGAGATATGGGAATGGACACTCACTTAACAGTCTGGCCAGTTTTCTGTAGGGCTGCTGTGGTATGCTGCAGGCTCACTCCAGTTCCTAGTCCCCTCAGATTTTCTAGTACCTAGAAGTATCAACTGTAAAGGCTGTAGAACAGCAAAGATGACAATCTACCCCTCCCTCTGAGAGCTTCATCCCAGGGAGATATGGACATGTTGTTGCCTGAAAGCACTTGTAGGAAGTGGCTAGAGACCCGATCTGGGAGGTCCATACAATGAGGAGGAATGAGATAGGGGACCAACTTTAAAAAACAGTCTAGCCACATTTTCATAGAGCAGCTGTGCTGTACTGTGGTTCTACTTCAGTCCCTGGTCGCCTTGGACATTCCAAAGCCCAAAAGCCGAAACAGCTAATTCACCCAAATAGCAAAGATGGTGGCCTGGTTCACCCTCTGGGATCTCTGTCGCAGGGATGTTTGAAATCTCTGTCAGCTAGAGAGCACTGGTGGGGGTGGCTGGAGACCCTGTTTGGGAGGTCTTGCCCAGTAAGGAAGAATGGGATCAGAGAGCCGTTTAAAAAAGCAGTTTGGCCACATTTTGGTAGAGCAGCTGTGCTGTTCTGGGGGACCATTTCTGCCCCCGGTCATCTTGGGCTCTCCAAAATCCAAAGGCTGGAATGGCTAAGTCATCCAAATAGCAAAGAGGACAGCCTGCCGCTCCCCTTGGGAGCTCTGTCTTAGGGAGGTGCACTGCTGCTACCACCGACTGGCTGGAATTCCAAGCCAGTGGGTCTTATCAGATGCTGTGGAAATGGGACCTGCAGACTATTACCACTCAGCCCCCTGGATTCAGCCCTTTTCCTAGAGTTATGTACAGGGATCTAACCTCCCTCTTTGTTGGAGTTGCAGTTAACTTTGCCAGGAAGCCTGGAAAGCCTGGATAGCTAAGGCTCCTGGGTCTTTGCATGTACTTGAATGTCTGTTCTGCCAAGCCTCCACATAGCTCTGTGTGTCTGCCTGATTGCCCTGCTGGAGTGGGTTTATGAGGGGATCTCCTGATCCAAGGGTTGCAAAGATCCATGGAAGTAGCATGATTTCCTGGAGTCATTCATTCACTCACCACATCCCTGGGCTGGAGAGGGTACCCCTGGCTCCATGTTGTTCCTGAGTGAACTGTCATCTTGCCTTGCTTTTCTCTGTTCTTCATGAGTCGAGAACAGAGATTTGATTCTCTGGTTAGTTCCAATGCATGTACCTGAATGTTTCAGTTGAAGGTTATGCGCTCATCCCATCCATTCCTCTCTGAGAGCTGCACACACTAGCTACTTCTAGTTGGCCATCCTGGCCACCTCTCCTTTCCGCCAGGTACTGCCTTTTCCTCTCTCTCCCTTCTTCCTTTTCTCCATCGACACATTCCTTTCCACAAATGCGCGCACACACACACACACACACACACACAGACAGACACAGTTTTGACATTTTTCACCCAGAATTGGCAAGATGGCAAATCCATCTTGCCCTGTGTTTCAGTAAGTATGTTAAGGAAATAGACCTCATTATAAACATAAGGTATTAGGAAGGTATCTTAGAACATATTCAAATACAAGAATTAATTATTTCCTGGGTGATATATTTCTCAACACGGCCTTATAATCTTATAACCTGCTTGTGTAAAATACTAAAGTAGCTGCATGTGCAACCCATCAAAGCATTCCACATTACCTGAACTCCAATTAATTTTTCTGATTGAGTACCGAGGGTGGCTACTCTCCTCTGTAAGTTCCCAGCCCAAGATCTGTGACAGCCAGTAAGAAACTGGATAAATAAACAGTGAAGCTAGAAACTTGACCTTTGTGTGCTATAAATAGAGCACGGACATCTTATTCATTTCCTGGCTCCTCTTAGAGGATTTATGCAAGGCCTGTGATTATTGCAGCCGTGATAGATCACGTGCATTTCAAGAAGGCCTATGACTGTCAGTTCAGTGCTGGATATAGCTGATAGGGAACTTATGTATTATTTTAGAAAGTATCATTTTGCTTAAAACTATTCCTCTGATTTTTGTTGAAAATTTTGATTTCACTCAGTGTATGAAAATGAAAGTTAATTCATATAAATAAGAAAAATTAGTCCCAATATGAATTCTCAACATATTTCTTTTTCAATTGATCAGGAGAGAAGGTTCTTTATGCCTTTGAATAGAGATGTCTTTATGGACCCCTCACCCCAAAAATGATGGCTGAAGGAAATAAGACAAAGTTATTTCCATATTGGAACACATTTTTAATGATAATGCAGTTCACTGTGACACAAAATAAGGAAGAAGCTATCAAGAGAATCATTAATTTGGGGATTTTCTGAGTTTTGAATACCTGATGGGAAATTGGCTGGAGCTAATAGTTTGGGTTAGAAGTATAATTCAGGGATTTCTCAAAAAAAATAGGGGTACGTAAAACAATAAGTGTGGATGGGGAGAGATCTTTGAGGAAAAGATACGATCAAGGAAAAAAGACTAAAGAAAAGCAGCAGAAGAAAAGTCCGTAAATGTAACCAAGAAGAAATGGCCAGAAGGAAAATAGGGAAGTAAAGAAAGCAAAAGGAAGACAGAATTTTAAGAAGAAAATAACCACTGTTTTATTCAGCTTGGGTTGCTATAAAAAATTACCATAGACTCAGTGACTTAAATGCAAACACTTATTTATCGCTGGACATCCAAGGTCAGAGTGCTAGAAATCCAAGATTACAATGCCAGCATGGTCAAGTTTGAGTGATGGCCCTCATCCACATTGCAGACTGGCAGCTGCTGCTTCTATCTTCACATGGTGGTGGGAAAAAGAAAGAGGGCTCCATGGGGGTCTGTTTTATAAGAGAACTAATCTCATCCATGTGGGTTCTATCCTCATACCTAATCACCTCTCAAGGGCCCCACCACCTAATACCATCAGCTTAGCAGTTAGGATTTCAACATCCAAATTTTGGGGGACACAAATATGCAGTCCAATAACACCAACTAAAGAGAAAATACTGAAGTGTCATTATAGAACATGAAAAGAAAAAGAGTATATTGTATTTTCTAAGGAGGAGATCTTTGTTAAAATTCATATGTTTAGTTTAATATGTAGAATCAGGATCAGAAGACATTGTAATGAATTAGAAAACTATTGTCTAGGAAAGTTTGGCTATGAAGAAGAGGACTGAAAGGCAGCTTTAAAAGTTTGCACAACAGAAAAGGCACATTATCTTAGGATGTAAGATACAGAGGCACCTTTAAAGTCTTAATGATAGAGGCAAATTTACCATGAAACTAAGGGATCAAGCTTAAACATTAAGAACTGGAAGGGTTCCTAGCAAAATATTTTGTGCTCATATAATTTTGTAAAACACAAAAGTAATACATCATGACATATTATTAATACAACTATCTCTTTCTGTTATGAATCCTGCACACATGCCTACTTCCAATCATATTGGATAACAATACACATGTTGAAGATATAGCTAAAGAGTAGTAGATCTGGATGTATGTCATTTTATCTGCAATTTGAAAAGGTTTTATTTGGAAAAGTCTTGACAAAACAAGGATAAACAAGAGGTTCCTGATTTGAAATACATGAATTTTCTCTTCTTTTGTTATATCCATCTTTAAAACAAAACATATTAGAGAGAAACAAGTGTCAAACACAAGATGAAATGAAAATAATAAAGGTCAATGAGATTAATAGAAATAATTATGACATCAAGAAATCAAAACAATATAACAAGAAGTAGTTAAAATTCAGATCATAAATCAAAATAGTAATAACAGGAAGAGATAACGTTCTATTAGAAGTAATGAACAGGCTCTTGTATTTGTCTGATGAGTCAATTAATGAAGAGGAGTGAGTTATATGAACTGTATTGAAATGTAATTAAATGTCTTGCTGGTTTAATTAGAAATGTTGACATCAACAAAGATAACAGAACATTATGCCACTGAAATGAGTTATTGACAGCAAATTGGCTAATGAGCATCATTATTTGAAATAATATTTAGGATTCTTTTTGGAAGAAGAAAATTTTAAATACACTGAATTCTTACAAATCATGTAAAAGAGGTTCCTCAAATTAAAAAAAAAAATCCTAAACATTAAAAACACTATCAGTATGAGTTGTAAACCTGATAAAGCCTGTTTATACCATTTATTAACAAAACACACTATGCTAATAGAAAGAATTAGTCCTCATTATCTCTAGACAGAATAAACAATCTCTGTCATATTAAAAGAGGATCAGAAATATGCAGCCAAAATTGTAGGGAGAATGGTGTTTTGAGCGATCATTAATAAAAATGTTTTTTGGGGACTGTTTTTTGAAGGTACATGTCAGTTTTTTCAAATTTGTTGTGATCACCCTTCACAGTATAAAGAAACATTCTCCATGTAATCTTGTATTCAAAATTTTATATTTTGTTTTTAAAAAAGAACGACCAAACTGTATAAATCTGTGGTCATATAACCAGACATCTGCCCCTGAGAGTTAATAAAGACAGACAAGTGAGAGAGTATTACAGTCAGTCAGGATTACTTGGATGTACCGTGTATAGCTACATACCAAGACTGAGAGAGGTTATGTAATAGGAGAGCCAAGAGAAGTGACAAACGTTTCTTCAAATGTTGACAGCTTTTAGCTACTCAAGAGACAAAGGGTCTTTTGTAGGTTTAGGGAACATGTAGAAAGTGAGGACAGGAAAGACTGTTAATGGGCAAAAGTCTCTTCATCCAAACAATAGTGATTGTGGCCATAATATTGGCTATAATTTACTGAACAATTACACATTCTTAATTCTGTATTTCCGAGATACATATATATCAGCAGGTGGCCAATACACAAAATAATCTGTAATTCTCACAGCAAGCTGATACATTAGCTGAGAATATTCCTATTCTGTGGTTGACAATATTCCTATTCTGTGAAGATATGAAAATTAGTTGGATTGTCTAAGGTCTGACAGCTAGAAAATGATAAGATTCTGCAGTGTGCATTCTTTCCTCTGCACCACACTGCCTCCCCGAGTAAGTTTAAGCACATTATGAAAAATATCTTGAAAAATATATACACCTTCAAGGATTCCTGTTTAATTTTGACTACTATGTGGCATTGTCTTTATTTTTTTCTCTTCATTTGATTTGTTTATTCTTCAGATGATTTTCACTATGTTTTGTTTCAGGAATATTATTACCTTGTACTTTCCATTTGTAATACAAAACATGCTACTACAATAAGAGGGGAAAATAGAATGGTTAAAGTAAAAACTAGTAATTTATGATCACCCTATATCAACTGATTTTGTGCTAGTCTTACTAGCAAAATCATTCCTATCGTATAGCATTTTTAAGTGAAGTGTAGTATTTTAGTTTTAGATTTTATTTGAAAAATAGCACAATTCTGTAGTGAGCATCTGATCCTTGCCAGTCATTTAAACAGTAAGAAAAGGTAGCTGATGACACTGTCATAACTCTAAGACTCTCTGAAGAGAAAGGAGAAGGAGTCACTCTTTGTTTAAATTTTTTATTTTGGGGAGCAACTCATATTAAAACTTCTTAGACATCTGCAAGAATACACAGTTGTTTTTAGGTGAAAGTTGTGATACTTAACATTGTTTATCATTGTAGTCAATGTCTACCACTTTAATTGCGTTTCCACACATCTAATATTTTAAGTGCTGAATTTCATCTATTTGCCATGATCACTGAAGTGTCAGTGAACTAGAAAGAATGCTTGTCTGGGATTTATGAGGAAATGGCTAAAATCAATTTCCCAGAGAAGAGCTGTTACTATAGAAGTTGAATTTTTTATTTTTTATTTTTTATTTTTTATTTATTTATTTTTTTGAGACGGAGTCTTGCTCTGTCACCCAGGCTGGAGTGCAGTGGCCGGATCTCAGCTTGCTGCAAGCTCCGCCTCCCGGGTCCACGCCATTCTCCTGCCTCAGCCTCCCCAGTAGCTGGAACTACAGGCGCCTGCCACAGCACCCAGCTAATTTTTTGTATTTTTAGTAGAGATGGGGTTTCACCATGTTAGCCAGGATGGTCTCGATCTCCTGACCTCATGATCCACCCATCTCGGCCTCCCAAAGTGCTGGGATTACAGGCGTGAGCCACCGTGCCCGGCAGAAGTTGAATATTTTGTACTAACCAAAGTCTTAGGGTAGAAGAAGATGTGTCAGGCACACATGACAGGCACATACTACCACTTACTTTAGCAGTAAGGCTATTACTGGGCTTTATTTCCTGTTATTTTTAAATGTTTTAATTGTGTTAAGCATTTAATATGAGATCTACTCACTTTACACATTTTTAA
Organism: Trachypithecus francoisi; assembly: GCF_009764315.1. NCBI lineage: Eukaryota > Metazoa > Chordata > Mammalia > Primates > Cercopithecidae > Trachypithecus > Trachypithecus francoisi. The sequence goes on from NW_022681471.1 coordinate 104,343,481, forward strand.
ACATACAGTACAGTATTGTTAACTATAAATACAGTATTGCACAGCTGATTTCTATAACATTTTTATTTTGCTTGACTGAAATTTTATACCCTTTGAAAAGCAACTCCTGATTTCCCCTCCCCCCAGCCCATAGCAACCACAATTCTACTTTCTCCTTCATTGAGTTTGACTATTTTAGATACTTCATACAAATGGAATCATGCAGTATTTGCATTTCTGTGTCTGGCTTATTTCACTTAGCATAATTTCCTCAACATTCCTGAATGTGGTAGCATTTGAGCAGATTTTCTTCTTGTTATGACTGGATAATATTCCACTGTATGTATATACCATGTGTTCTTTATCCGTTTTTTGGTCGATAGACATTTAAGTTATATCTACCTCTTGACTACTGTGAATAATGCTGCAATGAACATGGAAGGGCAGCTATCACTTCAAGATCCTAATTTAAATTCTTTTGGAAAAATGTCCACATGTGCCATTGCTGGACCACATTATAGTCTCTTCTTATCTTTTTGGGGATATCCATACTGTTTTTCCATAAGAGCTGTATCATTTTACTTTCCCACCAACAGTGCGTAATGGTTGAAATTTCTTCACATCTTTGCCAACAGTTGAATTTTGTTTGTTTTACAATGGCCATCCTAAAAGGTGTGAGGTGATAGTTCATTGTGACTTTGACCTGAATTTCCTGGATGATTCCTGGTGTTGAGCACCCTTTCCTACACCTGGTGACCATTTGTATGTCTTATTTGGAGAAGTGTCTACTCAAGTCCTTTGCCTACTTTTAAATCTTTTCTCTTCTTTTCTTTTCTTTTCTTTTCCTTTTTATTTCTATTGAGTTGAAAGAGTTGCCTATATAATTTGCATATTAACTCCTTATCAGATATATAGTTTGCAAATATGTTCTCCCGTTCCAAAGACTACCTTTCCTCTGTTGAGTGTTTCCTTTGCTGGGCAGAAGCTTTTTAATTTGATGTAGTCATATTTGTCTATTCTTGGTTTTATTGCCTGTGATTTTGATATCACATGCAGGAAATCATTACCAAGACCAATGGCTTGATACCTTCCCCCTAGGTTTCTACTAGGAGTTCTACAATTTCAGGTCTTATGTTTAATTCTTTAATCCATTTTGATTTAATATTTGTGCACAATGCAACACAATAGTTCAAGTCGTTAGTTTGCATGTAAATATCCACAATTCCTGTCACTGCTTACTGAAGAGACTATTCTTTCCACATTCTGTAGTCTTGGCACTCTTGTCAAACATGAGTTGAACGTATACCTGTGGGCTCTCTGTTCTGTTCCATTGATCTATGGGTCTGTCTTTACAATATTACCATATTGTTTTGATAACTGTAGTTTTATGATGTTTTGAAACCATAAAATATGAGGCCTCTAATTTTGTTGTTCTTTCTCAAAATCTGTCTATTCAGGGTTCTTTGTGGTTTCATATGTATTTTTTCCTCTATTTCTTTTTAAAATGCTATTTGCTTTGATAAGGATTGCATTTAATTTATAAATTGTTTTGGGTGGTATGAACATTTTAATATTCAGTCTTCAAATCCATGAACACAGAATATATTTCCATTTATTTGTGTGTTCTTCATTTTCTTTCATCAGTGTTTTATTGTTTTCAGTGTACAAATCTTTCATCTCCCTGCTTAAATTTATTATTTTTTTCTTTTTGATACTAATGTACATGAGATCATTTCTCAATTTCCTTTTTGGATTAGTCATCATTACTATATAGAAACACAACTGATGTTTAGGCCAGGCACGGTGGCTCACGCCTGTAATCCCAGCACTTTGGGAGGCTGAGGCAGGTGGATCGCCTGAGGTCAGGAGTTCAAGGCTAGCCTGGCCAACATGGTGAAACCCCACATTTGCTAAAAATACAAAATTTACCGGGTGTAGTGGTGCACACCTCTAGTCCCAGCTATTCGGGAGACCGAGGCAGGAGAATCGCTTGAACCTGGGAGATGGAGGTTGCAGTGAGCCAAGATCGTGCCATTGCACTCCAGCCTGGGCAACAAAAGCAAAACTCCATCTTAAAAAAATAAAAACCAAAAAACCACAACTGATTTTTTCAATGTTGGTTTTGTATCTATCAATTTTGCGGGATATGTTCATTACTTCTGAGTTTTCTTGTGTGTAGAATCTTTAGCATTTTCTGTATGTAAGATCATGTCATCTAAGACAATTTTACTGTTTTTTTTTCTGATTTTGATGTCTTTTATTTCTTTATCTTGGTTAATTGCTCTGTCTAGGATTTTCAGTCCTATGTTGAACAGAAGTGGTTAGAGTGGGCACCTTTGCCTTGTTCTTAAAGACAGAGGAAAAGCTTTCAGATTTTAACCATTGTGTATGATGTTACCTGTGGGTTTTTTCCTATATGGCTTGTATTAGATTGAGGTAATTTCCTGCTATTTCTAGTTTGCTAGGAGTATTTTATCATGAAACAATGTTGAATTTTGTCAAATGCTTTTTCAACATATATTCAGATAATCATGTGATTTTTATTCTTTGTACTCTTTTTTTGTTGTTGTTGAGACAGAGTCTCTCACTGTCACCCAGGTTGGAGTGCAGTGGCTCAATCTCCAGTCACTGCAGCCTCTGCCTCCCGGGTCCAAGCGATTCTCCTGCCTCAGCCTCCCGAGTAGCTGGAACTACAGGCGCCTGCCACCATGCCCGGCTAGTTTTTGTGTTTATAGTAGAGATGGGGTTTCACGATGTTGGCCAGGCTGGTCTTGAACCACTGACCTCGTGATCCACCTGCCTTGGCCTCCCAAAGTGTTGAGATTACAGGCAGAAGCCACTGTGCCTGGCCTATTCCTTGTCCTCTTAATGTGGTTTATCATATTCATTGACTTTTGTGTGTTGACTCATCTTTGCATCCTAGGTAAAATCCCATGTGGTCATGATGTGTTGTCATTTTAATGTGATTAAATTCTGATTGGTAGTATTTTGATGAGGATTTTTTGATGTATATTCATTAGGGATATTGGTCTATAGTTTTCTTGTAGGGTCTTCATCTGGCTTTGGTATTAGGGAAGTTCTGGAGTCAACGACAAGTTTGCAGTGTTTGCTTTTCTCCAATTTTTTGAAGCGTTTAAGAAGGATTGGCTTTAATAATTAAATGTTTGGATGAATTCAGTAGTGGAGCCATCTTGTCCTGGGATTTTCTTTATTGGAAATTTTAGGATTACTGATTCAATGTTCTTACTAGCATATCTGTTTACATTTTCCATTCCCTCAGAATTCAGTCTGGCAGCTTGTGTGTTCTATGAATTTATCTATTTCTTCCAAGTTATTCATTTATTGGCATATAATTGTTCACAATAGTTTCTTATGATTCTTTCATATTTCTGTGGCATTGGTTGTAATGTTTCCTCTTTCATTTTGGATTTTGTGTCTTCTGCCTGTTTTTTTTTTTTTAAGTCTAGCTCGAAGTTACTTTTATTAATATTTAAGAAGAAGAACTCTGTGATATTTTCATTTTTTTCTGTCAGTTTTCTATTCTCCATTTTGTTTATTTCAGCTTTATTAAGTATTTTATTCCTTATACTAATTTTTGGCTTAGGTTGATCTTCTTTTATAATATTTGAGGTGTAGAGCTAGACTGTTTATTTGAGATATTTTCTATTATTTTAATGTTGTCATTTATTGCTATGAAAGTCCACTTAGTACTGTTTTGCTGCATCCCATAGATTTTGGTATGTTGTGTTTTTATTTTCATATGTCTCAACATATTTTCTAATTTCCCTTTTGGTTTATGCTTTAATCCATTGGCTGTTCAAGACTTTTATTTAATTTCCATATATGTGTGAACTTTCCAGTTTTCCTTCCTTCTATTGATTTCTAATTTTATTCCATTTATTCAGAAAAAAACTTGGTATGATTTCAATCTTCTTAAATTTGTTAAGTCTTTTTTTGTGGCCTAACATAGGATCTGTCCTGGAGAATGCTCCATGTGCTCTTCAGGAGCATGTATTCTGCTGCTGTTTGGTGAATGTTGTATATATATCGTTAGGTCCATTCACTCCATAGTGTTGCTTATGTCCTATGTTTCCTTCTAGATCTTCTGCGTGATCGTTCTATCCATTATTGAATGTGGGTTAATGAAATGTCTTACTATTATAACTTATTTCTTCCTTCAGTTCTTTCAGTGTTTGCTTTATACATTTAAGTGCTCTGGTGTTGGGTGTGTGTACTTATATGTATGTCTGTGTGTATATGTGGTGTGTGTATTTATATGTGTATGTGTATAAATATATATAAACATAAAATTATTAATGTTATTTCTTCATGGATAACTGACCTTTTATCATTTTATAATGTCCTTCTTTGTCTCTTGTGACCATTTTTTAACTTAAAGTCTATTTCTTCTTATAAAAGTATGACCACTCCTGCTCTGTTTTCTTTACCAATTGTATGAAATATCTTTTCCATTCCTTCACTTTCAGCCTATATGTACTTAAATCTATTGTGAATCATTTGTATGCAGTGTCGTTGTCTTTTGTTTTAATTCTTTCAGCTGCTCTGTGTATTTTGATTGATGAGTTTACATCTTTTACATTTAAAGTAACTATTGATAAGGAAAGACACTATTGCTGTTTAGCTGTTTTTCTGTCTGTCTTGTGGATCTTTTGTTCTTGCTTTCTTCTCTTGCTGCATTCCTTTGCATTTGGGGGTATTTTGTGGTTTTTGTTTGTTTTTTACAGACAAGCTTTTATTTTCTTATTTTTCTTTGTGTATATTCTATAGGTATTTTCTTTATGATTACCATGATGCTTACATATAATATTGTGTAGTTATAAACAACCTGTTTTAAGCTGATAACAATTTAACATCAAGCACATACAAGAACTCTGTTCTTCTACATACCCCACCCATTTTATGTTATCGTTGTCACAAACATTTTTATTGTGTATACATTAGCATATTTCACATTTATTGTTGTTTTGTACCTTATCTTTGGACTTCAAAATATCACATGTACCCCTTAAATAATTACAATAATTATATATCCATAGTAATTAAAACTACTTTTAGAAATAAACTATTAAAAATGTGATTTATTCCCCAACTTTACAGTATTAGAATATTCTCATTTGTGTGTATATTTACCTTTACCAGTGAGCTTTATACTTTCATCTTGCTGTTTAGCATTTGTTCATTTTAACTTACAGGATTCAATTTAGCATTCTTTCAAGGCAGGTCTAGTGTTGGTGAACTAGCACACCTTTTCTTTATTGGTCAAGTCTTTTTCTCTTCTTTATTTTTGAACAACAGTTATGCTGGATACCATTTCAATAGTTGGCATTTTTTGTCATTCGCACTTTAATAAAACATCTCACTCTTTTCTGCCCTATATGATTTCTTTTGCAAAATCCACAAATTATCTTATGGAGTTTCCTTCTATATTACTTTATTCATACTGCATTAAAAATTATCCATCTTTAACTTTTGACAATGTGATTATAATGTACCTTGTTGTGGTCTTTTGAGTTTCATCCTACATGAAATCTATTGGACTTCTTGAATCTGATGTGTATTTTCTTCCCCAGATTTTCGAAGTTTTCAATCTTATTTTCTTGATGTAAACTTTCTTCCCCTTCTCTCTCTTTTCTCTTTCTGAGACACTCATAATTCATATTTTGGTGTGTTTGATGGTGTCCTATAAGCTTCTTAAGCTTTCTTCACTATTTTTTCTTCGTGTGTGTGTGTGTGTGTTTTTCCTCAAATGACTTGTCTTCAAGTTCTGACTGGATCATTTCAAATGACCTATCTACAAGTTTACTCATTGTTTCTATTCTGCTTAAGCAGGCCTTCTATTTAGCCCCTCTACTAATTTTTTCAGTTCAATTCTTGAATTTTTCAGCTGTAAAATTGCTAATTTAAAAAATACCTTTGATCTCTTGTTTAAATTTTATTTTGTTGATGAATCATTTTCTGGACTTTATTGAGCATCTTTATGAAGGTTATTTTGAGTTGTTTGGTAATCTTATACCTCTGCCTCTTTAGGATCGATTTCTATAGATTAATTTTGTTTCTTGATTGAGCCGTTTTCCCTCTTTATATTCTTCACAACTTTGTGTTGTTATCCTTGCATTTGAAAAAAGCAAACACCTCTAACATTATTTACAAACTGGATTTGTACAGGGAAAACCTTCACCAATCATCCCAACTAGAAATTCTGGGGGCTTGTCAGACCTTTTCTATGGATGTGTCTTCTCTGCTCATGTAGATTCCTTTAGAGCAATTTGCAGAATTCTTTTTTCAAGAGCTGGTAATCTCGTGCTCCCTCTGGTGTCTATTTGCTGTACTGCAGGTCCACTGAGGCAGCGACACACCACCCTGCTCTTTTCAAGTCACAGAAGACCCTAGGCATTTAGAGTATTCCAGGTCCTGTGTGCATTTGAAGACAGGCAAGACAGAAACCAGCCTTTCCGGCGGCCTCCTGAAAAGCTACAGTGTTGTGCACATGCTCCAGTCTTCTCCTTCTCTCTAAGGAAAATGCTTTTGAGCTGTATCACCCTGTCAGCTGTACCAATGTTCCTCTGCAGAAGCAGCATATCACCAGTTTCTTTTCGGTTCTTAGCAACCTGCAAGCATCTAGAATGTGCTGGGTCCCTTCTGTGCTCTGAGAGAGATGAAACAGACACCAGCCCCTTTGACAGACCCCTGAAAAGTCATAACATAAGAAGATAGGGTCAAGTTTTCTCTTTCCTTCCTCAAGGAGAATCTGGAGCTAGGAGTTTCTTTTTGACCATATAGTACTATAATGAAGAGAGGGACTAAGATGAGAGGGTGCCACGTGTTTTGTTTCATGTTCTCCTGGGTTGCAGAAATCTCTTAACTAGTTTCTGAATTTCTTACACAGAAAATTAGTTTCATGAATTGTTGTTGAATTAGTGTCTCCATGGGAGAGATGAGGGTCTGGGCCTTCCTATTCTACCATATTGCTCACAAAACTCTATTTCCTATTAATTTTTTACTTGTATAATATATACAAGTCCTACTCATTACTATTTTGTTTTACTGGGGATGGGAATAAATGGATAATATCACTAATGAGCCTGTAAATAACAGATATAAGTAAAATTTTAAAAATGATATGGAAAGCAATATAAGAAGATATAATATACGCAACATTTAAAAATGTAACATAGAGAAGAGTACTTTTGAGCAGACCTGCCTTGATTGAGCTGTTGCCTTCATCTGAATTTGATTAGAAGAGCAGAACCTCTACAAAATCATAGGAATAAAAATTTATGCTGGAGACAGAGTTTACATTAGATAGTAAGAACAAATTGCCAGGAATTTTTCTACTCCTTATATCTATGCCCTCCCATTCTGACTCTGAACTTGATCATCTGAGTTATTAAATTCAGCCTACATTTTGTTGAAGTTGAGTTTGTTATTTGTTGTAATATTTAGTTGTTAGAATAGAGAACCAATTTTTCCAGCAACAACGCTATGTTCTGCAGTGGTGTCCACCAGCCCTGACCCTGACTCCATACAAGAAAACAATGGTAATTTTAAAGGTAAACCACATGGTTCTTCACGATCACAGGTAAATATACTCTAAAGTCAGTTTGTCCTTAAGCTTCAGCTTCAGAGTTTTCTTTCTTTCTTTTTTTTTTTTTTGGTAATGCTTTGTCATAGTGTTTATTGAAGATTATTTTATAATGTTAAGTAGCAAGATATTTATGGATAGAACACTTTCAGAAGAGCTCTCCAAAATCCTAAGAAATCATTGTACCTGAACACTATTCAGTAGGCCCCAAAAGTATATAAGAACCTCCTAGTTTTAGACAATATAGCTGTACTATATCAATTGTGTTCATTAAAATTGGAGAAATGCTTTGATTCATTAGTTTAAATCCTCATTTAACAGATAATGCTATGCCTAACACATTCTGTTAGGCTCTACGTTGGATATAGATATGAATCAGACAAAATAAATCTTTCCAGAATAGTTCAAGAGAGGAATGGAATATATATATTAAGTGCTCATATGAGATAGAAAATATTATGACATTTTCTTAAGAGTAATGAGCGGTCTCAGAAAAGAGACTACTTATAATTTGGAGATCTCAAATGATTCAATGGAGGAGGTGACATATGAGATAGACCTGTAATACTAGAGATATGTATTTTAAAAAATTGAGAGGAACAAAGGAATTTCTAAGCAAAGAAAAAGAGCATGAACATGAGGTGAGTAAACCTGGGGTATATATAGGAAATAGTAATAATTCCATAAATCCATACATAAGGCTTATGAAAGGAATATAGGAAGATGTGCTTTAGACTATAATCTGAAACTTCAAAGTCTTGGGTTAAAAGTTAAGATGCTATTGTCAATTGAGATCAGTTGACTTGAGTGTTCTAGTGCTCCCCTAACAATAATTTGTTGAGTTGACCCCAGGAACTTTTGTAACCTATCTGGGTCTCAGTTTCATGTGAATTGAAGCAGATTGAATACTTAAAGTCCCTTCCATATCTAAAAGCATGATTGTTACCTCTATTCCATAAATAACTAGGAACTAATGAAGAATCCACGAAAACTAGAACCAGACCTGTGATTAAGGAAGTCATTTATACGGTTTAGAATAATTTAGGAGTGGGTTGACACAGGGATCAGGGATTTCAGATAATGAGAAAAGCAACATTCTGTGTAAAATGCAAAAAGTTCAGGAAAGAATAAAAGAGAGATGAGTGGGTTAAAAATAATTGCAGAGATAGAAATGAGAGAACACTTCAATAGTAATTTAGTATGAAAAAAGAGGAACCTGATAAATACCTCTTTTTAAAATGCCCCTGTTTTAAATATCATGCTATAATATTTTAGTATTTATTAGTCTTTATAGTTAAAATTGTTAAGAAACTTATGCACACGTGTATGTGTGTGTGTGTTTGTGTATGTGTGAAGCATGCTGAAAGTAAATTACTTCTTTCAAACGGAAGAGATGGTGTTTTAAAATTATTATTGATTAAAGAGGCGTTGGATTCCAAAACTGTGGTAGATTTTGGAAGTCTCAATTTTCTTGAATGCCTCATTACTTATTCCATGGTAATTAATCACCACAATTTGAACAAATATTCAAAATAGGGTGACTTTAGTGCATAAACTATTATACAAAAAGTTGCAGAGCAAAAAAAATTATATGGAAAGATATAGACTCCAGCTTAGAGAACTTCTGCTTCTAAAATAACCTATGTAATTTTATTTATATATATATACACACACACACACACACACACACACACCCATGTGTGTTTCTATAATAATATATGTAATAATTTATGTGATACAGATATATAGTTTCAATGCAAACATCATATTTCAAACTTGGCAATAAAGTTTTGAAGAGATATTTATTAGTTTGGTGTCATGCCAAAAAATAATATTGTCTTAGGTGATGCTTAATACTGATTCTTCCCATTAAATTAAAATGGTAGTTTTCAAACTGTAATCACTGGGAAGTCTTGTTAAAACACAGATTTCTACTGTTCCCAGAGTTTCTAATTCAGTAGGTCAGGGAGTGGGGCCTGAAATTTTACATTGCTTACAAGGTATTTTCTTTATTGCTCTATTGCACTGAAGACATTTAAATGGAGGAATGTCATAAGGTATACTAATTTTGTCTTATATTGTAGGATCCCCCACCAATGAAGTACAGAATAGTTTTATTATTGTTGTATGTTTCCCAGGCATTAGACATGTGAAATACACACACACACACCACACACACACACACCCATGTGTGTTTCTATAATAATATATGTAATAATTTATGTGATACAGATATATAGTTTCAATGCAAACATCATATTTCAAACTTGGCAATAAAGTTTTGAAGAGATATTTATTAGTTTGGTGTCATGCCAAAAAATAATATTGTCTTAGGTGATGCTTAATACTGATTCTTCCCATTAAATTAAAATGGTAGTTTTCAAACTGTAATCACTGGAAGTCTTGTTAAAACACAGATTTCTACTGTCCCAGAGTTTCTAATTCAGTAGGTCAGGGAGTGGGGCCTGAAATTTTACATTGCTTACAAGGTATTTTCTTTATTGCTCTATTGCACTGAAGACATTTAAATGGAGGAATGTCATAAGGTATACTAATTTTGTCTTATATTGTAGGATCCCCCACCAATGAAGTACAGAATAGTTTTATTATTGTTGTATGTTTCCCAGGCATTAGACATGTGAAATACACACACACACACCACACACACACACTCTCTCTCTCTCTCCTCTCTCTCACAATTTGGAAAACTTGCTGGGTTATCAAAAGACAAAGTTATATCACTTGTTATATGGTGATATGGTTTGGCTGTGTCCCCACCCAAATTTCATCTTGAATTCTCACATTTTGTGGGAGAAACATGGTGGGTGGTGATTAAATCATGGGGGCAAGTCTTTCCCATGCTGTTCTCATTATAATGAATAAGTCTCACGAGATCTGATGGTTCTATAAGGGGGAGTTTCCCTGCTCGAGCCCTCTCTCTTTGCCTGCTGCCATCTATGTAAGATGTGACTTGCTCTTCCTTGCTTTCTGCCATGTTTGGGAGGCTTCCCCAGCCACACGGAATGGTAAGTCCAGTTAACCCTCTGTTTTTTTTTTTTTTTTTTTTTTTGTAAATTGCTCAGTCTCAGGTATGTCTTTATCAGCAGTGTCAAAACAGACTAATACATACGGATATTTAAAATTTTAGAAATTCTTTTTGGGGCTTTAATGATACTTTACAAATATAAGAGTGAAAACCTAACCTTCAACATATAGTGTATACTTACACTGAACATTAGTGTAAGTAGGCATAACTTCAGTTCCAAATATTGAATGTAAGACTCCATGCTGTTTAATATAAGGGTGAAAATGTTCAGAGGACAAATGGATGATTTGTATTTTCATGTATTTATCCCCATTTCCTCCCATTTGGAAAAATTATTTGTTTCTTGAAACTCAAAGTCTATATTTCAAATTTTAATGCATTTAAAGCTAAGTTTTAAGAATGTCATTCGTTCTAATTGCTTTATTTTTGCTTCATATTGCATTAATAATTATCTTACTCTACCAATGAAAACAATCAACATTATGATTAATGTAGTATTTGTTGTATTTTACCTTTAGTATTTGGAATACAGCCTGTATCCCATGGTACAAAATTTTGATCTTATTAAAAATTGAAAAACATATATATGGGGTTTTACCAACTCTTTGATTTTTATATTTTACTTTTTGCTTAAATATATGGCCACATGATGTAAAATTTATAAGTCACAAATAAAGTATATAGTTTCTTCTACTCCTATAAACCAATAATCTACTTCCCCTTAGTAGAGGTATATAAGATTACCAGTTTCCTTCTTATCTTTTTAAAAATACAGAAATATGCTCTGACTATACTCAAGTCTAAGTTAATGTTTTCCCTAATTTTTTTTTTTTGCTTTTTAATAACTTTATTTTTTTCTAATTTTGTTACTTTAATTTCCCATAGCACCTTGGCGATGTTGAAAACAAATACAAATACATTTTAACATTTTATGCATGAGCATGTGTCACATCAATTTTGGGGGCAAGAGTTTTGACAACAGGAACAAATTTAAGCAATCGACAAAACAGAAGCCAGATAACTGGCTCTGACCCCCGCCCCCAACATTTAAGAGATGTCAAAGGACACCCGAATTAGGTTAAAAATAATCAAGCTGATATGGATATTTCAACAGTGTTCTGTGCTGCAAAACTGAAAATAAAACCATTTAATACACAGCCCATAATATCTGAATTACACTTTTAGGAACTGTTAGCTCAAAGATTCATAAAAAGTTGTCAGCTTTTAAAAATAAACTTTAGGTTATTTAATAATCAGGTGAATTTCAAAAGAGAATTTGCTCACAACTTGAAAATAAATTCTCTTTCAACTTCTTAAAATATGCTCATTCAGCTAATGAAAAGTGAAACATGTATGTATCTTTTTGGAAGCTCAGACTAGCATATGACCAAAAGCCTAAAGTTAAATTAATGGCCACCAAAATTGTAAGGAAATATAAAAAATTAGGAAAAAATCCATCATATATTATAGTTAATAATTTATAAAAGCCCCTCAAAAGGAATACACTGTTCTCTTTTGAGTTTTATCTTTTCTGTAAAAAAAGAAATTGGTACTTTAAAAATATGGTTAATATATTGCCAACCTAAATACCAGAGACTTAACCCCAGTGTTGTTCACCTGCGTCAAAGTAAAACCAGTGGACATTTAAGCCAAGAGACTAATTATTACGGCCATAACTAATAAAACTAGAAGTGTTCATTAACGTTTAAATACTATTTTATGTTCCAGCAACACTTTTTGTTCTCCTTTACCATAGTGAAGATGCTAACATTCCATCGTTAAGCCTTTCCAAAGCAAACCTGTTTATTTAAAAAAGAAAAAGGAATATGAAATAATACTCAAGCTATCTTAATTTTAGGAAACCAAAAATAAATCATAATTCTGCACAGCATCTGATCATCTGCAATTGCTAAACTGTATATAATGTTCTTTCCTTTTATCAGTAAAATATATATCTTCGAGATTATTATATATTAGTGTGTAAAGGATTTCCTCAATCTTTTCTACTGCTGTGTGGTATTTAATTGGTTGGTGCTATTTAGTGTTGCTAAAAAGGAATACCTAACACTGGGTAATTTATAACTGAAAGAGGTTAATTTGGTTCACGATTCCTCAGGCTGGACAAGAAGCATGCTACTGCCATCTCCTCAGCTTCTGGTGAGGGCCTCAGGCTACTTCCAGTCATGGCAGAAGGCAATGGAGAGCCAGTGTATGCACAGATCACATGGCAATAGCAGAAACAAAAAGAAAAGAGAGGGGAAGTGTCAGGCTCTTTTTAATAACCAGCTCTCATGGGTACTAGCAGAGTGAGAAGTCACTCATTCTTTTCCCCAAGGAAGAGCGTTAATCTATTCATGAGAGATTTGCCCCCGTGATCCAAAAATCTCCCACTAGTCCCCATCTGCAACATCAGATTTGAGGGCACAAAACATCCAAACCATAGCATCTGGACCATAATTTACACAAGCAGTCTCCTGCCAATAAATACTTAGGTGATTTGTGATCCTTTGCTAAAACAAACAGTGACTAAATAAATTACTTTATACACATGCCACTTTGCATTTGTGCATATATATTTATATGATGAGTTCCCAGGAGTGGAATATCAAAAAGTTTGTATCTGTGTGCATTTTACACTTTTATACTCTAATCAACAATTCATAAGAGTACCTGTTTCCTCTTATGCTCATGAACATAACATGTTATCAAGCTCTCAGATTCTTGGCAATCTGATAGTTCAAAATACTCTCTCAATAGAATCTCTGTTTTCATTCTTTAATTGTGTGAGAGATTTAATAATTCTTCATATGCTTAAGATCAATTTTTATTTCCTTTTTTGTGAACTATTCCCTTTGCTAATTTTTCTATTGCATTGTTAATCCTACTATTTTAATTAAAAGAGAACTTTAAATAGTAGAGAAGCTATCACTTCAAAGAACAATGTATCATTTAGGGGACAGCTTCTATTGCTATATTAAAAAATACCCCAGTAGAGTAGCTTAAATGAACTAGAAGTTTCTTTTTCTTTCTGTCATATAATAGTTTTGATAGACACACTGAGTCCAAGGATTAATATATGGCTTCCAATGATGGGTCCAGTGTGACAGCTCTAGTTCTTACTGTCCCCAGAGATGGAGAATGGAGAGATCTAGAGGAACCTACCCATCGTTGTTATAAGGGAAAGATTCAAAGATAGTATGACACACTCACAGTCAAACACTATTGGTCTGAACTTTGATGAAGGCCGTATCTAGATGTTGGGAATCTAGGAAATACGGTCTTGAGGTTGATATCTGCTGCATAGTGAAACTAATACTATAGAAGAAGAGTGTAATGGGTTTGGGGACAAACTGTCATTTTGCTATGAGTTAAAATATGATTTTTTTCCAGTTAATCATTTTGCCTTTGCTTATTCTGAATTTTATTCTGCAAAATGATAGCTTATTTATATATCTGAGTATATGAAACTTTTTTTATTTATGCCTCAAGGCTTGGTGTCACCCTTAAAAGTATCTTTCTTATTCTATGATTATGTTTTGAAAATCTCCTACTCTTTCTTCTAGGAAATCCTCTAGTAGTGGCAGTAGTCCCTTTTGCTTCTTTCTCTTCTTTGTCTTCTTCCTCTTTTAATCATTTGAGATTTACAGTTTTAAATTATTAGTTTCACTGTCAGTCAAAATGTATGACAACAAGGGTAACATTTATATTCTTTGTCTTTGGAATTATATATTCACACACATTCTAGCCTTGAATATTTTCTAAAATCTGTTTAATTTGTGTGATTGTTCTTCATGGAAAGCTTTCAAGATGTGCTGAACATCTTTGTTTAATACATTTATCTCCTGAATCTATTGCTCTTTGAAAATTAAAAGGAACCTGTAAGGTATAAGGAGGCACATAAGATAACTTAAAAAATAATATATAGGAAAGAGAGCGTGAAATGTTCATTAAATTGAATTAATAATTGAAATAAAAGTAATATACTTTGTAAAAGGTGATTTAATGACTTGGAAAATTTAATTACAGTGATCTGATTAAATTATGCTATCACAAAACATTGGTATCATCATAATTGATGTGTGAGCACCATTGTGATTTTAGATTGATGTAGCTACAACAGCAGATAATTTTGCCCCCCCCCGTAAAGAATCAAAGAACTAAAGTTGTAATGCAAAGATATATATGACAATAACTTAACATTATGCCTTCCTACTGCTTGCCTTCTCTCTCACCTTCTCTCTTCCTCTTCCACTCTATTTTGATTTTCCTATTTATTTTTATTTCTTCCCTTTTCTTCTCTTGCATGCTGTTCTGTTTTCCTGGTTCTACTATCATATACTGATTTTTTTTTGTTTGTTTGTTTAGAGAATGAAGTTCTTTAATTTTTATATGTGTGTATAAGCAGGAAGGTGAGAGTGTCTCCCATTACAAATCTTATTACCACTCAAAAGAACACTTTTGACTCATTCCTTAAAAAGTATGTTTCCGTTAGCTTATTAGTTAAGAAATGCTGTTGTATATATACTGTGCTTCATAAATGGCACAGTAGAGTGAAATCTAATTAATAGCATGAAAAACCATTAAACTTTAAATTTAAAAATGTCAAAATATAAAGTTAATCTAATTGCTTAAGCTGTCTTATAAAATTATTTTAAATAAAACAAAACATAAAACTAGAAGGACTCTTATTTTGCAAGGTCATTATTTTAGATTACATTACATATAAGTGAGCCATAGAAAAATCTAGGATGATCAATTGCCACAAAAAAATAAAATTGCTAGGAATAGAAGTAACCAGGGAGGTGAAAGATCTCTAAAACAAGAACTACAAAACACTCCTCAAAGAAATCAGAGATGACATAAACAAATGGAAAAGCATACCATGCTCATGTACAGGAAGAATCAATATTAAAATGACCACATTGGCCAAAGCAATTTATAGCTTCAATGCTATTCCCATTAAACTACCATTGATATCCTTGACAGAACTAGAAAAAAACTATTTTAAAATTTATGTGGAACCAAAAAGCAAAAGCCTGAATATCCAAGGCAATCCTAAGCAAAAAGGACAAAGCTGCAGGCATCATGCCACCCAACTTCAGACTCTACTACAGGGCTACAGTAACTAAAACAGCATGGCACTGGTACAAAGACAGGCACACAGACCAATGGAACAGAATAGAGAACCCAGAAATAAGGCATCACACCTACAACTGTCTGATTTTTAACAAAGCTGACAAAAACAAACAACGGGGAAATGATTCCCTGTTCAATAAATGGTGCTGGGATAACTGGCTAGCCATATACACAAGTTTGAAACTGCACTCCTTCCTTACACAGTATATAAAAATTATCTCAAGATGGATTAAAGATTTGAATATAAAACCCAAAACTATAAAACCCTAGAAGATAACCTAGGCGATACCATTCAGGACATGGCCATGGACAAAGATTTCATGATGAAGACACCAAAAGCAATTGCAACAAAAGCTAAAATTGACAAATGGGATATAATTAAACTAAGGAGCTTCTCCACAGCAAAGGAAACTATCAACAGAGTAAACAGACAATCCACAGAATGGGAGAAAAATTTTGCAAACTTTTGCATCCAGCAAAGGTCTAATATCCAGCATCTATAAGTAACTTAAACAAATTTACAAGAAAACTACAAACAACCCCAATAAAACGAGAGCAAAGGACATGAGCATTCAGTTTTCAAAAGAAGACATACATGCGGCCAACAATCATATGAAAAAAAGCTTGACATCACTAATCATTAGAGAAATGCAAATCAAAACCACAATGAGATACCATCTCACAACAGTCAAAATGACTATTTATTATTAAAAAAATCAAAAATAACAGGTGCTGGTGAGGTTGAGGAAGAAAAAAAGAATGCTTATACACTATTGATGGGAATATAAATTAGTTCAACCATCGTTGAAGACAGTGTGGTGATTCCTCAAAGACTTAAAGACGAAAGTACCATTTGACCCAGCAATTCTATTACTGGGTATATACCCAAAGGAATATAAATCATTCTTTTATGAAGACACATGCATGCATATGTCATTGCAGCACCATTCTTAATAACAAAGATATGGAATCAACCGAAATCCCCATCAATGATAGACTGGATAAAGAAAATGTGGTACATATACACCATGGAATACTATGTGACCATAAAAAAGAATGAGATCATGTCCTTTGAAGGAACATGAATGGAGCTGGGGGTCATTATCCTTAGAAAACTAATGCAGGAGCAGAAAACCAAATACCACGTGTTCTTATAAGTGGGAGCTAAATGATGAGAACCCATGGACACACAGAGGGGAACAACACACACTGGGGCAATCAGAACATGGGGATTGGGAGGAGAGAAAAATAACTACTGGGTACTAGGTTTAATACCTGGGCGACGAAATAATCTGTACAACAAATTTCCATGACACAAGTTTACCTAACAAACATGTACATGCTTGCACGTATACCCCTGAACTTAAAAGTTAGAAAAAAGAAAAATCTGGGATGACAATTTCCTTTCTACTCCATGGCTGTCAGGGCTTCTCCATGATCTTAGAAGGCACCATTTTATTAATATATTTATATATACAATTTTCTCTGCAGAGAAAAATCTGTCTCCTGTATTTGATTCTCAAAGACTGTGTGATAGCTAAAATTGATTTTTGGGCACCATTATGATTTTAGATTGAAGGTCTTTAATTCCGCTTGACTGGGATATATATGTGTGTGTGTGTGTGTGTGTGTGTGTGTGAAATTATATCTTGATATAGGTTGATAGTTAAATTATAATTTGTTTACATTTCAGTTGGTTGAATGGTTACTAATCTTCTCCTTGAAGAAGAAGGAACGTTCATAGTAATTTCTGATGATATTATATATTTCTGTGGTGTCAGTTTTAATGTCACCTTTAGCATTTCTGATTGTGCATATTTGAATCTTCTCTCTTTTTGGTTAGTCTAGTTTTGCAGTCTATCAATTTTGTTTATCTTTTTAAAGAACCAACTTTTTATTTATCCTTGTTACTGTTTTGTAGGTCTTACTTTCATTTAGTTCTTCTCTAATCTTTATTATTTCTTTTCCTCTGCTGGGTTTGGGCTTGGTATGTTCTTGACTTGGTCTTTCCTTTAGGTGAGACATCAGGTTGTTAGTTTGTGATCTTTTTATTTTTTTTTTATGCTGACATTTAACGAAGTATTGTGTATTCCAATGTTTTCTTTTTAGCAAAGTATTGTGTATTCCAATGTTTTCCTTCTTCATTTATGGGTCCCATATTTTGAAATACAATATCAATCTTATTCTCATCTTTTTACTGTGGTAAATTATAGATGATATAAAACTTACACTTTTAGCCAATTTTAAGTGTGCAGTTTGGTGGTATTAAGTACATTCATGTTTTACAACCATCACCACTACCCATCTAAATGATTTTTTCATCTTCACATACTGAAACTCCATACCCAGGAAAAAAATAATACCCCATTTTTTCCTCCCCCCAGCCCCTGGTAACAACCATTGTGCTTTCTGTCTCTATGATTTTGACTACTCTGGGTACCTTATATAAGTGGTTTTATATAGTATTTGTCCTTTTTTAACTGGCTTATTTCACTTAACATAATGTTGTCAAGACTTGTCCATGTTATAGAATGTGTCAGAATTTTCTTCCTTTTAAGGTTGAATAATATTTTATTGGATGTGTATGGATGTGTATGTACTATATATACACATATATTATTGCATTTATGTATCTGTATATGTAGTTAACCCTTCAATAGCATGAGTTTAAAAAATCTGAGTCCACTTATATATAGATTTTTTTCAATATATATATTCCAAAAAATTTTGGAGATTTTTAAAAATTTGAAAAAACTCGCAGCAAACCACATAGCCTAGAAATATCAAAAGAAATTAAGAAAAAGGTAAATTATTAATGCATTATATATATGTATCTCCAAGTAATAGTCTATTTTATCATATACTACCATAAAATGTACACAAATCTATTATACATATTTAAAATTTATCAAAGCTTATGCACACAACACAGACCATATGTGGCACTATTTGCAGTTGAGAGAAATGTACACAAATGTAAAGATGCAACATTAAATCAAAACTATAAAATTAAATGTAGTACATATTGTAGTGTTCTAATAATTTCATAACCACCTCCTGTTGTGGTCAACTCAAGTGTTAGGGAGTATCCACTTAAAAAGCCATGTGATGCTAATCACCTCCAAATGAGCAGTTCATCTCTCCAGTAAATTGTGTATCACACTAAAAAGTTATCTTTCATGGTTCTCATATTTCTAAATTATGTTTAGTAGAATACCATAAACCCTGCATAACATCATAGGACCCATACAAAGTGCTACTAGTGATGCCGGAAGTACATCCAAGAATCAAAGAAAAGTCATAACATTACAAGAAAAAGTTTATATGTACAGTAGATTGAGGTCTGCAACTGTTATTGTCCACCATTTCAGAGATGATTGATCTTGTAAACAGATGACATACACATATGGTATTGATAAATAACATACATTACTATAAATGTATTTCTCCCCCATATGATTTTCTTAATAACATGTTTTCTCTTTATTTTAAGAATACAGTACATAATACATGTGCAAAATATGTGTTAATCAACCATACTGTCTTTGAGGCTTTCAATAAACAGCAGGCTACTAGTGGGTAAGTTACTGGGGAATCAAAAGTGATACACAGATTTTTTTGTTGATATTATTACAGGTTTAGAGGGTCCAAGTGTAGTTTTGTTACATGGAAGTTTTGTGTAGTGGTGAAGTCTAGTTTTTTGGTGTAACCATCACCTGGATAGTGTACATTGTACTCATTAGGTAATTTCTCATCCCTCAACCACGTTGCACCCTCCCACCTTTCCGAGTCTCCAGTTTCTATCATTTCACTCTATTTTAGCGTGTACACATTATGTAGCCCCTGCAGATAAGTGAGAACATGCAGTATTTGACTTTCTGATTATTTCACTTAAGATAATGGCCTCCAGTTCCATCCATGTTACTGCAAAATATATTATTTTATGATTTTTTTATGGCTGAGTAGTATTTGTGTGTGTGTGTGTGTGTGTGTGTGTGTGTGTGTGAGAGAGAGAGAGAGAGAGAGAGAGAGAGACATTTTCTTTATCCAGTCTTCTGTTGATGGGCGCTTAGGTTGGTTCCTTATCTTTCCTATTGTGAACAATGTTGTAATAAACATATGAGTGCAGACATCTTTTAGATATAAAGATTTTGTTTCCTTTGGAAATATATCCGGTAGTGGGATTGCTGGATCCAGTAGTAGTTCTATTTTTGGTTCTTTGAGGAATCTCCATACTATTTTCCATAGAGATTGTTTTAATTTACATTCCCACCAACAATATGTAAGTGTCCCTTTTCTCCACATCCATGCCAACATCTGCCACTTTTTGACATTCTAATGATAGCCATTTTGACTAGTGTAAGATAGTGTCTCATTGTGGTTTTAATTTGCATTTCTCTGATTAGTGATGTTTAGCATATTTCACACGCTTATTAGCCATGTGTATGTCTTCTTCTGAAAAATGTTCATGTCTTTGGCCCACTTTGTAATGGAGTTACTTATTTCTTGTTAAGTTTCTTGCAGATACTAAATATTAGTCATTTGTCAAATGTACAGTTTGCAATATTTTCTCCTATTCTACTGGTTGACCATTCACTCTGTTGATTATTTCTTTTGCTGTGCAGAATCATTTTAGTTGAATTAAGTCCCATTTGTCTATTTTTGATTTGGTTGAATTTGCTTTTGAGGCCTCAGTCATGAATTCTTTGCCTAGGCCAGTGTCCAGTAGATTTTCCTAGGTTTACTTCTATTATTTTTGTAGTTTCAGGTGTTATGTTTAAATCTTTAATTTACCTTGAGTTAATATTTGTGTATGGTGAGAGATAGAGGTCAAGTTTCATTCTTCTGCCTATGACTAGCGAATTTTCCCAATATTATTTATTGAATAAGGTGTCCTTTCGCCATAGTTTATTTTTATCTACCTTGTTGACTATCAGTTGATTGTAGGTATCTTCTCTATTCCTTTCCATTGTTATGTGTGTCTATTTTTTGTACCAGTACTATGCTATTTGGGTTACTATAGCTCGTAGTATAATTTAAAGTCAGGTAATGTAGCACCTTGGCATTGTTCTTTTTGCTTAGGATTGTTTTGGCCTTCAGGCTCTTTTGTGGTTCTATATGAATTTTAGGATTTTTGTCTAATTCTGTGAAAAATTATGTTGGTAATTTGATAGAAATTACTTTGAATGTGTAGATTGCTTTGGGCAGAAAGATCATTTTATCAATGATGATTCTTCTAATTCATGAGCATGGGATGCTTTTTTATTTTTTTTTGTGTGTGTCTTCTGCAATTTCTTCCATCAAGGTTTTGTAGTTTTGCTTGTAAGATCTTTCACCTCCTTAGTATAATTTATTCCTTGGTATTTTTTTTTTTTTTGTGGTTACTGTAAATAGGATTGACTTCTTGATTGGTTCTCAGCTTGATTGTTATTGGCATATAGAAATGCTACTGATTTTTACACCTAGATTTTGTATACTGAAACTATTCTGAATTCATTTATCAAATCGAGCAGTCTTTTGGAGAAACATTTAGAGTTTTCTAAGTATAGATCATATCATCAGCAAACAGATAATTTGACTTCCAATTTTCTAATTTGGATGCTTTTTATTTCTTTCTCTTGCCTGATTCCTCTGGCTAGTACTTCCAGTAATAAGTTGAATGGGAGTAGTGAGAGTGGATATTTTTGTCTTGTCCAGTTCTTATGGGGAATGCTTTCAACATTTACCTGTTCAGTTTGATATTGGCTGTGGATTTCTTGTATATGGCTTTTATTGTTTTGAGGTATGTTCTTCAATGCCTAGTTTCTTGAAGGTTTTATCATGAAAGGATGCTGAATTTTATCGAATGCTTTTTTCTGCATATGTTGAGATGATTATATGTTTTTCATTTTTAATTCTGATTGTTAGGTTAATCACATTTAATTAAACCACCCTTGCACCCCTGGAATAAAACCTACCCGATGGCATTGTATTAAGTTTCTGATTTGCTATTGAATTTGTCTTGCTGTATTTTGTTGAGGATTTTTGCCTCCATATGCATTTACGAATATTGCCTGTAGTTTTTTTTGCTGTTGTTGTTGTGACTTTGAGTGGCTTTGGAATCACAATGATACAGACTTTATACAATGAGTTAGGGAGGATTCCCTCTTTCTCAATTTCTTGGAACAATTTCAATAGGATTGGTACCAGTTATTTTTATGTCTGGTTGAAATGGGCTGTAATCCTTCTGGTCCTGACCCCTTTTTTCTTGAGAAAAATTGTATTACTGGTTAATCTTATTACTCATTATTGGTCTGTTCAGGATATCTATTTCTTCCTGGTTCAATCTTTGGAGGTTGCATGCTTCCAGGAATTGATCTGTTTCTTCTAGATTTTCTAGCTTGTGTGTGAGGAAATGTTCATAGTAATTTCTGATGATATTATATATTTCTGTGGTGTCAGTTTTAATGTCACCTTTAGCATTTCTGATTGTGCATATTTGAATCTTCTCTCTCTTTTTGGTTAGTCTAGTTTTACAGTCTATCAATTTTGTTTATCTTTTTAAAAACCAACTTTTTATTTATCCTTGTTACTGTTTTGTAGGTCTTACTTTCATTTAGTTCTTCTCTAATCTTTATTATTTCTTTTCCTCTGTTAGGTTTGGGCTTGGTATGTTCTTGACTTGGTCTTTCCTTTAGGTGAGACATCAGGTTGTTAGTTTGTGATCTTTTTATTTTATTTTTTTTTTATGCTGACATTTAACACTACCAACTTCCCTTTTAGTACTTTTTAAAATGTATGCAAGACATTTTGGTGTATTGTGTCTCCATTTCCATTTGTTTAAATAGTTTCTTAATGTCTTAATTTCATTCTTGACCCAAAGATCATTCAGGAGCAGATTGTTTAATTTCCATGTATTTGTATAACTTTGAGAATTCTTCTTGAGATTTATTTCAAGTTTTCTTCTATTGTGGTCTGAGGAGATTCTTGATATTATTCAGTTTTCTAAAATTTTCGAGACTTGCTTTATGGCAAGTGCATGGTCTATTTTGGAGAATGTTCCATGAATTTATAAGAATGGATATCCTATGGTTGTTTGGTAGAATGTTCTGTAAATTTCTGTTAGGTTCATTTGGTCTAAATACAATGTAAACCCATTATTTCTTTATTGATTTTCTGTCTTGGTGATCTTTGTAGTGCTGTTGGTAAGGTCTGAAACTACCACTATTATGGTATTGCTGTCTATCTCTTCATAGGTTTTGCAGTATTTGTTTTATGAATCTGTGTGCTCCAGTTTTAGGCACATATATATTTAAGATTCTTATATCTTCTTGTTGAACTCATCCCTTTATCAATAGATAATGACCTTGTTTTTCTTTTTTTGTTCTTGTTTTTTAACTGTTGTTGATTTAAAGTCAGTTTGATGTGATATAAGCATACCTACCCCTTCTTGCTTTTGATTTTTGTTTGCATGGAATATCTTTTTCCACCCCTTTACCTTCAGTCTGTAGGTGTCTTTCCCAGTTTGGTGGACTTCCTGTAAGCAGCATATGGTTGAATAATGTTTTTTAAGTCAATTCTTCAAATCTATACCTTTTAGTGGAATGTTTAGTCCATTTACATTCAAGTTAATATTGATATATGAGGTTTTTCCTGTCATAATGTTAATTATTATCTAGTTGTTTTGCAGTCTCATTTGTGTATTTTTATAAGACTTGTGAGTTTTATGACCTGTGAGTTTAAAGACCTGTGTTTTTATCATAGTAAGTATCAATCTTTTGTTTCCATATTTAGAACTCCCTGAAGCATTTTTGTTGCATCAGTCTAGTGGTAACAAATTCTCTTAGCATTTGATTGCCCTGGAGATAATTTCCTCTTCATTTTTGAAACTTATTCTGGTAGGATACAAAATTCATGGGTAGCAGATTTTTTTTCTTTCAGAACTCTGAAAATAGGACCCCATCTCTTTTGGATTGTAAGGTTTCTGCTGAGAAGTCCACTGTCAGTCTGATAGGATTTTTTAAAATATGTGATTAGATGTTTCCTCTTGCTGATTTTATAACTTTTTTCTTCATATCGACTTTAGATAGTCCGATGACTATATGTCTTGATGACATCTTTCTTTCATTGTATTTTCCTAGAGTCCTCTGAGCCTCTTGTGTTTGGACGTCTAAATCTCTAGCAAGTCTAGGGAAGTTTTTCTCAATTTCTTCAAATAGGTTTTCCAAACTTCTTTTTTCTTCTTTGTCCTCAGGAATACGTATGGCACATAGGTTCAACATTTTACATATTCTCAGACTTCTTTAAAACTTTATTTTTAAAGTCTTTTTTAGTTTTGACTGGGTTTATTCCAAAGACCTGTCTTCAAGCTGTTAGATTATTTGTTATGCTTCGTCTAGTCTATTGTTAAAACTTCCAGTGGTATTTTGTAATTCCTTCACTGTATTTTTCATTTCCAGTAGTCCTGTTTAGAATTTTTTAAATGTATCTTTTTGTCAAATTTTTCATTTACATCCTGAATCGATATCCTGATTCATTGTATTGGTTTTTGTTTTTCTTTTGAATCTCATTGAGCTTCTTTAAAATCAATATTTTGAATCATTTATCTAATATTTCAAAGATTTCATTTTGGTTAGAATCCTTTGCAAGAGAATTACTGTGATCCTTTGAGGGTATCATAACCCTGTTTTTTTCATACTGCTAGAATTATTTTGTTGCTTTGTTTTTCTTTGGAGAAAATAGCCCTTCTTATTTTTGAATTTACTTTCATTTGGATGGTATTTGTTCACTTGAGGATATGAGTATAATATATGTTGTATAGGGTGGTTTGGCTTCAGTTCTGGATGCTTTCGATGGCAATAACTCTGTATGAATTTCTTGGTTATAGATAGCCTTAGTGTGGTAGCTGTCTCAAATGCTCGTTGTAATAGCAGTATACTATGCATGTTAGTAGGCTCATGATCTTCTGCAAGGCTAGGATGGTGAAGGCCTTAAGTAACTTATCTCATTCCCAAGCACTGTGCACTACTATTAACAGAATTTGTATTGAGTTGTATGGTTCAACCTTCAGGCCAGTATGTAACACTTATAGATAACAGTAGGCTGCAGCAGTAGCAGTTGGGTGTATGGCTCGTATTTGTTTACCTGGAAAAGCTCTCTCTTGGCTCAGGCATTGGGCTGGTCTGTGGAATGCACAGTGGCCTGAGTTCCCCATTCAGCCCCAGAGTAAGAGTACAAAGCTGGGTGGAGCTGGACTAGGCAAACCAACACTCGTATCCCCCAATGGTGAGTACAAGCACCATCCCTGATGTGGATGGCAAGGGAGCTCCCAATGAAATGCACTGAAATCTCTGCAGCACGGGGAGACAACTGATTCAGCTCCGTACCCTCAGCAGGCAGGAATGCAATCTACTTCCCTGTCGTGCCTCAGCCCTGGTGTTTCCAACACACATTAGCTAGACACCTTTATCTATCTCCAGGATGCAGTGTAGCTGAGAGCCATAAAAGATGCCTGTCCTGTGGCTCACTACTGAAATGGCTTCAGTGAGAAACGTTTTTCCCTCAGCCCAAAACACATAGCCTTCTGCTTTTCTGCTCCCAGTTTCAGGAACACTGTCCCTCTGTGTAGAGATGGGAAGGGGCCTTGCCTTTCACAGAAACCTTGGCCCAGTGACCACACTACCTCTGAGGATACAGTTCCTCCTAAAAGCCCAGAAAGATCATCCTCCTTTGCACTTCTGCCAGTTTCCCATAGGAGCAGCCATGGCTGTGTCCATAGCAGGAGGAGGAAAAGTTCCCTTCTCCATGCCTGGGCACAAGCATAAAGGCTGCTTGGCCACTGGGATGGAATTAAATTCCTCCCTTGCCAGGCCATGCACAGGGCCCAAACAAGTGGGGAGCTCTTAGGCACAGAAAAATATGCACTCTGGTTTCCTTTGTCCCAAGAAGTGTTCTCTCAGTGTGCTGTACTCTCTTTTCCCTTAGGGGAACACTGCTTGAGGACAAAACCACTGGGAATCCAGAAGCTTTCATGGGTTCTGGCAGCCCTGCATGGCTGCCGCCATCCAGATGGGTATTCGGGAATGTCTATGAGGGCTCTGGTGATGTGGAGACTCATGGACTGAGGTTCATGGGCAGGGACACAGTCTGCCGATGGCTGCTTCTTAAGTATTGTGCAGCACCACCACTTCTCAGGCCTGTGGAGAGGGCAAACAACCCAGTATGAGTTGGTATTCTAGTGCAGTGCCCTTAAGAAATCTCCAAATTGCCGTCCACGCCAGTGTTTAGGATCGTGAGGGCAGGTGAGCTCTCCAATAGCTCAGATACCAGTGATTTGCCATGGGCACAAGGGCAACCAAAATACTCCCACTTACCCTTTTGTCAAAACACAAAAAGTCGCTTAGGGTTCCTAGCTGATCTCTGCCAGTGCCTTGCTTCCTTTCTTTCTGTGCTCTAGCTTCTTATCAGGAGTTCTTCACTAGATTCCAGCACTCTTCCTTGCTATTTTATTCAAGTTATGATTATTCACTTGTAACTTTCTTCTTCCTGATAACTGCCGCCTGAGGTCTCTAGTTAGTTATCTTGAACTGGAACCCTCCAGACACAGATTTTCAATTGTGCAGAGGATCAGCACTCCTAACCCCTGCTTTGTTCAAAGGTCAACTGTAACCATACACACAAACACACCACATTTTGTTTATGTACTCACCCACTGATAAACATTTAGGTTTCTTTCACCTACTGTAAACTGTAAATAATACTGCTATGAGCATGGATATACAGATATCTCTTTGAGTTCCTGCTTTTTAAATTCTTGCAGGTATATACTCAGAAGTAAAATTGTTGGATGATGTGATAATTCCATATTTAGTATTTTGTGTGACCACCATGCTGTTTTCTATAGCGGCTTCACAATTTTACATTCTCACCAGCAGTATACAATTGTTCCAATTTCTCTTCATCCTTGACAACACTTATTATTTTTTGTTATTGTTTGTTTTTCATATTAACCATCCTAATGGGTGTGAAATGGTATCTCACTGTGGTTTTGATTTGCAGGTTTGTAATTAGTGATGTTGGGCATATTTTCCTGTGCTTATTGGCTGTTTGTATATCTTCTTTGGAGAAATGTCTGTTCAAACCCTTTTCATATTTTTACATTGGGTTGTTAGCTTTTTGTTTTGTTTTGTTTTTGAGTTGGAGTTCTTTATATATTCTGCATATTAAACATTAATCAAGTACATTATTTTAAAATACTTTCTCCCATTTTATAGGTCCCCTTTTTATTATCTTGATAATGTCATTTGATGCACAAAATTTTTAATTTCTATAGTTCAATGTGTCATATCCAAGAAATCATTGCCAGATCTAACGTCATGAAGATTTCCCCCTATGTTTTTTCTGAGAGTTTTGAAGATTTATCTCTTATATTTATATATTTGATCCATTTTAAATTAATTTTTGTAGATATTGTATGGTAAGGGTCCAACTTCTTTATTTTACATGTGGATTTCCAGTTTTCCCAGCACCATTTATAGAAAAGGCGTATGCTTGTCTTCAAGAAGGCTTCCAAATTCTATTTTTAAAGCACTTTAAGATGAAGAAGCTTCATCCCCTCATACACGTGATTTCTTTTTATTAGTTCTTCAGAAACTTCCACTTAACTTTAGAGATAAAGAGCTCAACTGTATAAGGGTAAACATTATACTTAGAGAAAGCCATCATTAATTGGCACAGTTCATTTTTGCCACAAATGTTACTCTGGTCTCCTTACTGTTTGCCACCGTTACCCCTAACACAGAACGATTAACAGAAGAAATTAGAGAAATAGATTATAAATGGATTGATAAGTATGCAGGCAGGTCGACTAACAATATGCACCTATATTATAAAGAGTGTCTTCACTGTACATTAGTGTAGAATTCTAAAGCTCATAGTCATTCAACCTGCACTGTATGAAGAATGGGCCTGGATAAGTAAAAAGGTAAAAAAAAAAAAAAAAAAAAATAGAAGTAGAATTGTTTTAATTTTTATTTTAAAATTCACTATTTTTTTAAACAAAAGAGGTATTTCCTTGAATTATTTGTGGAATATCACACAGAAAATACTGTAGCCCTTTGAGGTAGGCATGTTTTAGGAGCCTCTTTGCATTCATACCAGCTCTGCTTCCACAAGAAACAAAATATTTTGAGATGATGGGGAGGTGAAATAGACAGCAAGCTGGAACAATAGGGTGTTAAAAGCCTAGAATGTCTAGGAAAATCTACTCAAGTGGAGAACAATCAGTATTGGGCCTGAGGCATATGGCAGAGAGGAAAGATTGTATAGGTAAGTACAAACTGTCCAGTTCATGATGAAGGAGTGGTAGGAGTTGTCTACCATAGATTTTCCTTAGAGTTTATTATACTCTGAGGAAAAAAAAGACTTATAGCAGGCCAAGAGAATATGAATTTATTAACCTGGAAAAAATTAGGTATATACTCAGAAATAGTAGAAATATATTTATTTAAAAATTTTTCCTGGCACAGAAGTAGGCAGTGTGTAAATTTGACAAGGCCTAGATAATGACTGGTAAGCTTAATAAGAGAGTGATTCAAACTGTGGCCATCCTATTTGCTGACCATGTAACAACATGTAAGTTACTTTCCTTATCTGTAAAATGACAAGAAGCATATTTAGATAACAAGGAAATAACCCAGGATAATAAATGTAAATTTCACTGTCTGATGTCTAGCCCATTGATAAATGATAATTACCATTTGCTGTTGTTGTTTCCAGACAAACAACAAGAAAATTGGGTCAGTACTGTTAAAGGCAATGCATTGCATATGTACTGATCCTTTAACAGTATATCCCTAACCAAGCTTTAAGTGGATAAATCAGTACAATTAAATCTATATTTTACACAAATGCAGAAGTAAGATAAGCCTGAACTTCAAACATAAGACAGAAAATCACTTTACAAAATTATAAATGAAAATAGCACTCATTTTAATATTTTAAAAACATGCCAAATTTGAGGTGGCAGAACACAAAAATGCTGAAGGATAGTCCCGATTGTTTATGAAATGCTTGCACGTTTTACTGTTCATTTCCTGTATGGGACATGCCAGTCCTGATTTTCATAGCTTAATTTAAACATTTCAAATTTTTATCTTTAGAATATTTTGTTTTAGATTTTTCTTTCCTCTATTATTTTTGGCTCTGTTAAACATGTCAGTATAACAATTAGCTATGCTTCATTAGTTATAAATGTTAGAGCCCAAGATTTCTTTATGTAAGCCTTAAATCTGAATAAAGAGTAGATAAAGCAAATGCCAGAAACTGAAAAAGTTAAATGATGGAGTTAAATGATGTTGTCAGTGCCTATTTAAAAAACTACTCTTCCCCTTCTCTATGATTTCTACTTTGGTCAATATTAATATTTAACCAGTTAGTAAAACTAACACCGCTATTTAAATACTCTTTTGTGCATAGTTAGTAAACTTTGCAAGATATTCTTTGCATTTTATAAAGCAGGTTTTAGAAAAACGATTTACAAGAAAATTTGCCTCCATTTCATTGCCAATTTAATCACAGGGAAAATGAATATAGACCTCTGGCAACTACTGTTGATGTACAGTGGTACAGAGTAATTCAGAATGCTGAAATGTCTGATGCCAGGCATGAGTTCTGTTCCTGTCAATGAGATAAGCAACTGAGACAATGAAGACAATCCCTGTATGAGGGCCTCGGCTGGCAGCAGAACTCAGCATATTTTCATCTGGTTGACATTCTTCTACAGATCCAAACTTGTCACCTTCAAACAAAAAACCTGAAAGCATCCAAACTTTGAGTATGCTTACTGAAAAGGCATTTGTAACATGAACATTTTCCTTAGGATTACATTTAAAAGAATTTCCATTGGTGGCTTGAAAGGCTCTCAGTGAGTCATTGGAAGCTGTAAACATGAGATTTCTGGTGTCACCTAGAATTGGATTGAACTGAAATCCTGGTGAGAAAAACAAGCTAGAACCTGCATTCATTCCAAAACTGAAGACAGGAAGAATGGACATTTTCACTGCAGTTCCAGTGGCACTAAATGAGAATTATAGGTCAATGTTCTCATTTGGGTTTATGTTTAATACTCCTGTCACAGTCATCTTATGGCTTTTCTCATAGGTGATGATGATGTCACCTCATGCTACAAGCAGACTGGTTCCACTTGTGCTACTCATATTGTACTTATTAAGCACATGATCATTTTGGCCCTGCAGAAGATGGGGACCTGGTAGGCTTTGGCCTTGGAGGTGTTGTTAGGAAAGTTTCTTTATGCTTTCAAAGTGTTTCTTTTTTGCTGAAGTTATTTGAAAAGTATTCCTGGACAGCTACTTCATGGAATTTAGTAGTTACATTATTGTATGTATATGGTTGCCTCTGACACATCTGTAGTTTTTATCTATGTGTGCATTGATGTCCTGTGTGGATTTCACAGCCTTGATTCCCTTTGATTTGGATTGGGCAAACTAGTTGTGTCTGACAAGTTGGAAATAAATCTTAGCAGTTGGACACCATAAAGTGTTGCATTTCTTATTACATTGAAGGTCAAAGTATATCCTTTTCTAAAAACAATCATTAGACTGGCATCAGAAGCATTTCCTTAACCACAACATTTGTTATTTGGTACTTCTAAATGACAGGGCAGGTTGAAGGTCACATTATTAGTATGTTAATTTGACAAGGAGGCAGCTTGAGTAGACTTCCATTTTGCAAGTTGTTCAGTAGCCATTTTTCACGACGAATACAGACGATATACCATGCATGAGTCCTGTGAGCATCAGTAGGAGGAGCTGTAGCCTCCAAACACCACTGATGGTGGCTACAGGTGCAAGGATGGGGAAGGAGGCCCAGGAGCCTCTCCTGTGGTTGGAAACCCACACCTTCACCATTTGCCATCATCTTTGGTTTATCTGCCTACATTTGGAAAGCAGGGAATAATCAAAAAGATAAGTAGCCTGGAGTCTAAGACTTGGCAAGGGAAGAAACATCCCAGCAAAAATCAAGAAGAATACCACTACATTGACCCCCCATAGCTTTGGTCCTCTCAGGCCAACATGGAGATAAACACATATAGTTTTGCTTATGTTGTGACCACCATATGTGTTCCCCCTATTATGGTGGTTTTGTTATGATTTTTAAGGTTTCAAACTCAGATAAGCCTTCTACTCCAATGTGTCTGAATGAATGAGGTTTTCCTTACTAGCCATAACCTAATATTTGACGATGCCAAGTACTAGAGGACTCAAATACCTTTTTAAATGGACAGTAATGGAGTTGTTCCTTTTTATTATTATTATTATACTTTAAGTTCTAGGGCACATGTGCACAATGTGCAGGTTTCTTACATATATATACATGTGCCATGTTGGTGTGCTGCACCCATTAACTCATCATTTACATTAGAGCTATCTCCTAATGCTATCCTTCCCCCCACCCCCTCCCCACAATAGGACCCAGTGTGTGATGCTCCCCTTCCCTGCAACTACCTTATTAACCTTCTCTTAATTCACTTAGGTCCTCTAGGAGCTAACTCTAAGGTGGATTTTAGTTTGTAGGATATTTATTAACTGATGACCTACTGATCAAACCCTGTATAAGTGAGAAATCAAGAAAAGACCGGTCGTTTGTGATACTGGGCTTCAGTCATCACCACAGGGAGCTCCAGGGATCCAGGATCAACCTGTAATTGGCCTAAATGGCTGGAAGTTCACAATCCTGCCTCCATCAGTCCTTAAATACCAGCTGACATGGAAGGGTGTAACCTTGAACAATTTGTCTCTTTGCAGCAAAGGGATTCCCTGAAGTGGATGACAGATGAAAGCTGGAGGAAAAAAGTCCTTTCTTGAAGAGAGATCTTGGTGGTTGATTGCATTCATCACATAAGTAATACTCAGAAAATGTGAGACACCAAAATATAGGGTAATTACTTGAAATAGCTTTGGTTTGTTTTCAAAGACATTTTGCAAACTGGTCTTTTGATTTTGCAATTAAATATTAAAAATTTCCTTAGAAGTTGTGCTATATTTTATTATAGAGTGCTGCTTTGTTTTCTTTTAATATTTTATTAATTTGTTGATTATAAACAGACACACCCATGATTTCCAATCTATCCCTAGGTATCCTTCAAGGATGTATGTAGTCCCATTCTTTTTACTGATGGAGCCCTAAAGATAATAGCAGACGAAAATAACAAGACTCTGATTTACTTAGAATCAGTGCTTAATTGAATACTTGATGTTCATTTGCTCTTGAATTATATCCTGCATTTTTGTGGCTCTTTAGAATATTATTTTGAATATATATTTTCCTTTGTTAAGTATGACTGCATGAATGTTGCTTTTGTTATTCATTTGAAACTTATTAGCAAATGGTAGACTAAAGTAGGTGCTCTATAAACCTATTTATATAAAACTTTTCACCATGGTAACAAAGTGCTTCTCATTTAAGGACTAGACCAAATTTGGGGAGAAGGATAGCAGCCCAAGGAATCCTTGGCCAGGTTAAGAGCCTGTTTGCTATCAGAGAAAAGGAACATATAGAGAAATAATTCTCCAGTTTTACAATAATCCCTAGTAGTAGCCATTCCTAGGTTAAGTTTTTTTTTTTTTTTTTTTTTGAGACGGAGTCTCACTCTGTCACCCAGGCTGGAGTGCAGTGGTGCGATCTCGGCTCACTGCAAGCTCCGCCTCCCAGGTTTACGCCATTCTCCTGCCTCAGCCTCCGGAGTAGCTGGGACTACAGGCACCACCACCACACCCGGCTAGTTTTTTTGTATTTTAGTAGAGACGGGGTTTCACCGTGTTAGCCAGGATGGTCTTGATCTCCTGACCTCATGATCCGCCCGTCTCGGCCTCCCAAAGTGCTGGGATTACAGGCGTGAGCCACCATGCCCAGCTCCTAAGTTAAGTTATTAAAGAATCAGCCATGTGGCACAAGATGAGCTTGTCTTAGGGATTCATAATACTTTGCGATATATATAGTCTTTTCTATTTTCCAATAAACTGTGCACAAAGTGTAATGAGCATAAGAATTGAGCAAAAATTATTCTTTGTTACCAAACACAAACATTCACGAAATATCATGTAACGTCTAAGAATCATTTGATAAAATCTCTTAGCTTTAGTCAATGGTATTGCTAATGAAGAGATTTTATTCATTCTTAGTTAATTTAAACTTTTAAACTAGTAGTAAGTTATTAATGTAAGAAAAAAGCAAATTCACTGTCCAAATGTTGCATATTAAAAAGTATTTTGACATTTAAAATAAAATGTTTTAATTTGGTAATGCAGTCGTGAAGGATTTTTGAAGGCTGAGATAATTATTTGATTGAAGTTTCCTCCAGCAGTGAAATCTACTATGTGGCAAGAAATGGGGTGTTTCATTCTGTGTACAGGATAAGACCATCATAATATACTTAATTCTCATGAGATGGCAGTTGAAACACGTCAGTGATTCCTGTCTATAGCAAATGATTTCTTTGTAGACTATATTAGGAGAGAGCGGAACATTATTAGTGTAAGTAAAGAAATCATGAAGAACCCATTAGATTGTTACCTACTAGGTACTAGCTTTATTTCACTATGGGTATTTTTCCATTCTTCTCCATACATGGATGAAGTAAAAATTTGCAACTATTTGTAATTTGGGTTTTGATCCAAAATAGTTTTAAAAGAATTTAATATATTGAGTGATGCTTACAAACAAAAGTGTTGCTTCAGAGAAGTAAGATCTTTTTCAGACAAGCAAATGCTGAGGGAATTTGTTACCAATACGTATGCCTTACAAGAGATCCTGAGGGAAGCACTAAATATGGAAAGGAAAGACCATTACCAGCCACTTAAAAAACACACATAACTACACAGATCAGTGACATTATAAAGCAGCCACACAGAAAAAGTCTGCGTAATAACCAGCTAACGTGATGATAGGATCAAATCCGCACATATTAATACTCACTTTGAATAAAAATAGGCTAAATGCCCCAATTAAAAGGCACAGAGTAGCAAGTTGCATAAAAAATCAAGACCCGATAGGATGCTGTTTTCAATAGACCCATCTCGCATGCATGACACCGATAGGCTCAAAATAAAGGGATAGGAAAAATCTACCAAGCAAGTAGAAAACAAACAAACAAACAAAAGAATTTGTTGCAACCCTAACTTCACAAAACAGACTTTGAAACAACAAATATCAAAAAGGGAAAGGCATTACATAATAGTAAATGGTTCAATTAACAAGAAGACCTAACTATTGTAAATATATATGCACCCAACACAGGAGCACCGAGATTCATAAAGCAAGTTATTAGAGACATTCAAAGAGACATAGATTCCTACACAATAGTAGTAATAGACTTCATACCACCAAATGTATTAGATCATCAAGGCAGAAAATTACAAAGATATTTAGTACCAAATCTTAGCACTGAATCAAAAGGACCTGATAGACACCTGCAGAACTCTCCACCCAAAAGTAATAGAATATATATTCTTCTCACTGCCACATGGCATATATTCTAAAATCAATCACATAATTGAAAGTAAAACACTCCTCAGCAAATGCAAAAGAACTGAAGTCATAAAAAACAATCTCTCAGACCACAGCACAATCAAATTACAAATTAAGACTAAGAAATTCACTCAAAACAATACAATTACATGGAAATTGATTAATGCACTCCTAAATGACTTTTAGGTAAATAATTAAATTAAGGCAGAAATCAAGAAGTTCTTTGAAACTAATGTGAGCAAAGATACAACATACCAGAATCTCCGGGAAATAGCTAAGGCAGTGTTAACAGGGAAATTTATAGCACTAAATGCCCTCACAGAAAAGTTAGAAAGATCTTAATTTAACAGCTTAACATTATTATAACTATAAGAACTAGAGAACCAAGAACAAACAAACCCCAAAGTTAGCAGAAGACAAATGATAATCAAAAAGAGCTGAATTGAAGAAGATTGAGATGTAAAAATTCAAAGAATTAACGAATTCAGGAGTTGTATGTTTTTTTTTTTGAAAAACAAATAAAATAGAATTCTAACTAGACTACTAAAGATGAAAAGAGAGAATATCCAAATAAAAACAATTAGAAATGACAAAGGAGATAGTACTACTGACCCCACAGAAATACAAAAAAACACTCATAGACTACTATGAACACTTCTGTGCACACAAACCAAAAAATTTAGAATAAATGAATAAATTCCTGGATACATATACTCTCTCATGACTGAGCCAGAATGAGATTGAATCCCTGAACAGACCAATAACAAGTTCCAAAATTGAATCAGTAGTAAATAGCTTACCAACCAGAAAACGTCCAGGACCACACAGATTCACAGCTGAATTCTATCAGATGTACAAAGTAAAGCTGATACCATTTCTAGAGAAACTATTCCAAAAGATTGAGGAGAAAGGACTCCTCCCTAACTCATTCTATGAAGCTAGCATCATCCTGATAACAAAACCTGGCAGAAACATGACAAAAAAGAAAACTTGAAGCCAGTAACTTTAGTGAACAAATCAAAAATCCTCAACAAAACACTGGCAAGCCAAATCCAGGAGCACATCAAAATGCATATCCTCCAAAATCAAGTGTACTTTACCCTTGGGATGCAAAGTTGGTTCAACATATATAAATCAATAAATGTGATTCATCACATAAACAGAACTAAAGACAAAAACCACATGATTATCTCAATAGATGCAGAAAATGCTTTTGATAAAATTCAACACCCCTTCATGCTTAAAAACTCTCAATAGATGAGGTATTGAAGGAACATACCTCAGAATAATAAGAGCCATCTATGAGAAACCACAATCAACATCATACTGAATGGGCAAAAGCTGGAAGCATTTCCCTTGAAGACTGGCACAGAAAAGTATGCCCTCTGTCAACATTCCTATTCAACATAGTATTGGAAGTCCTGGCCAGAGCAGTCAGGCAAGAGAAAGAAATGAAGGGCATTTAAATAGGAAGAGAGGAAGTCAAACGATCCCTCTTTGCAGACACCATTATCCTGTATGTTGAAAACTCCATAGTCTTGGCCCAAAAGCTCTGTAAGCTGACCAACAATTTCAGCAAATTTTCAGGATACAAAATCAACAGACAGCCCACAGAATGGGAGATAATTTTTGCCAACTATGCATCTGAAAAATATCCTGAATCTATGAGAAACTTAAACAAATTTATAAGAAAAAAAGCATTAAAAAGTGGGCAAAGAACATGGACACTTTACAAAAGAAGACATACAAGTGGCCATCAAACATATAAAAAAGCTTAACATTACTGATTATTAAAGAAACACACAAAACCCTAATGAGATACCATCTGACACCAGTCAGAATGGCTATTATTGAAAAGTTCAAAAAAATAACAGGCACTGATGAGGTTGTAAAGAAAAAGAAACATTTATATACTGTTAGTAGAAGTGTACATTAGTTTGATCATTGTGGAAAGCAGCGTGCAATTCCTCAAAGAGGTGAAAAAGGACTAACGTTCGACCCAGCAATTCTATTCCTGGGTAGATACCCAAAGGGATATAAATCCTTATATCATAAAGATCATGCATATGTTCATTGCAGCACTATTCACAATAGCGAAAACATAGAATCAACCTAATGTCCATCAATAGTAGACTGGATAAAGAAAATATGGTATATATACAGCATGGAATACTATGCAGCCATAAAAAATATTATGTCATTTGCAGGGAAATGGAGCTGGAGCCCATTATCCTTAGCAAAGAAAAGCAGGAATGGAAAACCAAATACCACATGTTCTCACTTGTATGTGGGAGCTAAATGATGAGAACACATGGACACATAGAGGGGAACAACAGACACAACAGACAGTAGGACCTACTGGAAGGTAGAGGGTAGGAGGAGGGGAGGATCAGGAAAAATAACTAACAGGTACAAGGCTGAATACCTGAGTCACGAAATAATCTGTACAACAAACCCCCATGACACGAGTTTACCTATATAACATACCAGTACGTGTACCTCAAACTTAAAAGTTGAAAAAGAAAATGTTAGTCATTTGCTAACATACAATGACTTTTAAATACACAAAATTCTGATTGTTCAGAATCCAAAAAGCACTGTGCTTTCTTTTATTTTACCATTGTCTCTTTTGATTTACTTTTTGTAAATTATGGTGGTAGTGTTTATATGGACATAGCTAGTTGCTGAAAATTTATCTTGTATAAATATTTGTTTTCTGTTAGTGTTATTTTTTTACCATAATGTAATTAATAACAAAAATCTTATCAGGGTTTTCCTTTGGAAATAATTTACATATGTATTTTATATAATTTGCATGTATGTATTATATTTTATATAATTTACACATGTATGTATATATAATATACATGCAGTATATAAAATATATATATGTATATGCACACATACATATATGTCATAGAATATGGTCTCTCTTGATTTTAAATCTTTATATACTACACCTGACAGAATTTTTGACAGCAAATTTAAAATTTGAAAGTAAAAATAATTTTTAAAAAATTCTAAGGATGTGAGAGGAATAAGAAAACTGTAAAGAATATGCAAAGAAAAACATGTAAAGAAAATATGATTCACATAGTTAGATAACTGCTAGGTATAATATTTAAGATATTTGCAATATTTTGGCCTGAATATGGAATGTGACTTGTGAAATAACTGTGATCAATTACTATCTGTATGGAAATATAATTATACACACTAATTTTTGTCACTGGTAAATATTTTATTGAAAATGTTTACTTCCTACATAATAGTGAAATTCACTTCTCTGTGCTGATGCAGTGTCCTGTTACATCAAGTGTATCATTTACTTATTTAAAAATTTTAAACAAACAAAAAATTTTAGTGACTCAAAAATCGTGTTTTTCCTTCCTTACATCAAGTCTGTGTGGCTCTTGGTAACAATCCAAGGCAACTATTCTCCATATGAAGGCTCAGGAATGCTCTTCAGAATTGACATGTTATTCATTTGGTACTTACAATTAAATGTATGATTCATTTGATACTTATGTTATTCATTTGATCTCACAAAGATCAAGAATGATATAAATTTCACTTGCATTGGTCAAAAAATAATGCAATCTCAACTAATCTGAATTGGGTGAGTTTATATCCATTATGGTTCTGAAAGGAGAAAAACTGGAAAAAATGGGAAATCACTAGTGCCTCAAACATCAGGTATCTTTGGTTTCAGTGGAATAGACAATCTATAGTAACTTCCAGGGTAAGAAAAATTATAGTTTTTTTTAAACACATGTATTATTTAAGGAAGGTATAATATTCATGGTCATTATTTGACTCTGTGTTTGACTAGTTTTCGCTAATCAAACCAGTTTTGGTGATAATGTAGAAATGCAAAAAAATGCAAAAAACCACAAATGTGTGTATATACATATATATGTATATGTACTTGTATATATACATATGTATGTATATATGTGTATATAGACATATGTGTAGACATAGACATATATACACCTATACATATTGTGTATACATAGACATATATGTATAGGTGTCTACACATATATGTCTATATACACATATATGTCTATATACATGTATATGTATATTCCTTGAAATGGATATGAGAATTGTTATCAGAGATTTTTATTACTTGATCAGGCATGCTTTGCTCTTTATAGGAAAATATCTGTTAAATTCCAAATCGGTCACTGTGGTAATTACAAAATGGAAGCCATGTTTCAACAATGCTGACATATTCTATTTTCAATGTATAAAAAGCACTTCATTACAACAATAATATAGATAGTGTATACCAGGAAGCACTGATACTAACCCTAAGATGATGTATAATCGCTATGTGCTCTACAATATATGTCATCAACTAGTGTAGGCTAACTGTAAACAAAACACTGGTTTTAAAGTCAGACATACATTAGTTGCCACTTAACTTTAGATGTGTTACTATAGCTCTCTGCACCTCAGAAGCTTCATCTATAAAATAACAATAATTGTGTATTTCCATGGTTACTGTGAAGATTAAACAAAATGACATATAAATCTCTTATTACAGAGTCTAAAACATAGTAGACCTTCAATTAATGTGAGTCATAACAGCATCATAACATACATCAGTTGCCACTTAACCTTAGATGTGTTACTATAGCTCTCTGCACCTCAGAAGCTCCATCTGTAAAATGAAAATAATTATTTATTTCCATCGTTACTATGAAGATGAAACAAAATGACAAGTAAAGCTCTTATTAACAAATCTAAAACATAGTAGACTTTCAATTAATATGAGTCATAGCAACTGGTAATATTTTATGAAATGTTTTTCTCACTTCTATAAAAGTTTTTGGCAAATGAACTTTAAAGATGTAACCTGCTTAGGTAGCTTTTTTATATCATGCAAACTTTCTAAACTTATGTAAAGATTTAATGCTGCTCTAGGCAAGAGAAAAATAAATATCAAACCTGCAGATAATCATATTAACTCAAGATTTTTGTTTTCATGTTGTGAGTCAGGCCCTGCACCAGGGACTTAATGTATGTTATCTTATTCCATCATCATAAAAATTACTTGAGCCTGGTTTCATTTGTCTAATTTACACATTTGAAATTTGCAATATTACACTGTAGTACTAGTAGGCAATTAACAATTCAATGATATCCATCTATTTTATCGTTAAAATTCTTATTTATATTCTTTAAGATTAGAAAGTACCCTGGAGTCAGACTTTAAGTAGGAATTTGATTCCAAAGTTCGAGTGTAACATGGAAAGCCAGTGCAGCTTAAATTATTATTGAAAATTCTTAAACTACTGTAAATTATTGAATGACAAGGAGGTCACATTCATAGACGGACACTGTGGAAGAAAGGGATCAGGTGCTGAAATTCCAAAAGAAACTACAGATCTTTTCTCTTGGTTCCTTGAGGAAAGAGAGGTACAGAGGGGAATGGTGAGTGTGACAGCACTATGCAATTTGTTTTCTCTCTTCCTCATTTTCTCCTTCCCTCTTCACTCTCTCCATTTCTCTCTCTCTCTCTCTTCTTTCCTTCATCTTCTCTGCATGAGTTAGATATGTTGTCACTAGACAATACATTAATGATGCACCAAAATAAATTCCCATTATGCGAATTGTAGAATATATAAAATCTACTTCTGTATACTATTTTTAACTTTATGTATTCCAAATGGAGCCTAGTTTAATAGCGGGTTGTTCAGAATAGACAAAAGAATTGTCACCATATCATTTTTCATATCACTAAAAGTGACGGATCTTGCTGTTTCTTCTTCTAGTTTCACTTCTCTGCCTTCCCTCAACACTAACATTTTGTATCATTCATTGAAGTGCTTATTTTCATGAATAGAAACCTATGAGAATCGCTGAAACTGAAGTGAGTCTACCAAATATGCAAGAAAGAGGTGGAAAATAAAATTGGGGTAAATACTGCCAAGTTGGCAGAAAGGAAAATGTATTTAGAAGCAATATGTTTAAATTTTAATAACCATGTTCCAAATGAGAGTAGAAAAGCTTGTAAGCATCCTCAGCACATCAATAAAGAAGAATAAAACTGTCATTGAAACAAGTATGAAAAGAAGCCCAATAAGATGTCATTTGTATTTTCTTTATTCTGTAGACTGACTTAACATGTTTTATTTTTAAAGGCACATAAAAATTCCTAAGGATTTACCTTAGTGTGCTTTCAATCTTTCTTTCCCAACTTTATTTTTTTTATGAGGACTAAAGTTTATCTGTGAATTTTGAAATCTGATATTTTGGGCTTATTTATGACAAGACAGGGAATATTGTCTAAAGCAGGAATCCGGCACTGCAATTTTTTTCACAGAAAATCTAGGGCATGTGGATGCTTTAGGCTGGCTCGGTGCTTCATTTCTGGTATTATATTGCCTTTGAAAACACTCAAACACTCAGCAGGTGAAACAGAATACGGCAATGGCCCTTACAAAAATCAGTCATCTGAGGGTTTTGGTTCTCAGTTTTCCACTGCCTCACAGTAAAGGGGCTATGTAGGGAAAGTTATTATCTGGAATTCTATAAAACTTTAGTGAAATCTCATTCTTCATGACTTTCACTGTGTGTAACAGTGAGGCCTTTAAAACATTAGTAGAAGATATAATTACCATGAGTATTAATACTCATGTAGGTCTCTGATCCCTTGAAACCTCTCTACCCATATAGCTCTATTGAGTGTACACCTGACAATCTCTTTCTTCATTTATATATTTTTCATTTATTTCTATTATTTTCTCACCTCCTTCATTCATGGTTAAGTGAAAGTTAAGATGCAGTAACTTCTTATCTTCTGAAATAAACTGTAAATAACAATGTGAAAACGAAGGACATTTCACACAACAAAATGTATGATTCAGAAATGTTTACTTTAGTTCCATTCTCTGTAGAAGTTTTTCTCTTCAAACAGGTAAAATATATTAAAAGTCAGAAATATATTTCTGTATCTGTATAGTTGCTTCCTTTCTGAGTAAATTTAGAAAGTTTATTTCTGTTCTGACATGTTCAGAATGTCTTCAAGCATAGTGCTGGTTAATAATTTTATTTTGCCTTCTTTCCATATT
Source organism: Trachypithecus francoisi (assembly GCF_009764315.1). Classification (NCBI taxonomy): domain Eukaryota; kingdom Metazoa; phylum Chordata; class Mammalia; order Primates; family Cercopithecidae; genus Trachypithecus; species Trachypithecus francoisi. Next base: position 104,384,855 of record NW_022681471.1, read on the forward strand.
TTCCCTTACTATGAATTAAATTTTTGTTAAAATCTATTACTGTTATTAGTGTTTAGTATGAGAGAAACGTTCTGGGATGAAAAAATATCTTCAAGGGAGTATTTTAGCAGAAAGGAATGAGTTTTAGGTGTTACTGCAGATAATGTTGAATTACTTTGATTTTCTTTTTAGGTTGAGTCACCCTTCAAAAAAATCTTTTGATAGGCAGTGACATCTGCTAGAAGAGTGGCAAAATGTTGCCTGCATTTGATATGTCAAATGAACAAAGACAACTTTAGAGTATACACATTGTATACTCAGAGCAGTAACTGTCACATTATCTACTTTTTCTCTACCTTTTTTGCCCTTCACATTTATCCTCGAGAAAAGCAGATGTTTATTCAGCATACATTTACATTTCTTTGCCCTCCCACAGCATTGAGAATTGAAACTGCAGATTTATTAGATGATAACTAGAAAAATAAGTTTTATTTATCTCATATAAATGTATATCCACACATATATGCATAGACACACCTATACAAATATAAATACATATACACAGGTACATACATATGTACACTGTACACACATATGCAAACATGCACCTATGTGTGTGCTTATGTTTGTGTGTATAAAAATGTGTGTTTTTATGCATGTGTGCATCATATCTTGATAAATTGCAAAGGACAGTGATGGAAATAAAAAGTGTGAATCCTTATTGGATAAACATGTTATGGTGTATAGCTCAAAATTTATTTTAAGATCGTCTTGAGAAAATTTATGGTAGAGCTTATCTGATAACCAGGTGGTGATGTTTTCTTAAAACATTCATTCATTAAATGTTTTAAATGTAAACTACATACGAAACTAGAAGATTTATACATGTTCTCATTTATCTTCTTGACTATATGATAAGAAGGATAATTGAGGCTAAGCAATTATGTAACTTCCTCAAGTAGCAAAATTGTGAAGCATCTACTGTGTTCCAGTTACAGCCCAAGTTGTTAGGGATATAGCAGTAAACTAAACTGAAACAAAAATGCATTCTTGCTTTACGGAGCTTTTCATCTAGTTGAAGGTTATAGAAAATAAAGTGATATTTATAGTATGTTACATGGTAACAAGTGCTAAGGAGGAAATCAAACAGAAAAGGGTGATAGAATGAACTGGAAAGTGGGGCTGTCCATTGAAAGTAATCAGGGAATGGATGATATTTAAGATAAATAAGGCTAAGTGTCAAAACAGACAAAGCCTTGAAACTCAGTGTTACTACAGTCAAGTGTTATCTTTCTGATTGTAGTTTAGCTGGCCCTCCTCCCTCTTCTCCTAACATAATCTTTTACAATTAGTATAAATTGTCACAACAAAGCAGAAATGAAAGAAGTTCAACAGCACTTAATAGTTATAAACCTGCAAATGACAAGTATCCAACTATACAGTCCCTTGAACAGGACGAGTCACATTACTTCAGAATCACTACCAGGAAAGCTGGGAAATGTAAGAGAGGACATGGGATATTTGATTATACCAATTGTCTCTTCAAAAGAAGCCTTCATGAATAATATATTTGAGCCAAAACTAAAAAAAATTAGCTATATTTTAACATGAAAGCATATAAATAGAAAATATTAAACGCATTTTGGGTCAGTTATCAATATTGTGTATTTTATTGAACTTTTTCACAAGAGCAAAACTTCTAATGATTTCAAGTTCACATATCATTTGCTTTGTTATAAAGCCAGAAACACTTGGTTCTGAAGTGTGTCCTCTTAAAATTTTATAGATGCCATTCACATTTCCTAGCAGAAAAAATAATGTAGCGGGGCAGCAGAAAAATCAAGAGAAAATAGAGAATAGGTATTAAATCTACTTAAAGCGTCATTTTAAACTGCCACATATTTCCTGTAGTAGTCACTACCACGGTGACTATGAATAACTTTTTCCTATGCAAAAAAATAGAATATAATCTGTTATAGGCATAATTTATAGAAAGGATGCCACTGACACTCCTAAGTAGTCACTTCAGCACTAAGTCAACTTATCTAGATGTAATTAGATGGGATTTTTCTCAGAATTTATCATTTAATTTACTGACTAATATTTATAGATTTGCAAATAACAAGAACACTTCTATTATAGTACAGAATAATTAAAAATGAGTCATATATGATTGATTTTACTATTATTTTTAATCAGGGCTTTAATAAGGGAGAACCTAAATTAGATTGTTTTTATAACAATAGAACAGTGAAATATTCTCTCTACATCCCTCTTCTCTCCTCCCCTATGCCCAGAGAATTGCAGATGAGAGGATATTCAGATAACCATTGATTGAATGACCTTGCCATTCTATAGAATGTCAAAATAGATGCCTACATTGTATTGAGAAACCAAAGTATTTCTGAGCACCCGCTATCCTATTCCTATCAAAGGGAGTGTGGAGGAGGGAGAAAGGTGATATGCAATAAAATCTAGAGTTTAGTATTTAGTTTTCAATTTAATTCATTAAATACTGGGTATAGACTCCATGGAAAAGACAGTAGCAAAGGTTTCGGGAATGAAGTCATTGGAAATTGACTCTGCATTGAGAAAACTTACATTTACTGTAAATTAGGCCAGAAGTATGTAATGAATTATGAGAAAAGTCAAAGTTTCTTATATAGAGAAAGAGTGCACACAAATGGGAAGAGGAAGGAATACCTTTAGGTTTTCAGAATCGAGAAATATCAAGAATAATATAGAAACATGACAAAGAATCTTTAAAAACAATTAGGATGTTGCTTAAAAAAATCTATGGAGGCAGAAATATAGACACCTAATCACTTTATTCAATGTAGGAGGAAAATAAACTTTCAATGTCTTACATTTATCTACTAAAGACGTTATTGCTTCTTTTAAAATGCCTATCATCCCTTTAGCCTTCTCTCTGAAATGATTTACCACTACAAACAAGGCAGCCTACACATTAGTCTCTCTTTGCAAATCACATTTTTTAAATTCTTTTTTTCCTTTTATAAGATATTTTAATAAGTCAGGAAACAACAGATGCTGGAGAGGATGTTGAGAAATAGGAGCACTTACACTGTTGGTGGGAGTGTAAATTAGTTCAAACATTGTGGAAGACACTGTGGTGATTCCTCAAGGATCTAGAACCAGAAACACCATTTGAGCCAGCAACCCCATTACTGGGTATTATAAATCATTGTACTATAGAAATATAAATCATTGTACTATAAAGACACATGCATATGTATGTTTATTGCAGCACTATTTACAATAGCAAAGACTTGGAACCAACCCAAATGCCCTTCAGTGATAGACTGGATAAAGAAAATGTGTCACATATACAACATGAAATACTATACAGGCATAAAAAATGAGTTCACGTCCTTTGCAGGGACATGGATGAAGCTGGAAACCACCATTCTCAGCAAACTAACACAGGAACAGAAAACCAAAGACCACATATTCTCATAAGTGGAAGCTGAACAATGAGAACACATGGACACAGGGAGGGGCACATCACACAGTGGGGCCTGTCAGGAGGTAGGGGGAAAAGGGAGGGATAGCATTAGGAGAAATACCTAATGCAGATGACAGGTTAATGGGTATAACACACCATCATGGCACATACATACCTGTGTAACCTGCACATTCTGCACATGTATCCCAGAACTTAAAGTATAATTTAATATATATATATATGTATATTAATTAGGTTCACAGGTATATGTGCAGGTTTACTATGTAGGTAAAAGGAATGTCCGTGGGGGTTAGGTGTACACATTATTTTGTCACCCACGTAATAAGTACAGTATTCAACAGGTGGTTTTTCAATCCTTACCCTCCTCCTATCGTCCACTCTCAAGTAAGCTCCTGTGTCTGTTGTTCCCTTCTTTGTGTCCTTATGTACTTAATGATTAGCTCTCACTTATAGGTGAAAACACGAGGTATTTGGTTTTCTGTTCCTGTGTTAGTTTGCATAGGATAATGGCCTCCAGCTGCATCCATGTTGCTGCAAAGGATATGATCTGATTCTCTTTTATTGGCAACATAGTATTCCATGGTGTATATATACCATATTTTCTTTATCCAGGCTACCATTGATGGGCATTTAGGTTGGTTCCATGTCTTTACAATTGTTAGTAGTGTTGAGATGAACATACACGTGGATGTGTTTTTATGCAGAACTATTTATATTACTTTGGATATATACCCAGTAATGCTATTGCTGGATCAAATGGTGATTCTGTTTAAGTTCTTTGAGAAATTGCCAAACAGCTTCCCAACATGGTTGAACTAATTTACATTCCCACCAGCAGTGCATAAGGCATTCCCTTTTCTCCACAACCTCGCCAGAATCTGTTATTGTTTGACTTAACAATAACCATTCTGGCTCATGTGCGATGGTATCTCACTGCAGTTTTGATTTGCATTTCTCTAGTGATTAGTGATGTTGAGCATTTTGGCCACATGTGTGTTTTCTTTTGAAAAGTGTCTGTTCATGTCTTTGCCAACTTTTTGATGGAGTTTTTTGTTCTTTTCTTGTAAATTTAAGTTCCTTGTAGGTTCTGGATATTAAACCTTTATCCAATGCATAGTTTGCAAAAATTTTCTCCCATCCTGTGGTTGTCTGTTTACTCTATTGATAGTTTCTTTTGCTGTGCAGAAGCTCTTTAATTTAGTTATGTCCCATTTGTCAATTTTTGCTTTTGTTGCAATTGCTTTTGGCATCTTTGTCATGAACTCTTTGCCAGGTCCTATGTTCAGAATAGCATTTACTAGGTTATCTTCCAGAGTTTTTATAGTTTTTGATTTTTAGATTTAAGGCTTTAGTCCATCTTGAACTCATTTTTGTATATATTGTAAGTAAGGGTCCAGTTTCAGTCTTCTGCATATGACTAGCCAGTTATCCCAGCACCATTTATTGAATAGGAAGTCCTTTCCCCATTGCTTGTTTTTGTCAGGTTTGTCAAAGACCAGATGATTGTAGTTGTGTGACCTTATTTCTAGGTTCTCTATTCTGTTCCATTTGTCTATGTGTCTGTTTCTGTACCAGTGCCATGCTGTTTTGGTTACTATACCCTTATAGTATATTTTGAAGTCAGGTAATGTAATGCCTCCAGCTTTTTTGTTTTTTATTAGGATTTTCTTGGCTATTTAGGCTCTTTTTGGTTCCATATTAATTGTGAAACTTTTTTTCTAGCTATTTAAAGAATGTCATAGGTATTTCATAGGAATAATATTGAATCTGTAAATTGCTTTGGCCAGTATTGCCATTTTATTGATATTGATTCTTTCTATCTATAAGCATGATTTTCTATCTCTGATTTCTTTTTGAGCAGTGTTTTGTAATTCTCATTGAAGAGGTCTTTCACCTTCATGATTAGCTGTATTCCTAGGTATTTTATTCTTGTTGTGGCTATTGTGGATGGAGTGGCATTTTTGATTTGGTTCTCAGCTTGGATGTTGTTGATGTATGGGAATACTACTGATTTTTGTACATTGATTTTGTATACTGAAACTTTTCTGAAGTTGTGTATCAAAACAAGAAGCTTCTCGGCAGACTATGGGGTTTTCTAGATATAGAATCATGTCATCTGCAAATAGGAATAGTTTGACTTGCTCTCCTCCTATTTGAATGTCTTTTATTTCTTTCTCTTGCCTGATTGCTCTGGTTAAGACTTCCAGTACTACGTTGAGTAGGAGTGGTGAGAGAGGGCATCTTTGTCTTGTGCTGGTTTTCAAGAGGAATATTTACAGTTTTTGCCCTTTCAATATGATGTTGGCTGTGGGTTTCTCATAGATGGCTCTTACTATTTTGAAGTATGTTCCTTCAATCCCTAGTTTGGTGAAGTTTTTTAACATGAATGTGAATTTTATCAAAAGCCTTTTGTGCATTTATTGAGGTGATTATGTGTCTGTTCTTTTTTAGTTCTGTTTATGTGTTGAATCAAATTTATTGATTTGTGTATGTTGAACCAACCTTGCATCCCAGGTGTAAAGCCTCCTTGATCATGGCGGATTAGCTTTTAGATGTGCTCCTGGATTCGGTTTGCCAGCATTTTGTTGAGGATTTTTGCATTGATGTTCACTGAGGATATTGTCTTGGAGTCTTCTTTTTTTGTTGTTGTATCTCTGCCAGTTTCTTGTATCAGGATGATGTTAGCCTCATAGAATGACTTAGGGAGGAGTCCCTCCTCCTCAATTTTTTAGAATAGTTTCAGTAGGAATGGGACCAGCTCTTTGTTATACATCTGGTAGAATTTGGCTGTGAATTCATCTGGTCTTGGGCTCTTTCTGATTAATAGACTTTTGACTACTGATTCAATTTTGGGACTCATTACTGGTCTGTTCAAGGATTTAGTCTCTTCGTTGTTCAATCTTGGATGTTATATGTTTCCAAGCATTTATCAATTTCTTTTCAGTTTTCTAGCTTGTATGCGTAGAGGTATTCATAACATATGAGGTTTTTTGTATTTCTGTGGGGTCACTTCTTGATCACCCCTTCTAGTGCTCAAGAAAAATCTTCACAATGTCCCAGGAGTCAGCTTTTAGCAGTAAAGTGTGAAGAAACTGGGGCAGGGATTCATAGAGCTGTTAAAGCCTATCTAAATGGGACATCAACAGTGTCTCTTACCTGTCTGACCTGTTCTGTGAGACGGAACTAATTTCAGTGTTCCTTTTCTGTTCTTTTAATATAATGGTTGTCATTTAATGTATACTGTTTTATATTACTGTTATTCACCTGCCAGATGCATTGTGCAAGATACTAGATGCCTTTAGCAGTTGATTTTATATTAGTTAAATTTTGTGAATAATTGTGTATATATTATGTGCTAAGTGGATGGATAGACCAAAAATCAACAGAGATGATTGCTGCTCTTGAGACTTTACAGTCTATAATGTGCACTACTTGAAAGGGATAAGATAAGCAACATGGAAAAGGGGAAGAATCTAGAGGCTGCAGTATCAGATCTAAGATTAAATCTGGATTCCACTACTTTCTAGTTGGATGACCATAGACAAGTAGCCCAGTGTAATGAAATATTGCCTAAATCTATGTTTCTTCATTTCTGAAAAAAAAATAGTTTAACAATGTTTTCATAATATCATCCTCATATGATTCATAGCAAGTTTTAGTTATGTTCTTTCCCTCTTCTTAAATTTCTTTAAATATTGAGCACAAGTTGTACACATACATTTATAATGCAAATTATGAATGCACAAGACGCATGAGTAGAAAAACGGAGTAAGAAAGGAGCTCTGAATATGTTCAGTGAATATTCATTAGTAGAGTTGAGTAGAGAATAAGGAATAAATAGCAATATTAATATATCCTAACATATAAATTTTGAGATAAAGTTATGTAACATGTACAATTCCAGTGCAAACTTTATGTCTAGCTTGATACATTACAGGGAATGTTTGAAGTTCTTTTAGAAAATCAATTCAAAATCATGGTAAGATATGATCACATCTGGAAGATAAGGAAAGTGGTGAACATTTGGGTCCTAGAAGTTCTTCGACATTTTTTCCTTTTTTGCTGAAATATAGTATCAGAAATGGATATACCATGGGGGAGCCCACATGCTTATGGTCACAGGCAACTTAAGCACAATTTCTAGTGCCAGTTCTCTCCCTCCTACTCTGCACGCTCCAGTTTGTTAAGGATGTATATTAGAACCATGTTTGAAAACTGATAATTTGGAGATGCTTGTAAAATCTCAGTGAGGAAATGGTAAATCGTGACAGTGAAAGACAGCATGACAATGATACCAGAAAGGAAGATCAAGCTGCAGAAATCACATATCAATTGTATTTTGTCTATCTTTTCGCCCTTTCTTGGAAAAATTAAATTATATGTATGAATAAAAGCATATATGGCATTAAGTGTATTTCCCTGTCTTCTGAATATACTGTGAATATACATTACCATGGTGATTAAGAGAGCCCATCGTACCCTTTGAGCACTATCTTCTGGCAGATAGCTCTAATGCAAAACCAGCCTATTTGTTCCTGGGGGGTCCTATGAGGTTGCCAAAATCCCCAGTGTAAGCACAGTGGGATGTACAGCAATATTCTAAATCTGTCTCCTGTTCATCAGAGTGGTAATTGAGACACAAGGTGTTTAACTACAGTGAGGAGTATATAAATGTATAGTCATTTGTAATGCAGATAGATGCATATGTAAACAAACATATATGTGTGTATTTAAAATAACTTCTATTGTGTTAATACTAAACATTTAAAATTATTTCTTCACTTTTTTTCTTCCAGCAACGTGACCCTGAAGTGTATTTTAAAAGTAATCACAAGGGGAAATACAGACCATCAAATCAGAGAGGCTTTCCCCAATGGATTTATTTTTGGTAATTAACTTTCTAGAATCTTCTTGATTCTGAAGCCTCTGTTATGATGACCTCTTATGCTTTCTGCTCAAAATAGCAACTCAAAATATTCAGCATTTTAGTAACTTCTTAATGCTGTATTTAGACTGTGGCACTCATTAATTATATACAGCTCATGTAGATTTGTGGTTTTCAGTTTTTGTTAATGTAGATGCCCATCACTGGTAAAACAAGTGACTTTTTTAAAAATGAAAATCTTAAGGCTGATGTTTCTTATACTACGTTCATACATACACCATGTAAATTTAATTTACTGAGTGACACAAAAATGCTGGAATGATTCAGAGCCCAAATCAGAATTAGGGGAGCCTTTAGCTGTAAAGCAGCAGTTCTCAAACTTTAGCAGGCATTGGAATCACCTACTGGATTTGTTAATACTCAGATTGCTCGGGCTCATTCCCAGAGTCTCTGATGCAGTAAGTGGGGCAGGACCTGATAATTTGTACATGTCACCGGTTTCCAAGGGATGTTGATGCTGCTGGTCCAGGTTGCACTTTGAGAACTGGTCTTCAGAGGCATCTCACTAATTGTCTCATCTAGTCCAATCCTCAATCACTCCCACTTAGGCAACTACAGTAGCATCCTAACTTGTTTTACTACTCCTAATTATATCCGCCTTCAGTCTGTGGTTCACAGTGCAGCCAGAGAGTTTCTTGTAAAACATATGTCAGTTTATGTCTGTCTAATTGCTTCGTGCCAGCCTTACAACAAAATTCTAATTCTTAACCTTTGCCTATAAGATTTATCTTATCTGGACTTTGGCCCCCTGTTCTATCTCATTTCCCATCCTTTTCCCTATGATTTGCCCTGTTCCAAGTTTATTAGCTTCACGATTTTTCTTGATTGACTCTGCCAAGCATGTTCCTGACTTAGGGCTTTTGCAGTCAATGTTTTCCTTGTCTAGGATGATCACCCTTTTACCCCCAAAAAGTTTGTATGGCTTCCTCTCTCACTTCATCTCCATCACTCCCCATGTAGGCTTTCTCTGACCATCCTTTCTAACATAGAACTTTATATTTGGCTTTAACATTTCATTTGTAAAAGGATCCGCACCCCCAAATGCATGCTTCTTGAGAATATGAAATTTGTGTTGTTTACTGCTATAACCCGACTGCTAAAACAGTCTTTGACACTTAAGATGTATTCAATAAGTATATATTGAATGAATCGATGGATGGAAAATGTTCCTTTTCCTGCCTTCTCTTCCTTGTAGTACAGACAATTCTTTTGTCTGCATGTTGCTTTATTTTTCTTGCTACCAGGCCCCCCTGGATTCTTTGCTCGTGTGAAGATCCTTTTTAGTCAATTTTCCCTTGTGCACCTTACCTCCACCCCTCCTCTATCTAAATTAAATCTTTGGTGATTTACAAAGTGTCTAAATATGCATACAAACACACACACACACACACACACACACACACACGCATGAGTTGAAAATATTTGACTTTCATTTAAGGATCCCTAATTATTAAATTATATATGTCTTATGTGTGGCTTGTAGATTTTAAATACAGTGGTACTCCAACCTGATATTCTGCTCATTAGACTACTAACAGTGAACTACTAACACAGATAGCACACTAATTGCCAGACTGAGGCTTGTTTCTTTTGTGTGAAAATAATTAAGTTCTAGAGGTGGAAAGATGCCTGCAAAGTACCCTGTAACTCTTCAGTCAGAACATGTCCTCTTTTGCATGCGTTCCTCTCGATCACTGCTGGTACCAAAGAGTATTCTCCAAAGAGCCAGACCATATTGTGGCATACCCATCAGAAGATACTTGAAATTATGTTTTTGACATCAAATTCCATAAGGAAACTACAGGCATACTTCATAACAATTATGGCCTGAGATTATAATTTTCTTTCTATATCCGAGAGCTTTTACTCTGATATATCTTCTCAAGCAAATGTTCTGATATCTGAAGTTGACCACCTTTTTTCTCCACTCGTCAATAGTAATTTAATCCCCTCATCTCTAACAAAAAAAAAAAAAAAAAAAAAAAAAAAAAATTTAAATCTCTGACTTTGATGTCTTTCACAACTCCAGCCTCATATTTCTGGTGCTTATTTTCTCTAGACTATCCAAGTAGTTCATCAAACTCTAGCCCAAACTGAACTTACCATCTTTTGCTAAATAAGCTCATATTCATTACCCTAGTTCTGGTAAAGGCGCAGTTATTATTTCACCCATAAACATAGCATTAGGGAGATATAAAGAGCCATGTAGGTGCAGTTTTTAGGACTAATTGAAGAGTATTCGAGCAGTATATGTAAATATATGACATCTAATTGTTATATATTTGCTCTATCATCAAAGTCATGTAATTTTCATAAAGATCAAAAAGAAAGCTATGAATATTTTAGCATAACTCACTTGGTGATAATTCAGTTAACACAACTCCATTCAGCATTTTTTATTTACACTGATATGTGTACATCATATTACCAGAAATATAAATGTTCTAATCTCTTTTAATCATATTTAAGCATTTTTGTTGTGACTTCTTTTGCATTCAACAATTGCTTGAATATTGTATCATATCAATATGTCTTTCTTTCTTTATGTTTTGTTCCCTGGTAATTTCTCATTATCTGTGTCTCTCCAATGGCCTGGGAATCTATAGCGGATGTTGGTGGCGTGGGAGCAGAGGGAGAAGAAGAGCTATCTTTCCTCCCTCCTTTTCTTTTTCTCACAAGAACCTCATCGAGTTCAGAATTATTTGAGATATGTAACAAAAGTGACCATTATTGTTGTAAGAAGAAGTAACTCTTAGTACACAATGGTGGGCTAAGACCAGAGATAGTGACCCATAGGTCCCTTCATATCATAATCCCCTGCACTTCTGTTTTTAGCCTCCAATTCAGTTGCCAAAGTCCATAGAATCTGACTTAATATTTCTCTCTCTTCTCCCTTCCTTAATATTACCAATGTCATCACCCTGCATTATGTCCTCAAAATCTTTCAAAGCCTCTTACATAGTCACATAGATAATTATCTATATAATACTCCTGTAAATTATATTTTCTGGAAATCTCTCTTTCTTAAGAGCAGATCTAATAGTGTTGACTTTCCAACCCATAAATTTAATGACTCCCCATTGCTTATGGTTTTATGTAAAATTTTCTTGCTTTGATGTTTTGTGTATGACGTCAAACTGAGCTTCTATCTTTATGCCCCGTACTCTCCCTGATATTTTCTTTCTGTTCTATTTGAAATGAACTATGCCCACGGATCTCTAATGCACTGTAGGCTAACATTTTCATGTTGGTATGTATGTTTGTGTTATATCCTTACTGTAGATTGTCACGTTCAAGGTTCTTTCTTATAATTATTGCCTCTTTAAAGTTATTAACCCTCACTCAAGACGCTGTTAAGTGTAACCTCTTACATGAAATCTGTCTTTACCTCACCTTCCCCAGCCTGATATAATATTCTTTTGTTTTCCTTGGAACCACCATGATTCTTTGACAGTCTACATTAGCAATTACCTTTTATTTTGCATATATGGTATGCGCACTGATATATGTCCTATCTTTTTCCACCTTTTTATCCCACATTTACCCCCAGTCCCCTAAAAGTCAGTAATAATATCTTACTTTTATGTCTGGAAACATGATGTTGTTTAATTTTTGGAATTATCCCTGTGTTCAGACACAGTTAGTGTAAATTACAATTGGGTGGGTATAGACTAGATTTCTGTAAACTATATGCTAATGCAAGACTCTGTGATACCATGATTGAAAATGTTACATATATGATGTCTTGAATTATTCAATTGTTAAAAAAATTAAAAATCCAAGACAATTTCTTCCCCAATGATATGTACATATAGCCACGTAGTCATGTATTTTTTGGATATATTGGTCTTTTTCATTTAAGGCAGATTATTTGGTCCTATGATCCCAGTGTCCAATTTGGAATATTGGATTAGCATGAACTGACTGAAGGGCTAGCTATTCAAAATAAGAATGATGCAGAACAGGCCGGGCACGGTGGCTCAAGCCTGTAATCCCAGCACTTTGGGAGGCCGAGACGGGCGGATCACGAGGTCAGGAGATCGAGACCATCCTGGCTAACATGGTGAAACCCCGTCTCTACTAAAAAAATACAAAAAAACTAGCCGGGCGACATGGCGGGCGCCTGTAGTCCAGCTGCTTGGGAGGCTGAGGCAGGAGAATGGCGTAAACCCAGGAGGCGGAGCTTGCAGTGAGCTGAGACCCGGCCACTGCACTCCAGCCTGGGCGGCAGAGCAAGACTCCGTCTCAAAAAAAAAAAAAAAAATGATGCAGAACAGATGGAAGAGCCAAAGCATGGGGTGTGTAACACCCGTGAATTATATCCAGATCAGTTACCAATCAGATTCTGGGCTCTATTCAAGGTGTTGACTTTGATCTTTTTCCGATTGTAAATGTTTCATCCAAAACAACTGTGATTTTGGCATAACTTTTTTCAAGAGTTGCCCAGGACAAAAATGACAGGGTTTCCCACACTAAAGCTATAGCTCCTTATAGCCCTGGTACTCCATATATGATGAGAGAAACCCCCAAGTTCAGATTTCTAACCTGCAATATTAGCATATGTGTTTTAAATTCTAGCATTTTCTTGTGAATTTCGAGTTATAATAAACGCTTGTATGTTTTTCTGAGATAGCTTAACAGTTATTGGCTCTAAATACACAATGCCTTGGACAGGAGCCATCTTAAGATCTGTGATAAATGATCCAAATATAGAAGCTAAAATATGAGCTTACCTCTGTGAAGAATTCATATGTTCGGGCATTTTTTTTTTTTTTAATCGTTCTCCCTGTCTTAGCAAAAGAACTCTGTTATACCTAGTGTAGGGCACTATTATATGTGTTATACATATTTGTGTACTTTCCAGAAGATCTGTGCTTAATTTTGTGCTATTTAGTTATGTTGTGACATGACTTCGCGATGGGGCTGCATCTATTTGTGACATCATTTCAGTGCACGTTACTCTATGTTATAGGCCCTTATTTTCCTGCTATTTCTCATTATCCCAGTGCCTGCATTTTGTATGCTTATAATTAAAGGAAAACAATATAGTTGTGGAGACACTCTGGATACAACATGCGCTACCCCAGTGATTGCTGAGGCCAATTTGGCTGACGTGGTAGGACTGGTAGTCATATTTCTCTCTCTCACATCTCCATGAGGGATTCTTTCTTGAGCCAACATGTATGCAGCTTCCAACTGTGAATCAGTTGTTTAGAACTTATGGCAGTTAAGTTCCTGGGTCATCTCACAGAACGCTGTGTAGCCATAATATAATTGATGTAGTGCAGATAATTACCTAGTGCAGATAATACTAACATGGTGTTTTTTCCCAGATGAATCTGGGTGGTGGTAGGACTAGTGATTGAGGAGGCAGTGATAGAATACTTCTGGAATTACCAAATGAATATTTTGGAGATAAATTCTCAAAACTATCCACTTTTGTTTCCTTGGTATTTTCACACGTTTTTGTTTTGTTCTGAGAATGAATACATGGATATCTTATAGCTCTTAGATAATTTATATATAAATGTGTCATGAATATAGCAATGTTTTCTTGAAGAGAGAAAGTAGAAGTAAAGCATTTTTATTGTAGTTGTTGAGATAATCTGTTTATGACATCTGTAGGACCACTGAATACAATAATTGGGAAGTACAACTTGTCTGTTTCTCCTTCTTTCTGCATTTTCTTCAGTTAATTTTTACACGTCCATGAAAATTGGACATGGTGATGTGGGGGGGACATAATTGACCTAAATGAATTTAGGGGAGGGGGATATGACTTCTTTTGGAGGAAAATAAAGACCCACAAATAGAAATGTGGCCCTATTTGAACTGCCAGATTCTTCACTTTCTCAATGTCCACTGGTGGAGGTCACTTTCAAATTTTGGTGTCTGTTAGTGACAAGTTGTGTATATTATTACTTGTAGGTATAGCTGTCTAACATATGGTTTATTATAACTTTGTCGACCTTTAATGTTTTCTGCTTGTATGAAACATACTAGTTACTTCTATAATGATATAACTTCAATAACTAGGTTTTTTTGATTATTTATCATTCGATATTCTTGTTTCTAAATGTGTCTTAGAGAAGAGGTATTGAATTTGGGAAGGAGCACCAGATTAACAGCCAGGATATTTTGCTTCTGGTCTTGACTTTGTTTATTTAGTGTCATTACCAGGAATAAGCCATTAAACTTATTTATTTTCTATTTTATATGTACAATGAGAGTTTTTAAAGTAGTGTCCACGATGAACAATGACAAATACCAAGTATTTGCTACCTATTGTATGTCAAGCACTGTATCAGGTTAATAGATTACAATCCTATGAAGTGTACATTATTACATAGTTTTTGAAAAAGATTTCTAAATACAACTTTAGAAAAATATTGTTCTTATTTTAATAGTCTTTAGGAGAAAAAAGCACCTGTAAAGAAATGTTTATAGGCTGTTAAATCTTAATGTTGGATATGACCTATTCCAATGAATTTTAGAAAATACAAGATAACAGACCAGATACAGTGGCTCATACCTGTCATTCCAACACTTTGGGAGGCTGATGGGGAAGGATCTTTTGAGCTCAGAAGTTCTAGACCAGCCTGGGCAGCACAGCGAGACTCCATCTCTACAAAAAATAAAAAATAAAAAATTAGCCTGGTGCTGTGACGTGCATCTGTGGTCTCAGCTACATGAGAGGCTGAGGCAGGAGAATCTCTTGAGCCCAGGAGGTTGAGGATACAGTAGGCTGAGATTGGGCCACTACACCCCAGCCTTGGTGACAGAGCAAGACCCTGTCTCAAGAAATAAAATAAATAAAAGAGAACCAATTGCTTTGCTCCCATAACAAATGGATGAATATGCACAGGAAGAAAGGGTGTACTGAGGATAACCACTAAAGTTACTTCCTGATCTAAACACTATGTATGTTTAAGAATTAACATAATGAATCTCAATTTCAGTCAGGCTGCCCTTTAAAATAATGGAAAACTTCATGTATGATAGTTCATGATGCAGTATGTCAGCCCGCTAACTAGATTCGTACCATCCATGTCTGTGCTTTACTGACCATGTCGTTTTAGTTCCTTAACATATGAGATGATTTTCTAAATTGAAAAACCAGGTCATCCTGTGAACAAGAGATGTCTCGTAATAGCCATTTTACACAGCGCCAACTCTAGCTATAAGAATAGGACTCCATGACTCCATACATTAATTTAAGATACTGAGAAAAGTTTTTATCTAAGTGTGTATTCAAAGAGGCATAGCAAAGTTAAATGCGACAGTAATTGTCAATTGAATGCTATCTGACTAACAAAGCATGTGTGGGTGTATGTGTACACGTATATGTACATGCATACATGCACACAAGGAGGCATTCCTCTCTGATCAGCAAGGTTTAAGTCATATTCCCTAGTTTGACTTGGCATCCATCTCAAAGATGGAATTTCTGGTACTGTGGGCTTCCCAAAGTCCTCAGTTTTTTTCTGACAGCTGTTACCTCTGTATGACTTCAGGAAGCTGCCTCAGGCACAACATAGAGAAGAGTTCCAATGTGAAGATAATCACTGATGAAATATTGGAGCTACTTTTAAAATAATATATGTACTTTAGGAAATTTTTAATTAATGAAACTTTTGTAACAATGCAATGTTTATTATGATAAGTAGGTAAGAGGTATTCTCTTTACCTTCATATATGCTATAGAATGATCGTGATAGAATGTCTCCTGTTCTACAGTCTTCCCATGGGCATATTTATCTCACAATAGCTTTGAAAAAATTATCTCCTCAGATACAGAAATCCCAAGTATGATACATATGTTTTCCAAGTGGCAAATTTCATGTACATAATAAAGCATTAAGACTTGCTTTAAAAATCGATGTTAGGAGATGAATGTGTCAACTATATGGGCATCTCTAATATTTATAATAAAATGCCTAGCCTTTTATTATATATGATACAAGAGTCAATTATATGGAACACTTGTAAACCTTGAGTAAAGTTGTAAAAGTAATAAAACCTGGAACCTTGAAAAAGCCCTAATTTTAACTAGGACGTTTTCTTAATTTTAATAGCAGCCAGTCCGATTTTAGGAATACATAGAAGAGAGTAAAATGTTCTCAGTAAAATATTTTAGAGCATCAGTTGAACTAGATTATGAAACAGTGGTGACCAAAGAGTCTAAGATGTGCTTTGGCTTAGTAAACATCAGCAGGATAAAGCCACAGATAATGTTATAAAGAAGATATGAAAATTCCTGGTCTGAGATGGCTTCTCTTCTATATAAGCAATGAAGGAAAGAACAAGAAATGGCCAAGGATGCAACTTCATGACATATTATTATTAGAGACTTTTCTCTGGGTTTGCTTATTTTACTATTTCATTCATTTATTGATTTATGTCATTAACATTTACTGAGTCCTGTTATATGCCAAACACCAAGCAAATTTTGGTTAGTCCATTTTTTCAACACACTCATTTGAAAAAACAATCATTTATTCTATGCTGATACTAAGTTAAAGGCGTATTTATTTTCACAACAACAGCC
Source organism: Trachypithecus francoisi (assembly GCF_009764315.1). Lineage (NCBI taxonomy): Eukaryota > Metazoa > Chordata > Mammalia > Primates > Cercopithecidae > Trachypithecus > Trachypithecus francoisi. Next base: position 104,401,814 of record NW_022681471.1, read on the forward strand.
ACTTGACATATTATTGCTCACATTTTAGCTTTAGGAAATTGACAATCAGAGTGGCAAAATAGCTTACTAAGATCACAGAGCTACAAAATACTTGAGCTGGAATATTTACTTCCACATTCATGATTTTGCCCGTACACTATGATGTTTGTGAATTTTAATGTTTTCCCAACATCTGAACTTGTGAAAGGAGATGGAGATAATGGAGGAACAACTTATCAATGCAGTTATGTTTCTTCCTGAAATACCTTCACTTTTATAATTACTTCATCCATCCATTGCCTGGGTGAATTCTGTTCAAATTTTGGAATGAGATGCCAAAGTGATAGCCCACCACCCTCAGGACTTTAGGCTTGGAATGGGCAGAAAGGAGCCAGGCTAATCTCACAATGCTTCACAAAATCAAACAAGAACTGGTCTCTTATCTATTATAAGTCCAGTATTATAATAGCATCTATCTTTTGTAGGAGAAAAAGCAATATAAGAACATACTTTGAAGTCCAAAAATGTCTTTAGCTATGTCCTCTTATTTTTCTTCAGAACTTCTAAATATACTTGATTTTGTTCTCATTTGCTTTTCGTAGAAGTATTTTAGCAGTCTCCCTCTTATTACATAGTAGTTTACTTCATCCAAATCACATATGTCATGGTCCATAGCTAGTTTCTCACGATATATGACATTGTACAACCATAATTCTTGTAGTTAGTCCTATTTGTCCAGTTATATTAAAAATGTCAATATATTTGACATCTCTGAGCCTGAAAGAGACATGTTCATGGGGAAAGAACCAACATTTTTGATAAAAGTTTTCTAACTTTATCTCATTTAATCCTCAAAAGCATATCTATTTAAGGCAAGTATTATTATTATTCCTTTATTACAGATAACGCATATCAGATATTCATATATTCAAATCACCTATCTGTACATGGGGAATGATTTTAAGATAGTAGATGTATTTATGTTTTAGTCTAGGAGAATAACCCTGTATTTGATATATCCTAGTATGTTATACATATTGAATACACATGATCCTAATTCAAATTTGATGAGCAAAAACCCTTTGTTTAGTGTAAAGTGAGGATCATTTGCAAAGTTGAAGAGAGCAGGAGTCTACTTTTATACCCTTTGAATGTAAGAGTTGGCATGGCAAGCAAAAGCGGCATAACTAGTTATATATGTTTCAATTTGAACATGCAAAATATGCAAGTATATAGACTGGCTGCTCTGAAATCCACCATTCCCTTTTTCACTTCAAATTACCATAAGTTGATGTGAATTACTTTCATCGTATTATTTCATACACTTCACAGTGAATGCTCCCGAGCGGAGGTCAGCAGGAGTTTTGATGGGGTCAAGAAAGAAGTGAGAAATTGTTATAAAGAGATATAGCTTAGGTAATTGGATGAGCAAAAGGAAGATTGAAACAACTTTTGTGTATCTACAAGTCTCTATCTATATATGAGAAAATATACTAAAGCAACAAAACAGTTATTCTAAAATGTAAACGTCTATAGGATAATAATCTCTAGTGAAGCTCCCATCCTTCTACATGGCATAAAATTTAGTCTAGTCACTTCCAGATAAGTTATGATAGTATAGTTTTGTTTGGTTGGTGGGATTTTTTCCTCCTTAGACATTTAAGGTATTGATTCAGTCATTTGGGAAATTTTTCTTCCTCCCTTATCCTCAGAGTTGACCACAGGTTATGGAGGTGATTAGTAATAAGAAAGACGGAAAATGGTGGAGACCTTACCATAATATTACTTTGTTGGTAGGGAAAATATATCTGCCCCTCTCTTAACATACCCGCACCTCTGTTAAATGGCATAGAAAATGTAGGGATACTTTCTGTGGCCATAGATGCTCTTTGCTCTAAAGCGCTCTTTCTTTATATGTGCCTTCCCGTCTATACTTCACAATGAATTTCCATGCAGTAATGAAGAAATTCACTGTGAAACCTGCTTCTTCCTTGGACTTTGCCCAGAGAGTGAATCACAATTCACCTCTGCTCTCAGATTGCCCCAGACCTGCCTGGTGTTTTCATCATTCTGGGATGGAATGATACCAGCCCCCCTCTCAGGAGCTATTTTTTCAGCTCCCACAATCTTTATCTAATCTATCAAGATAGGGTGGTTTGAGTCTTTTTTATCTGTTTCAAATCTATCATTTAGTGCACACATTTTTTTGCCAAGTTTCTGTCCAGGCTTAACTTTTTGTGTTGCAAAATACCTGACTCTTGAAAATAATATAACCGGTTTTCAAGACTTTCTCTGCCATATGTTTCAAAAGACTTTTGTAACTCAGAGGCCAAGTTTGATCTAGTGAGTAACATTAGTTCAGTAAATAGAGAAACCATATGTATAGAGCAAAGAAAAAAATAACTAGGGAAAAATACTTGGCTATCTGCAGAATATGTTCCATCCCATGTATGTGCATATAGGATGTCCATTGGAAAAATGGGAGAGAAATTCTTAAAGGGATCAGGAAGGCCAGGCAAGGTGGCTCATGCCTGTAATCCCAACACTTTGGGAGGCCAAGGCAGATGGATCACTTGAGGTCAGGAGTTCGAGACCAGCCTAGCCGACATGGTGAAACTCTGTCTCTACTAAAAATACAAAAATTAGCTGGGCGTAGTGGTGGGCACCTGTATTCCCAGCTACTCAGGAGGCTGAGGCAGGAGAATCACTTGAACCCAGGAGGTGGAGGTTGCAGTGAGCGGAGATCGCACCACTGCACTCCAGCCTGGGTGACAGAGCGAGACTCTGTCCCCAAAAAAACGGGGATCAAGAGTGTAAGGTGGGATCATGATAAAGCAGGGTGTCTTAACTTGGCACTAGTGACATTTTGAGCTGCATAGCTCTAGGTTGCTGGGGCTGTTCCATGCTTTGTAAGATGTTTAGCAGCATCTGTGGCGTCAACTGGAGAGATACCAGTAGCAATCTCGCTCTTCATTTATGACAACCAAAAATTTCTCCAGACATTGCCAGATATGTTTGATGGGGGAAGGAATTGCTCTCAATTGAGAAACACTGGTGATAAAGGACAATGTTCAGCATTATGAAACTAGATATTATTTTATCATGGGCCACATCTTATATTTGAATTGAAATGTCTAAAATTGAAATTTGAGCTTTGCTTAAAATTCAACAGGTGATGTATTCACCTGATTTAAAATAATAATTATTATGACATGATCCTGCCCTATAGACTAGATTTTGGTTTCAAATGGTAGTCTGAGAATAATCTATGACAAATAACTTTGGAGTACTGATTAAAATCACAGATTTCTGTGCACACCCTGAACCTATTATATCAGACTCTGGAAGAGAGCCTTTAAGAATCTGCATGTTTAACAAGTTTTCCAGCTATTTTGGAGTATTACTGACCTAGAAAGGATGACAGTCACGTAAATCAATACTTTTAGTGTGTTATGTTCTATGATGAAGGTATTAGGAGAGCAAGCTATAGAAAACAGGAAAGAACTTTAAGAGTCTAATATGGCAGACATGTAGAAAATATTAATGTACCTGTGAACTAGTTCTCTTGACTCCCTAAAGAAGTTATAGGTACAGTTGTCCATGGAACATGACTGAAGCACTGTTCATCTAATCTCTTCTTTTTGTTCCTCAATATCCACTAATACAAACCAAATTTACCCCAGTCAAAGATATGTTGCTTTCACTGGAAAAATATCCTTAACGAGTTTTAATAACATATTTTAATATTTTTAAATATCATAATTGTATAAATATCTAGCTTTTAAAACATAAAATCTCAAATTTTCAAAGCACCACATACTCTTTTAAACCTTGGCTAGAATGTGATCGTCGCACAATGTTTATACCTTGTGGCACTTTTGATCTGCAGGTGAATTTTTGCATCAATTCACAGGCATATGAGACTATCCTAGATGGTCACTTGGGGTATGACTAGAGCTTGGGAACCATCAATGTACTGTTTCTTTCAGGTGGAATCCAAAATATGCTTGCTTAAAAATCTTCAGTTCATTTCAACAATATTGATAAAGCCATGTAGATACCATTTTTAAAAACTTAAATGTAGTTATATATAGTTGTCATCTTCAAATTTATACTTACTTGAGTATGTAATCAGGCAATGATAAAAACTATATAAGGTCAAAATTCATGAAAATGTAAAACAATGGCTAAAAGGCAGATTAATCATTCTTGTTCTAAAATCTTGAAGAAAACAATTTCCCTTGGTATTAGGGAAAATGTTAGTAAAAGTGGTAGAAGAGTAACGGAAATTGAAAAAGTAGAAAAAGCGAAAGGAGAGATAGCTATGATATCTATTTTTATGTAAATGGTCTGTGGATCAGAAGTTTTTTGTGATTCTAAAGTGCATATTTTGTGAGCTTTTGTGTATAAATCTGTGTCATGATTTATTTGTCAAATTCCAAAGAAGCAATGGTTTGAATAATGCAGTGAAAAAGTAGTGCTGATTTTTAGAGTTGTTTTCTGTCTTCTAGATTAGGAGGATAAGTAAGTATACACAATTAGGGATCACAGCAAAATTTATTTTATTACAAACTGTATTAGTCAGAGTTCTCCAATAGGATAGGTGGATAGATGATAGATAGATAGATAGATAGATAGATAGATAGATAGATGAAAGGGGATTTGTTAGGGGAGTTGGCTCACACAATCATGGAGACTGAGACATCCCACAACAGGCTATCTAAAAGCCAGAGACCCAGCTGAGCTGGTAACATGGCTCAGTCCAAATTTGAAAACCTCAGAACCAAAGAAGCAAGTAACGTAACTCTCAGTCCAAGATTGAAGGCCTGTGAACGAGGGAGCTGCTGGTGCAAGTCTTGGAATGAAAAGGCGAGAGGGCCTGAAGTTCTGATGTTCAGGTGCAGGGGAAGAAGAGTGTCCTGGTTCCAGCAGAGAGGAAAAAACAAGTTCTCTTTTTCTCTGCCTTTTAATTTCATCTGTGCTCCCAGCAGTTGGATGGTGCCTGACCACTTTAAGGGTGTATCTTCCCCACTCATTTCACCAACTCACATGCCATTTTCCTCTGGAAACACCCTCATTGACACACCCAAAAATATGCTTTATTAGCTGTTCAGATATTCCTTAATCCAAGAAAGTTTGCACCTACACTTAACAATCACAGAAACATAAATACTCCTTTGTAATCTCAAACACAACTCTATTTCATAAAACCAACATTCCCATGAAATGCCAGCAAAATAATCACATTTCTCACAAAATTAAAATATTTAGTTAAATATATTAATTATGTTTATTATTAGTTTGACAAATACTTATTTTAATCGGGAAATCTTATTTTCTTTAACTTTGGCATCTTTTAATTTTATAATAAAACAATAAAATAATGAAAGATAATACAATGATCAAAACAAATCTGGACTTGAATTTGCATATCTAGACTCTTTATGGAGTACTGACCAAGATGTTTCCATCTCAATGTCCTCTAAAGGCAAGCTGTATCTACCCCTTGGATGCTTATATGGCATTTTGAATTCTAGTGGAGCAAGCTGAGAGATGCACTCCTGGTTTGCTTGGCATTACCTAGATATCTGCAGAGGATGACTGTCACAGGTTAATCCTGACCTCCTGCTTGTCATCTCCTAGATGCTTGAGAAAAGCAGACATTCAGAAGGCACCTGCATGCATTAGACTCACCAAACTAAAAATTCCTTATTATTTTCAGTCAAGTGATGCTTTAAGTTAAGGCAAATTTAGGAATTGTATCTGAAACTGTCTGAAGAGATTTTATTTTATTATTTTGATTTTCAAATGTATTTATTTGAACTTTGTCTACCTAATATATCTATCATTTATCTATTGCTGTCTTAGAGTTAATATAAACATATTTTATTAGGTATCCCAGTATCTTTTCACTCAAAGCCAAGGATCCAGAGTCCCTCTCTGGGAATGTAATCATAAACAGTTGACTTGGCCTATTATTTCCTGGAAGACATCTGAGTGCAAAAAAGCCTGCAAACTACCACCACTAAAATAGAGATTTATCTTTTATATGTCATTTTCCTAAGGAAATCTTATATATACAAAGAGTGAGACTAAAATCAACTAATTTCTTTTTTTTTTAATTGTTGGGTCTTCTTTATTATTATACTTTAAGTTCTAGGGTACGTGTGCACAACGTGCAGATTTGTTACATATGTATACATGTGCCATGTTGGTGTGTTGCACCCATTAACTCGTCATTTACATTAGGTATATCTCCTAATGCTATCCCTCTCCCCTCCCCACAACCCTACAACAGGCCCTGGTGTGTGATGTTCCCCTTCCTGTGTCCAAGTGTTCTCATTGTTCAATCCCCACCTATGAGTGAGAACATGCGGTGTTTGGTTTTCTATCCTTGCGATAGTTTGCTCAGAATGATGGTTTCCAGCTTCATTCATGTCCCTACAAAGGACATGATCTCATCCTTTTTTATGGCTGCATAGTATCCCATGGCGAATATGTGTCACATTTTCTTAATTCAGTCTATCATTTCTTAATCCAGTCTACCATATCGTTGATATGTCTGTCACATATCATTGGTGTATATGTGTCACATTTGTTTAATCCAGTCTATCATATAATCCAGTCTATCCAGTGTATCTTTGTAGTATACCTTTAACAACTATCCCTTTCTTCCTAAAAGTGTTAACCAAAAAGGAATCATTATTTCACTCATTTACATTTTGTGAACATTATCGCTGTGCTAATTATTGTTTCAGACTCTGGATAAGTAGGAATAAACAAATAAATAATTTTTGCCCACATTAAGCTTGTAGTTTGAGTTGGCTCCAAGTCTTTGCTATTGTGAATAGTGCCGCACTAAACATACGTGTGCATGTGTCTTTATAGCAGCATGACTTATAATCCTTTGGGTGTATACCCAGTAATGGGATTGCTTGGTCAAATGGTATTTCTAGTTCTAGATCCTTGAGGAATCACCACACTATTTTCCACAATGGTTGAACTAGTTTACAGTCCCACCAACAGTGTAAAAGTGTTCCTATTTCTCCACATCCTCTCCAGCATCTGTTGTTTCCTGACTTTTTAATGATCGCCATTCTGACACTTCTCAAAAGACATTTATGCAGCCAACAGACACATGAAAAAATGCTCATCATCACTGACCATCAGAGAAATGCAAATCAAAACCACAGTGAGATACCATCTCACACCAACTAATTTCTTAGTTACAAAATAAATATGTAACAAATTAAAAATGTCCTCAAGATAAATTGCTATACTCGGTTTATGCCCATCAACTGAAGTCTTGCTAGGGACCGTGAGCATGACATTGCTTAGCTAAACTTGTCAATGGCTCCATGCCCGTAAATGACCAAATATCTGTCCCTTCAGTTCCATAATGATTGTGCTGAATAAAGTTGAATTATAACATTGCTACCAGCATTGAAAATTTATCAGCCTAATTTATTTTCCTTTACAAGTTACATCAATATCATGCTCCTATTCCACAATGTGTCTTCTGCTAATTTTTCCATATCTTCTAGTAAGATTCATGCTATAAGAAGATGTGCCATATTCCCTGTCCTGCTATTTTAAGTTCTCCTTGGCATAGCCATAACATTAACAGGGCATGTAAATTGAAGTCCATAATCATTAGCTTGGAATTTGTATCATTAAGCATATTTCCCAAGTTAATTTCCCAACCTCATCTTAGTCTAAGACCTTCTTCACTTTTTAGAGGTCACCAAATATACATGCATTTACTAACTTTGCTACTTCTGTCTTAACTGTTTTAATGTGTTTACCAGACAACTTTACTCGTCATACATAGTAAAATGACTGGTTCTTTGCAAGTTTTTCTTATATGTATCACCTAATATTATGTATTTCTCTAGTGAGGTTTCCTTCAGCTATATATTATCATATCTTCTACATTTCTCTTCTAATAGTGCTCATCACACATTATTTAATGTGTGTTGGTGGGTCTATCTTCCATAGACTGTAAGCTTTAAAAGCTTGAGACCATGGTTTTCAACTACTAAATCCATAGTACCTATAGTAGTGCTTACCACATAAGAAATAAGAAATATTTTAAATAAGTACATAAATGATGATTAAATCAATAGAATATCCCTCAAAGTAGGTTTGTAGAATATGATAATAATAAAGCAACTGAACTCGGAGACCATAGTTATTTAATCCACGGTATAGGCTTGTACCGTGAAGCATGGATGAGTATATATTTGTCTGATGTGTTCTAAAATATCTTGCTACCTACAGCCATATGGCACATGTATCTGTCTCATTTTTCTTACCCAACATCTCCACAAAAAAACCATTTAATCCTTTAGTTGATAAAATCATATCCAGCAAGGATACAGGCAGTTTCTACAACTTGAGGTTAACAATATTGTCAAGGAAACTTCAAGCATTGCTTTTTACGTTTTGACTGTATCTTGTTTAGCCATGAACTTGTCTAGCTTTGTCCCAGTAATTTCTTGAGATATTTCTGATATCTTCTTTATAAGTTAATTAAATTTTCCTTGGGGCCTTAATGGCCTTGACATTAATTTGGATTTTCAGAGTAAAATTTCTCTTGATGTTTAGTGAGAGTGATAGTTAACAAAAACAGTAGGATTAAAATGTTCATAACACAAAAAAGTAATAAATGCTTGTGATGGACTCCCCAGTTACTGTGATTTGATTATTATACAATGTATATTTATATCAAAATAGCACATGTACCCCATAAACTGTTATGTATTCAAAAAAACTAAAAATTTTATATAACATAAACAACTCTAGTACAAAAAATAAGTTGAAGGCTTTAACAGACATCTAACCAAAGAAGACTTGCAGATGGCAATTAATCATGTGAAAAGATGCCCCACATCACTTGTCATCAGTGAAATGCAAATTAAAACAATGAGATACTATTACACACTTATTAGAATGACCAAGTTCAGAACACTGACAACAAATGCTGGCCAGGATGTAGAGCAATAGAACTCTCATTCATTGTTAGTGGCAATGTAAAATCATCTAGCCACTTTGGAAGAAAGGTTGGCAGTCTTTCACAAGACAAACACACACTTATCATGAAATGTAGAAATCACACTATTTGGTACTTACCCAAAGGTGTTGAAAACTTATGTGAACACAAAACCTGCACACAGATGTTTAGAGCAGCTTTATTCATACTTGCTAAAACTTGAAAGCAACCAAAAGATCCTCCAGTAGGTGAATAAACTATAGTACATCCAGACAATAGAATATTATTCAGTGCTAAAAAGGATGAGCTATCAAGCTAGGAAAAGACACGCAGGAACCTTAAATGCGTATTACTGAGGGAAAGAAGTGAATCTGAATAGCCTATATACTGTATGATTCCAACTGTAATTCTAGAAAAAGCAAACCTCTGGCATTCTAGAAAAGGCAAGCATATGGCAGCAGTAAAAAGATCAGTGGTTGCCTGGGGCTGTACATATTTTGTTAGATTTAAGCCTTATTATTGGGATACAGAGAGAAGGATGAATAGGCTAATCACAGAGAATTTTTACAACAGTAAAAATATTCTGTATGATTAGTGAATGTATAGTGATAGATATATGTCATTATACATTCATTCAAACCCATAGAATGTACAACACCAACAGTGAACCTTACTGCAAGCTATGAACATTGGATGATAATGATGTGTCAAATGTAGGCCCATTATTGTAAAAAATGTACCGCTCTGGTGGGGAGTGTTGATAATGGGGGAGGTTATACATGCATGGGGGCAGTGGGTGTATAGAAATTTCAGTACCTTCTGCTCATTTTTGCTGTGAACCTAAATCTACTCTGAAAAATGAAGTATATTTTAAAATATATTGCTGTTTTTCTTAAGACTAAGGAATTAAAACTGAAAGTTAAATGTATATAACTAGTTTATGGGGCCTATGCAAGGTTCAAAATATATTAAAAACTAAGAAAAAAATTCTGAATCTGATTATTATCTCCTAATTAGGCATAAAGCAAAAGCTACTGCTTAAGAAAACGAGAAGGAAATAAAAATAATGTACTCTTTAAGGTCCACATGAGCACTGCCATGAATGTCTGCCAAAACCCCAGCAAATAAACAGTTCTTATTTCAGCCCTGGGCACCCTGTAAGCAGGGTCGGCCAGAGATGCTGATATAAGCTAAATTAATTCAATCATATTATTTTTATGACACTCTCATCTAACTGCAAGTTATTTCCAACTTGTATTCTATCTGTGGTCCACTCTAAAGGAACCATTATGCTCTTTTTGGACCTAGATTTCTATCCAATTTGGAAAGTTTATTTTAAAAATATGGGACAACTTTACACATTATAAATCATCATTTAAAGTTTCAGGTTGAAGAAAATGTAAACCAAGTCTGCTAAATTCATATCAACCTTCATTGAAAGAAAAGAGCTCCCTTAAATGGATATCGGATTCTCGTTAAGAGAACTAGATTTGGTAGAAATATACATAGTCTACATTAAACCTCTAAACAGTGCTAAAGAACATTAATTTGGCATTTACTTAAGACATTTTAAGCTTATATTCCCCTTTTAATATCGCAGCTGGTGCTCGTGTGAATGCACCACCTCCTGGGTGGAGGCCAACCAACCCAGAACATTACAGCAACTCATGGCAGAACAAGCCTGCTCCAAGGAAGGAGAAAACAAAAACTAATTCTACTACCTGCAACATTCAGGCTAACCCGTGGTCCTGAGTCTGTCCATGTGACAACTTTACTGCTAGCATAACCAGCATTCGGGAAAGCCAGCACACTAAACATTATCTACAACCAAGGATTATCACAGAGTCAGCTTCACTCTCCTGCCATCTCCACCAGAGCAAGTACTTGTATGCATGTCTGGGAGACCTGAAGATCAATCACATTACAGAACTCTTTGCAGACATTCCCCAGCACTAGCCCAGAGCCTGGTAGCCACAGTGGGTGGCCAGACCCAGAAGAGCAGTAGCAATCACTGCAGACTGGCTCACAGGAAATACCATCCATAGGGGAGTGGGGAGTGCACCACGTCAAGGGATCACCCTGTGGGACAAAAGAATCTAAACAGCAGCCCTAGAGTTCCAGACTTTTCCACTGAAATAGTCAATCCAAATGAGAAGGAATCAGAAAAGTAATTATTGTAATATGATAAAACAAGGACCTATAACATCCCCGAAAGACCACACTAGTCCCCCAAGCAATGTATTTAAACCGAGAAGAAATCTCTGAAATTCAGGAGGTTGATTATTAAGCTACTCAAGGAGATACTGGAGCAAGGTGAAAACCAATGTAAAAGAATTAAAAAGGACAATACAGGATATGGATGAAAAATGTTCCACAGAGATAGATATCATAAATTTTAAAAAATCACAACTTCTGGAAGTTCATGACCAAGAACCCAAAAGCCAATACAACAAAAGCAAAAATAAATAAATGGAACCTAATTAAACCAAAACGCTTCTGCACAGCAAAATAAATATTCAGCAGAGTTAACAGACAACCCACATAGTGGGAGAAAATATTCACAAACTATGCGTCTGACAAAGGACTAATATCCAGAATCTGCGAGGAACTCAAATCAGCAAGAAAAAAAAACTCATCAAAAAGTGGGCTAAGAATATGAATAGACAGTTCTCAAAAGAAGATATACAAATTGTCAACAAACATTTGAAACAGTGCTCAACACCACCAATTATCAGGGAAATGCAAATCAAAACTATAGTGAGATACGACCTTACTCCTGCAAGAATGGTTATAATTAGAAAATCAAAAAATAACAGATGTTGGTGAAAAGAGAACACATTTACACTGCAGGTGGCATTGTAAACTAATACAACCACTAAGGAAAACAGTATGGTAATTCCTTAAAGAACTAAAAGTAGATTACTGTTTGATCCAGCAATCCCACTGCTGGGTATCTACCCAGAGGAAAAGAAGTAATTATATGAAAAAGATACTTGCACACGTGTGTTTATAGCAGGACAATTCACAATTGCAAAAATATGCAACTAGCCTAAATGCCCATCAACCATGAGTGGATAAAGAAAATGTGGTGTATACATACCCTGGAATACTACTCAGGCATAAAAAGGAATGAAATAGTGTCATTTGCAGCAAGCTGGGTGGAGTTGGAGACTATTAGTCTAAGTAAAGTAGATCAGGAATGAAAAACCAAACATTGTATGTTCTCAATTTTAAGTGGGAGCTAAGCTATGAGAACGCAAAGGCATCAGAATGATATAATGAACTTTGGTGACTCAGGGGTAAGCGTGGGAGAAGGGTGAGGGATGAAAGACTACACATTGGGTACAGTGTACACTGCTCAGGTGATGAGTGCACCAAAATCTCAGAAATCACCAGTAAAGAACTTTTCCATGAAACCAAACACCACCTGTTCCTCCAAAACTATTGAAATAAAATTTAAAAAAGAAAAAATATATTTTGATTTCCCGTGTGTATATCTATGATATGGTGATAAATGGTCATGTTGGTGATATTTATTATCTTGAAGATAAATAAGTTTTGAAAACTTTTGTTACCTAAGAAACTTTATTCTTTCCCAAAATATTTTTAATGTGATAGATGGATTCTTATCCTAAGTCATTGTCTTATAATAGCAGATAGAAAATGGTAAAATTATGAGATATTAAAATATTCAGTTTCCATTTGGGGAGGTTTCAGTGTAGAATAAGAAGATACATTAAAATTAGACCATGTGTCTTCAATTAATTAGAATTGTAAATACATAGTAGAATAATTATCTCAAGTAGCTACTGATGATATTCCTACAACATTTTTTTCCCTTAAACATGTGAAATATTAAAATTTTCTACACATCTCTATTTATAGGGAAGAGTAAGACATAGTATACCCACTAGTGATAATTAACATTAATTGGGAGTTTACTGTGTGTCAGGTACTTTGTTAAGTGATTTATGTACATTATCTCATTTGATTTTCATTTCAACTCTGTAAGATCTACATTATACCTCCCTTTTACAGATGAAAAACTGAAGCTCAGAATGTTTGTAAGATGACTAGGAGTTAGTGTATCCGTCATATCATAACAGAAAACAGCACGCTCAAAATTGCACAAGTTGAGGGAAGTTTATTTACACAGAAACTATTTCAAAATGTATGCAGTAAGACAGTGTAGAAACCTGGAGCCAGTAGTCTATAAGGGATTGTGACCTTAGGAGTTACCCAAAGGTCAAGTGCACTGGAATGACATTCAGAGGTTCGTCTCAGTACTATTATTAACTTTTCTATTGTGGGCTCTCTCTTTTTTTTTTTTTTCTATAGGTAGTAGGTTTTTATCCACAAATAGAGAGGGTGAAAAAGACGATCTGAAAGGTCAGTCTCTTCTTTTTCTAATATCCTCTGATTCTATCTTTTTGTGGTGGAATGATGTAAGATGTTGGTCCCTCATTTTTGGTAACATTCTATGTTGCTGTGTTTCAAGAGCAGATTCTTGGCATAAACAAAGGAATATGTTACTCAATGACCAGGTAGATCCATCTCCACTTGTGGGTAGCTGAACTGTGGGAAAGTTATTGATCTGTCCCTGTGCCTATATCTTTGCAAAAATACAGTAGGAAATGTTTATGTTTTCTACTGCAAAATCATTGCAGTTGAGTATCTCAACTGTGACTTTAAAAATGAAAAACAAATCTCTGATCTGTCATACACATCAGATACGTAAAACAATTGGCTGCTTCACAGAAGCAACACTTTTAATAGGGAATAATCTCCACAATATTACATTGGTGAGAAATCTTACGAATTCATATGCTTAGCACATTTAGAAGGCAAAATTAAAGGTGATTATCTGAATTAGTTTTTATTTTAACTTAGTGAGATGGTTCATGCAAACCTTTTTCATACATTTGGTTTAGGTTTGGTCATCCTGTTTTAGATTATTCTCTTAATGTGTTATCTTTGTGATTATTTTAAAGCTAAAAGGGGAAGAAAATTTATTTTTTTGTGAAGAAAGATTTAAACTGTCTCATTTGTAAGAAGCTGCTAAATTTCAGAAACCATGTATAGGTTATCAATTTAGACATTTGGAACAAAATGCAAATGTTATGCATTAACTTATTTCCCTGTGATACTATATTCTCTTACCTTTCATGAATTACTAGCACTTTAGTATACAGGAAGCAGGAAAGGAACAAAGAGAGGCAGCAATGAATCTAAAAGTAGACTGTCTGCAGGTAAATGATCCAGTATGCAATCGTAAACCCTGTTATGACAAACTAATGGCTGTGGGTTGCAAAAAATGATTTTGATCATCTGATCGTTTCATTTAGCACCTAAAACAGAAATGATAGGGAATGGAGTTACTGTAAACTGCTAAAAATATACACAAAAAGGAATTCCCTCTCAGTTGAAATTATATGCTGTTTATAATGACTATAATTTTTATCAGTAATTTGAAAACTATAATTTTTATCAGTAATTTGAAGACAAGCAATTTTTATCATTTATGAATTATATTTATGAACTTCTGGGTAACTATTAAGTGCAGAATGTTTATGGCTGTCGGTAAATGTTCTCCTTTCTTTGAGGTCACCATTACTTCTATTTTCTGAAATTTGAATTTCCAACACTAGGATCATTTCTTAAGTTTGAAACAGTAAGTGTTTTCACTTAATCTCAAGATGAATGTTTTAGTAAACACTGCCTATCATTATCTAGGAATAATATTATATGTGGCTCAAGAATCTCCCTTTAGATATTAAACAAATATACAAGAAAAAAACATTAAAAAATTGGCAAAGGACATGAAGACACAATTCTCAAAACAAGACATACATGCGACCAACAAGCATATGGAAAAAAAGCTTAGCATCACTAATATTAGAGGAATGCAAATCAAAACCACAATGAGATACCATCTCACACCAGTCAGAATGGCTATTCTTAGAAAGTTAAAAAATACCTGATGCTGGCAAGGTTGTAGGAAAAGAAAGGCGTTTACACTGTTGGTGGGAGTGTAAATTAGTTCAACTATTGTGGAAGGCAGTGTGCGATTCCTCAAAGACCTAAAGTTAGAAATACCATTTGACCCAATAATCCCATTACTGGGTATATACTCAAAAGAATATAAATCATTCTATTATAAAGACACATGTACTCATATGTTTATTGCAGCACTCTTCACAATAGCAAAGACATGGAATCAACCTAAATGCCCAGAAATGATAGACTGGATACAGAAAACATGGTAGTTATACACCATGGAATACTATGTAGCCATAAAACAGAATGGGATCATGGTCTTTGCAGGGACATGGATAGAACTGTAGGTCATTATTCTCAGCAAACTAACACAGAAACAGAAAATCAAATACTGTATGTTCTCACTTATAAGTGGGAGCTAAGAGGTGAGAACACATGGCCACATAGAGGAGAACAATACAGACTGGGCATATCAGAAATTGGAAGTTAGGAGGAGAGGACCAGGAAAAATAACTAATGGATACTAGGCTTAATATCTGGGTGATGAAATAAACTGTACAACACACCCCCATGACACACGTTTGCCTATGTAACAAGCCTGCACATATACCCCTGAACTTAAAAATTAAATTTAAAAAAATCAGGAATGCAGTTCTTTTCACAATTGCCACAAACATAATAAAATGTTTAGGAATACAACCAACTAGAGATATGAAATATCTCTACGACGAGAATTACAAAACACTTCTGAAGGAAATCAGAGATGAAACAAACAGAACAACATTCCATGTTCATGGATAGGAAGAATCAATATCATTAAAATGGCCATACTGCCCAAAGCAATTTACACATTCAATGGCATTCCTATAAAACTACCAACGACATTCTTTACAGAATTAGAAAAAAACTATTTTAAAATTCATATGGAACTAGAAAAGACCCCCCAAATAGCCAAGACAATCCCAAGCAAAAAGTAGAAAGCAGGAGGCTCTAAGTTGCTTTGGGCAGTATGGCCATTTTAAGCATATTGATTCTTCCCATTCATGAGCATGGGAAGTTTTTTCCTGTTTGTGTCATCTCTGATTTATTTGAGCAGTGGTTTGTAGTTCTCTTTGTAGAGATCCTTCACTTCCCTTGTTAGCTGTATTCATAGGTATTTTATTCTTTTTGTGGCAATTTTGAATGGGAGTTCTTTCCTAATGTGTCTCTCGGCTTGACTAATTTTGATGTATAGTCATGTTCATGACTTTTGCACATTTATTTTGTATCCTGAGACTTTGCTGAAGTTGTTTATCAGCTTAAGAAGCTTTTGGGCTGAGACCGGGGGCTTTCTAGATACAGGATCATGTCATCTGCAAACAGGGATAGTTTGACTTCCTCTTTTCCTATTTGGATGCTCTTTCTTTCTTTCTCTTGCCTGACTGCCCTGGCCAGAACTTCCAATACTACTTTGAATAGGAGTGGTGAGAGGCCATCCTTGATTTGTGCTGGTTTTCAAGGGGTATGCTTTCCATTTTGCCCATTCAGTATGATGTTAGCTGGGGGGTTGTCATATATGGCTCTTATAATTGTCAGGTATTTTTCCTACACATATTATGCACCGCCTCAGGTGCATAACTTTTGTTTCAACCATAAAATATGAATTAAGAAATGAATAAGAATCCTAGTCTGTTATACTGATTTTATTGTTCCCCATTCCAGTGTTCCTTCCTTTCTGAAGTTGGAGAGTTTTTCTGTTTTTTTTTTTTTTTTTTTT
This sequence comes from Trachypithecus francoisi, assembly GCF_009764315.1. Classification (NCBI taxonomy): domain Eukaryota; kingdom Metazoa; phylum Chordata; class Mammalia; order Primates; family Cercopithecidae; genus Trachypithecus; species Trachypithecus francoisi. Next base: position 104,418,538 of record NW_022681471.1, read on the forward strand.
TTTGCTGTTTTTTTTTTTTGCTGGACAAATTCCTTCAGTAATTATTTAAGGTTAGGATTCCTAACAACAAGTTCTTTTGTTTTTATCTGAAAATATTTTTACATCTCCTTAATTTTTTTTTTTTTTTTTTTGAGACGGAGTCTTGCTCTGTTGCCGGGGCTGGAGTGCAGTGGCCGGATCTCAGCTCACTGCAAGCTCCGCCTCCCGGTTCACGCCATTCTCCTGCCTCAGCCTCCCGAGTAGCTGGGACTACAGACGCCCGCCACCTCGCCCGGCTAGTTTTTTGTATTTTTTTTTAGTAGAGACGGGGTTTCACAGTGTTCGCCAGGATGATCTCGATCTCCTGACCTCGTGATCCGCCCGTCTCGGCCTCCCAAAGTGCTGGGATTACAGGCTTGAGCCACCGAGCCCGGCCTACATCTCCTTAATTTTTTAAGGACTTTCTTCTTTGTCATGGAAATACAGTCTGAAATCTCTTCTACTTGAATTCTCATGGTTTGGGGCTTATTTGTAATTGTGCCTGTCATATATTTGGTGCTACATCAGTGTTAGTTGTATAAACTAATGTTATTTAACTTTACGTATATTATCACCATTTTAATCAAGGCTCTGATCACCTTTCTTCTGAATACATTCTTTCTTTCTGGTTTGTCCAATTAAGTACCAGAATACCCATTCTTTAATTCTCCTGTAACAGTTGATATGAATTAATAAAATAGATAACTAACACTTTATATTTTGGCACTTAGAGGATTAGTTTTGAAGTGAAAAAGAAAATTGTGCCTTTTATAATAGTATACTGTAGCCACAAAGAAAGTAAAGAAACACATGAAAAGGTCCATTTATAACCAATGACAACAAAGCACAAGGACTCCTTTCTCACTTTCAAGTCAACTTTACATGCGATATTTGTTTTAAATTTCTTCCTGCATATCCTATCTTTAATATTACTGTAAAATACTACTAACTTTAAAAGGCTATTTATCCATCTCAAAGTTCCTTCTCATGATAATTTTGTAAAATTCTCCCCCAAAAAAATGAGTCATGGAAAGCAAGCATTCCTTTGAGTCCCAAGATGTATTTAATACATGAGGTACTATGCTTAAATTCCGCAACTAGTTAATAAAAGTGACAAACCAAGGGACCAAAGATCCTAGTTCCTAATCTTTTGTTGCTTCTATAAAGCAATCATTTTATCAGTCTATTTCTTTGACAATTTTATTCATTCCTCTGAAATAAATTTGCTTAATTGCTTACCCTCTAATTTTAAGTAAAATTTGTAGAATAACCATTACTATAGATTTGTGTAGAATATTGTCAAATATCACTGAACTTTATGACAGCCCTTGTGATTTTTCTAAAGTTTGGTTTAGACCTAACTTTTCTCTATTACTTGCACCTTTATTTTTAAATTATTTATGAATTGGAGAAGAAGGGAATGCTCTTTGCATCTGGAATTCCCACACGCCCAATCTCACTAATGACTCTCAGTTTCTTATATATGAGCTTTGCCATTTGCTATATCACATTCTACCTTAATTGACTGGAGCACAGAAGTAACATGCTTCTTATTTCATGTTGTCTGTTTATTGTCAACTGCTATGCTCCATAAGATGGTATGTTAGAATACCAGAGGCAAAACTTTTGTTTTGCTTGTATTCACACTGTCCTTCTGCTTATTATTTCTTTCCTTTAGAGGCCATCACATAATGTTTCCCCTTCCTGGATCTACCACTAAGCATGTTGAGGCTAGCATTAGTCTTTCTAGGTCCTAAAACTGGTCCAGTGTTGATTGGTCTTCCATGACAGTTTCAGGCTGGGAGTTCTTACATTCTTTAACTACAAACTTACCTGACATTATTGTTCCATTTAGTTTTGGTCATTGTACCCTCCAATGTAATAATTACTTTAATCAATTATATCCACTAATAAATGGAGATTATTATTATTATTAACTTTAAGTTCAGGGATACATGTGCAGGATGTGCAGGTTTGTCACATAGGCAAACGTGTGTCATGGGGGTGTGTTGTACAGTTTATTTCATCACCCAGGTATTAAGCCTAGTATCCATCAGTTATTTTTCCTGGTCCTCTCCCCCTCCTAACCTCCAACTTCTGATATGCCTAGTGTGTGTTGTTCTCCTCTATGTGACCATGTGTTCTCATCACTTAGCTCCCACTTATAAGTGAGAACATACAGTATTTGATTTTCTGTTTCTGTGTTAGTTTGCTGAGAATAATGACCTACAGCTCTATCCATGTCCCTGCAAAGGCCAAGATCCCATTCTGTTTTATGGCTACATAGTATTCCATGGTGTATAACTACCACGTTTTCTTTATCCAGTCTATCATTTCTGGGCATTTAGGTTGATTCCATGTCTTTGCTACCGTGAAGAGTGCTGCAATAAACATATGAGTACATGTGTCTTTATAATAGAATGATTTATATTCTTTTGAGTATATACCCAGTAATGGGATTACTGGGTCAAATGGTATTTCTGACTTTAGGTCTTTGAGAAATCACCACACTGCCTTCCATAATAGTTGAACTAATTTACACTCCCACCAAGAGTGTAAACACCTTTACAACAGTGTAAACCTCACCAGCACCAGATATTTTTTGTCTTTGTAACAATAGTCATTCTGACTGGTATGAGATGGTATCTTATTGTGGTTTTGATTTGCATTCCCTTAATGATCAGTGATATTGAGCTTTCTTTCACATGCTTCTTGGCCACATGTATGTCTTCTTTTGAAAAGTGTCTGTTTATGTTCTTTGCCCACTTTTTATAGAGATGTTTGGGGTTTTTTTCTTGCAAATTTGTTTACATTACTAATAGATGCTTTATATTAGACCTATGTCAGATGCATAGTTTTCAAAATTTTTCTTCCATTCTGTAGGTTTTCTGTTTGCTCTGTTTATAGTTTATTTTGCTGTGCAAAACCTTTTTAGTTTAATTGATCCCATTTGCCAATTTTTGCTTTTGTTGCAATTGCTTTTGGCATCTTCATTATGAAATCTTTGCCCGTGCCTGTGTCCTGAATGGTATAGCCTAGGTTGTCAGATTTTTGTTGGCATGTGGTCTTATTTCTGGGTTCTCTATGCGGTTCTATTGGTCCATGTGTCTGTTCTTGTACCAGTACCATGCTGTTTTGGTTAATAAAGCCCTGTAGTATATTTGAAGTCAGTTAGTGTGATGCTTCTACGTTTGTTCTTTTTGTTTAGGATCGCCTTGGCTCTTTGTTCTCATTTTTGGTTCCATATGGATTCTAAATTAGTTTTTTCTAGTTCTGTGAAGAATGCCAATGTTAGTTTCATAGGCATATCATTGAATCGAGGATATAGAAAAACTTAGTAATACCATTAACCAACAAGTTCTATTTGATATTTTCAGAATACTCAACAACTGCAAAATATACAATCTTTTTAAGTGTCCATGAAACATCTACCCAGATAGCATGATTCTATAACTAGAGAAGCCCATAGTCTTGGCACAAAAGATTCCTAAATTGATAAACAACTTCAGCAAAGTTTCAGAATAGAAAGTCAACATACAAAACTGAATAGAATTCCTATACACCAGCAACATGCCTACCTGATCATGGTGGATGAGATCTTTGATGTGTTGTTGGATTCAGTTGGGTAGTATTTTTTGAGAATTTTTGCATCATGTTCATCAAGGATATTGGCCTGAAGTTTTCTTGTTTTGCTGTGTTTCTGCCAGGTTTTGGTATCAGAATGATGCTGGCCTCATAGAATGAGCCGGGAGGAGTCCTCCTCCTTAATTTTTTGAACCATTTTAGTAGGAATGGTACCAGCTCTTCTTTGTACATCTGGTAGAATTCAGCTGTGAATCCATCTGGTCCTGGGTTTGTGGGGGGTTTTTTTTGTTTGTTTTGTTTTGTTTTGTTTTTTGGTTGGTAGGCTGCTTACTTATTACCAATTCAATCTTGGAGCTTGTTATCTGTTATTTGTCTGTTCAGCGATTTGTCTGTTCTTGTTCAGGGATTCAATTTCTTCCTGGTGCAATTTTTGGTGAGTGTATGTATCCAAGAATGTATCCATTTCTTCTTGATTTTCTAGTTTCTGTGCATAGAGGTGTTCATAATAGTCTCTGATGGTTATTTCTGTGGGGTCAATGGTAATATCCCATTTGTCATTTCTGATTGTGTTTATTTGGATATTCTATCTTTTCTTATTTATTAATTTAGTGAGCAGTGTATTTATCTTTTTTTAAAAAAAATCAGCTCCTAGCTTCATTGATCTTTCAAATGGTTTTTCATGTCTCAATCTCCTTCAGTTCATCTCTGATTTTGGTTATTTCTTGTGTTCCTCTAACTTTGGGGTTGGTTTGGTCTTTCTTCTCTAGTTGTTGTTTTTTTTTTTTTCCCATTTTTTTTTAGTTATAATGTTTGGTTGTTAATTTGAGATCTTTCTAACGTTTTGATGTGAGCATTTATTGCTACAAATTTTCCTGTTAACATTGCCTTAGCTGTGGCCCAGAAATTCTGGTATGTTATACCTTTTGTTCTCAGCATTAGTTTCAAAGAACTTCCTGATTTCTGCCTTAATTTCTTTATTTACTCAGAAGTCATTCAGGAGCAGGTTGTTTAATTTCCATGTAGCTGTATGCTTTTGAGTAATTTCTTAGTCTTGAATTCTATTTTTATTGTGCTATGGTCTGAGAGTGTAGTTGGTATGGTTTTGGTTCTTTTGCATTTGCTGAGGATTATTTTATGTCTGATTGTGTGGTTGCTTTTCTAGTATGTGCCATATGCAGATGAGAAGAATGTACATTCTGTTTTTTTTATTTATGTATTTTTTAAGATGAAGTTTCGCTCTTGTTGCCCAGGCTGGAGTGCAGTGGTGCGATCTCGGCTCACTGCAACCTCTGCCTTCAGGTTCAAGCAATTCTCCTGCCTCAGCCTCCCGAGTAATTGGGATTATGACATGCACCACCACACCCAGCTAATTTTGTATTTTCAGTAGAGACGGGATTTCACCATGTTGGTCTGGCTGATCTTGAACTCCTGCCTCGGCCTCCCAAAGTGCTGAGATTGCAGGTTTGAGCCACCACATCTGGCTCATTCTGGTATTTTGGGTATAGAGTTTTGTAGATGTCTATCAGAAACATTTGGCCCACGGTAGAGTTTAGGTCTTAAATATATACATTTTCTGCCTTGTTGATGTGTTAATGCTGTCAGAGGGGTGTTGAAGTCTCCTACTGTTAATGTGTGGGAGTTTAAGTGTCTTGAAAGTCTCTAAGAACTTGCTTTGTGAATCTGGGTGCTCCTGTGTTGAATGCACATATATTTAGGATAGTTAGATCTTCTTGTTGAAATGAACCCTTTACAATTATGCAATGTCCTTCTTTTTTTTTTTTTTTTTTATCATTGTTGGTTTAAAGTCTGTTTTGTCTGAAATTAGAATTGTAACCCCTGCTATTTTCTGTTTTCTATTTCCTTGGTAGACTTTTTTTTCATCCCTGTATTTTGATCCTATGGCTGTCATTGCATGTGAGATGGGTTTTTGAAGACAGCAGTCCACTGAGTCTTGCTTCTTTATCCAGCTTGCCATGCTGTGCCTTTTAATTTGAGCATTTAGCCCTTTTACGTTTAAGGTTAGTATTGATATGTGTGGATATGATCCTGTCATCATGTTGTTAGCTGTTTATTATGCTGACTTATTCATGTGGTTGCTTTGTGGTGTCACTGGTCTGTTTACTCCAGTGTGTTTTTGTAGTGGCTGGTAACAGTCTTTGTATATTTAGTTCTTCTTTCAGGAGCTCTTTATGGCAGGTCTACTGGTAACAAATTCTCTCTGCATTTGATTGTCTGAAAAGGATTTTATTTTTCCTTCACTTATAAATCTTAGTTTGTCTGTTTATGAAATGCTTGCCTAGAATTTCTTTATGTTAAGAATATTGAATATAGGTCTCTAATCTCTTCTGACTTGTAGAGTTTCTGCTGAGAGGTCTTGTGTTAGTGTGATGGGCTTCCCTTCATAGATAACCTGTCCTTTCTTTTTGTCTACCTTTAACATTTTTTATTTTATTTTGCCCTTGGAAAATCTGATGATTATGTGCCTTGGGTATGATCTTCTTGTGGAGTATTTTGTGGGGGTTCTCTGCCTTTCCTAAATTTGTATGTTGGCTTCTCTAGCTAAGTTGGGTAAATTCTCATGAATGGCATCCTGAAATATGTTTTCCAGGTTGCTTCCATTCTCCTCATCCCTTTCAGGGGTGCCAGTGAGTCTTAGATTTGTCTCTTCACATAATCCTATATTTCTTGGGAGGTTTTGTTATTTTCATTTCCTTTCTTTTTTTTTCTTTATTCTTATCTGACTGCCTTATTTCAGAAAGTCAGTCTTCAGGCTCTGAGATTCTTTCCTCTACTTGGTCCATTCTCCTGTTAATACTTACAGTTGTCTTATGAAATTCTTGTAGAGTGTTTTTTCAGCTCTATAAGGTTGATTACATACATTTCTATAGTGGGTATTTTGTCTGCCAGCTCTTGTGTCACTTTTTCATGATTCTTAGCTTCCTTGGATTGGATTTCAATATTCTCCTGAATCTTCATGATCTTCATTTCTATACATATTCTTAATTATATTTCTGTCATTTCAGCCATCTCAGCCCAGTTAAGAACTCTTGCTGAAGAACTAATGTAGCTGTTTGGAAGAAAGAAGGCACTCTGGCTCTTTGAGTTGCCAGAGTTCTTGTGCTGGTTCTTTTGCATCTTCGTGGGCTAATGTTCCTTCAATCTTTGAAGTTTCTGTTCTTTGGATTTTTTTTTCTTTTATCCCATTTGATGCCCTTTGGGGTTTGATTGTTGCATAAGGTTTCTTCAGTCAACTGGCTTAATTACTGGAAGATTTTAGGGGGCCAAGGCTCAGCTCAGGACTCCTGGACTGCTTGCCCTAATTCTGGGAGAGTAGTATTGGACCCCAGCTTTGTTCTTTGGTTCCTTGAGATTAAAATTTGTTGTGTTGGAGGGGGCAAAGTGAAGTGCTCCCAGACTTCTCGTCACAACACTCCAATGGGTGGTGCCAGCCAAAGCATTTCATTGGACAGTGTCCTGAGATCTGTCTTCATTTGCATGTGCTGGCAGCAGTGGCAGGAGTAGCAAGGTGGAATGCACAATCCTTGGCAGTGGCAGGATGCTAGTGAGTGCAAGGATGCTGGCCTCTGTGCAGGCATCACAGCAGCAGCAGTAGCAGTATGGCTTGGAGGGGCAGGGAGTCCCCGCTGGCAAATGTGCATGCATTTGCACGGATCATGGTGTTAGTATGAGGACAGGGTGCTGTTGGGCACAGTACTGTGTGCACGCTCTGTGTACATTCACACTGGCAGTGGTGGTCACTTAGGGCTGGGGGCAAGTCCTCTTTTTTTGTGTGCCTGGTTTCTTACCAGCAGCAGTGTCAGCATAGGCTCAGACCACTGACAGGAAGTGGGTAGGTCTGGTGGGCTTGATGCTCACCAATGCTCCAATGACAATGGTGTAGCAGTAACAGCAAGGGTGGGCTGCGCTCATGCTGGCAGCAGTGACACAGCAGGCACGCGCGCGCGCACACACACACACACACACACACACGTGCACTAACAAGGAAGGGAAATCAAGGTCCAACTGCACACATACATGCTGGCAATGTGATGTAGGGGTGGGCATAGGTGAGTGCTTGCAGGCAAAGTAGCATCAGAGAGGCTGCAGTGCAGGAGGGAGCAGGTGGTTTTCTGTGTGTCCAGAGGCCACTTTGCTGCAGCACTCTGCTGGTCAGGTGCAGTCTGCCAGTGCAGGAGCTATGATACAGGCCCCCAGGAGGTACCTGGGGGCTACACTGCACGCAAGCATGGCCAGGCTGCAGGACCTGGGAGAGGCCCACTGATTAAGGGGTGCTCAGGTCAGACCACCCGGTCTCACGGGCAAGACCACCCTACAGAGTTCAGGTCTGACAATTCCTCTAGGGCTAAAGTCTCCTATGGGAACATAGTGAGCCTAGAGGGATGGGTGCTCCTGGCTGTGCTCTGCTACAGGCGCCCTTGCACCAAACCCTTTGGGCTCCACCTCGGCTGGAGTTCTGCCCCTACCACTTCTCTAAGCAGCTCTGCCTGACAACTTCAGTGTCTGTAGTGTTCAAGGAGTCTCCTCCTGCCAGAATTCCAGAGGCCTATGGCAAGAGGGGGTTGCTCCTTGCCTGTTCAACTCATTCCCTCCACAGGAGTTGTTGGGTGCCAGAAATGAGTCCCGGTGCACAGTAGTCATGTGCAGAGTTTCCATCTTCCTTCACCTTCATCCCAGCATCTGTGTCTTCCCTCTGCTTGCTTTCAATGCCATTACTCTGATGATCTGCTAGAAGTGTGCCAATCTTCTTGATATCCCAGTCTCTCAATGGAAAATGTTTCTTCTGGCTGCATCTGGTTGGCCATCTTGGATCCAGTGTTGTCCTAATTCTTTAAGTGTTTGGTAGAATTCTCCAGAGAAACCATCTGGGCCTGGAAATTCCTTATTCTGCAGATTTTAAATTAATGCAGTCAATTCCTTTAATATCCACAAGACTATTCATGTTCTCTCTTTCATCTTTGCTGAGTTGTGGTAGCTTCTGATTTTTAAGGACTTGTTCCAATTCTTTTAATTTGTGGAATTTGTTAGTGTAATATTGCTCATACTGTTATCTTATTATCCTCTAAGAGGATAATAAGAACCATCGTTCTTAGCAAACTATCACAAGAAGAGAAAACCAAACACCGCATGTTCTCACTCATAGGTGGGAACTGAACAATGAGATCACTTGGACTCGGGAAGGGGAACATCACACACTGGGGCCTATCATGGGGAGGGGGGAGGGGGGAGGAGGGAGGGATTGCTTTGGGGAGTTATACATGATATAAACGTCATGCACATGTACCCTAGAACTTAAAGTATAATTAAAAAAAAAAAAATAAATAAATAAATAAAATAAAATAAAATAAAAAAAGATTTGCAGTGATATCTTTGTCTCATTATTGTTATTGGTGATTTGCATCTTGTCTCTTTTTGATCTTTGTTACTATTGCTAAGAGTTTATCAATTGTATTGATTTTTTTCAAAGAACCATCTTTTGTTGCAATTATATTTCTCTACGGTATTTGGGTTTTCAACTTTTTTATTTCTGCGCTTGTCTTTATTGTTTCCTTCCTTTTTTCTTGCTTTGGATATATGTTTCTCTCCTTTTTCTAGCTTCTTTAGATGCCAGAAATTAAGGGGGAGGTGGTTGTGACAATTAAAGGGAAGCACAAGGGATTCTTGTGATGGAACTGTTTTGTATCTTGACTGTGGTGGTAGTCACACAACATATGTATGTGATAAAATTTCTTTGAAAATAATACACACACACTCACAGAAATGACTATGTAAAACTGCAGCAATCTGAATAAGATTGTCTCACTGTCAGTTTCCTGTTTGTGATATTGTACTGTAACTATTCAAGATGTTATCATTGGAGGAAACTAGTTGAAAGGTAAAAAAGATCTTTTTGTATTATTTCTTACAACTGCATATGAATCTGCAATCATGCAAAATAGACAGTATTTTTTAAATGAAGGTAAAATAAAGATGGTCTCAGTTATCCAAATGCTGAGATAATTTATCACTAGTTGTATTAGTCAGGTTTCTCTAAAGGGACAGAACTGATAGGATAAATGAATATATGAAGGGGAGTTTATTAGGAGAAATGACTCACACGATCACAAGGTGAAGTCCCACAATAGACCCTCTGCAAGCTGAGGAGAAGGAAGCCAGTCCAAGTCCAAAACCTCAAAAGTAGGAAAGCCAATAGTGCAGCCTTCAGTCTGTGGCTGAAGGTACAAGAACCGCTGGCAAATCATTGGTGTAAGTCCAAGGGCCCAAAAACTGAAGAACTTAAGAACTTGGAGTCTAATGTTCAAGGGCAGGAAGCACCTGGCACAGGGGAAAGATGGAGGCCAGAAGACTTAGCCAGTCTAGGCCTTCCATGTTCCTCTGCCTGCTTTTTTTTTTTTTTTTTCTTTGAGACTGAGTCTCGCTCTGTCGCCCAGGCTGGAGTCCAGTGGCGAGATCTCAGCTCACTGCAAGCTCTGCCCCCCGGGTTCACACCATTCTCCTGCCTCAGCCTCCCAAGTAGCTGGGACTACAGGTGCCCGCCGCCATGCCCGGCTAAATTTTTTGTATTTTTAGTAGAGACGGGGTTTCACCGTGTTCACCAGGATGGTCTGGATCTCCCGACCTCATGATCTGCCTGGCTCGGCCTCCCAAAGTGCTGGGATTACAGGCCTGAGCCACCATGCCCAGCCTGCCTGCTTTTATTATAGCCACACTGGCAGCTGATTAGATGGTACCCACCCAGACTGAGGGTGCATCTGCCTCTCCCAGTCCAGACTCAAATGTTAGTCTCCTTTCCTTTGGCAGCACCCTCACAGATACACCCAGGAACAATACTTTTCATCCTTCAATCCATTCAAGTTGACGATCAATGTTAACCATCACACCAGTAGTTGTACACCAATGTATTTTCAAAAGACATTTTGCAGATTGAAGGAAAATGGTAGTGGATGAAAAACAGACATGCAAAAACAAATGAACTTCTTACGAATAGAAAAATATTGGTAAATATAAAAAACAACTGACTGTTTAAAGAAACGATAATAGTAATGAATGCAGGGTATCCACTATATGTAGAAGTAAAATAATTAAGAGTAGCAAAAATGGTAGAGTGGAAAAATAAAGAAAAAAGTAGGATGAAAAGAAAATAACAATATGATAGATTATATATTAAACACTTTGGTTAAAATACAAAAATTGTAATACTGAAAAAAAAAAAAAAAAACAGCCCTGGGTTGTTTAGAATAAAACTACTTTATAATGACACAGATAGGTCTCCAGATGCATGCAACCCCTAACCCCAAAAATATTAATTTGTTTATGTTAGTATCAGGCAAGAAATATAATAAGAGATACAAAGCATTTCACCCTGATAAAATGGGTCAAATCAATAGGATATATAGAAAAATAAACTGTTAATAATAATGTACCTTCAAAATGGATAGAGCAAAATTAACAGCTAAATAGAGATCTGGACAAATGAACAATCATATTGGATATCTTAATGTATCTCTTCCAGTAACTAATACAACATGCAAATGAAGTATCTCCCACCATATTTGACGAAGTTGACAGTTTCCTCTTTCTTTAAATTTCTATCCCCTTAACTTCCATAATGCCATATCTATTACTTTTTTGTTGTTGTTATTGTTGTTGTTTTTTTTTTTTTTTTTTTTTTTTTTTTTGAGACGGAGTCTCGCTCTGTCACCTGGGCTGGAGTGCAGTGGCCGGATCTCAGCTCACTGCAAGCTCCGCCTCCCGGGTTTACGCCATTCTCCTGCCTCAGCCTCCGGAATAGCTGGGACTACAGGTGCCCACCACCTCGCCCGGCTAGTTTTTTTTTGTATTGTTTTAGTAGAGACGGGGTTTCACCATGTTAGCCAGGATGGTCTCGATCTCCTGACCTCGTGATCCACCCGTCTCGGCCTCCCAAAGTGCTGGGATTACAGGCTTGAGCCACCGCGCCCGGCCTACTTTTTTGTTGTTGTTCTCTGACTGTTCCTTCTCAAAATCCTGACATTCTCATTCTTCTCTATCCAAGCATTAATTGTTAGAGCTCCTCAGGGTGCCATCCTAGGCTCTTGTCTCTTCTCCTGGCTTACTGTGTCTTTATTTTTTTCAGTTGTATGGCTTCATTTGCCATCAAACACTGCCACATCTTAAATGTTTATGTCTTCTGAAATCCAGACCCTAATATTGTGTCCTTCTGTATATTTTACTTAAAGGACTCCCAAGTATCACAAACTCAACAGAAACAAAATTGAAGCCATCATTCCCTTTCCAACCTGGCTTTTCCAGAAAATATGCCACCATTCACTTAATTGCTCAAGTTGAAAACATGGAAGTACTTGCTGACTCCTTTATATCCCTGAACCCTCCTCAATTTCAAAGCAATCACCTTGTTCTATCAAGTCTCCCTTGTTAACATGTCTGGAATCTCATCGTTTCTTTCTATCTTCTTTGCTAACAGTCTAGTCAAATTATATTTCCTGATATTCTGAAATTCTCTTTTAAAAAGCCTATGTGCATCTAGAATTACTGCCTGCCTCATTTTAATTCATTCTTACCAGTACATTCACGCTTATATATTTGTTACCAAATTTGGTCATATAACTCATTTACTTAACAACTTTTAGTGACTTTCCAATGTGGTTACACTAAACTTCAGGATCTTTACCATTGCTAACAAAGAAGAGAAGCCCCACATAATCTACAACTACCTAGACTGAGACCCTCATCTTATTCGTCATGCTTCACTCTCCCCCGCATTGACCATGCTCCAGTCATGGAGGACTTTGTTCAGTTTTTGAATGTTTTCCTGCTTTATTTCCTCTACCTATAGTACTCTCTGCTTTTATCCCTTGACCCATGCAATTATCATTTATCCTTTAGTTGTAAGTTTAAGAAGAATTTTCTATGACAAAATTAGCCCTATAACCATATACTTCTAAAAATTCTGTATTGATGCCCCTAGTTCTTATCAAACTTGTATTTGTCTAATATCTATCTATCCCACAAAACTGCAAACTCTACAAGGACAGTGGTATTCCCAGCCCCCAGAAAAGTGTCTCGCGTAAAATAGGTGCTTAATAAACGTGCACAAATTAATAGATAATTCACAGTATCATATAATATTCTCGTAATAATTATGGTGTTGAAATATCATTGCTATGGGCAGAGGCCTAATAAACTTAGTGTATTAGGTCCTGTCTAGATAGTTTTCTAGAAAAAAATCCTGAATTTTTTACAGTAGCTTTTGTTATTTCCAATGGAAAGAAACACATATTCCCGTATATTTTGAGAAAAACATGTGAGTATAGACACTTTCTAAAGTCACCTATTGGAAGCCAAATAATAGCAGTAATCCTATATATTAACTATTTTTCTGTTCATTTTTTAAACAAATATTTATTTTGTGCTTACTCTGTGCCAAATGTCTTTTGTTGGTTGGTTGGTTTTGTTTGGTTTTGTTATTTTGTTTAACATGCCAGAGATAGAGTGGTGAACGAGGCATACGATGGAACTCCCATGATGGAGTTTATAGTCTGTTGAGAGAGAAAATCACTGGGCTAACTGATCAAGAATTTGATACCAGGTGATGATAAGTGCTGAAAGGAAAAGTAAAGCAAAGAAAAAAAAGAGAAATGGATCAAGGTCAGGGAAGTGTTAAAGACAGAAGTGAAAAATGGGCCTTCTGAGGAGGTGACATTTTTGCAGAGATTAGAAAGAAAGAAGTGAGTCCTGCAGTATCTGCAGAAAGATACTCTTGGTAGGAAGGAACAGCTAATGAAATGTCCCAAGCAGAAATAAGTTTCATAGGTTAGAAGAGAAATAAGGCTATCAGTGGGATTAGAGCAAAGTTAAAAAAAAAAAAAGAAAAGTAAGGGGATGTATTATTTGTGATCTAACAGGCTATAGTAAGGACTTTTGTTCTAAAGGTGTCGAAAAGCCACTGAAGAGATTTGAGACAGAGACATAATCTGATATTTTATATGTATCTGTGTTTTAAAAATATCCTTTGGCTGATTTAGGCTGAGTAGAGAGTGAAAGTGTTAAAATAGAATGATGAGGTCAGGATTTTCTACTTTTCCTTAATCCAACTATAACTTCACAGATGTAATAATTTTTATAAGTTTAGTTATCTGACTTTTAGAAAATATATTAACATATTTAAAATGCCATGTGAGAAAATTGTATGGGTGAATAAATTTTATTATTTTCCGTGCCTGACTTTTCCTTAGTCCTCTTCTCCCCTAAATAATCAAATAATCATTGAATTTGATATGATATCCATTGCTGTGAAATAAGGATAACTTATAAAATCAAGTTATTCAACATTTAATCATTGTTTAACAAAGGAAGCTTATTCCAAGGTTTCACATAACATAGAATTATGTGGCAACAAGCTAATATTGATCAGTACCTTAGATTTTATGCAGCTGACCATTTTATAACCAGACTAATAATTTATTTTACTGGCTTAGGTGCTCACAATAAATAAAGAAAATTACATATGTTAAATGGAACAAAATCCTCCTCTTGTTATTTGAAAATAATCAATTGCAACATTGTTCAATGATGGCATAAAGAACTACAAATAACAAGTGGTGAGAAAAATTATTTTGTTGGGATGTTCAGCGTTATATACAGTCGATAAAATTATTTAGCGCTTACATTGTTTCTATATGAGGTTTTGTAGATTATCTTTTAAGGAAGTGATTGTTATATTTTAACTATTTTGTTAAATTAAAGGAATACTTATAATTAAAGGAATTTTAAAGTGTTATTTTTAGGATTTTTAGGTATAACTTACATACAATAAAAAATACATACTTAAAATGTTATGTATATGTACACACACACACCACACACACATACATGAAACCATCACTACAACAAAGATAGTAAATATATTTATTATCCAAAAAGTTTCCCTTTTGTAACTCCTCCTCTTCATCTATCACCCCCACCTTTCCTAGGCAGCCACTGATATGCTTATTGTCACTGCAGATATATTTACATTTTCTAGAGTTTTGTATGAATGAAATCATACAGTATATACTCTTCTTGTTTGGCTTCCTTCAGTTAGTACCATTATTTTGCAATTTATTTATATGGTTACATGCATCAATTTTTCAGTCCTTTCCATGGCAAAGTAGCATTATATTATATAGATCCACTACAATTGTTTATCCAGTTAGACATTGGTAAACATGTGGGTCATTTTCAGTTCAGGTTATTACAAATATAGTTGCTATGAAAATTCATGTATAAGCTTTTATGGTGGCTAATGCTTTCTTTTTCTCTTGGATAAATCTGTATGGGCATATGCTTTCATTTCAAGTAGAAACATGACTCTTACAGTATGTATATGTTTAGCTTCTCAAAAATTGCCAAACTATTTTTCAGAGTAGTTTTTTACCATTTTACATTCCATCAGTAGTGTATATAAGTTTCAATTCCAACAATCTTTGTTAATACTTTGTATTTCTATTTATAATCTTATTTTTCATAACCCTTTAGTATCTAACTCTCTTGCTGATGATATGTAACAGTTATTAAAAGTGAAATAGATGGGCTGGGCATGGTGGCTCACGCCTGTAATCCCAGCACTTTGGGAGGCCGAGCCAGGCAGATCACGAGGTCAGGAGATCGAGACCATCCTGGCTAACATGGTGAAACCCCGTCTCTACTAAAAACACACAAAAAAGTTAGCCAGGCGTGGTGGTGTACGCCTGTAGTCCCAGCTACTCGGGAGGCTGAGGTAGCAGAATGGCGTGAACCCCGGAGGCGGAGCTTGCAGTGAGCCGAGATCGCGCCACTATACCCCAGCCTGGGCGACAGAACGAGACAGTCTCAAAAAAAAAAAAAAAAAGAAAAAAAGAAAAAAAAAGTGAAATAAATAGATGTCAGGCATTGTACTAAGTATTTTACAATCATTTTCTTAATGTATTATCACAAGAATGCAAAGGAGCATTATTATTCCTATTTTACAGAAGAATAAACTAAGGTTAAGTAACTTGCCCTAGAACACATCAATTATAAGTCACCTATCGATAATTTGAACCCAAGTAGTCTGACTATGGAGACAGTGCTATTAAAAGTACGCTATATTCTCCTATTCCCTAGACCAGGGATTCTAAAATGAGCCTCTTTGACATGTGGTGAAGTTTAAAGCCCTGTTCCTTTAAAGCCTTTGACATCTTGTGAAGTGTGTCTGAATTTTATTGCATATGCAAGATAAAACATTTAGGATTACAACAGAAACTAGTTGTATCGAAATACAGTTTTCTAAAGATTTAAAAGTTGTAATATAATAATATGCATACTTCTTTATTAACACGTTAAATAACAATATATATTTGTGGACTTAATAACAACCGTAATGCCAAAGTAGTAAGAATGTGAAAATATTTTGAGATTTATACAGCTTCTATAAAATGATATGAAATATTTGTTACTCCTTTTAGTGACAAAAGTCACAGGTAGTTCTAATACTACTATGGTTATAACCTACAAAGGTAAGTAAAAATACTGCTACATTTTAATGAGACATTAATGAAAATAAAGATGTAGTATTTCTTTCATGCCAGTGAACATTACTCAGTTCTGTCTATGAACCCTCAGACCTGAGTTTAGTACTTGCTCACAAGTGCCAGGAACACAGAATCCATGTTTATTTTAATCATCTCCATATCAGCAGTGCTTAGTACAGAACATTGCATAAAGCAAGTTCTACTAGACAAGTGAATTCATGAAATGCAACTTTTCAGGTACCGTCCTGGACACTAGGATTTAGCAATTAACAAGACAAATATAATATCCAGTTTCAAGAACTAATAGTATACCAGGAAATACAAACAATTAAATAAAGTTGTGTGGCCTGGCCAAGTTTTTATGAGACTGACTTGCTGCCTACTGTGGTAAGAAGATAGACTTGGCAAAGTTTTTAAACTGTGTGCCTCGGGTTCCTGATCTGTAAAATGCATGTAAGAGTATCCCTCATAGGTTCAGAGTGAGGATTTCATGAGTATTTATAAATTAGTTATGGGTAGGTAGATAGGTAGATAGATGTGTGTGTGTATAGATATATATATACACACACACATATATGTATGTGTCAGTTTGTCCATCCATTTATATATATATACACACACACACATATATGTTATATGTATATAATTTTATAACAGTGGCTATTCCCCCATGTTGTATAGTATGTGCCATTACTATTATGAAGATAGAGGAAATACAAGGTGCTGTGAAATTGCTTAGCAGAATATAATTTTATGTGGTGTCAATAATGCCTCATGCGTAAAATTATATTTCAAGATTATACCTAAATGTTGGATGGAAGGTAGACAATCAAACGTGAGGGGAAGCTGCAAGCCAGAAGAGAAAGAAAACTGTCTACCAAAAATACTATCTTTAGCAAACCTGTCCTTCAAAAACGATGGCAGGAGATTTTCTCAGACAAGCAAAAGCTGAGGATGTCCAGCAGCACTAGAACTACCTTATAAGAAATACTAAAGGGAGTTCTTCAAATTGAAATTAACAGACACTAAACAGTAACACTAGAGCATATGAAAGTATAAAACCCATTGGTAAATGTAAGTACATAGAGAAAAACAGAATACTGTATTACTATAACAGTGTTGGGTAAATTGTTTTTAATTGTATTATAAAAGTTAAAAGTATTAAAAATAACCATAAATAGATTATATTAATGGATACGTAAAATCAATATATGTAAATTGATTTTTCACTAGCATAAAATGGGGAAGGAGAGGTAAAAGTCTAGAGTTCTTGTGTGTACATGAAGTTAAGCTGCTATCAGCTGAATATAGATTATTATAAGATTTTATGTAAACTCCATGGTAACCACAAAGAAAAAACCTTTAGTTGTTACATAAAAGAAAAAGAGGAAAGAATCAAAGCCTATGAATACAAAAAAAAAAAAAAAAAAAAAGCAGCAGCAAATCATGAAGGAAAACAGCAAGAGAAAAAAAGAACAAAGTAACTATATGAAAAACAAATAACAAAATGGCAATAGTCAGGCCAGGTGTAGTAACTCTTGCCTGTAATCTCAGCAATTTCGGAGGTCAAGGCAGGAGGATTTCTTGAGGCCAGGAGTTCAAGACCCGGCTGGACAACATAGCAAGACCCTGTCTCTACAAAAACATATAAATAAATAAAAATAAAACTTCAAAATGGCAATAGCAAGTCATTTCTGATCAATAATTACTTTAAATAAACATGGATTATACTCCCCAATCAAAACATATAGTGGGCCTGCATGAATGTAAAAAAGTATCCAAATATATGTTGTCTAAAGGAAACTTATTTTAGATTCAAGGAAACACAGGCCGAAAGTGAAGCAATGGAAAAATATATTCCATGGAAATAGTGACTAAAAGAAAGCAGGAGTAGTCCAGGCATGGTGGCTCATGCCTATAATCCCAGCAGTTTGAGAGGCCAAGACGGGCCAATCACCTGAAGTCAGGAGTTCAAGACCAATCTGGCCAACATGGTGAAACCTCATCTCTACTAAAAATACAAAAATTAGCCAGGCATGGTAGCAGGTGCCCATAATCCCAGCTACCCAGGAGGCTGAGGCAGGAGAATCACTTGAACCCGGGAGGCAGAGGTTTCAGTGAGCCAAGATCGTGCCACTGCACTCCAGCATGGGTGACAGAGTGAGACTCTGTCTCAAAAAAAAAAAAAAAGCAAGAGTGACCATACTTGTATCACAAAAATAGACTTAAAAAAAAAAACTCTAGAGGAAGACTTATTATATAATAATAAAAGGGTGAAATCAGCAGAAAGATATAACAATAGCAAATCTATATGCACTCACTATCAGAGCACTTAAGTATAAGCATATACTGACAGATCTGAAAGGAGAAATATACAGCAAAACAATAATAGTAGGAGACTTCAATATCCTACTTTTAATAATGTACAGAACATTCATATGGAAAATTAAAGAGTGTACTTGAACAAAATTAGAGAGTAAATGGACCAACAGACATACATAGAACATTCCATCCAACAGTAGAAGAAAACACATTATTCTCATACACAGAACATTCTCCAGGATAGATTACATGTTAAGTCACAACACAACTTTTTTTTTTATTTCAGCAGTTTTGGGGGTACAGGTGGGTTTTGGCCACATGGATAAGTTACTTAGTGGTGATTTCTGAGATTTTAGTGCACCCGTCACACAAGTAGTGCTCGCTGTACCCAATATGTAGTCTTTATCCCCCAATCCTCTCCAACATTCCCCACTAAGTCCCCAAGCTCACTACATCATTCTTATGCCTTTGTGTTCTAATAGCTTATCTCCCTCTTTTAAGTGAGAACATACTATATTGGGTTTTCTGTTCCTGAGTCACTTCACTTAGGATAATGACCTCCAGCTGCTGCTCCAAGTTGCTGCAAAGGCCATTATTTCATTCCTTTGTATGGGTGAATAGTATTCCATGATGTATATATACATTTTCTTTATCCACTTGTTTGGTTTCATATCTTTGCAATTGTGAGTTGTGCTGCTATAAACATGCCTGCATATGTGTCTTTTTCATATAATGACTTCTTTTGCTTTGGGTAGATATCCCATAGTGGGATTAGTGAATCAAATCTTAGTTCTACTTTTAGTTCTTTAAGGAATCTCCATACTGTTTTACATAATGGTTGTACTAATTTCTATTCCCACCAGGAGTTTAAAAGTGTTCCCTTTTCACCACATCCATGCCAGCATTTATTGTGTTTTGACTTTTTAATTATGGCCATTCTGTTAGAAATAAGGTGGCAGCTCGTTGGGGCTTTAATTTGCATTTCCCTGATAATTAGTGATGTTGAGCATTTCCTCATATATTTGTTCACTGTATATCGTCTTTTGAGAACTGTCTATTCATGTTCTTTGACAACTTTCTGATGAGACTTTTTTTCTTGCTGATTTGAGTTCCTTGTAGACTCTGGATACTAGTCCTTTGTCGGATGCAGAGCTTGAAAAGATTTTCTCCCACTCTATGGGTTGTCTGTTTACTCTGCTGATTATTTCTTTGGCTATACAGAAGCTTTTTAGTGTAATTGGGTCCAATTTATTTATTTTTGTTTTTGTTGCATTTGCTTTGGAGGCCTTAGTTATGAATTATTTCCCTAAGCTAATGCCCAGAAGAGTTTTTCTGATGTTATGTTCTAGAATTTTTATACTTCAAGGTCTTAGATTTAAGTCTTTGATTCATCTTGAGTTGATTTTTGTGTAAGGTGAGAGATGGGGATCCAGTTTCATTCTTCTACATGTGGCTTACTAGTTTTCCCAACATCATTTATTGAATAGGGTGTCCCTTCCTCAATTTATGTTTTTATAAGCTTTGTCAAAGATCCTTTGGCTGTAAGTATTGGCTTTATTTCTACGCTCTCTATTCTGTTCCATTGGTCTATGTGCCTATTTTCATACCAATACCATTGTTATGGTAACTATAGCCACATAGTATAATTTGAAATTGTGTAATGTGATGCCTCCAGATTTGTTATTTTTGCTTAGTATTGCTTTGGCTATGTGGGCTCTTTTTTGGTTCAATATGATTTTTAGGATTTTTTTCTAGTTCTGTAATGAATGATGACGGTATTTTGATGGAACTGCACTGAATCTGTAGATTGCTTTTAGCAGTATAGTCATTTCCACAATGTTGATTCTTCCTATCCATGAGTATGGGATGTTTCAATTTGTTTGTGCCATCTATGATTTGTTTCAGCAGTGCTTTGTAGATTTCCTTGTAGATAACTTGTACCTCTTTGGTTAAGTTTATTTCTAGGTAATTTGCTTTTTTTTTTTTTTTCCAGCTGTTGTAAAATGGATTGGATTCTTGATTTGATTCTCAGCTTAGTCACTGTTGGTGTGTAGCAGTGCTATTGATTTGTGTACATTGATTTTGTGTCCTGAAATTTTACTGAATTTATTATGGTTTTCTAGGTACATGATATTATCAGCAAACAACAACAGTTTGACTTATTTTCCAATTTGTATGCCACTTATTTTTTTCTCTTGTCTGATTGCTCTGACTAGGACTTCCAGTACTATGTTGAATAGAATTGAATAAAGAGGTCACACTCACAACACAACTCTTAATAAATTTAAGCATATAAAAATTACACCAAGTGTCTTCTCTGGCCACAGTGGGATGAAACTGAACATCAGTAACAGCAAGAGAATGGGAAAATTGACTAATACATAGAAACTAAGCCACACACTCTTGAGCAACCATTGTGTCAAAGAGAAAATTAAAAGGGTATTAAGAAATATCTTGAGACAAAAAAGAATTTAAAAACAATATACCAAAACTCATGGAATGCAGAAAAAGTAGTACTAAGAAGGACATTTATAGCTATAAAAATATACATTTAAAAAGAAAAATTTTAAATTGGCAATCTACTGTTATGCCTCAAGGAACTAGAAGAAAAAGAAGAAACTAAAACCAAAGTTAGGACAAGGAAGGAAATAATAATGATTGGAGCAGAAGTAAGTCAAATAGAGAACAGAAAAACAATATAAAAAATAAAAACTAAGGATTGGTTTTTTGAAAAGATAAAATCAGCAAACCCTTATATATACTGAGAATAAAAGAAAGACTGAAATAAAGAAAACCAGAAATGGATGAGGAGACATTATAGCTGATGCCTCAGAAGTAACACGGATCATCAGGGACTATTATGAGCAGCTATGTCCTAAAAAATCAGATAGTCTAGAAACTGATAAATTCCTAGAAACATACAACTTACTAAGGCTGAATCAAGAAGAAATAGAAAGTCTGAACAGACCGTTAACAAAGAGATTGAAGCAGTAATGAAAAATTTCTCAACAAAGAAAACCCCGGGACCAGATACCTTCACAGATTTATTCTATCAAACATTCAAAAGTAATTAATACCAATCCTTCTTTAACTCTTGCAAAAAAAAAAAAGAGAAGAGGAAACACTTCCAAACTCATTTTATGAAGCCAGAATCACACTGGCACCAAAGCCAGAAAAAGATACCACAATAAAAGAACACTACAGGACGGTATCTCTGATGTGTATAGATCCAAAAATCCTCAATAAAATACTAGCAAAACAAATTCAACAGTATATCAAAAGGATTATATACCATGATCAGGTTGGATTTATCTCCAAGATGCAAGGTTGGTATGGCATGCAAATCAATCAATGTGATATACCACATAAGCAGAATAAAAGACAAGAACCACATGACCATCTTAATAGATACAAAAGAAACCATTTGTAAAAGTTCAATATGTATTCATGGTTAAATTGAAAACTCTCAGCAAAATAAAGTGTAGAATGATCTTGCATCAATATAATAAAGGCCTATTATGAAAAACCCATAGCGAACATTATAAATCAATGGGGAAAAAATTGAAAGTTTTTCCTCTAAGATCTGGTACAACGTAAGAATTCCCATGAGCAACACTTCTGTTCAACATAGTATTGGAAGTCCTAGTCAGAGCAATTAGGCAAGAGAAAGAAATAAAAGGCAGTGGAATTGGAAAGGAAGAAGTAAAATTATCAGTTTGTAGATGCCACGATTCTATATGTAGAAAGCCCTAATGATTTCATTAAAAAATTTTCAGAACTAATCAATGAATTCAGTAAAATTGCTAGATACAAAATCAACATACAAACATTGATAGCATTTATTTCCTCTAAAAATGAAATCAGTTGATTTCATTTTGAAAAGGAAATCAATAAAATGTTTAGATTTAGCTTTTTATTAATACATTACACATTTGTGGGGTACATGTGATATTCCAATATATGCATAAAATGTGTAATGATCAAATCAGGGTAATTAGGATGTCCATCATCTCAAATATTTATCATTTCTTTGTAATGGGGACATTCCAAATCTTCTCTTCTGGCAATTTTGAAATATACTATAAATTCATGTTAACTATAGCTGCCCTAGCATGCTATCAAACACTAGAATTTATTTCTTTTATCTAACTGTACTTTTGTGTCATACCCATTAACCATCCTCTCTTCATCCCCTTCTCTTCACTACCCTTCTCAGACTCTCGTAACCAACATTGTACTCACCACCTCCATTAGATCAATTATTTTAGCTCCCACATATGAGTGAGAACGTGTAATATTTGTCTTTCTGTGCCTGACTTATTTCACTTAACAAAATGTCCTTCAGTTCTATCCATGTTGTTGCAAATGGTAAGATTTCTTTTATACAAATGAATATTCTGGTGTGTGTGTGTGTGTGTGTTTGTGTGTGTGTGTGTGTATACCACTTTTTAATCTATTTATCTGTTAATGGCATTTAGAAAACAATTTCATTTACAGTATCATCAGAAAGAATAAAATAGGAATAAATTTAACTAAAATGGTAAAATATTTATACAGTAAAAACTACAAAGCATTGATTAAAGATTTTTTTTTTTTTTTTTTGAGATGGAGTCTGGCTCCCAGGCTGGAGTGTAATGGTGGGATCTCTGCTCACTGCAACCTCCACCTTCGGGTTCAAGCGATTCTCCCACCTCAACCTCCCAAGTAGCTGGGATTACAGGCGCCCACCACTACGTCCAGCTAATTTTTGTATTTTTAGTAGAGATGTGGTTTCACCATGTTAGTCAGGCTGGTCGCAAACTCCTCACCTAAGGTGATCCGCCTGCCTCAGCCTCCCAAAGTGCTGGGATTACAGGCATGAGCCACCGTGCCTGGCCTGATTTAAGAAATTTTAAAAGACACAAATAAATGGGCGTATGTTCTGTGTTCATGGACTAGAAGAATTAATATTGTTAAAATGTCCATGCTACTCAAAGCAATTTACAGATTCAACACAACTTCTATCAAAATGCCAATAGCATTTTTTTGTAGATTTTTAAAAAATCTAAAATTCATATGCAACAACAAAAGAAATAGAATAGCCAAAGCAATCTTGACAACGATAAGCAACATTGGAGGCATCATACTTCCTGATTTTGAGTTATATGACAAAGCTTTAGTAATCAAAATAATATAGTACTGGCATAAAAGCAGACATAGAGACCAATGCAACAGAATGGAGGGCCCATAAATAAACCCATTCATATATGGTCAACTAAATTTTTAAAAGCAGACATAGAGACCAATGCAACAGAATGGAGGGCCCATAAATAAACCCATTCATATATGGTCAACTAAATTTTGAGAAGGGCAACAAGAGTACACTATGAGGGATGGGCCGGGCGCGGTGGCTCAAGCCTGTAATCCCAGCACTTTGGGAGGCCGAGACGGGCGGATCACGAGGTCAGGAGATCGAGACCATCCTGGCTAACACGGTGAAACCCCGTCTCTACTAAAAAATACAGAAAACTAGCCGGGCGAGGTGGCGGGCGCCTGTAGTCCCAGCTACTTGGGAGGCTGAGGCAGGAGAATGGCGTGAACCCGGGAGGCGGAGCTTGCAGTGAGCTGAGATCCGGCCACTGCACTCCAGCCTGGGCGACAGAGCGAGACTCCGTCTCAAAAAAAAAAAAAAAAAAAGTACACTATGAGGAAAGGATATTCTCTTTAATAAATGGTGTTTGAAAAACTGGATATACACATGCAAAAGAATAAAATTGGACCCTTATCTTACATTACACAACAAAAGTCAACTAAAAATTTATTAAAGATTTAAATGTAAGACCTGCAACTACAAAATTCCTAGAAGAAAGTGCATGGAAGAAAAACTTTTTGAAATTTTTGTTGGCAATGATTTTTTAGATATGACATAAAAAGCACAGGCAGTAAAATAAAAATTGAACAAGTTGTACTATGACAAGCTATAAACCTTCTGTATAGCACGGGAAACAATGAACAGAGTGAAGAGACAACTGTGGAGTGGGAGAATATATTAGCAAACCACATGACCAATATGCAGCTTTCATCCAAAATATATGAGGAACTCAGAGCTCAAGCAAAACACACAAAAACCAAAAAAATCTGATTAAAAACGGGCAAAGCCCTGAATAGACAGTTCTCCAACGAAGACATGCAAATGGCCAACAGGTATATGAAAAGATTCTCAAAAGCACTAATCATCGGGGAAATGCAAATTAAAGCAACAGTGAAATATCACCTCAAATTTGTTAGGATGGCTATTATCAAAAAGACAAAAAACAAGTTTTGGCAAGAATGTGTATAAAAGGGAATCTTTATACATTGTTGGCGGGAATGTAAATTTGTATAGCCACTATGGAAAACAGTATGGAGATTCCTCAAAAAGTTAAAATATCAATGCCCTAGGATCAAACCACCACTCTTTTGGGTATATATAAAAAGGAAGTGAAATCAGTATCTAGATGAGATATCTGCACTCCCATGTTTAGTGCAGAGTTATTCACAATAGCCAAGGTATGAAAACAACCTGAGTGTACATCAACAGATAAATTAATAAAGAAATGTGATATATGTAAAATATATAAAATAATTTTTAGCCTACAGAGGAAGGAAATCCTGCTATTTGTGATAATGTGGGTGAACCTGGAGAACATTACGCTAAGTGAAATAAGCCAGACACAGGAAGAATAATACTGCATGACCTCACTTATATGTAGAATCTAAACAGTCAACTATAAAGAAGCAGAGGGTAGATTGATTGTTACCAAGGGCAGAGGGAGGGGGGAATGGGAAGATATTGGTCAAAGGGTACAGAGTTTTCATTATTAGGATGAATAAGTTCTAGAGATCTAATGTGCAGGATAGGGACTATAGTTAATAACACTACTGTGTGCACTAAGAGAGTAGATCTTGAGTGTTATCACCAAATACACAAAAAAAGGGTAACCATGTAAGAGGATGGATACGTTAATTAGCTGTACTTTAGTAATCATTTCACTATATGTACATTGAAACATGTTGTACAACTTACATTTTTACAAAAAAATTAATTTTCACAAGCCTCAAGACAGACTCATGAATAGGTGAAACAGAATGTGGAAAATATCTGAAATAAGGAGTACAGTATTTTAGAGGAACAAATAGAAGTCCATTGTGGCTGGAATACAGTATAAAGAGGAAGAGAGGCAAGAGTTGAAACTGGAGAGGCTAGTAGAAGCCAAGAATACAACAAAAAAACACATGGCATTTATGCTATTCTCAATCTCGAAAATAGATATGCTAATCACAAAAGACTTTTTGTGTAAAATAGCAGTAGTTGATATACCAGTATTTTCAGAGTTTTGTGGAATGATAGGTATATTATTTTAGAGAAATCTTGGTGGATTCATATGGACTCAACTTGTCTTTCAAGTTTATTTCTTGCATTTATAAATTATATATAGTAAACTATAAGTTACTGATTATTGTGTATATCTTGATCCATAGGGATTATTTGTGTTTGTTACATAACAATCAAATGGAAGTAGAATAGCTAAAATGTATGAGTACACACACACACACACCCCATACGCCTTAGGAAAACATTATTTCAAAATAGTGATATTGGCATATTTCACATATGCTAAATGAGTTATTCCTTATAGTTCCATAATGTAGCTATGAAACCAGCTGTCTGTTTACTTTTTGTGGTGGTGGGGGATAGCTTCACTAACAAACTAAATACCTAATAGAAATCTGAGAGGAAACATAAAATTTTATCAGTTTTTCTCATGAAAACACTTAAACTTTCTTGTGTTATAATTTCAAACCATAAATGCCCCAAGACAGGCAAACTTGGAAGTTTTAGATAAAATTATACTGTATAATTGATAACAATTACAGTTTCTTTTGACAAATACTGATTCATGATTAGTATTTTTAAAATACAAAATGCATTTTCCTGACTAGCATTTATTTACTTGTTAAAGACGTTGTGTAAGAGATTCAGCTAATCTGATTTCTTACTTTGTGAAGAAATCACTCATCTAAAGTCAAAATATCAAGTATAAAGTCTACCCTTGGGAGAAACACACAGAGTGCCAGACTTTAAATATCTCCAATGTGCAAAATAAATAATATTTTCTTGAAATATCCTCTTATTTGAAAATTTGCTATAGAGTCACAAGAGGCAAATTCCATTTGAGAAAGTGCATGCTATATTTTATAATAAAGCAGAGATGTGGAGCTGAGTACACAGCATCTTATTTCAAAAGTACAATTCAAAAGAGAGTTTTTACCCTTAAAATGCTGTGAAGATACGTAAAAATCAGCCAGAATTTCAGTATGAATAATATAATGTTTGGCAAGGAACTCTACTCTTATTACACTTAGGAAAATAATCTAATCGAAAGGCTTTGCATCTGTACAGAAGAGCGAGTAGATACTGAAAGAGATTTGCAGATCCACTGTTTTTTAGGCAGGAAGAATGCTCGTTAAATGCAGAACGCTGCTCTGGCTCATGTGTTTGCTCCGAGGTATAGGTTTTGTTCGACTGACGTATCAGATAGTCAGAGTGGTTACCACACCGACGTTGTAGCAGCTGCATAATAAATGACTGAGAGAATCATGTTAGGCATGCCCACCTAACCTAACTTGAATCATGCGAAAGGGGAGCTGTTGGAATTCAAATAGACTTTCTGGTTCCCAGCAGTCGGCAGTAATAGAATGCTTTCAGGAAGATGACAGAATCAGGAGAAAGATGCTGTTTTGCACTATCTTGATTTGTTACAGCAGCCAACTTATTGGCATGATGGAGTGACAGGAAAAACAGCTGGCATGGAAGGTAGGATTATTAAAGCTATTACATCATTATGAATACAATTAGAAGCTGGCCATGACAAAGCATATGTTTGAACAAGCAGCTGTTGGTAGCTGGGGTTTGTTGCCGAGCTCTTCAAACTCTGCAAACAGTGTTGCTTTTACAGAATGGATTTTAAAATTGCCTTGTGCTGCGTTAGATTTTGGGGAGGGGGTGTGCTTGCCTCCAATCTCAGGAAAACACTTCTGGGATAGAAATCAGTGTTAGAAGATTTTAGAATAAAGTATTGTTCAAGAGTCTAGGTTTCTTCAGGTAGATGATGACAGGGGGAAAAAAAAATCTATGGGGAAATCTACCCCAGCTTAGTTATATGCAGTTTAGTTGCAAGAACTGATTGATGTATTGGCATATTCAGACATTGAGAGAAATGAGAATGTATAGAATGTTTGGATAGGTTGAAAATTGTTACACTTGGTTTCTATTTTATAAGGAGTTTGGCTGTCAGTCATTTCTCCTCATCAATTTCTAGCTTTTGACATTTATTCAGTCATTCTGCCTTATATGAAGAAAATATATCAATATCTCCTGCAGGGTTTTTCAACAACTCTAGCATCTGTTTCAGCTATTGAACTGTATTCACGTTTTGCCAAGTTGATGTCGACCCAGCTGGTCTATCATTTCTCGCTTGATTACTGCTCTTAATTTCTCTGTATCAGCTTGTTTCAGATAGAGCTTTGAAGGCTGTTAATGAAAAACGACAGAAATGATAAATTATTGAAAATGTGAGCATTTATTTATTTATTTTGCCCTTAATGAGTTTTGTCTTACATTCTTTCTTGCCTGCGTACAATTTTTAGGATGCTTTCTCTGTTTTGCAATATTTCTTTCCCCTACAATCAGTGGATTAGAATTATAAGTACTTTTAAGCAAATGGAGAATGAGCATGGACGGTATTTGGCTCCAAAAATAAAGTTTTTGGAGAAAAGGGAGCAATTTATGCTTTTTGTATAAACTATGCATCCTTTCTATAACCTATCTTCACATGCTGTCATGGGGATCTGTCAGTGACTGTAATCAGACTGAACATATTGAAATAATTTTTATCACCACTAGGGTAATAAGAAAATAAAATATTCAAACATTTAACAAGTGATTGTTTAAAACAGATGTTAAATAATATAGAAATAGATTTTCCTAAGTGTGAAAAGCCTGATTATTAACTGTCTGTGTAATACAGAATCTTTCGGCTCTCTACCCAGTCTCCTCAATAGCCTGAGTAGCTAAATCATCCAAGTTAATAGACTATCGCATATGTACATCTAATATGACCTTTCAGTGTACACAGTGCTGCTCGTATGTGCTGTGCCTTTTCTGTAGTAATTGTAATATCCCAGTCAGTCTGGTTAAGGAACACTATTGACTGTTATGTAACTTTTTTTCTGAATGTTCTTCCATGGTTTTCAATTACGTATTCCTCTTAGAAAGGGTGAGTTACAAATAACATGTATTTAAATATCAGTAAATTAATTAGCAAGTGGTGGGCTAATTATACTAGGATTTCTCCAAAATAGTTGCTAACTTCTGGTTTGAAAAATAATCAGGGATTTGGATGAGTACTTTTTAACCTTGAAGCATACATTACCATGGTTGAATATATCATTCATAATTCATATGTACAGCAGGAAAGAAAATAGTTTTCTAGAGGTATCATTTTAGCAGCAAAGAATTTTTTTATAATGTGGCTCAGGCACTCTGATTATTTCCATTTAATACTTTTAAGTACTGTAGATGCTTTTGTATAGTGTGTTACAGAACTTGGTTAATCTTTGGGAAGCTCAAAGACTGACAGAATTTTGCATCCAAATGCTACAGGGTTATTTTGTGACTGGTTGAGAAAAATCAGCTCTGTCTATACTATTGTTTAAAATACAGCCCTCTTTGGCCAATGTTACTTTTCAACTTTTTATAACTGTTTTAAGTGACAATTGAGACTGTAAAAACTCTTTTACGTTGCATCTTTAGTAGGACTCTCCTTTCGTGAATTGTCTCCTTTGAAAAAATGTGAGCTTCCTTCTAGACTCACACTCTTGTTACCATAGTTACTTTTAAAAGAAAGTTTTTCGTTTTCAATGAAGATAGTGTAATTTAAATCCGCCACTGGAATCCCCAAACTATGTTTTTGTATTTGTTTATAATTTAGGCTTGCTTCATTTATGGTTACAAAGTGCTCTGTATTTGGTCCCACTGATGAATGGATTGGACTGACGCTAGGTGGCACTAGCTGTTGATTATTAATGAAATCGTAAAGTCTATACGCCACGCACCTGAAGAGCAGGCAAACACTTATTGATAAATGCATTGTAAGAGCTGGAAATGTCTGCCAATATTTCTTGCTCTAAAACAGGGTCAGCCTGCAGAGTGATGAGACCAGGTGAAGTCTTCAAATCCCAATTGCTTAATCCTGTGTCTTCTGAAGTGATTCAAGGGAGAAAAAACGATGAAGGAGAAATGCATATAAATAGAAAGAAGGTGTGAAAGAGAAGTGGGACACAATGAAATAGACTACAAACATTTTAATATATTTTTAAATCCAGAATTAGTGACTTTTATACATCTATGTGAGTTTTCCCCAGTTCTCTCAAACTCAGATTGTTTTCTCTAAGGCATTTATAGTCTAAAACAATTATTTATCTCCTTTAGGTAAGAATCTTATTGAACATCACTGTTTTTTAAGTAAAAAATCTCCTTTATTTCTCTTTTTGTGATAAGACTATCAAGTGAAATTTCCCACATGAGATAGAGTAGCTGCCTCTCAGGTGTGTTGCTCTTCAGAAAGATGAGCAGGGGAAGACACTATCGGTTAAGAAATATGCTTTGAAATGTTTTGCTTGAGAAGCTTGCTCCATCCTATTATCCTCCCATTCTCATATAATCCATCTTTTAAGAAGGAAAAAGCAAATAAAAACAAACCACTTAAGCATGTGCATACACACACACACACACACACACACACACACACTTTCAAAAAAAAAAAGTCATAACTGTTTAAAGAGAAAGCCACGACAATATTTTAGTTGGTCCTGGAGTTAATAAACTAAAGTGAAAAATAGGAAAGAAAGTTCGTAATTAGATTGTGGAGAGTAAATAATTACTTAAAACTGGAAATATTTTTTCCAGAAAAATATGCAATATTTTTTCTTCATTGGGAGTAACTGACAATTCCTGAAGAAGGCGAGATGGTTTAGAAAGAGTGCAAAGGTAATATATGTTGTGATTCTCCAATGTTATCTGAAAAATATGTAATATGGCTAGTTATCTTGATTATAGCATGGACTTTGGTAAAGATTTTTATTATGCCCATATGGTGAAAATGGAGAAATGTTTTCTGTTTGACATAAGAGTCTGGCCAATAAATCAGCTTGCTAAATTACCCTGCCTGTGATGTGTCAATTAATGAATCACTGTAAACCAGGAAGAGGGCCTTTCACAGGACTATAGCATAGTTCTATAAAATTGGCTCCATCTGACTTGAACCTAATCTTCTGTAATGTGCCTTATGTCTCTGTTCTTGAACCTACTTGGCCTGTGAAATATTAATATCCAAAAACTGAAGCATGATCCAGATAGCCTGTCTAGCTGGGAAGGAAAACAAATACATTGAACTATTAGAGTGCCAAAGCATTATGACCACCTAAAACCTATGGTGAGGTCAAAGAGAATAATTGTAATAGGAATAAGTGTAACATCCTAAGCTAAGGTTCATAAAATCAATGTGGCAAGTACAGGACCTGAGAGAGTTAAAGCTTAACAATAATTAATTGAATAAATCTTACTGATTCTGTTGGTCATCATTATTCTCAGTCATAATTCACATGACATCAAAATACAATGAAACAAAGTAATATTGTTGGACATGTATCCTGAAAAAGGAAATGAAAAAAATGAGAACAAATTTTAGAAGGATACATATGATATATATGGTGTGTCTGTGTATATATATATGATATATATGGTATATGTATATATTATATATGGCAATATATACATATTTTAGAAGGACACCATGATCTAAGAGGAACCTTAACATTTGGGGGCATGCTCAGTGAAAAGTGTCTGAATGCTATAAGGTCCTACAAACTATAACATTTGAGGGGCATGGAAAGTACTAGAAAAGTGAAAAGTTGAAGAATACTTGAAGGAAAAAAATAGATAAAATTAAGTTGATTTCAAATATTAGATGTGCTATAATGCAGAAGAGGGTTTAGACTCACTTGCACCTTTATGGTAGCAATGGAAAAGTATTCTTCCAGTTAATGTTGTGAGCAGAGAATTGACTACTTTGTGAGACACTGCATTCCTTGTTCCTAAAGTGTTCAGTGTTAAGAATGGAGTTTCTGTAATAAATGGAGATTCAAGATGTCTGAGATAATTTTTGACTAAGAATCTGTGAGTCCAATCATTTCTTTTAAAAACATGTTCTTTTATTTAGACACTTCTCTGAGTGTCTCTACTCCACTTGCGTCATCCAGGCTAGGGGTCAGTAAATGATAGCCCACATGTCACATCTATTACTGTTTGACCAGTCAGTTAAAATGGTTTTCACATTTCTGAATTGTTTCATTTCAAGAATATTTCTGACACATGAAATTATATCAAATTTCAATTTAAGAGTCTATAAAGCTTATTTGGAAGACAGCCACACCCATTTATTTGTTTATATACTATATATGACTGCTTTCATGCTAAAACACAGTTAAGTACTTATGACAGAAACCATGTGGGCCACAAAGCCGGAATATTTACTATCGGGCCCTTGATAGGAAAAGTTTGCTCACCTCATCTCTAGACTATAAAGAAATTTTGTTTTTTGTTTATTGACTCAAGTATCTCAACAAGCAATGTCACAGTTAAATAACAGTTCCATACCATAAACAGAAATTGTAACCACCCATACTACTTAAGTACTAGAGACTTGGAAAAGTAGTTCAAATATGCAGCCTAACAGATAAAGATGGTTTCATTTGGCTGTTAATCTATCGAGAGAATTTACTTGTTGAGAAATGTTTATTTAATGTTGCTATAAAAAATTGAAGTCTCTGCAATCATTGACTTATGTATAATATCTGCCTAGTTAGACTCCATTAATCTTGCTGAATTTACCTATTTGGTAGGATTCAGTTATTTTTATTGCCACTTTTCTGTTAGTGTATGATTTCAGTAGACTTACAGAAAGGGTGAAAGTCAGTGGAAAACAAGGTAAAGTGAGTGGAATTTTCTTCTTGCAGCTACCCTCTTCTCTCTTCGTGGGTTTACAGACTCTCTCAGCAGTTTTGGAATTGCACAGTTTTAGAGACTTACTTTTATAACAATATGAGTGTGTTCTTGATCAAATATGTTCTAGAAGGGATCAAGATAAAATAAATGCACTGCACTATAAAAGAACAATTAAGGGTTTTAGTAAATGATTGAGAAGACATGCTACATTTAAGAATTGGCAATGAGTCATTTATATTTTCCTGAACATAGGGATATGTGAAGGGATTTTTTTTTACATCATAGGAGAAACTATAATCAAATTCTAAGCATAAAGCTGAGGTGTTCTGAATTTACCACCAAATATTACAATCTCCATAGTTCCGTAATGTGCAACTAAAATCCCCACATTTTTTTTTCTAGGGAAAGATATAATTTCTGCTCACTGGTAGCACTGGAAATTCCTGTAAAACCCATAGGATTCTTATTGTATTTCCATGAGGATGTTCCTGAGCAGCTATTTTGTGATGCCTGTCTCTATGGTAACAGATATAAGGCTTAGGGGTCTGAAAGAAATTCTTCCTGTTGGCTTAGGAATATGGAGTGGTGAGGGAGACCCACTGAAGAGGATAAAACTGAGGAAAGGCAAAACAGGCAATTGAGAAAAAGTTGTCATGGGGGAGTTTTTTTTGTGTATTTGAAAACAATTTCATTTGCTCTTAATATATCTCTGAATGAAATAAGAACCAACATACAAGTAAAGTTTTACAGAAAGAAAAAAAATTTGTGAAAGTATTGTTTCTCAACCATCTAGTCAATTTTATGTGATTGAAGTCACACAGATTTTTTTCTTTAGTTGGCTTGCCTTTCACTACACAGGAAAAGATTGCTTCTTGCCTGAAATTGATAAGAGGACAGCTCTACCCCTGGCAAATTTAGTTCTTGTTACTGCTATCAAAGATCTTGATCTTTTAAAGGACTTTCTTTTTCCTGATTCCAAGGGTAAGAATGTTGAACTCTGGTTCACATTACTCATAATCACTGGGCTTCTCAGGGAATTATGAAAGTACACTAGCCTTCCAAGATGTTCTTTTTTTTTTTTTTCTGTCTATTTCTCTTAAAGACCAGTAATAAATAGAACAAACATTACTGCTTATTTGAAAATCGAGCATTTTGTAAGAGGATGCTGGGTGAGATGTTGTGTTTTTACATGTTTTACTTTGTTTCTCTTATTAAAATAACAAAAAAGCAAACAAAATCTCCTAGAAGTTTAAAAATATTTGATTTTCCATTTATTTGACTTCGTCTTACTTTCAGCTTAGCAAATAAGGATACATCATATTTGAATTGTTTTAGAAAGGAGATAAATATGACTCTCCTTTCCCTTAGATTCAAAGTATATGTTCAAGGTGTCATCAAATAGCCAAAAGTCTTTAAAATACTTGTGCTATGTAAATGTCCTTCAGGAAAATATAAGTCAGAGGGAGGAGATGACTGTCTTAGTATAAAACTCTCATGTATTTGCAGTGTTAACATGAGTGTTGATGTTTTATTTATCTTCTTAGCATGTTGTATCTGAACATGTCTTCATCTGTTATATGTTAGAGTCAACAGAAAAAATAATAAAGTTACTGCAAGTTAGCAAAAACTCATAACCTGATCAATAAAAGTTAATATTTTAGGGTTTGGAGATAAACACATCTCAAATGACATTTTATAAGATCAAGTTAACAAATATTAGCATGCTTAAAGCTTTAGAGGAATTAAATCTTTTTATGGTTTATTTTCTGACCTTGAGAAATTTATAGACTCTGAGCAGATATACCTTTTCACAAATTTAATCCACTCTATATCAATATTAGTAAAATGTAAGACAGTGTCTTCAGTACTTGTTCACACTATCTTTAAATTAAATGAAAAAACTCAAGTTAGTTGTAATGTTTCAGTATCTCCTTTGATAGTTTTGGAAAGCAAACTTTTTAAAGAAAACCCTTTTTATAACTACATACATTTTGACCTATAGATACTAATTGCAATATAAAATGAGACTTCTGAGTAAAACAAGAATACTTTAAATATTCAATATATATACTACTTTTGAAAAGATGACTTAAATTATAAACATATAAATTATATGCCTAACATGACTGGCCTCTAAAAACTTATTTTCTTGAGCTTTGGGGTTACAGCTTAAAGTGTACTGCAGTAAATACGCAAATGGGTAAAAATATTGTCTAGACAAAAGTACTATGGGAAGTAAAAATGAGATGTTCTTTTGAGCAAACGTTTATAGAGGAGGTACAGGATGACAACTGGAAATGTAGGTGGTACACAGAGATTAATTGCTGTCCATGTAAACTTGAAGGTAAATGGATGGTGCTTATCAAATTTCCAGAAGAAATATTGACATTATGGTGCAATCTGAAGACAGGGTTATGAATACAAAGAGCTTAGAACAGCGGGGAAAATAAACTTATCAGCATCATTCGGCTATGGTCATAACATTGTTACAACTGATTGTAACACTCCCAGGATAAAATGTGATAAGGACCATCATAGTCTGTTTTTACTAATACAGATTTCTTTTATACATGCTGTAAGTAGAATTGTTCGGTACAGCAACAATAAGCCGGATTATTGAAAATGACACTAATGCTAACCTGAAATTGTATGGGTTTTAGGGGAGATGTGGTACTCATTTATGTACTATGACAAGTGTAAAAAGAAGGAGATTAAGTAAAAGCCTACATGTGATGGACACATTAGTGAGTAGGAATCTCAGCTTCCTCTCCCTTTGGCTGCTAACCCATTCATGGACTGGTTTTGGTGGCCACAGTAGCAGGAAACAGAGTCCATTTCTTCATTAGGTCATCCAGACAGGATTAGAGCCCACCAACTGAAATGACAGGTTGTTTCTGCTGCTTTTCATTCATCCAACAAATATTTATTGATAAATTCTAACTGCCAGGCTCTGTGCTAGAGCAAGATAAGACTAAGATACAGTCCCTGAGGAATTTAGAGACGAACGTGGTTTATGTGGATGAGAAGAGAAAAATATCTACAGTGACAGCTAAGCAGAGAGCAACAGCAACTGTGAATCCAGACAGTAAAGCTGGCTTAGGACGGAGCTAGAGGCTTCCAGAGTTCCTAGCATGAGTGATGTGAAAAAACTGCCAAGTACATCAAAGAGCAAAATGATAACAGAAAGAAAGCAAATCCAGTGAAAAATAGTAATTCAAAGTAAAGGGTAAAGCAACATATTTGAAGTGTCACTTGAAATAAGAAGGAGCGTGCCTTCCACCTGTTGCTCATCTTCACTAGAATCAAACGTAGAAGGAAAACGTCTAGACTGGTGTAAAAGCCAGTTGCATACAATGATATTAAATATGATTAAAGCTAGCATGAGCATGACCATGCAAACTTTCAGGAGGATTTGAAAACAATTACCTCTCATTGGTAGTTTATGTACGTCTATCCCTAGAAACTCTTTCCTATGCTGTCTTTACAGACCTTGTCATATTTTATCTCAATGTCTAACACTCTCTAATTAGAAGCTACCTGAAAATGTTTCACGCATGTATAAAGTTAAATTAATCACAGAGTCAGACCTCAGAGGTTACAAAGGAGGGCTGAAAGGATAACATCTTAGATAGAATAGATCTATTGCTAAATAAACCTATAACAATAAGAAATTGTGTTAGATAATGAGGTTTTATCCAATTTCAACATCTTCCAATGTAATTGATCTCCAGCCTCACACCCAACTCCTCCTAGGAAATTAGAAAGACACAGGTAAACAAGATATTTTCTGAAGAACTGAATCATCCAGAAAGTCATTCTCTCTCAAGCGGTACATTTTCTAAATAATTTAATTATCAAGAAAGTCTCCTTCTCTCCTTCTCTTTCTCTCTCCCTTCTCCCCTTCCTCTCTTCCTACATATATAGATATGCATATATATACATATATGTATATGTTATATCTTTATGTCTCTGACTCTGTGAAGTAATTTAGATATATAGGCTAAAGGAAAAGAAAAATTCCTCCCAACATGCATTAGTAATTTCCCTTTATAGATTAAGGAAAGTAATTCTGTCCAGCTTGATTTTTAAAACATTTTACTGAACTATAACACGAATATATAAAAGTTCACAAATCAGTAGGTGTCTGGCTTCATGAATTTTCACAGATTGGGCACACCCCAGTAATTACTCAAGGCAAGAAAAGAATGTTACCAGCATCAAAAACTTGGTCTTACCACTTCATAGTCAATACTGTCCCAGAGATAAGTGTCATACTGACTTCTAATGCACTATCGATTAGGATAGACAGTTCCTGAAATTTATGTACTTGAAGCCATACAGATGTACTCTGTCGTTTCTGGCTTCCAATTCTCAACATTATATTTGTGAGATCTATCTATTTTGTTTCTTGTAGTTGTGGTTCCATAATTTTCAGTGTTATGTAGTATGCCATCATATAAATGTACTATAATTTACTTATTCCATCTACTCTGGATGAACATTTAAATTGATTCCATTTGTGAGCTCTTAAAAATAATTCCACTTTGAATATTCTTGCAAATGTTCTGTTATGCAAATGCCAAGAAGTAGAATTATTAGGTCATAGAATAGTAAAATACTCACCTTTGGTTGAAAATGCCAAGTAGTTTTTCAAGGTAGGTAAACAAAGAGCCATCATTACTTTATAGAAGTTCTGGAGATGTCAATGCTTAGTATTATTAGTCTTTAATTTCAGCCTTTCTGGCTGTTATACTGTAGTAACTTATTGTGTTTCTCATTTCTATTTCTTTCTAATGACTAATTAATTTGAGAACCATTTTTTTGTGTTTATTGCTCATGCCAGTGTTATCTATAGTAAGGATAACATTTCCTCCCAACTTTCATTGGTACTTTCCCTTTATAGATTAAAGAAAGTAATTATATCAAGCTTGATTTTTAAAATGTTTTACTGAACTATAACACAAATATATAAAAGTGCACTTTTCTAATCTCATGCTCATTTTTCTATTGATTTACAATTTTGGTTTTTATAGGTATGAGATCTTTACATTTTTATATGGTCCCTACATTTATTGTATGTGTTGCAAACATCTAGACAGATATCTTTTATAGAAACTTAGAATTTCAAAATCCGGAGTCCATTAAAGAGTGTTTAGTCCCATATCTTAGTTTGAAAGATGAGGAAAGTGTGACTTATAGAGAAATTGTCATTTCCTTTAAGTTTCTTCTAGTTAGTAGTAAGGCCAGATACGTAATAAAAGTCTCCTGACACTAAAGTAAAGAGTTTTCTCTAGTAAACCATGTAGGGTCTTTAGTCTTTTCTAATATCATGACTCAAACTCCTTGTCTCTTTGGGAAGGCCACAAAATGCAGGACGTAGTAATTTTAATAGCAAGTATAGAGTGATGCATGATTAATCTTATTGATTTTGTAAACAAAAATATCTTCAACTAACAAACTGTCATATAGCATGGCCACACAGTATTTAAACGTGTATGGGACGGGCATGGTGACTCACACCTATAATCCCAGCACTTTGGGAGGTTGAAGTGAGTGGATCATGAGGTCAGGAGTTCGAGACCAGCCTGGCCAATAAGGTGAAACCCCGTCTCTACTAAAAATACAAAAATTAGCTGGGCTGATGTGCCTGTAGTCCCAGCTACTCAGGAGGCTGAGACAGAAGAATCGCTTGAACCCGGGAGGTGGAGGTTGCAATGAGTCGAGATCGTGCCATGGCACTCCAACCTGGTTGACAGAGCGAGATTCCGTCTGGAAAAACAAAACAAAACAAAAAAAACCCTGTATATTCTTTTTGGCATGAGATTTTATTTTTTCTCTTTCATAACTTTATTATTATATTCAGTTTCTTTTCACATTTATTATTATTTGGATATTCCCATTTCAAATTTGGTTCTATTTCAAAAAAATTTCATTTTCTGTAGTGGACGAAGAACAACATAAATTTTACAATATTTTCTTTCTTTTAGTGAGATAAAATTTAGTTTACAAAACATAATTACTAGTACATTAATATTTTCTATTTATTTTTAACATGCTAGGTGCAGTCCATGCATTATTTTAGCTAATCTTTAGAACAACCCCTTCCAAAATGTTTTTTTGTGCCTCGTTTATAAATCTAGAAGCTGAGCCTGAGTGAGATTAAGCTACTTGTGAAAGAGCTCTAATCAGAACCAGATTTATAAGATTCTATGCGTTTCACTCCTTCCATCATCTACTTCTGTACCTGCTTGGAAGGAAATTGCGTTAGTGATACAGATTTGGGTCACTACCTGCCTTTAGTTCTTCTGCCATAGGTCTTAGGGATAACCCCTTTTTCCAGTATCATTAAATAATTCAATTTCTGTATTTTTTTTTTGCAAAATGGTAATTAGAGAAGTCCCTTCGTTGGACTTGATTTTATTCATTGTATTGAATAAATACATTTTTTCAATACTGAACTCTTATTCATGTGCAACCTAAATATGGATTAGGTGAGTTAACATCCAGAGACCAGATTATAGCTAAACTTTTCTTGCATTTAGAGACTGAACTTATTATAAGAATCTTTTAATTCTTTTTAGCAACCTATTCTAGGGTTGATTATTTCTCATCCATGTTTTAGTTCCAAATATTTCTTTCTCTTTCTTGTTCATGGGAGAAGCGTTCCACAGATGCCTGAGAAACGTGCTCTCAGTCTCTCTATCTTTTAGTCCTTGGCCAGAGTCCCCTTGCCACACTTCCCTAGCTTCATGCAGAGTAGATCCTCAATAGTACTTCCACTTAGAAATTTAAATCCAGATGAGTTACCTAGCATGCTACTTTTCTCTTAAGGAATAAGTGAAGCAAATTTTTATAGTTGTTTCACTGTATGTGAACAAATAAGAATGTCATTAAACCTAGTACCTTTAATTCATAAGTACTTGATAATATTCCTTAAATGTACAAAACTTTAAAATTAACAAAATACTTTCATGTTTAATTTATTCACATAGCAACCATATGAGGTAAGCAAGGCAGGAAGTGTTATTTCCTCTTTATAGACGGCCATGTAACTGATTTCTCCTATTTGTATGCTAAATTTATTTTAGCTCTGTCATTCCCCCTCCGTATCTCCTGACAATCACCACCTTAGTTTGGATCCCCATATCTGACTTTGAATATACTCATAGCTTCCTAACATACCTTCCTTCTTGCTTCTCTCCAGTTTACCCTTCACAAGGCTGCTAGGCTTGTCTCTCTCAAAGACAAAACTTGATATGTTATTCCTCTGCTCAAAATCCACAAGTGGCTTTATATTATTTATAGACTATAATTCAATAACTTGTATGAAAGAAAAGGTACCTTACAACAATTTCCCTGCCATGTGCTCAGTCTAATCCTTTATCTTCCATGTGAATGCCTCACCCTAGCCATACAAACAGTTCTCTGACTGTAACACACTTCCTTTTCATGTGCCTTTGGAAATGTTGACTCCACTCCACAGTCATAAACAACTCTTACTCACACACATTTACTTGGTACATGCTTTATAATCCTCCAAAATAGTGTAGCTAGTGCCTCTTCTTTACTTTTGGCTGAATCATGTACCCCTGTGTATACTCCCATAGAATCTTCTTAATACTTGTTTCACCACTTATTTTGCTGCGATGTACTTTTCAGGTTATTGATTTATTCATAAACTATTAGTGCCTGAGGACCATGAATTCTCTATTCATTATTTTACCCTTTGCTCAGCTCTTCTGGAGGGAGTGACTCAAATTTAACTTAAAGTAGTAATGATTTACACAGCCAGTAAGCCATTTGTTTGAGTCCTAAGGTGACATCATTTCCATTGCATCCTTCTTCCCTCTAATATTACTAACCATAGCACATGAACAGTACTATTTTCAGGATTCCTCCTTATTCAGTTTATGGAAATGCATTGACCCAAATTACCATTTTCATCTATTT
This sequence comes from Trachypithecus francoisi, assembly GCF_009764315.1. Classification (NCBI taxonomy): domain Eukaryota; kingdom Metazoa; phylum Chordata; class Mammalia; order Primates; family Cercopithecidae; genus Trachypithecus; species Trachypithecus francoisi. Next base: position 104,459,047 of record NW_022681471.1, read on the forward strand.
TATACTGTTAAAAGTTGGGATATTTAGTTATGATGGTATGATAGTTACCCTACATGGTATTTTAAAGGCTTTATTTCCTTTGTGATTTACACATGACCTCCCCTGAGGTCTTAATTTAATGGAATCATCACCTAAAATAATAGAAAAGTAAATTGACAGTTTCATTTATAAGGTACATGAATTCAGGCCCTTTGGTAAAGTAACACAAAGCAAAAATGTGGTTCTTCATTTTTCTTGTTTCATCACTAATAGAAAATGGTGGAGTTCACCAATCACCCAATTTTACAGTGCAGCATGGTTATTGTAAATTATACCTGAAATTAAAAGCAACGTCTACTTCCATTTTTCCACTGGATTTTCATCAGAAAATGAGAACTACATACTGAAGGATTTGGGTTTGGCGAGTAGTGGATGTATAATGCCAGCAATAGGAAAGCAAAGCAAATGCGTGATTGGTTTATAGCCTAAACTTCAGTAGTACTCTGCAGTCTGCAAATTCTGCCAGCACACAGGTGCGTTGAGGCTGCAGAGTAGGAATTCAGTGGATGTATCAAATGATATGAGGTGTTAATACCTACTTCCTCTAATGCACAGCTTTGTGATATTAGAAAATTAATAAAGAAGTGAACAAATTAATTACTTTATAATCTCCTAAATCTTCTCTGTGGAAGGAAAATCTCAAAGATGCATTAAGTATCTAGCAAATTGGTTTTGAAATTATCCATTATTAAAAAATCACAATTCTGTGTAACAGGAATCCACATGCCAAGAGCTATGTATATTTAATCATTTATGTCGATGCTTTTTGTGGCAATTCTGTTTATTCTCTATTGATGGTATATACAGTCCTTTTTATACATAGTGGAATTTAATGTGATGGGTTTAAAAGACACATCAAGCTTAACAGAATCCAATTGTATACATTATACTTTTAATTTATTAGAAAATGAAACGATCATTTGTGGGCTTGTATTAGCCAAAGCAGAGGATAAATTCCATTATATTAAGAAAATCAAATACTGTGACTACATTTACAAACATTGTAAACATGACACTTGCTGCGTAATTAATAAATGAACATATTGACCTTTAGTATAACAAGGCATGAAAGGGAAGGTGGAAGATATAACCATAATCAGAAGTGGAAATGAACTCAAAATCTGTAATTGTATATTAAAGACACATGTGATTCATAATTGCTTTTGTTTTTTTACCTTTTCCATTTTGAGGCAATAGTGCCATGTTGATATTCATTTGTGCTGTCAAATTAATCAAGGGAAAACGTCGACAATCTTTAATATGACCAAGATGGAGAATAAATACAGGTCGAAAGTGTGTAGGAAAAGAAAGAATTGATCACATTATAAGAACAATTACTCATGTCACTGCTTAACCCAACATAATGATGTCAGCCAGTCTGATGGAAGCCAGCATCAGGAAGAATCATCTTCCAAGCAGATGGATCTGCTGATATTTTTAATTGATTGAAGGAGTGTTCCATTATTTTTAATCAAAAACTAATTTCAAATAAAATGGAACCTTCCATGAAGTTTGCAAAAATTTGTATGCATTAAGGCTCATCCTAATAGAACTACAACATTGTGGTAGTTAGTAATACATTATTTAATTGTAATGATTATTGTTCTTAACACATTACACATGGGAGTTTGTGGGAAATACCCCACCTTTCTTCTCAGGTGAGACAAATCATTCTCCTAGTGGTCTCAAGTGGTATTGAACCTCATTTTATCACAGTGATGACATGCTCATCAAACTCACACTGTACTGGTTTTGTTCTTTTCTCAGTCTCACCCACTTCTTTGCTGTGCTTCCTGGGATCACCTCTGAAATAAGTTGCTTGCACTCAAATACTTTGCTCAGGGTCTGCTTCTGGAAAAAGGCAACCCAAGTCAACATGGTATTTTATTATTAATAGTTTTCCTCATTTAATTTTCTATATAATCATTTTTTTTCTGACAGGGATGTATATTTGAGGAAATAATGAGGGCAATTATCAAAATATGCATTGATTTGGGAGTTAGAGAAACTGTCAGAAGTGACACACCAATTTTGCTACATTGTGACTTGGTAACAGTCGTTACCATTCTGGGCCTTTTATTCTCTTCTGAAAAAAATGGAAGCATTAGACTACAAATCGTTAAAGGAAAAAGAAGATAGAAAGTGATAGAAAAGGTAACAAGTGTTGATCACACCATGTAAAATTGCTTGATAGTAGTTTCCAGGAGTACTGTAACAGACTGAGACTGTGTCTGTTTGGAACTCCTGGGATAAAATACCATTGTTTGATGCCATATGTGCTCAGCATGAATGCAATGGGAAGGATAGAAAATATTCCATGTATTTGCCAACTCTAGAATATACGGTAATAGATCAAGCTTCATTTTAAAAATACACCGAATACATTTTAAAAAAAAATCTCAAGTGAAAGTCCAACAAAGCAAAGAATTGAAGGTGTAGACATCTTGAATGAAAACAAAAGGAGAATTTGACTCAACTGCCACCTATTCCCACTTTCACCCTATAACCCCATAGACACAGCTGTTGAAAACTGAGATCTTGAAGAAAGTCACTGAATTAGATATTATCTATGACTACGTCCAACTATCAATGTGGAAATAATTGTCTTTACCTACTCATCCTCAGCTAGAAAACAGCTAATGGGTTATTTTAAATGTGTGAAGCTTTCACAAATTAAGCAAGACTGAGTACAACAAGCACAAGTGCAACAACACACGTTTTCACAACCAGTATTGGATGTAACAATACATCCAACCAGTATTGGATGTAATAAAAATTGGTTAATTTCCTAATCAATTAGGAAATTTTATTTTCTAACCTGTTGGTTGCCAGTTATCATGGGCTTAAGATGGAAGCCAGCATTAATAGGTAAATAATACCTTTGTTTTAAAAAGAAGCAGCCTAATTCACAGTTAAACATGTGCTTTGGCTGAGTGGCTTTGTTCTGGGTTTTGCATGACAGCTGGTGATAAATTGGGAAAATGTGTAAGTAGCACTATGGTAAGGATAATGTTGATGAAGACAGAGTGTTTGAGGCCACTTTTAGGGAGAACAAAAATGACATAAAATAATACTTAAGACTGAATTTTCTCAGAGATGATAATCTCATCACTAAGCCTCATTTTGCGATTGAAAAATTTCTTATGAACTCAACTATCATATTTACATCACAATAGACAGTATTATAACTCTTTAGCTTAGGGATTTTGATTTAATTTACTTTCAACCAATTTATATGTTAAAGCTATTTATATCTCCACTGTTTCATGAATAAAGCCCAGAGGTATCTTCTTTCTTGACTCACTGTCGTATCTTCACATTTCATCACATTTTTGCAGCTCAAGTATCGTTCACTTAGTAACACTGAGAGCGTAGAAAGATTAATCAGAAATGATTTCTGCCCTCAACAAGCTGACACTGGTTAGAGTACAAAAGCCACACTGAAAGAATATATGGAGATCTATGATCCGTGATCAATGATCTTTGAAGTTACTATTGTCATTTTTGGGGGCAACATGAGTCATGCCCATATGAAATAACAAACAATGTGTGTGTTCTGACTGTTCCACCAACCAGCCGCCCCCGCATCTGTCTCCCTCTCCTTGGACCTTTCAATTCTGAGACAAACCAATATTGAAATTAGTCCAATTAACAACCCCACAATGGTCTCTAAGTGTTCAAGTGAAAGGAAGAGTCTCACATGTCTCATCTTAAATGAAAGGCTAGAAATGATTATGTTGGCCGGGCGCGGTGGCTCAAGCCTGTAATCCCAGCACTTTGGGAGGCCGAGACGGGCGGATCACGAGGTCAGGAGATCGAGACCATCCTGGCTAACACGGTGAAACCCCGTCTCTACTAAAAATACAAAAACTAGCCGGGCGAGGTGGCGGGCACCTGTAGTCCCAGCTACTCAGGAGGCTGAGGCAGGAGAATGGCGTAAACCCGGGAGGCAGAGCTTGCAGTGAGCTGAGATCCGGCCACTGTACTCCAGTCCAGGCGACAGAGCGAGACTCCGCCTCAAAAAAAAAAAAAAAAAAAAAAAAAAAAAAGAAATGATTATGTTTAGTGAGGAAGACATGTCAAAAGCTGAGTTAGGCTGAAATCTAGGCCTCTTGCACCAGACAGTCAAGGTGTGAATGCAAAGGAAAATTCTTGAAGGAAATTAAAAGTGTTACCACCATGCACACATGGATGAAAAGAAAGCAAAGCAGTCTTACTGCTGATGTGGATAAAATTTAAATGGTCTAGACAGATCTAACCAGCCACAATATTCCCTTAAGCAAGAGCTAATCCAGAGGAAGATCCTAACTCTCTTCAATTCTGTGAAGGCTGAGAGGTAAGGAAGCTGCAGAAGAAAAGTTGGAAGCTAGCCGAGGTTGGTTTATGAAGTTTAAGGAAAGAAGCCACCTCCAAATATAAAAGTCCAAGGTGAGGCCGGGTGCGGTGGCTCATACCTGTAATCCCAGCACCCTGGGAGGCCGAGGCAGGTGGATCATGAGGTCCGGAGATCGAGACCATCCTGGCTAACACGGTGAAACCCCATCTCTACTAAACATACAAAAAAATTAGCCGGGTGTGGTGGCGGGCGCCAGTAGTCCCAGCTACTTGGGAGGCTGAGGCAGGAGAACGGCGTGAACCTGGGAGGTGAAGCTTGCAGTAAGCCCAGATCACTCCATTGCATTCCAGCCTGGGAGACAGAGCAAGTGCAAGGTGAGGCAGCAAGTGCAGTTGGAGGAGCTGCAGCAAGTTATCCAGAAGTTCTAGCTAAGATCATTGATAAAAGTGGCTATATTAAATGATAGATTTTTTATGTAGACAAAACAGCCTTCTATTTGAAGAAGATGGCATCTAGGATTTTCAAAGCTAGAAAGAAGTCAACGCCTGGCTTCAAAGCTTCAAAGGACAGGGTGATTCTTTTGCTAGAGTTTAATGCAGCTGGTGACTTTAAGTTGAAGTCAATGCTCATTTACCATTTTGAAAATCCTAGGGTCCTTAAGAATTATGCTAAATCGACTTTGCCTTTGTTCTATAAGAGTAACAATAAAGCCTGCATAAGAGCATGTCTGTTTATAGCATGATTTACTGAATATTTTAAGCCCAGGGTTGAGACCTTGTGCTCAGAAAAAATGTATTTTTGTTTCAAAAATATTACTGCTCATTAATAATGTAGCTGGTCATCCAAAAGCTCGTTTGAAGATGTACAAGGAGACTCATGTTGCTTTCATACCTGCTAATACAACATCCATTCTGTAGCCCATGGGTCAAAGAGTAAGTTCAACATTTATGTCTTATTATTTAAGAAATACGTTTAGTAAGGTTATAGCTGCCATAAATAATAAGTCTTCTGATGGATATGAGCAAAGGAAATTGAAAATCTTCTGTAAAGAATTCACCATTCTAGATGCCATTAATAACATTCGTGACTCATGGGAGGAGGTCAAAATATCACATTTCACAGGAGTTTAGAAGAAGCTGATTTCAACCCTCATGGATGACTTTAGCTTAAGTTGTCACTGGAAGAAGTTACTGCAGATGTGGTGAAAATAGCAAGAGAATTAAAATGAGAAGTGGAGCCTGAAGATGTTGCTGAATTCCTAAAATCTCATAATAAAACTTGAATGGATGAGGAGTTGCATCTTATGGATGAGCAAAGAAAGTGCTTTCTTGAGTTGAAATTTACTTCTGGTGAAGATGATGAGAACATTGTTGAGACGACAACAAAGGATTTAGAATGTTACATATACTTAGTTGAAAAAGTAGTGGCAGAATTTCAGAAGACTGACTCCAATTTTGAAAGAAGTTCTACTGTGAGTAAAGTGCTATCAAACAGCATCACATGCTACAAAAAAAAATGTTTTGTGAAAGGAAGAGTCAATTGATGCAGCAAACGTCATTGTTGTCTACTTTACGAAATTGTCACAGTCCCTCCCACTTTCAGCAACCCCACCCTGATCAATTAGCAGCCATCCACATTGAGGCAAGAGCCTTCACCAGCAAAAAGATTTCAACTCACTAAAGGCTCAGATGATTGCTAGCTTTTTTAGCAGTAAATTATGTTTTTTGTAAAGGTATGTACATTTTTTAACATAATGCTTTGCACACAGTAGACTATAGAATAGTGTAAACATAACTTTTATATATACTTGGAAGCCAAATAATTCCTGTGAATCACTTTATTTTGGTGATCTGGAACTGAGCCTGCAGTATCTCCAGGGTATACCTGTATATCTTCGCTCAACCTTTCACCCTCTAACCTGCTTACTTCTGCCCCTGTAGCTATTGTCCCCAACATCATGATAAAAACAAAACATCACATAGAAGTATGGGAATTGTGTTAAATGTATTGTACCATTGGCACTTGGTGTCTGTTGTGCCATCACAATTGAGCCTCATTCTTCTTTGTTAAAGCCTAATTTAGAGAAAATTTTTATTGAGATTTTATAAATGAGTAATATGGCTCTGATTATTGCCCTGTCTGACTGCTTTTATCTCTATACAATATTGTGAGAGTTGCTAAAGAGACTTATGATGCTGCCATATATGTAATTGGATATTTTTAAATCCCATACAGTCATCTAACTGGCATCTCACCCACTCACCAAAAATTACAACTCACTCTATTTGCATAAGGTAAACTGTGGAAATACATATATTTTACCTTTTTCAATCTAGATTATTGCTCATGGAGAGTCTATTTCACCACAAACAATGCTATATTCTTAATGGAGTATTACAATGTGATTAGCCATGGAAATGGAAAAAAATGAAAGAAACTGTTATGAACACACCTTCCCTTTTAAGTCAACTTGTCAGATTTTGATAGAAGAAAAACTTTCAAAGTTTTCTTATGTGAGTCAGGTCCCATTTTCTTATATTTGCATTCTGCTAGATTTACGTGTGTCTATGATGATGATAGTAAAGGTGATAATGATGATAAAGGTTATACTTATGATAATTCCTCATAATGAGTAACTGTAATATCAGATAATACACGATAAGCTCTTTAAAAGAAAGATGACAAGTGACTCTCATAGGAGTTCAGAGCATGGTGAGGATGACCCTGATTTTTCATTTCTGTCTCTCTAGTGCATTTTCATACACACTCATCATGGGGGAGGAAGGCACTCAATTCAGTTTATGGGATTTCATCCTATATTTCTAAATACATTATACTTATGACTCTGTTCATTATCCCACCCCTCCCTTCTCTGATTATGGATGTAGTGATGCTGATTATTTTTATATTCTTCACTGTGAAATAACTATCATTCTTCATCCATTTGGACTTCTATAAAAATTACCATTAACTGGGTGGCTTAGAAACAACAGAGATTCATTGCTCACAGTTCTGGAGACTGGGAAGTCCAAGATTAAGATGAGGGCACATTCTGTGCCTGATGACAAACCATTTCCTAGCTAGTGGATGGTACCTTGTCGCTGTGTCCTTATATGATGGAAGAGGCGAGCTGGCTCTCTAGGCTCTCTTTTATAAGGGTACTAATTCCAAACGTGAAGGCTCTGTACTCATAACCTAATCACATCCTAAAGACCCCACCCCCTAATACCAACCTCTTGGAGATTAGCTTTCAACATTTAAATTTTGGAGGAACACAAATATTCATACCGTAGCAACACTGCGAGCAAAAATAGAATAACGTATTAGTACTATTGTGTGGAATATAACATGAGTATGTTAAGAAGAGAATCACTGGATTTTGGAATGTGGTAAGGCCAATTATCTAATTCTCAGAGGAAAATACTCATTAAGACCGAGGAAGTAGGCCAGGCAAGGTGGCTCATGCCTGTAACCCCAGCACTTTGGGAGGCTGAGGCAGGTGGATCATTTGAGGTCAGGAGTTCGAGACCAGCCTGGCCAACATGGTGAAACCCTGTCTCTACTAAGAAAAAAAAAAAAATTAGCTGGGCATGGTGGTGCACTTTAGGGTGACTGAGGCTGGAGAATCACTGGAACTTGGGCGGTGGGGGTTGCAGTGAGCTGAAATGGTGTCACTGCACTCCAGCCTGGGTGACAGAACAAGACTCTGTCTCAAAAAAAATAAAAAAATAGACTGAGTAAGTAAATGTGTAAACATCATTTTAAAAAAACGTTTAAAACTGGTTTTTAAACTTTTAATACTTTTAAATTTTAAATCATCTAATCGAACAGGTATATAAAGACCAAAACAAGTTGTTTCAGTAGAACAATGGTGCCTAGAGAACTTTATTTCTCTGGACCCAATTATTCTTAATTCATCAAATCATATCTATATCTGTTTATTCATACATCACTTCTTATATACCTAAGATAGATACATAGATTGAATCATATGAATTTGCTGATATTGGTCCATTTTGATCAAAAAAGTGATAAGTTTTTAGGATTCAAACTAATAGCTCTATTACTGTATTGATTAAGTGGAGTGATAAGGTGCCAATGCAATATGTTATCACCCCACTTAATCAGCACAGTAAGCCTAAGAAACATAAAACATAAAGAATGTTTTAGAGAATGATGATGATGATGATGATGATGATTTCATTTTATCAAAGCTATATGCTCCTCTACTGAAATCAGATAAGGGAAAATGTTCCCTTCTGTAGAAACCTTATTAATCCCATATGATCTTAATACTATTAATAACGGACTGGACTGTAAAGGATTAAATAATTGAAGTGTTCAATATGGATACAATGTTTTTTATATTTAATCAAATTTATCTGACTCTAAATAAATTTGGCTGAAACTAGACAGGCTCCTTTTCTATGGAGACAGTGAGCTCTATTAAGCACTATGTCTGCATAGAAAACATTACGATGAATTTTGCAGTGACAATATGCTTTTTAACTAACAGACTAATGGAAGGAGGACTGATATAAAGTATAATTCTCAAAAAGAGGGGGGTAAAACCTTGGTTTCTACTACAATTATTCATTTTATAGTATGGTTTGATAACACATACTTTATTAAATTATAGATGCATTGTAAGTTTTTATAGTGTATGGGAATCTAAATTAAAGGAGTTATTTGGTTGTTATGCCATATTTAGTGTAAATATTACCATCCATGAATGTTGTTGACTTAAAACACTGTTATTTTCTGAAATGTAAGCATAGACAAAGAATAAAATTCCTAGTTGATATTGCAGAAATATATTATAGTGTTTGCAGCATGAAAAGGTTTTATATATAATAATATACACTTAATGATTAATTTCCAAAGACTGCCTGTGGTCAGCCTTCTTTGAAAGCATGGATTCTGGCAAATGAGCAATATAATCACTTTAAGACCATTTAAGCTTTTAATCTTTTCAAACCAGTACCAAAATCTGTTCATTTTGTTGTAATTGTTATTGTGTATTGTTTCTTTTTAATTGTGTAGGTGAGATTCAGCATCACTTGTCAAATAAGAAAAAAAAAACTTCAAAATAAATGTATTGGCTATTTTTCCCATTATTGCTAAAGAGAGCTTGGCATTTGAAATTTTAGATATTCTTAAAATTTCTTTTAAAAAATTTAGATTTAAAAACACAGGAAAAAGAAAAAAAATAGTATTTATAATTATTCCCCAAAATGAAATAGTAAGATATTAACAAAATATATATGAGATATGTGTCCTGAAAGTTACAAAATGCTGATAAAAGAAATCAAGACCTAAATAATTTCAGGGACATATTGCATTCATGGATTGGAAGACTCAGCATAGTAAAGATGTCAGTTCTTCCCAAATTGATCTATAGATTTCATGACTAAGAAAGATTGAGTCGTTCTACTCAACATGAAGACCTAGCATATAGCTACAGTAATGAAGACAGTGTGGTATTGGTGGTGGGACAGAAACATGGAGCAATGGAATAAAATACAGAACCCAGAAATAGAAGCAAATTATTATGCCAAACTGTTTCTTTACAAAGGTGTAAAAGCAATTCAATGAAGGAAATTATCATTTTCAACAAATGGTGCTAGGGTATTTGGATGCACATTGACAGAGAAATGAACCTTGACCTAAACACCTCATACTTGATTCAAACATTAACTCAAAATAGATCATGGATACTTATGTAAAACCTAACACTTATAGATTTTTCATATATGTATGTGTGTGTGTATGTATACCTGGATTACTTCCATCTGTGGATATATATTATTTATTCCTTCCTTTCCCTTAAACCCAATGTAACTGAGAATTAGTGCAGGGGCTTTTCATCTTTCCTAGTTCAATTTTACATTAATAATCTTTATGCCTTTAAAGATATTGATATTGAATTGTTGGAGTTTGGTTTTCAGAACAGATGGTTTTTTTTTAATACTTTAAGTTCTAGGGTACATGTGCACAACGTGCAGGTTTGTTATATGTGTATACATGTGCCATGTTGGTGTGCTGCACCCATTAACTCGTCATTTACATTAGGTATATCTCCTAATGCTATCCCTCACCCCTCCCCCTCCCCACAATAGGCCCCGGTGTGTGATGTTCCCCTTCCTGTGTCCAAGTGATCTCATTCAGAACAGATGTTTTACAGTCTCTGGTAGCTAATTGAGTTTTCTCATTCCCTTGATTACTTCTTGTACTCTTAGATGAAAGATGAGTATGTTTTTCATTGTTTATTGCTAGGAAATAGTTGATTACAGAGTCATTTGCTAGATAACAAACATGGAAAGTAATATGACAGGATTTGCTTTTAATTCTGCTTTTAATTTTTATTCTACATATAGGAAAGGGTCGTTTTCAAAAGGTATATTGCAAAACATTTGTTAAAAATCTCTTAAGAAAACCGAATCTTGACTCAATAAAGGAACATATCTTTCCAAACTTTTTTGACAATATTAAAAAAAAAAAAAAAAAAACAACTAGTCCTCTGGTCAAATAAATTGAAGAAGTTTCTACACAAGAGTCATATATTTTATGTATTGTTGTAGGCATAGTAATGATACCCCAAAGACATACATGTTCTAATCTTAGGAAGCTATGAATGTATTGCCTTATATGGCGATACTTAGGAGTCCTCAAGTCTCTTCTCTCAGGTTCAATTATTCCTTAGGAGAACTCATATAATTCTTAAAAGCAGTTACACTCATGATTACAGTTTATTGCAACAAAAAGATAAAGACTGAAGTGAACAAAGAAAAAAGTTGCATACAACAGGGTTCAGGAAAGACCGGGTGCCACCTTCCAGTTTTCCTCTCCTAATGAAGTCATCTGGACAGCATTTAATTATCCCAACAGTGATGTGTGACAACACCCACATCTTATTGCCAACAAAAAGTTGCTTAAGTCTTAGTGTTTAGAATTGTATTGGAGTTTGTAACATAGGCATGGAACACTCACATGGCTGACTTTAGTCATCTCCAGCCTCTCCAGATCTCAAACTGATACAGTGTAACCTAAAAGCTGCACCATACATTATTAAAATAAACTATCTGGTATTGCCCAGAAGCCAGTCAAGATCCAGATATTTCTTTGGAATGTACAGAGTTCGAACAACCCAATCCCATTAAGTTAATATTTTACCATACAATGGCAAAGTTTACTTTGCAGATGTGATTAAATTGGGGACTTTGAGATGGTAAGATTATCCTGGATTATGTGGATGGAACCAATTAAAAACACGCACACACACAAAGATCCTTCAAAGTGGCTAGGTGCGGTGGCCCATTCCTATAATCCCGCACTTTGGGAGGCTGAAGCGGGTGGATCACCTGAGGTCAGGAGTTCAAGACCATCCAGGCCAACATGGTGAAACCCCGTTCTACTACAAAATTAGCCAGGCGTGGTGGTGCATGCTTGTAATCCCAGCTACTTGGGAGACTGAGGCAGGAGAATTGCTTGAACCCAGGAGGCGGAGGTTGTAGTGAGCCAAGATCGCACCACTGCACTCCAGCCTGGGCAACAAGAGTGAAACACCATTTCAAAAAAAAAAAAAAAAATCCTTCAAGGAATCAAAGAAGATGTTGGAATGAAAAGCAGTGTGTCAGAGTAATGTGATGTAGACTGAAAGATGCTATACTGCTTGCTTTGAAAATGGAGGAAAGGGGCCATGAGTCAAGAAGGTAGGCAACCTCTAGAAGCTAGTAAATGGATTCTCCCCTAGAGTCTCCAGAATGAACAGTGCCTCATTGACACCTTGCTTTTAGTCCAGAACTCTTAAGAAAGATTAAAAAAAACAACAAAAAAAGTTTGGGTGCGGTGGATCACGCATGCAATCCCAGCACTTTGGGAGGCCGAGGTGGACGGATCACATGAGGTAAGGAGTTTCAGATCAGCCTGGTCAACATGGTAAAAACCCATCTCTACTAAAAATAGAAAAATTTGCTTGGGGTGGTGATGCAGGCCTGTAGTCCCAGCAACTTGGGAGACTGAGGCATGAGAATTGCTCAGACCTTAGAGACAGAGGTTGCAGTGAGCCGAGATCGTGCCACCACACTCCAGCAAGGGCGACAGAGTTAGACTCTGTCTCAAAAAAATAAAAGATAAAAAATATATGTACATTTAAATCACTGAGTTAATGGTAATTTGATATATGAGCCATAGGAAACTAGTAGAGTTTAATATGATGTCTGTGTAGATATATGCATAAATAGGGTGTGTGTGTGTGTAATCTAAAAGCAAACTTTTTAAATGCTTACTTCTTGTGCATGTTAACCTCAAGGCACACAAACACACACTCAGATGCATAAATGCACATTCTCACATTACACACACATGCATGCACACACACACACACATATATATATATTTATATAAACACACTACATTCTGTTCTAGCTGCCTTCAATGACAGCTCACAAATATGTGAGTAGAATACATTGAGTTTGACTTGGGATTATGAAATTCATGGTAAACATCATCAAGGCAGATGGATATCTAGGTGTTTCATTATATCGATGAACAGGTTTTGGTATACAAAGTGACAGTTGTTATTAAAATTTGGATTTCATACCTATTTCAAAGTAAATTGTGCCTACAGTACCTTTGCAAGCTCCACTTTTTAGAAATTCAGCTTTGTATTCACTACATTTATGACATTCGTTTGCATTTTTTTTTTTTTTTTTTTTTTTTTTTTTACATCCACTTAACAAGAAGACACTGAAGTTCTAAGTAGCACTGTATAGGACTGAATTATTAACACAGTTCTTCAGTTGGTAACAAGAATGCTCTTGGAAGTATCTTGTACATTTTTCTTCTCCTGGTTACTTAGTATATTGAGCATTTAAAAAAAAATCTTTTGCTTAAAATTGCAGTACATCTTAATTGACAATACTTCTTAACCATAGTGCCTGACAAAACCTGGATATTATAATCTCGACACACAATTTGGTCCAGCAGTTGGTCTCTGCTCAGATCACTCAAAAGGGCAATTAGAGAACGTCAACAATATACATGTCTATAATTTAGTTTTCTGTAAAAACACCATAACCAAATGGGATGAAAGGATTTAACCATTTGCAACTAAAAACAGTATAGTGCTTTATAAAAAGGGCCTAATCAAGCAGTATATTGATTGAAACTTTGTACAGATGGTTCTCATTATTCACACATTCTGTGTTTGTGAGTTCTCAAAACGTGCTAAATTTAATTTGTATCCCTAAAATCAATGCTCATAGCATTTTCACAGCCATTTGTGTATATGCATAGAGTGGTGAAAAATTTAAGTCACCCACCACACATGTTCCCAGCTGAGATCAAAAAAGGAACACTCTGCATTCTTGCTTCAGGTCTTATACTGTAAACAAGTGTCCTTTCAGTGGTATATTTAATGCTATGTTTTTCATATTTGTATGCTTTTTGTTGGTGATTTTGCTGTTTTAAATGGCCCCAAGCATGATGGTGAATTTCTGTCTAGTGTTCCTAAGCTCAAGAAGGCTGTGAAGTAACTTAGAAAGAAAATAGGTGCATTAGGCAAGCTTCCATCAGGCTTGAGTTACAGTGCTGTTGGCTGTGTATTGAATGTTAATGGATCAATGATATATATTAAATAAGATGTTTTTAAACAGAAAAACATGCAAAACGGGATTATACATTGATTACATTGATGGTTCACAAAAGTGTTATGAGCAGAGGCTTCCAGGAATCTATCATTGTATGTCTCCTGGATGGAATGCTTCATTAATCACTAATTCAGTGTTCACAGTGACTTTATAGAAACACAGTGAATAACAAGAATTGACTGCATATTGTCATCCTTCATCCAACCCACTTGCATAGTGTAGGGTCTACACTTCCAACAGTACTAAAAACCCGCAATGACATTCAAATTATGAAGATTTATTATTTAGCTATATTTGGGTTCTAAGACATGAGTAAAGTTATATGTTTGTAACGCTCCCAACTATATACAGTTGTCCCTCAGCATACATGTGGTATTGGTTCCAGTACTCCCATGTATACCAAAATCTGAACATACTCACATTTCACAGCCAACTCTGCAGAATCCACATATAGGAAAAATTGGCCTTCTATATACGTAGGTTTCACATTCTGCGAATACTGTAGTTTTGATCTGAGTCTGGTTGAAAAAAAATGGCATATAAGTGGACCCACGCCGTTCAAACCCATGTTTTCTCAAGGTTCAACTATGTTATTTATCCTTTTACTTTTTTATTCCTGTGTATAAAACATGTACCACCAGTACAAGGAATGTCATGAAATTGAAATGACACCATTCTGTGTTTCTTAAATAAATGTCATACAGGTTCTATGAAGAATAAATTCTCTTGCTGAAAAAATAACTTGCTATTTTTCATCATGTGATTTTTCTCATCTTAACATTTTTCATCTTAAATAGTCTTTCTCTTTACTATTTTCCTTCACGTTTCTTGAAACTTCTTTTTCTTGGCCATCTGTTGTGTATCTCCTTATTATTTACTTTACATTTTTATTATGCTAGCCATGATAATGATAAAACCTCCAACCTCCAGATCTATGCACCATTTGGCACTTGGCAAATGGCTTTTTATGTATTTATATTTTTGTTATGTATATGTCTATATCCTAAAAAGAACCCTATGCATGAGAACAGGTGGCCAGTAACTAATGGCACTGATAAATTAGAGCCCTTTACCTATTCCCGAAACATGCTTTCAAGAAATTCCTTGTACTAGTCCATGGTTTATCATAACATTATGAACACAGCAAAAAACAGGAAAAAAAATTCAGACTTTAGTATTCATAAGTAATGTGAATACAACGTTTGGTTTAACAGACATACAATCATTTTGTTTGCTATTTTATCATATTAATTTTTATGTAAATAAGATAGATTATTTCCAAAGTCTTTTTGAATTTACTAAAATCTCATTTTACATGACCCTACTTCAGTACCTTAACTACCACCCTCCTAGGAATGTATCTGTGGTAAGAACAGACAGGTGTATATATATTATAGATAAGTGTGTGTATGTGTATATGCATACATATGTGTGTTTATCTGTATATGAAAGTATGTATATGCAATATGAAGGTATATATGTATATATGCATGAATTAAGTATATGTATACGTGTTAGATATGTATGTATATATATATATTTATAAAATTATAAAGTTCTATATTGAACTGGGATATGAAGTCTACGATATCTTTGCATAACTTAGAAGAGCAAAATTTTCAATTCATTCCTGTTTTCGAAATCCCTTTAGCTTCATTTTCTCTGGTGCATGAAACAACATAAAAATTCCTCTTCTTGCCATTAATCTCTTCAATCTTATGCCAGATATTTTTGACATTACAGCTATAAAAATTTTAGAATGTTTTAGGGACATCTTGAGATCTTTAAATTAAAATATCCCCTAAATTAACATCATAAACCTAGACTTGTAATCTTTATTTTTGATCTGACTTTCTGTGGCTTGCAAATTTAGAGGCAGGAAATGAAATAATACTCATTTTTTGCAGAATTAGGGCTTACTTATGCAAGGCTAATACGAATAATTTCTTAATTGACTGTATCTGCTAAGACAAAATCAGGAAATGACTTAATTAAAATGAATAATTTAGGTGATATTCTCTGTATTGTAATCCAAATTTTAAAGAAGCAAACTTCTCTTAGAAGAAAATATACATTTAATAATTGGTTCAATGTTATTATAGACCTTTTGTGTTCTTTCAGAACATAATAATGGTTGCTAATTTTCTGGGCAGAATCGCTTGATAAGAGAGTTAAATTGACTCAGATTATCTACAATCCACTGGACTATTGTGGTAATGGCAGATATTTTTTAAATTTAATTCACTGATATAAAATATTTAGTCTTTTATAATAAGCAATTAAACTTTTGTACTTAAGCCACTTCAACAAAAATATTATAAAACCATTAGGCAGCTACAATAGACTCCATGCATTTTTAAGTATAGTTTATACAGAGTAAATTACTTCTGTATTGGAATATCTTCTTAATAATATTGATGTTTTAAGAAAACATCCAAGCTATTTTATAAGTTATTTGAATGGAGACTGAATTATATAGAAGTTGTTTGTTGTTGTTATTTGAATTCATACACCTTTTCAGTAGAAAAAGATGCCTTAGTTTTAACTTTGTACCCCACGAGCACACATATTAACTTTTATTGCATTCTTCACTGAAGTACATTTTGCATTTGATTTCCAGAGATGAATAAGGCCATTATAGCTAATGAATGAATAAAATAAATCAATACCCCAAATACTTCTATGCTTCATTGTTGGTGGAAGTAGAAGGAAGGAATACAAGCTGAAGGCTTCCTATATACAGTACTTCTACATTCCTTTTTTGTTATAATTTTATAATAATAATGTCATCACACCATATACTTGTAATAAAAATATAATATTCATCTGGGCTAATTGGTCAGGTCCTGAAGTAAATATGTCTCTTCACAAAAGGCCAATGAGTGACCCACCTGCTGGTAGATTTTATGCAAATGGTTGCATCTTATACATCTTTATTGTTTTTTAAGTATATTTGTTTCCTACTTGTAACCTATTCTAAAATAAAAAGTTTATTATCTCTTTGCAGTAAAAATAAATATCACATATTTATATACATAAAGATAGATATGGTATATGCCTCAGTATAGATGTAGATCTATTTATTTATTTATTTATTTATGTTTAAATACAGACAGATTTCCAGAGTTTAAAATGCATTTCTTCTCACTGAATATTAAGGGACTTAAACTATATACTCAATTTGTCAAAATTGACTGGGGAATATAAAGAAAGGACTAGATATGTAATGTGTGTTGCTAATATTAACTAGAATCATTATTTTGAAGTACAGATCTTAGTTCAATAACATAGCATGCTAGAGCAGACCAAAGTTATTAACTTCAATTGATAAAGAATTATGAATATAATTATAATCCTGTTAATTATTTAGCACCATGAATTATGCAAATGCAGCAGGTATTATTAATCATCTACAGGAACCAGAACAATTTCCCTAAAAGAACATATAAATATTAAAAAGTCTGACTTGGCTCTATTATGTACTGTTAGAGCTTTAGTGTTCCCTTACGAACACTGTTTGGATTCAATTATCCTTTATAACATGAAAAATGCCCCAAATGCATCCTCTCCAAAGGCCAAATGAATGTCATTAGATTTCTCCTTTTGTCTATAAAATGTTTACTGACTGTGTGGTCTCACATGTTTGTTTATATCAAAGATATCTTTCATCCTACTAGGCTAATACTGGTCTGTGGCGGCTGGCATCCTACTTGCTAATAGCACATTGTATGGATATCCTTGCTGTGAGACTAAGCTACATGTGATAGTCTTGTAGTATCTAAAAAAATTCCCAAAATTAACGTATGTTGAACCTTCCCTCAATACTAAGGAACAACAGAGCATTCAATGGAGTAATTTTTAACTAATTTCCATAAGTATGCTCACCATTTACAGAAAGGAAAAAGAGAAAAAGAAAAGGAATTCAGTTGGGAAGAGGAATTGGTAAGAGGCTTGAAGATCTAGTCCGGTTAACAGATTATTGTAAATTTTTCTGAAGGAAATATTAGCCCTTTCCTTTAAAGAACTATTTGTGGAAACCTTTAAAAAGGATTTTCAAAATAAAGACTATTTGCCTCAGTATATTAGAGTTTAATTCCTATCCATTTTTATTTTAAGTTAGACAATTGATTCTCAGAAAAATTATTTATTTTAAAAGGAAGAATTATTTATTTCAAAATCTCAAAATATTTCCAAATATCACCGTGATTCTTGGAATGTAGTCTTTCTTGGGAAAATGCCAACGTTGGGCAGCGACTGGGGTAGGAGTTAGGAGAGCAGGCAAGGACATGTAGGAAGGAAGGCAAGCTGGGGAACTATTGTATTTTTTAATCTTTTAAACTCTTAGCCTTTAGAACAATGTCTGACATAGAGACTTCCAAAAATAATGGTTCAATTGAATGTCATAAGTAGCTTGTCATTTATGGCACATTCACAATAAATGACAGTATAAATCAACTGTGCATTGGTAGACCTACCAGAGTGATGACTATTTCAACATTCATTTTACCCATCTGTTTCCAAGTATGATAATAACTGAACATTACGTGGTACTCAATGAAATTTAGATTTATGTTTATGCCTCACATTTTAGAAATTATATTTAAAAAATTGGTGTCTGTACAGAGTGTTACAGTTTAAAAAGGATTCTGGATAAGTAACTTTTGAAGGAGGTGGGATTTCGGGACTCTAAAATATTTTTCTTCTTATTTTTATTGAATTTCTGCCTGTGACTCTGCTTTCTACCGTAACAATAGAGGCTCTGCTTACTGTGCTGCCTGATGTATCTCACTGGAACCGTTAGTACTTACAATGTGCCTTTCTGATCTTTATTTTCATACATTTATTTATTTAATTTTTTTTTTGAGATTGACTCTCGCTCTGTCGTCCAGGCTGGAGTGCAGTGGCGCAATCTCGGCTCACTGTAACCTCTGCCTCCCAGGTTCACGCGATTCTCCTGCTTCAGCCTCCTGAGTAGCTGGGACTACAGGTGCCCACTACCATGCCCAGCAAATTTCTGCATTTTTAGTAGAGACGGGATTTCACCGTGTTAGCCAGGATGGTCTCGAACTCCTGACCTCAGGTGATCTGCCTGCCTCGGCCTCCCAAAGTGCTGGGATTACAGGCATGAACCACAGCTCCTAGCCTCTGATCTTTTACTCTTTCTAAGGATGGCTCGTGAGTGAAATGTCAAACTCTATATTTATTATTTATTTATTTGTTTCACAAAATTAAAAAGATATAATCTGGGGAAAATATAGCATCTGAATTTTTATTATATGTAAGTCTATTAGTTGGAAGGTAGAAATAGGGCCAGTCAGTAGAAATTGAACTCTTTGCGTGAAGGAGAGCAAATTTAGGTGTAATATAAGAAAGAACTTTCTAATAGCTAAATCTCTCTCGAGTTGCAATGATCATACATTCTTCTCTCCCCTTTTATTTTTGGCCACTGCTGGATTTCAGGGCTCATCATCTGGACTCTCTCTGCTCCAGTACATACTTGGAATCTATTTAATGAATGTTGTTATTAAAAGGATAAAATATTACATGCTTTAAAAAATTTTGTCCAACACTCCTCAAAACAATCCAATGAGCTAAATATTAATATCCTCATTTTGCAGATATGTAAACTGAGGCATAGAGGATGTATTAGTCAGGATGGGGATAAACAACTTGTCCAAAGTCACCAACTCTTTGAGAGTACGTTGAAACTTAGGCAGAGTAGCACCATAGTTTCTTGTTGTAATGTCTACTCTAGGCTGCATCTGTACTCAGTGTTACAGAGACAGAGTCCGGGTTCCCATTGCTTTGAACTAATTGAGACTTTGCATTGTTTGTGCCAATTTTCTTCTCCAGACTCACTTTCCAACATGACATTTATATTCCTGTGATGTAGCCACATAGAATCTGTTACCTCTCACCCAAATATGCCAGGAGTTTTCAAGCCTCTGTGCCATTTGCCTTTCCCCTCCATGTTCCCCACACCCATCACAGCCCTACTTCTACCATTCTTTCAATGGAAATCTCCTATTTATTTCCTCAATCAAATGTTGCTCCCTCTATACATTTAGCAAATACCAGGCCCATTTAGGTACTCTTTCCTCATTTTAGCCAAAGCTTCAGATTTTCATCTCTATTATGACCATACGATATATTAAATCATGTATATTTCAGTTCCTTGTTATAAACTGGAAACTCTGCAAGATCAGGAACCACGTCTTCTTCATTTGTGTACCTTTAGACTTCAATAAGTAAATGCATTAAAAATTTGTCTCGATGAATGATGCACATGTAACATAAAGCAAGAGTTTCTTTTCATGATAAGTATTCAAGCAGGAGCTTAATTGACCAGCCATCATCACTGTGGTAAAGGAGACAACTGCATAGGGAGAAAGGTTAAGCTGGATACTTGTCTCTATGGCCTTTTTGTAGCTCTCTCATTGCAATTTCATGTCATGCCTTACAGCTAAAAAGTGCCAGTCAGAAATACCTATCCATTGTGTGTGGCTCAGGCTAGTTGATTATGATCCCCAAGGCCTAGTTCTTAGAAAATGTGTTTGTATTATAGTCCAAAAGGAGCTACTCTCTGTCTCCTTTCCTCACTAAATTGTCTTTTATATTTTTCAAGTTTACAGAAGCTATATTTGGGCACAGACTTCAGCAATTTTTCCTCTGCTCATAAACACTCAACCAGGAAATATTTATCCCTCAGAGATACTGACAAAAGGTGTGTTCTTAAATTATTGCTAAGAACTAATCCTTTTCACCATGGGAGGAAAACATAATGCTCTATAATGTGACTTATGAGACTGAAGGTTTTTTATAACATAGAATTAAATGAAAAGAGAATACTCTTGAATATATGTTTGTAGTGAATTACAGAAGTGTGTAAACTTCTGACATTAGTTTGTTTTGTCTCCTAAATTAGGTATAGATTTCTAATTGTTGGAGAGATAATCTGTTTATATATTGGTGACCGTTACAAGCAAATCTAAAATATACATTTTACATCATTTTTGGATTATATTAAAATTCATTAATAAATTTGAAAGAAATTCATATTTATAATAAATAATTTCAGAAGAATTCACTGATTTAATGGAAAAAATTGTTAATAAAATTACATTAAGAAGAGAGGAAACAAAAGACATTAAATACCGAGACGGGCGGATCACGAGGTCAGGAGATCGAGACCATCCTGGCTAACACGGTGAAACCCCGTCTCTACTAAAAAATACAAAAAACTAGCCAGGCGAGGTGGCGGGCGCTTGTAGTCCCAGCTACTCGGGAGGCTGAGGCAGGAGAATGGCGTAAACCCGGGAGGCGGAGCTTGCAGTGAGCTGAGATCCGGCCACTGCACTCCAGCCTGGGCGACAGAGCGAGACTCCGTCTCAAAAAAAAAAAAAAAAAAAAAGACATTAAATAAAGTTGAAACGAGAAATATTCAGACATTAAAAAAAAGTGTATTAGTCCATTCTCATGCTGCTATAAAGAAATACCTGAAAATGCATAATTCATAAAGGAAATAAGTTGAATTGACTGACAGTTCATCATGGCTGGGGAGGCCACAGGAAACTTACAATCATGGCAGAAGGGGAAGCAAACACATCCTCATCACATGACAGCAGCAAGGAGAAGAATGATAGCCAAGCAAAGGGGGAAGTCCCTTATAAAACCATCAGATCTCATGAGAATTTACTCGCTATCACAAGAATAGCATGGGGGAAACCACCCCCATGATTCAGTTATCTCCCACTGGGTCTCTCCCATCACACATGGGGATTATGGAAACTATAGTTCAAGACGAAATTTGGGTGGGGACACAGTCAAACCATATCAGTAAGTATCTACATAATCCTTTTGTAATTCTTCCCATCCCATATTCCTATTACCCAGGATCTGTGTAATCTAGGAGACATAAAACTTCTGAGTTTGTATTATATGTAAGTCTCTTCAGTGGGAAGTAGAATGTTGGCTTTATTTTATCATTTTAATCTTAGAAGATTTTAAAACCATAATTCTTAATTGAAACTAAGTTTATTTTGGCTTATTATATATACCACACAACTTAAAATTTTAAAATGTACAATACCAAACGAGTTGAAAATTATGTCCACAGAAAATCCTGCACATGGATGTTTACAACAGCTTTATTCATCATTGCCAGAATTTGGAAGCAACCAAGACGTCCTTCAGTAGGTGAATGGATAAATAAACTGTAGAACACTCAGACAATAAGATGTTATTCATTGCTAAAAAGAAATGAGCTATTGAGCCATGAAAAAGACATAGAGGAAACTAGTAAACAAGCAAATCTGAAAAAATCTACATACTATATGATTTCAACGATATGACATTCTGGGAAAGCAAAAACTATGTAGACAGTCAACAGATCAGTGTTTTCCAGGGGTTGTGAGGGAAATGGATGAATACATAGAGTCCAGAGGAATTTTAGGACAGGGATATTCTCTGTAATCATACTATAATTGTGAATACATTTCATTATGTATTTGTCCAAATCCGTAGAATGCACAACACCCAAGAATGAACCTTTACTCTTAACTACAGAATTTTGGTGATAATGATTTGTCAATATAGGTTCATCAGTTGTAACAAATGTACCCGTCTGGTGGGAGATGTAGATAGTGTGGGTGGCCGTACATGTGTGGAGGTGGGGGATAGATGAGAAATCTCTGCACCTTCCTCTCAATTTTGCTGTGAAGCTAATACTACTCTAGAAAAATTAAGTTCTTTAAAAAATGTGTAACACTGCTAATACCACTATAGAAAAATGAAAAGAGTAAAGAGAACAAATAGCTTACTGCAAAAGAAATATAAATGCCCAAGAAGTATGAATATATGTTCATGGAATTAGTAGAATAAATCAAGTAGTTTTTGATTTTAAAATTTATTTTTATTTAATTTTTACCTATCAAACTAGAAATGGTGAATACAGTAGAAGAGTCAATGAAGTGGACATGTCCTTTCTTGTTGGTGAGATTATAAATCAGTCTAATGGGTTTTGAAAGCATTTTGGTAATATGTATAAAGAGTGTATTTGACCCTATGACCCAGCAATTTGTCTTCTGAGACTCTTCCCTAAAGACATGATTAAATAGTATGGACAAGGTTATTCTTTGCTATGTTACTTTTAAGAGAACAAAAGTGGAAATAACCAGCAACGCAAGTAGCTGAAAAATAAGGGTCAGATAAACAAATCTTGGCATATCTATTGCTATGGAACATTATGCACTTATTAAAATTATGTTTTCAGAATATTCAATAAGATTAATAAAAATTGATCACATTTTATAAAAATATATAATATAGCCAATATGTGTAATACTATGAAATATACGTGTAGAAAAATGAATATTAAAATAAGAATTTTCAAAATGTTAAAACTTAATATCTTACGTGATGAGATGTGTCGTGTATGTATGTTATCTTACAAACTGCTATGATCTGAATGTGTCCTACATAATTCATATGTTGAAATTTAATTGCTAATATGATAGTACTAAAAGGTAGAGGACATTAGGAGGTGATTAAATCATGAGGGCAGAGCCCTAATGAATGGGATTAATGACCTTATACATAGGCTGGTGAGAACTAACTAGGCTCTTATATTTTTCCATCACTTCCACCATGGGAGGACACCGTGTCCCTTCTCTCTGGAGGATGCAATGTTCAAAGCATCATCTTCGAAGCAGAGACTGGCTCCTCAGCAGACACCTCACAAGCCTACAGAACTGTGAACAATTAATTTCTGTTGTTTATAAATTAGCTGTCTCAGGTATTTAGTTATAATGGCACCAATGGACTAAGACACAAATATTTTCTTATAACAAAGGAAAAAATTTACTGCATAATTTTGTAAAATCCAATTGAAATGAGATACACTGTGTTCACAATTTTAAAAAGTGAAATTGGGCATAAGATCATTATGCTTGGCATATCTTCCTTAAAATATATATATATATATATATATATAATATATATATATATATTATATATATATATATATATATCCTGAAGTGTAATTTCTAAGCATTATGTAGACAGCCACCTATTTCTGTCTGTTTGGAGTGGGCGGGGTCTCCACATACTATTTTGAAGAGGTGCTTGCAAAATCGAGATGGAAAAATGTGTAAGTACAGTTCCTAAGGCCTTACCTGGAGAGTGAATTGCTACCTGGTTTCTACAGGTAATACCACTTGGAGGGAAATTCGTGCTTCTGCCTAAATAAGACTATGCCTGGCCTTGAGTGGTGTCAGGGTCCTGGTAATAATCGTTATTTTAACCTCCTGCTTTTCTACTCCTAGCATATTCTGCCTTTGGCTTCATGCAAAGTACCGAAGGACAGCGAGTGCATAGATACTGCTTTATCGAACCTTGCTAATTGGTCTCTTTGCTCTAAGAAATACATTGTCCCTGAAGCCACAATAGTAATGCAACTGGTTCTACATCTTAAAAATCTTTCATTTTTTTACACTGTGTCTGTTACATGGCTATTATGTTTAAACTCCCTTGATTAGATTATAGAAGTTTACATTGGGGAAGAGTATATAAAAGAGACAGCAATTACTGCCAAAATCTTCCCAAAGTCAGTGTCTTAGACCTTTTGGATTGCTGTAACAAAAATACCATAAACAGGGTGACTTATAAAGAACAGAAACCTATTTCTCCCAGTTATGGAGGTGGGGAAGTTGAAGGTCAAGGTGCAGGCACGCTCAATGTCTGGTGAGGGACTGCTTCCTCACAGATGGCAACTTCTTGCTGCATCCTCACATGGAGGATGAGCCAAAAAAGGTCTCTTGGGCCTCTTTTATAAGGGCACTAATCCCATTCATGAAGGCAGAGCCCTCATGACCCAATAAATTCCCAAAGGCCCTACCTTATAATATAGTCATCTTGGTTATTAGAATTCAACCTATGAAGTTTGAGAGGACACAAAGATTCACACTATGGCATCCAAACATCTCAAGGAGTTATAGTTTGTCTCCACAGTTAGCTTAGTATTAAATTTTCCTCATCAGCAAGATAGGAAAAGATTAGTTGAGGATGAACCAGAAGTTTTCACCTGATCATATTGACGTGGATGCTTGATAATCTCATGCCTTTATGGTAATTATATGTTCCTCATTAAAAACAAAGAATTCTGGCCTTTGCCAATGATGACTTTAAACTAGTACAAGCATTCTGGGTGTGGCTGTGGTATTTGATCAGAGCTAATGTTTGCTAATTTGCATGTTCAATAAAATACTGAATAGTTTCAGGTCTAGTTAATGTACCACAAAAAAGCAACGATAAAACTCATTCATCTTCACTTTACAGTCATTGTGATGTGGCTGTTTCCACTAGGAATATATAGGTAGCATGTAAAACAGTTGTCTTTTCTGGCAAAGGGGTTTCTTGTTAAGGCATGACCACAACCAAGTGATTCTTTCTCTTTTGATTAGTATTCACTGTCTCTTCTGAACTGTCTCCAGTGGATACAGTTTAGAAATTTAACACAAGTAAAGAAGAGCTCTCACACTGTAGGATTTGCAGCATGCTATTTAAGTGCAACTGCTACCACAGTTAAAGGATCATCTGAAACATCAAAGTGAATGGGAAAGTGGAGAGAGTCAAAATTCAAGAAGAGACTTTTATATTATTAAAATGTATTCACAATGTAATTGTAAAAATGGCATGAAGGAAAAGTTAAAGTCGAAAATATCAACAGTGTGTAAAAAAGGACAATGTAAAACATCTACCAATTGTCAGAATGGCTAGAAAAACACATTCTATTATTCAGCCAAATGTTCTTACCTTTCCCTCTCCCTATTCTTTACTTGTCCACCCCTAGACTGTACCTTTCTTGCATATTTCATTTTAAGGCTCTTGCACATAATTTAGAGTACGGAAGCAACCACCTAGCCCATCTTACCTCACTGGGCCTTCCTTAGAATCTGCCCAGAGTCAAGTTTATGGCCCCTTTGAAAAGCTGCAGCTGCTTACCAAAGTTTTTTCAAAGAGAAGCTAAGAAGGAAAGGAGTAGAAGACAACTTTTGTATAAACATTAGCTCATGTAATCACTATAACCACCTATTTAAGGTAGATGATATTAGTTTCATTTTCCCAAGGAAACTTACTGCCATTCAGATCAAAAATCTTCTGCAAAGTCCTACAAGTACCAAAAGAAAAAGCCAGGATTTTTACTCTAACTCTCTTTATGTCATTTTTCTTTTCTCTCATTTTGGTTTTCAACTATAGAGTAACATAATAACCACTTACTCTCAGGAAAAAAAAAAAAAATTAGAATAAAAATTTACAGACCTTGCTTATAAAGATTTAATTACATTTAAAATAAATAGAGAAAATATTTGGAAAGTTTATTTTTAATAATAAGGTGCATTTAAGTTACATATTCTCTGTACCTATTATGAAATATATTCTGTGAAGCTGTAGTTATCTGATAAAGGTGAAGGTGGTAGACATTAAGGCTCTTGATAGCTATTGTGCTTCCATCCCCTTTCTGGTACATGGAATCACTTCCGCACTCACTTGAAGTTGAGTCTGGCTGTGACATGCCTGATCAATGAAATATGAGAAGAAGTGAACTGTGTCACTTTTGGACAGATGTTTTTTGTTTGTTTGATTGATTGATTTTTTTTTTTTAATTATACTTTAAGTTCTAGGGTACATGTGCATGACGTTTATATCATGTATAACTCCCCAATGCAATCCCTCCCTCCTCCCCCCTCCCCATGATAGGCACCAGTGTGTGATGTTCCCCTTCCCGAGTCCAAGTGATCTCATTGTTCAGTTCCCACCTATGAGATTGATTGATTTTTTGAGACGGAGTCTCGCTCTGTCGCCCAGGCTGGAGTGCAGTGGCGCGATCTCGGCTCACTACAAGCTCCGCCTCCCGAGTTCATGGGACTACAGGCGCCCGCCACCACATCCGGCTACTTTTTTTGTATTTTATAGTAGAGATGGAGTTTCACAGTGTTCGTCAGGATGGTCTCAATCTCCTGACCTCGTGATCGGCCCGCCTCGGCCTCCCAAAGTGCTGGGATTACAGGCGTGAGACCCCGCGCCTGGCCACTTTTGGACGGATGTTCTAAGAGCCATTGGATGTTTTACTATGTTCTGTTTTCTCTCAGACCTATCAACCAACAGCACTCGAAAGTTGGCTGCTTTATCTTCCTGAGACCAACAACAGTAAAAATGTTGGCCGTTTTATCTTCCTGAGTGACTATACTATGTAGCCATCCCCTGCTTATTGGGATGGGCACAGAATATCAACAAGAAATAAGATACTAAGATAATAGAATTTATTATTACTGAAGATTTTCCTAAAGTGTCTGATACACTCAACATTGACGATTGTTTTACAGCCAAAACAGCAAATATATTTAAGAATCACATATTGAATCTGTGGTTCACATTTGTTGTGATGCTAAAATATTTGTGTAGTTTTCTCTTTGTTTTCAACTTTTATTTTAAAGAACATAAATTATTTGAAAGTTTGTTAATGGTTCTTGAAATAACAGATGTCCAGCAATAATATGGTCTTAATAGAAGGAAATTGTTTTCCATCACTGAAGACTAATTAAATTTTGAGTAAGAATTGAGATATGTGAGTCTAACACAGGGAATTGCCTCTGTGTTTTCAGATGAAATGGGATTATCAAAACATGAAGGAACTATTTTCCTGTTGTGGTAGGAGAACAGTAACTTAACAGTAATGAAAATCAGTTGATCATCAGATGCTTGTGGCTAATCATCAGTTTGTCCTTTTTGTAGCTGCTGTAATGGTATGTTATTGAAATCACTTAGGGATACTTTTTTGTTGTTAATTTTTATTGAAGTATTACTGAGAATGAAAACATTGTATCTATTTAAGATATACAACATGGTATTTTGCTATAATTAACATATCCATCACCTGGCATAGTAATCTTTTTTTTTTTTTTTGTGGTGAGAACACTTATGATCTACTCCCTCAGCAAGTTTCAAGTATAAAGGACATTATTATGAACTACAGTTACCATGCTGTACATTAGATCTCTAGGAGTCATTCATCTTATAACTGAAGGTTCATACACTCAGACCAACAACTACCCATTTATACCACTCCTGGCAACCACTATTCTACTCCCTACTTCTATGAGTTCAACATTTTATATTCCACCCATAATATCATGCAACATGTGTCTTTCATTTTTTCTGCCCTTATTTCACATAGCATATGTCCTCCAAGTGCACCTTGTTGCAAATAGCAAGATTTCCTTCTTTTTTTATGGCTGAATAATATTTCATTGTATACATACCATAATTTCTTTATTCATCCATCCATGCACATACACAGATTGTTTCTGTATCTTGGCTATTGTGAATAGTGCGGCAATAAATGTCAGAGTACAGATATATTTTTGAGATACTAATTTCATGTTCTTCTGGTAAATATTCAACAGTGAAATTGCTAGATCTTATGGTAATTCTATTTTTAATTTTTTGAGAAACCTCCCTACTATTTTTTTTCTGACTGTAGCAATTTACATTCCCACAGTGTACGAGGGTTCCCTTTTCTCCAAATCCTCACCAACATTTATTTTTAAAGATACAGT
Organism: Trachypithecus francoisi; assembly: GCF_009764315.1. NCBI lineage: Eukaryota > Metazoa > Chordata > Mammalia > Primates > Cercopithecidae > Trachypithecus > Trachypithecus francoisi. Next base: position 104,487,687 of record NW_022681471.1, read on the forward strand.
GAGACAAACTTTTTATTTAAAATTATAGAACAAGAATGAATATTACCAATTCATCAGAAAGAAGTCTGTCTACTCTCAAAGTCTATTTTTAAACTTTATGTTCTTTTACTTAAATATTTTTGGAAAAAAAGTTAATTATATACACTAATATGTGTACATTTCACAATTTGGCATATACTATTAATTTGGTTTAAATTTAATTTGGACATAATAGTAAATTCTTAAAACTTGCCAGACTGCTTAATAAGTAGGTATTAGTGTATCCCACCTCATCTACAGAGATGAAAACTACAGTGTAAGTTATCTAAAACAGTAAGTGTATTTGATCTCAGGAAGTATCACTTCAGAGGTGTTATTCTTAACAAAAACACTGTTCAGCCAATGCTGCAAGAATAAAATCATTAAAATAATTTTTTAAACGTCAAATAAGCCAAAGTGAATGTAAGCTTATGTAAATAAGTTTAGATTCAGTTAAATTTCTCAAGGATCAACTAAATTTTTAATCAAAAATTTCAACTAGGTACTAAAAGTATTTTTTGTGTCTTCCTTTGGCATGTGGGCTATGTATATGTTATATAAAATGAAATAATGGGATATTTCTGATTATTATACATTTGAAACACATCATTGTGTCTAACTTCATAATGTAGCTATCATATTTTGGTAAGTTAAATTGTATGTCAAATGGGTGCTCAATCTGGAAGACTCAAAAGCTAGAATTTTTCTTTTCCTAAAATTTAGTTATTATTGACAAAAGCATCTGGTACCATTATACTTCCTATACTCTATATTCTCCTATCATGATAAAACTAGAATTCATATTATATTGAAAAGCCTCTTATTTTTTCTTTTGTCTTCTTTAACTACATTCTACAGTGTACCCTAGAAGACATAAATTCAAAAATGTGAATAGTTCTGAGAGGTTTTCTTGGGATTTTACCTTTTATAAAACTGCTATAATTTATAGAATCTGCTTGTGCTCTGTCACCTAAATTTAAAAAGCTGCCTTTTATTGTTTGTTTTTTAGTTTGCTCCATTCAGACAGTGATGTTTCACGTCGGAGACATCACCACAATGGATTACTTTAACTTAGAATAGCCTTGTTTAATAATTATATAGAATACCTTTCACAAGAGAAAGCATTACTAGGAGAGAAGCCAATAAAGCTATGAAAGACATGGATAAAAATCAATAGCTGATTGGATATAGAATCTAAATAATGTGATATGATTTAACTTACCTGTATCTCATAGGTAAAATGGAGAAACAATAGTTACGTATCAGAATTCATATAGAATATATGTGAGATAATGCAAATAAATATTTTAGTATCAGATTTGTCACATAATAGTTTGTCATCAAATATTTCATGTGTCCTTTCATCCTCCATGGATGTCTCTTGTCATATGGTTGATAGAATTCCATGTCCATTTGTGTAATTTGAGCTCCCTAAGGATAGCCACTATTTATCACTCATTGTTTTGTCTACATAGCACAGAAAGTGATGGGGAGTAGTCAATAACTCAGTAAATGTTTGGCCAATGAATGGATTTACAACATCCTTGTGGAAATAACCATAGATGTGGGTCTGTTTATTGCACACCGCAATTGTCAGTATGTTTATTGCCTAACCAATTGTCACTGGTTATCTCCATGTTTGTTTCTGAATTTGTTGAGAACAAGGCTTTATTTTTACTTTATTATTTTTACTGAAAATATAACTTGAGTTGCTCACAGATTTTCAGTTTTTACTCATTTACCTTGCTGATATAGCTAGCTGAATTTATGTATCTATGTCAATATTTGTATTTATCTTTATCACTATATATTTATATTATATATACTTATGTCTGTATCTCTCTATATCTCTCTCTTTGGGGATGTGTACTGTGTAGGTATATTTTTAACCCCCAGCTCAGTAAGAAGGAACTCAAGTTGTGATTTTTAGTGTTTGCTTATTTCTGTGGTGTAAATACTTCAACCACATCCAATTTCAAGCTATCAACACAATGTTGCTGAGTGTGGAGTTGGGATGAGATAGGCAGTGGCCAATTATTATATAGCACTTTCACCATACAGATAAAAAGATACAAATAACCTCACAAGTATAGATGATAGTGAAATGCAGTAAAATAATTAAGAAGTGATGAGTTTTGAACATTTATTACAGTTGCTTTAATATAATTTATTTAATCATAAGTTTATATAATTTAATTTTAAGAAGGGCTATGTTTAATTGTATGCCCTCAACATTCCTTGAGATTTAGCATTCTACTTTCACAATCCATACTAAAATCTTTCATTTCAAAGTCTCTGTTGCTTTTCATTTTTAAGACTAAACGTAATCCATGCTTTAACTCTTTTCTGGTTGTTTTCATATGTCCTTTAAATTCTCGATGTTTTGTATGTTTCTACAGTGAATATTTATGAGTTGAAGCTTTTGAAATAATTCAAGAATATACTTTTTATGTGTGACTTTGAAATTGTATATACGCTTGAATGATTTCTATAATCTATTGCCAAGGGTAATAAGAGCTAGTCTTAAAATCACAAAGGCACTATATTACTCTTTGATTCCCTTTTTTTTCTCTTAATGAAGCTGAAATAACTGGGAACCAAAGATGAATATATGTTAAGTAGAAGAGTATATGCTATAAAATAAAAAATTTGACGCATTTTGGCAAAAGTGTTTTTTTGGTAGTAAACATTTTACTATTTAGTATCAAATATATTAAATTTAGTAAATATAAGAAAACAGAGCCTACAAATGTAAAGTGCAAATCCCAATTTTTACCTGCAAATATTACTTATATGACTTCATTTTTCTAAATTAAAATTAAACCAATCTACTCCACCCCCTATTCATAGCCTCTGCCACTGCAGCCCTGAAGGTTGAGGTGAAGATACTCATGTTTTACAAGTATGTGAATACTAACTAAAAAACTATGGCAAAATATAAACATGAACATCTTGGAGAGAAACACTTCTGAAATGGTAGTGTGTAGTGTCAGGGGCTCCATGGATGCTGTCTCAAGTGAAACCACTATAACTGGTGAAAATTGTAATAAAATAACCACTGAAAGTCTCTGGAAATTGTCTTAAGAGCATATAGCAAATGGAGAAATATTTATTCCCCCCCCCAAAAAAACCCTGCAAAATCTCAGTCAGAACAGTGAAAGTCGATGACATTTGAGCAACAACCCCCACCCCCACCCCACTCTCTCTAGCTCTGTGTGACAGAAACTTTACTCTGGATAGACATGGCCAAAAACAGGGTGCTGCTTCTACGTGATTCTCTTCTTTTTACTCATAGCAGAAGCTGCTGTGGCATATCTGGTCATAGCTGAAGAGATGTGGCTGCTTCTGTATCTCCTGAGATACCACACCTAGCGCAGACCCTTCCTCTCATCAGTGAGGGAGAGGCTAAGACCATGAAAATGAGAAAGAATCATCTTTTAAACAAATGGTGCTGAGAAAACTTGAGATCCACATGCAGAAGAATGAAGTTGACTCCTTACCTCCTTACCTCTTGGTGAGGAAGAATATAAAACGTGTGGGCAGTTCTCTACCTTTTGGACATATACTCAATATTAGCTACACTATGAATTACTTGTTTGGGATGAGTTAGTGAGAAACGGGTTCATTTTGTATGTTTAGCCTAGAGGCAGGTGTCAAGAGAGGGCTTAATTGAACATCCTACAATAAAGTTTACATTTTTCTTCCTCCCTTGCAGCTAGGTATGATCGTGTGACCTTGTTCTGATAGGACATAATAAGAATTAATGTGTGAAACTTCTAGGAAGAGAAGTCGATCTTCCCCTGTCTTTCTTGTTCTTTCTCACTGTTACTTGGAATGGTAATGTAATAGTTGGAGCTGGAATAGCCATCTGGACTACAAAATGGAAGTTGTATGTTGAAGACAAACTAATAATATAAATTGTCCATGTCCCTGATGATCATGGAGCCACTGTGCTGCCTCTCAACTGTCTCTTCTTATTTGAGAAAGATGCAAACTTCCATTGTTCCTGATATTGATTATTTTGGATTTTCTGTCGCTTGTAGCTCGATTCTAATCTCAATGAATACAAGAAAGAGTCACTGACAGCCTGCTATGGCCAAAGTACTATATGAGGTACTGACAAGTCTAGGGTGAAAAAGAGGCATTGCCTTGTTTTCACAGAGCATACTTACTAGTGAGAAAAGATAGATAAAAATTAAATATTTAAAGAATATGATTTTGAGGGATAATCATATAACCTATAGTGAGTGAATCTGGATTTGAGGGTTTCTCAATTCAAAGGAAGGGAAGGCCACTATGAAGCAGTGATAGCTGAGCTGATACACGAAATAATAGGCAGACCTATACATGTGATGATCTGGATAATAGAATTTTATATAGGGAAACAGGAAGCACAAAGGGAGGAATGGACTAAAAAAAGAGAATCAGAAAAATTGACTTGTGTGGTTGGAGTGACAGGGCAATGGTAAGATCAACAATGGGAGATGAGGTTAGAAAATAGGGTAGGAGTCAAATGAAACAGGGTTTAATAGGTGATGGATGAAAGCAAAACCAAAAACACTTCAGAATCTTGTCCTGGCATCTGTTTTTCCTCCAATCATCTCCTCCTTTGCATATTTTCTTTCTTTTTTTCTTCAGCTTTTATGTATCTTCTCATTTCACTCATTCAATCACCTATACAATGTGGTCCACTATTTCCAGAACCCAGAATCCAGGATTGTATCCTACTATTTTTTTAGATTTTCTACATTCAATTGTACATAAAAAACTGGACTAGGAAATCCCCACCCCATCGTAATTTGCACTACAAATTTAAAACCAATAGCTCTCACATCAAATTTGGATAAGAATCAACGTACTACATTGAAGATCTTCTGAATATGTATATCTGTTTATAAATAGCATATATTTTAAAGTGTTAACTTACCATCTTTCGTTGATACATTTCTGTTTTATAAAACATGATATTCATGATAGATCTATTTTATTCATTTCAACATAGACCTTATCTTCACTACTCTTTTAAAATAGTTTTGAGGTTCTAACAACCAGAAAGTATTGAGGAAAATTTGCATATTCTCATGGTAGTAAATATAATGTAATTGACTTTGAGCTCTATAAAAGGTAATTCCAAAATGTGTCCTAACTCTTTGTTTTAAAGGTAATGTAGGTGTGAAGGGAGATGTGACAAAAACCCAAAGATTATTACAGAAGCTTTGGGGAAGGGAATGAAAACAAACCCACTGAGGTAATTACTCCTAAGACTGATGAAAATAGAAAGTCTTGTGCAGAATTAGTAGTAGAATACATACATTCTTATAAATTTATTTGAACTAATGTAGACAATGTGTATTAAATGTTAAAATTGGCATATATAATTGTATAAATATACAAATGGCTTTCATCATATTCCCTAATACAAGTGTGGTCAAATAAATTATATAAGATTTATAAAATAGCAAATTATGCAGCCATCAAATTATTGAATTGTTTCAGTATATAAAAGTAGAAACATGGCCAAAAACTATTGAAAAATATTACAAGTGAGTTACAAAACAATATATGTAGTAGGATTTTTAGGGTAAATTATATTAAAGCAGAATGTGGGAAAGATGAAGACAGGGAAATACAAAAAAACTGTATCATTTGGAAATAATCTTCAAATAAATTGGGAGTCTATCTCTTGGCAATAAAATTGTAACTATTTTTCTTTTTATTTATATGTAACTTTTTCCAGTGAAATAATAATTATTATAATAAAAAGACTTTTTAATTCAAGACAAAATAATGAGAACACAGAGTGATTAGAAGGCAGTACATAGGGATTAATGGCAGCCATGTCATCTGCAAACAGAGACAATTTGACTTCCTATTTGAATACCCTTTATTTCTTTCTCTTGCCTGCTTGCCTTGGCCAGAACTTCCAATACTATGTTGAATAGGAGTGGTGAGTGAGGGCATACTTGTCTTGTGTCGGTTTTCAAAGGGAATGCTTCCAGCTTTTGCCCATTCAGTATGATATTGGCTGTGGGTTTGTCATAAATAGTTCTTATTATTTTGAGATATACCCCAACAATACCTAGTTTATTGAGAGTTTTTAGCATGAAGGGGTGTTGAATTTTACCAAAGGCCTTTTCTGCATCTATTGAGATAATCATGTGGTTATTGTCGTTGGTTCTGTTTATGTGATGGATTATGTTTATTGATTTGTGTATGTTGAACCAGCCTTGCTTCCCAGGGATAAAGTCAACTTCATCGTGGTGGGTAAGCTTTTTGATGTGCTGCTGGATTCAGTTTGCCAGCATTTTATTGAGGATTTTCACACTGATGTTCACCAGGGATATTGGCCTGAAATTTTCTTTTCTTGTTGTTGTGTCTCATAGTTGGTGGGAAATACATATATGATGCAAAAGTATCTGTTGTTTGAAAAACCTTGCTTTTATATTCAAAAGATGTAATCTTTTTATGAAGATGCATTTTCTTTTTTTTTTTTTAAGGATGAAGGAGGTGTAGATGTATTTTTAAGCTAGGAGGAAAGAAATTCGACTTTCTGGCAGCTTTACATTATTTTGTGACTGTGTATAAATCAAGCAAACAAAAGCTTTCACCTGTAGTAAAGTTCACTTGAAGATAAAAATTGACCGGGAATTAAAGATATTATATGCACTTGTCTAGTTTGTATTTCTTGAAGGTGGTGGTAAGATGTTTTCTGGCTTATGCAACATGAATGTATTAAAGACCTGAGACATAAAGAAGCAAGTATATTTGAGCAACTAAAGTCAAGCACAGCTAGAATGAGGAAAGATGAATGAATCAACATGGATTGGGGGAGGTATGTAAACAAGGATTACCTCATGCAGCATCCCATAGTTTGTGTTTAGCATTCTGGATTTTATAACAAAAAAAATAAGGAGCCACTTATGAGATTTAGTCAAACAGAATAACATCATCATCTTTATCTTTTTAAAGCTCATTGTGAGTTCATGTGGCAGAGAGACTTTATTGGGAATAGAGGTACTTATATAGGGATTGGAGGATCAACAGGCCAAAGAAAGATGAAAGACCAGTAGGAGGTCGTAGTGGTTATAAAGTCATGAGTGTATTATGATTTTGATTAGAATAGCAACAATAGACATTGTTTAAAGACACTTTTTAGTGGTAGAATCTACGTGTCTTGGAGCTTGATTAAATGAAGGTGAGGAAGGCAGAAATCCTAAATGATGCAAAGTTCTGAAATAGTTTTTGAAAAATGAGTAAATTAGTATTGATAATCTTATAGAACATGTATACAGTTTTTAAAATATATTGAATGTAAATAGTGTCTTTCTATGTGAAACTAAACAAATATTGGGTACCTCCAAAGATATTTTACTCTGAAATTTTCCTTGGATTGAAAAAAATGACTCAAATCCCATATTCTACTTACATCTTTATTGTAGCATGACTTAGGGCTCTTCTGTGAAAGAGCATGTAGACGTTATTTTTAAAAACTATGTTTTAAAACAATTTCCTTTGAAAATAATAGTTTTCAAAGGAAAAAAAGAGTATCTAGGGCTCAGAAAATTTTCTTTATACTTGCAATTCAAAGTTATTTTCCTGCAGCAATTTCTTAAATGAAGATTTTTTAATTTAAAAAAACTGTATTTGTTGTTGCAAGATAGAAATAATAACTTTGTTGTTCAAAACTGACAGAGACAAGCCTAACGACTTCCTTGTCTGACTTTGTCTATGAACTTGGAAACCTCACAGTCTTGTCTTCCCGTTGAGTCTTCGGATGTAATTTTGTTTGTAGCTCAGGTCATATTTGCTCGTGTCTGTAGTAACTGAGCCCTTTTGGACTTTAGGCACCATACAAGATAGTTGCCAGAAGAATAAAAAATAAAACCAACAACTATTGTTTATTGGTTACAATCCTTAATGTTCTAATGACCTTTCTAAAAAGGTGATGTTTACGTTGAGATCCTCTGAACTATAAAATTTGGAGGGAGAGAGAAGGGGAGGACATTCAGTACAGAGAAGTAACACGTGCAATGACTGTTAAGCTTCAAAGAATTAGCGAACTTAGGGAACTGATAGAGTCCAGCATCTGTGGAGCCATGAAATGAGGCAGGAAAGTTTGACGGGAGACTTGTGAATCTAGAAAGTGTTTTCACTTCATCTGAAGGTCAATAGGAAGCCAATGAAGAATTTGAGGGGATGTCACAATGGGATGTACACTTGGGCATTACTCTGATGCTGTTTGCAGTGAGAAGAATATAGAGAGGACAAGATCTCGGGAGATACAGAGTTTTATGTTGGATACAGGTTGGCTGAAATAAATTGTGTTTATCTATACAATACAGTTAGATGAAGTTTACAATTGATTTAGTTAAAAAATTTCAAAAACTGGATGACCACATAAACAGCGGATAACCTATTCGGAAATATGACTTCCCCTGGCCCATCAGATTTCCCAGTGGCATGGCACCCATGACACTAAAGGCCCAATGTAAGATCTGCCTAGTTATAGAAAGTAAAATCTATTTTTACCTTACTCTGTTCAACTTGGATATTACATCACCACTTCAAAATAATTTGAATGAATCATCTATGTGCTTCCATTCAAGAGAATATTTATATAAATATCTGGTTTTTATAATCCTTAAACTAAACTTACAATAAAAAGGCCACATCATCATCAGCGGCTCAGCCAGCTTTCCAGAAGGTTGGAAAGCCCATTAACCTTGAGGAGGCTCTTTCACTTTTGTGGGTGGCTTTGACAAGGGTGGTGGCACTTATGATGGAAAGAAAGTAGCCTCACATGAAGTATTATTTGCAGGGAGCACTGACAGGCTCTGCAGATTAGTTGAATGGCAGGAATTGTTTTGGAGAAGGTAAGAATCATACAGGATTGCCTGACAATGGATTGTGGTGCAAGTTAGCTAATATTCCTAACTCAGAAGCATCTGTTCCTTAAATTAACAACTAAGGTGTGATTGTGTCCCAGTTTAGAGATCAGCTTCTATTTTTGCGCTGGCCTAGTGCTCTAAATTCTACTCCTGTCGTTTTAACTGTTCCTTACTTTTCAGATCTATATAATTTTATGCTTTACTTTTTATTGATATTGAAGAAAAGGCATTTCCTCTTCTTAGGTAGCTGATATGGATATCATAATTCAGCTCAAAATCAGTTTGAAGGATTTTCATTGTTCAGTAGTGTAAAAATACAATGAATATCCTTGATGCATGTGGTGAAACACTATCAAGTAGCTAAAAAGAATGTATTAGATAAGTGGTTCTCAACCAGGCATGATTTTGGCCATGACTAAGACATTTGACAATGTCTGGAGATGTTTTTTATTGTAATTACTGTGGAAGTGGTGGCATTGTACTGGCATCTAGTAGGTAGAAGCCAGAGATTCTGGCAAACATCCTACAATGCAAAGGATGGCCTCCCCCGAACCAACAATTATCAGTCTAAAATGTTAAAAGTTCCACTTTTGAAAACCCATGTATTAATTAGATCCGTATCTCACAATAATTATGTAACCCAAATATATAATATTGAGTGAAAAAGGAAAGTTGTAGAATGATTACAAAGCATGATAGCATATTCATTCTTTTAATGCTAGCTGGCATAGCAAACCAAACCCAAAATTTCAGTGCCTTAACACAACAGATATTTATTGTTTGCTCATGTCACAGTCCATGGCAGTCCATGGCACCATGTTGCTTTCCCGCATGTGACGCTGCAAAGATCCAGACGTTTTCCATTTTGTTGCTCCCCCCCATCTCTTCAACCTCAGAGTCATCTGCATACAGCCATAGAATGGGAAAGAAACAGCAGAGAAGATATATTAGCTTTTTAAAATCTCAAGCTCAGAATTGACACAAATTACTTCCACTCATATTCTACTGGGAGAAACAAATCAAATAACCACACCTGCATGCAAGAAGAGCTATAAAATACAATTAGAGGCTGAACAGCCTGTCAGTGATACTACCTGAGTATGGAATGGATCAACATGGATTCTTATGGATAGCTCATTAGCTCAATGAAGGATGCCAAGCACTCAAGTAAATTTGTAAAGAACATACACACATACATACACAACAACAACAACATTATGTATTGTTTATGGATATAGGAATGTATGTGAAAAGCAGAACAATTGGGCTAAATTAACATAAAATTCATATATTATGGCCACTTATAAAGAGGAGAGCAGGAGAGCAGGCCTGGAGATAAGGAAGTAAAGTGTCTTCACATGTATTTGAATCATTGTCTTTCATGATTAGATTATGCACAGTAAATTAGGACAGGTTATTCGTAATTATGATTTCCTGGCCATATGTACTCATTGTACAAGTCTCTGGACTTCTCTAATTTTACCTTTCTCAAAAGAAAATAAATAAGTTGAGTAAGTTGAATGTATTTATATCAACCAATTAACTTTTAAATTGATATTTTAATGAGATATAACATCTACATTTTTTTTAAATTTATGTAAAATTCTAGTTATATAAAACAAGAATTTTTATAAAAGCTCTTGTTGTTATTAATGTATATTTTGGAGGAACATTGTACAGTATTCTTTATCATATGGTCCTATTCAGATTACCTACCAAATGAAAAACTAATATACTCTCAAGCGTCTTGAAAAAATCATATTTACATTACAATAATATGTTGGTAATATTTTTCTTCCCTGTTTACTTTGGTATCTCGAGTAGTGTCATCTTTTCTTTTGGAATATATCTGATTTTTAAGTCATCTTGTAAATATCAATAATGTCTTTCTTTCTTGCAAGAAACAGAAACCCAAACAAAATGCTATTCAAAATTCAAGGTGTATTTGTGCATACTCTGGATTATCTACTGGTGGAATCCAAGAAAAATTTAACCTACAGGCCATGGGAATGATGGGGCCATAGGCCATCTCCATAGTGGTATGCTACTAAGAATGACTCATTGCACAAATTCTTATTTTATGAGTCTCAGGTGAAGTATTTCAGGAAGTGCATCTGTTTGTTCCAAGTTGAATCAGACTTCAATCTTGGTCCAATCAGCCTTTTCTAGAGGCAAATGTCACACAATACAAACATGATACCAGGGACTCTGCTTATGGATTGTTTGAGTGGAGGATGATAGTTCTCAGAGAAAGGAGAAAAATTATGGACTGAGTAGAACTTCCAAAATATCTCTTGTTTGGTGTGTTTCTTGTTCCACATTATTTTGACAGAAATAATTCTGAGTTTTATTATTTGATCCTCCAAGTTTCAAAATCCTTACAAACAACAATGTTTTTAATGACTTCACATGTGTGTTTCTTCCTATCATGTTACTTTGAATTATGGATGCATCAATATGTAATGTTACAGCGTTAAATGTATCAAGTTTGCCTCTCCACTACATTACAACATATACACACAAATGAATTGGTATTAGACTTTTTGAAATCTATGATTTAAATAGAGAGATGAGAACAATAATGACTGGTTCATTATATTACACAACCTAAGCTTTGTATATGGTTTTCTTTTTTAAAAATGTACTTTGTAAGTTGAGGAAAAAAAGATAATTGACAAAATACCAGTGTAAATTTTGAACACAATAAAATAAAATTACGTCAGACCAATTACAAAGCATGTATGTAATAGCTTACATACAAAACATGTATGAATAGCTTAACCAACTCTCCTGTTTTAGGTCCTTACGTGAACCAAAATCCTGTTGTTATTTATCACTTAATAGGAACCAAAAAGAGCCACAGATGTTGCTTTGAAGAGCAGGATGCTATGAAGTACTGTTTCAAAGACCTTATTAAACACTTCAGTGAAATAGGAAGTCATTTATGTAGAGTCGTTAATACCCCTCACTGCATTTAAACCAGAATTCTCAAAGGAAAAAGCTGCTCCTCTCTCATAGGTTTGTTGTTACTTACTTTTAAAAATCAGGGATCAATACCTTTAATGAGAACATATTGGGAATATCTATGTGCTATGCTCTGAATTAAGCATTAGGGCAAAAAGAAAGAGATGATTTTTAAAGCCTTTTCTTCTGAATTTTGAGTTGAGATAGAAAACCAACGTTATAGGCCTATAAAAGGGCCTGCAACTGGAGACAGAAGGGGGAAAGGCTGAAAAATATACCTATACCTGAAGAGAGCATTGATAGTCAGTAAAAATATTGCAGCAACATTATGAAAGTTTGTGTAAGCCATGATAAAAAGCATAGAATAAAATACTTAACATAAAAAAGTAGAAATGGCTCAGCAAAAATTTCTTTCTATTCACCTGCCTTAAAAAGTCAGGTATTTTTATCTTGTGTTTAATTGAGAAGAATTTGTAAACTAAAAGTTTCAAAAATTAATAAATTTTTGGCTATGCACTGTTATGCATAGCCAAGTGGTTTTTTGTTAAAAAAAAAACAAACCACTAATTGTTGAGAAAAATCTGATTGCTGTATCCTCTTTTTATATTCAAACCAAATGTGCTTGATTAAATGTTTTAGATGTCTTATTAATAGCCAGTCTTGACCTTGGTTAAAACATCTGTAGAAAGTCTAAGGCAGTGTGCTAGGTGCATGTTGAACTCCCTGTGTTGTTCAAAATAGAGACATAAATGATTAATGAATACTTTATCATATATTATATGTGTATTTTATATATATATATAAAACTATAGTAATGTACTCATCAGTAATTTCAAGTTGGTAGACATTTTTGTTTGCATAATTTTGACAGATGTTTTCATAAAATAATAAAATACAATCTACATATTAAAGTTTTACGTATTTCTGTAAATTGAGATATTTTTATTATCAGCACTATTTTCACTATTTTTAGTTAGGTCACTTAAATAAATACTAAATATATAATGAAAATGAACATACCTAGTACAGTCATTCTACTCATCACTTGGTATAGTTGATGGTTTTTGTTATTTTTTTTTTTTGTCTTTGAGACTGCATTTAGCTCTTGTCACCCAGGCTGGAGTGCAATGCTGCGATCAAAGCTCACTGCAACCTCCGCCTCCTGGGTTCAAGCAATTCTCCTGCCTCAGCCTCCCGAGTAGCTGGGATTACAGGCACCCACCACCACGCTCGGCTAATTTTTTGTGTTTTTAGTAGAGACGGGATTTCACCATGTTGGCCAGGCTGGTCTCAAACTCCTGACCTCAGGTGATCCACCCACCTCGGCCTCCCAAATTGCTGGGATTACAGACATGAGCCACCACATTTGGCCAAGTTGATGTTTTATTTGTTATTAATTTCAAAGGCTAACATGTACTTATGATTTCAGTAGTTACTAGCTACTCTACACGCAGCATGGTATAATTAAATGTATATTTAGCTTTTGTAATATTTCTTTTTAAAAGTTGTGCACATTTTAAAAACCGAGTTATCTGAATCACCTGTTAAAACATTAAAACAAGACTGAGAATTCCAGTTCAGACAAGATGGCATAAACTGATTTTTCTCTGCTCCTCATAGTGAAGAAGAACAACAAAACCTAGAAATGAAACAAGAGGCCATCAAAAGAAAATTGTAGAGAAAAGCAAACTGCTTTGAGATCCTAGGGCTAGAGGAAAACAAACTGCAGCACATTCTCATATGTGCCCCTATCCAACAGAAGATGGGGACCCCAACCTGTCATTTTCCCACTTTCAAGCCTAGTAGCAGAAGGCAGCCCAGCTAGTTTCCTCTCTAAATTGAATAGGAGTCTCTCAGACAACACCAGATGAGCCTGATACAACTGGCAAGGGCTATTGAATGGGAGCCCGTCTAACAATAAGCAACTAGGGTAAGTGCCTCTCCTTTTCCAGGGATTTAAGACTACCATGCTCTGCTGAAAAATATAGAGACAAGTGGCAGTATTGTTTAGAGGAATTTTACCACAGTGAGTGGCCCAACCTCAGAAGTCTCTTTGTCCCTACAGGCCTAAGACACTCACTCATCACAGGAAATACTTAGGTGGCTGGGTGCAACTGCCACAAGGGATCTTACCACTCTAAGTGGCCTAGTCCAGGAAGCCTCTTTGTTCCTGTGGGTCTGAGGCTGCCCTCTATTGTACAGAGATACTGAGGCAGCCACAGGGTACTGGAAGAGGGATCCCTTAAGAACAAAATCCCATTCAGAAAGCATTCTCTGTTCCCAATAGGCATGGAGATCTTTGCCACAAGCGTCCTAACCACTGAAGCCTCCTCATCCCTGCAGAACTGGGACTCCCTTTTCCAACAGGAAGACATCGGGGTGGAAAGGCAGAAATTACAAGAGACATAATCATAATAAGTGACCTGGTTCAGAAAGCATCTTTGGCCCTGTGGACCTAGAACTTCTCTTCCCTACCCAGAGATACCTGGGCAAACACAGAGCACTGGTAAGGCTATCCACCACAAAAAGTGACTAGCCTGGGAAGCCAGTTGGACCCTGTGGCTGTGAGAATCCCTCCACTTTCACCCAGAGACATTGGAGCAGCTGGAGGGTACCAGTATGGGGATTCTAACACAATAATCCTATCTAGGAAGCACTTTTGTCTCTATAGATCTAAGAAACCCCTACCCTACCTAGCAGCACCAGCACCCTAGACTGGGGAACTTCTGCCCACTCAGAATGTACCATCAAGGAATTTTGAGAGTACCAGCGTCACTAGATAAACCAAGCAGGCCACAATAACAGCAGATATACTCGGAAAATAAAACTCTCTTTGGAACCACAGCCCATAAAAGTAGAATGGCACCTGTGTATTGAACTATGTATGGTAAATACCTGCTAAAATAAAAGATTGAAATAAGATCCAGATTCTGCATATATAATGGACAAAATGTCCAGAGTACCGTCAAAAATCACCTGCATACTAAGAACCAAAACAAACAAAACCAGAATGAGAGAAGACATAGACTAATGCTATCACTTAGATAAATTAGATGTTGAAATTATCTGACAAGAATTTTAAAGTAGAAGTCAGGCCAGGCGCGGTGGCTCATGCCTGTAATCCCAGCACTCTGGGAGACTCCGGCGACCGGATCACCTGAGGTCAGGAGTTCAAGACCAACCTGGTCAACATAGCGAAACCCTGTCTCAACTAAAAATACAAAAATTAGCCAGGCATGGTGATGTGCACTTGTAATTCCAGCTACTTGGGAGGCTGAGGCATGAGGGTCTCTTGAACCTGGGAGACAGAGGTTGCAGTGAACCGAGACTGCACCACTGCCCTCCAGCCTGGGCCACAGAGCGAGACTCCATCTCAAAAAAAAAAAATAATAAATGCAATAGCATTTATGATTTCTGCAAAGAAACTGAAACTCTTACATATAAAACTAACAAAACATGCACAGAATCTGTATGATCCAAGTGCTATTAAAATAAATAAAGAAGACCTAAATATATGAAGATACATTATGTTCATGGATTGGAAAACTCACCAGAGTAAAGATGTGAATTCTCTCTAAGTTGATCTATTTTTAAGACAATTCTTATGAAAATTTTAGCAATGTTATTGAACTTGCACAGGCTTATTATAAAAATTATATAGGATGTATAGAATGGCACAGGACCTATATTAGCCAAAAAATTTGAATAAGGAAAAGTTAATTGGAGAAATCATTCTTATTGATGTTAAAGTTAATTGTATAGCAGCAGTATTCTAGACAGTATGATACTGGTGGTGTACAGACTCATACATCGGTGAAACAGAATAGAGAGCCCAGAAATAGGTCCACAAATATGCCCAATTTATTTATTTTTACAGCTTAAAGTATAATTGATATACAAAAATCTGCACATATTTATTATATACAATTTGATGAGTTTGGACATATTCATATACCTGTAAAACCATCACCACAATCAAATAACAAACATCAATTCCTTCCAAAAGTTTCCTTGTGTCCCTTTGTTTTTCACAAAGCAGGAATCCAGTAGAGGAAGGTTAACCTTTTTAATAAATGGTGTTGTAGTAATAGAACACCCATAGGCAAAAAACAAACAAAAATACTTTGATCTAAATAAACATCCCAAGAACTTAAACTGTAAAACTTATATGAAAACGAACATATTTGGGATCTAAAGTTAAACAAAGTGTTCTTAGACTTGACCCCAAAGTCACAATACATAAGAGGAAAATTTGATAAAGTGGACCTCATTAAAATAAAAAACTTTTGCTATGCAAAATATTCTGTTAAGAAGAAATATCACCAGGCGCGCTGGCTCATGCCTCTGTAATACCATCACTTTGGGAAGCCGAGGCAAGCCGATCACTTAAGCTCAGGAGTTTGAGACCAGCCCGGCCAACATGATGAAACTCTGTCTCTAGTAAAAATACAAAAATTAGCTATGTGTAGTGGTGCACACTGTAGTACCACCTACTTAGGAAGCTGAGGCATGAGAATCGCTTGAGCCCAGGAGGCAGAGGTCGCAGTGAGCCGAGATTGCACCACTGCACTCTCAAAAAAACAAAAAATGAAATACGAGATACACAGACTGGGAGAAAATATTGGTAAACCATATATCTAGTATCTAGATATCAAGAACTAGTATCTAGAATATATAAAGACCTCTCAAAACTCAACATTTTAAAAATCCAATAAGAAAATGGACAAAAGACAGGCACAGATGTTTCACCAATAAAGATATACAGATGGCATATATAAGTGCATTAAAAAATGGTCAACATCAATAACCATTAGTAAAATGGAGATTAAAACCAAAGTGAGATATTATTACACGGTAGTCAAAATGGCTAAAATAAGAAAATAGACACCAGATGCCGGCAAGGAAGCAGAGAAAGTAGGTAAATCATAGATTGCTGGTGAGACTATTAAATGGTATAGCCACACTGGAAAATAGTTTGGCAGTTCATTTTAAAACTAAAAACGGACTTAGCAAATGACACGGCAATTGCTCTCTTAATCATTCTTAAAAAAATGAAAACTTGTTTTCATACAGAAACGTATCCACAAATATTCATAGTAGCCTTATTCGTAGTACCAAAACATGAAAAATTCCTCGATATGTAATTGCTTGGAAAACAAAACAAAACAAAAAAACACTCTGGTACTTGCATACCATGGAATATTACCCAGCCATAAAAAGGAATTAGCTATTGGATAAACCTAGTGCAATTTATACTGGGTGAAAAAAAAAATAACAATCTCTGCTTAATTTTGTCATTCACCCAAAAGTCATTCAGGAGCAAGTTGTTTGGTTTCCATGTAATTGTGTGGTTTTGAGAGGTCCTCTTGGTATTGATTTCTATTTTTATTCCACTGTGGTCCAAGAATTTGTTTGCTTTTATTTCAATTTTTGAAATTTATTGAGATGTGCTTTATGGCTGAGCATGTGGTTGACCTTGCAGTACATTCTGTGTGTAGATGGGAAGAACGTATATTCTTGTGGTTTTGGGTAAAGCAGTATGTAGATGTCTCTTAGGTCTAGTTGGTCAAGGGTCAAATTTAATCCAGAATTTCTTTGTTAGTTTTATTCCTCAGTGATCGTTCTAACACTATCAGTAGGGTGTTGAAGTCCCCCATTATTACCATGTGGCTTTCTAAGTCTTTTCATAGGTCTTGAAAAGTACTTGATTTAGGACATTGGTGTGCCAATGCTGGATGTGTATATATTTATGTTAAGTTTTCTTGTTGAGTTACACCCTTTATCATTATGTAGTGACCTTCTTTGTCCTTTTTTACTGTACTGTTAGTGGGAGTGTAAATTAGGTTAGCTACTGTGGAAAGCAGTTTGGAGATTTCTCGAAGTATTAAAAGTAGGACTACCATTTAACCAGCAATCTCATTACCGGGTTTATACCCAAAGGAAAATAGATTATTCTACCAAAAAGACATATGCACTGGGATGTTTGTTACAGCACTATTCACAATAGCAAAGATGTGGAATCAACCTACAATTGTTGATTGGTTAAAGAAAATATGGTACATACACATCATGAAATCCTATGCAGCAATAAAAAAAGAACAAAATCATGTCCTTTGCAGCAACATTGATGGAGCTGGAGGACATTATCCTAAGCGAATTAACACAGAAACAGAAAACCAAACACCACATGTTCTCACTTATAAGTGGGAGCTAAACACTGGGTACACATGAACATAAAGATGGGAACAATAGACTTTGGGGACTACAATCGAGGGGAGAGAGGAAAGGGCAAAGGTTGAAAAGCTACCTATTGGGTACTACGCTCACTACCTGGGTGATGACTTCAATTTACCCCAGACCTAAATATCACACAACATACTCTTATAACAAACCTGCATGTATACCCCCTGGATCTAAAATAAAAGTTGAAACTAAGAAAGAAAAAGCAACAATCTAAAATGAATGTAGATTGTATTTTTCCATTTGTTTATACTTGTTTGTTTGTTTTTGAGACAGGTTCTCTCTCTGTTGCCCAGGCTAGAGTACAGTGGTGCGATTATAGCTCACTGCAGCCTTGAACTCCTGGGCTCAAGTAATACTCCTGCCTCAGCCTTCTGAATAGCTGGGACTACAGGCACATACCACCCACACCTGGCCCATTTTAAAAAATTGTTTTGTGTAGACAGGGTCTCACCATGGTGACAGACCAGGATCCCTGGTCTCCAGCACTCCTCCAGCCTTGACTTCTTGAAATGCTGAGATTACAGGTGGGAGCCACTGCATCTGTTCTCTATTTGTGTAACGTTTCTGAAGTAACATTATTATGGCAAATAGATGAGTGGTTGCCCGCTTGTGAACCCCTCCACCTTGAGGATTCAGAGGCTCGATCCACAGATATAGCAGAATGTATTTGCGTGTGTGTCTATGAAAAGGAGTAGGAGGCTGAGGGTGGGAAAATGCCATGGAAGCAAAATGTGATTGAGCATGACTAGCTTCTCTTGTGACTGTTCAGCCCAAATTGTCCAGGAGTCATAAACACGTTGTGAAAGAACTTTCCAGGGCATGCATCTCATAAGGATGTGTCTGCTTGTGGGTTCTCAGAAACTGCAGACCCTGCCCTGCAAAGCTGGCCTCTCTCATGGACAGTCAGAGGGCCATGAGATTGGATTTTTTAAATTGAAGTAAAATTCACATAACATAAAATTAACCATTTTAAAGTGTACATTTAGCATTTAGTATGTTCACAGTGGTGTGCATCCATCATTTCTATTTTGGTCCAAAATATTTTCATCACCGCAAAAGGCATCACTGTATCCATTTATCAGTTAGTCCACACTCCTCCCTCACCCAGCTGTTGGCAACCACCAAGCCACTTTCTGTCTCTAAGGAATTGGGTGACCTGGTCTTGATGTCAATGGAATCATGCTGTATGCAGCCCCTTGTGATTGGTTTCTTTCACTCAGCATAATGTGATATGGATTGGGGGAAGGTGGCAAATGGTCTATAAGAGGATAACGTGGGGTGTCTTGAGGTGATGGTACATCTACCACTTGTGTTGTGCTTATGTGAAGAGATCTATGTGGTAAAATGGAGTATAACTATATATACACACACATACACACACAAATGTATACATACATAAATGTTGAAATCAGAACAAGGTTTATGGATTATACTAATGTCAATTCTTTTGAAATTATACTACAGTTTTGCAAGATGTAAATATTGAATGAGCCTCCATGAAGGGTGCACAGGACCTCCAACCTCGCTATACAATTTTTTGAAACTTCCTGTGAACTTGTAGTTGATCAAATTAAAAACAAATCAAACAGCCTTAGTTTAGTTCTTTAAAGCCTGATCCTAATGAAATTAAATTTATTTTCATCCCATATATATAATGTTAATTCTCACCCCAATGATTCGTAGATTACGTATTTTTGACAAAGAAAGAAATGTAATAGGTTGTTACTTTCTTTTTTACTTATAATACCAGTATCGTTTTGCTGAATTTAATTGGGGAGATCTATAGAAGACAACTTGAAAAATACTAGTCCAACTTATGTCAGGTGTTCAAATTAGTGTAGCTTCGTTTCATGCTCTCTGGACTTTTAGACTTCATGATTCAATTAAATTTAAAACAAGCTAGAAACAAATCAGAGATAACCTTGAGTTGCCATTTTCTTACTTTGCTAATTAGGAATTCTCACCATTATAATATAAAAGAAAAAGATCTTATCAGCACCAAAACTTGGAAGAACCTGATCACAGAATAAAAAATGAAATAATTTAAAAAAATACTCCAGTGTCTTCATGTGTTTCCTGTTTCACCATGGCCTGATGTGACCCTCATCATACACTGGAACCTGAATTTAAACACATGTTAATGAACTCCTCAAATGGCATTTACCAAATCAGGGAAACTTGAAAGAAACTTTACTAGCAGAGGTCCATTTGAGTAAAAATGTAATACGTAAAAGGAAGATCTCTTGAATTCCAAGCCTAACAAAAATTTCATCTTCATTAAATGGAATACTATAGATCCCATTTTAAGACGTATGCATATGTACATAAATGGGAAATTTGCAAGTAATATATGTGATTTTAATGAACTTCAAAGAAAACAATCATGCAATTTTGTAGTCCCACCACATATATATGATTCTAGTGTTAGTAATAGTGTTTTCTGAGTGCAAATGATATGTATGTATGTAAATATACACAGAGATGCATGCATATATGGAATATATGTGTATGCAAGTACATGTCATATGATTTTCCATGGGCAAATGATTATTCCAATATTTTCCCAATTTTCTAGGATGTTAATACTCAGTATGTTTTGCTCATTTCCATATTTATTTTTAGTCCAGTTGAATCATTAGGATGTCTTTCATTTAGTCCAAGTCTTACTAATGTGAGTTCCATAGTCCATCACAATCCCACTTTCTCTTCAAAACACTTCCTAAATAGCAAATTGCCAATGTTAATCTCCCTTCTTCTGACCCTTCTGACCTTCTCTAGCATTAATTACATGTACCTCAAATGTTGACACATAATTATGGTATGTCTCAGCTTCTCCCAGAAATGATTTTTGGTGGTACATGAACATACGCTATATACTTTTTTAAATAGAAAAGTAATTTCTGACATTTAAGACAGATCTGGACTTTTGCTTAGTATTAATTCTATTTCTCACAAAAACCCACATTTTTTGTCCATTTTCCAGATGAGAAAAGTCAAAGTTAAAAGGGCTTAAAGTTCCTGTTAACTAAGCTAGTCAGTGATAGAGCTGAGATTTATATCCAGGTTTTCTGATTCCCATGTGACTCTTCACCAGTATGCATTGCTAATTTTATGAGCAAATTTTTAGAAGCATGTATTCTTTTGAATGAATATAAGAATGACATTTACTAGGCTGTACCATACACTGATTCAATAAAACCAACTAATTTACACAAAAGCTTAAGTGAAATCTCTAAGATTTCATGCAGCCTGAATTTTATATTTGGCATGAGATAGACTGCCCTTTGCTTAGAAAACAAACAGTACAATACAACAAAAATATAAACTTGCCCCAATGCCATTGTGTGGGAGAACACAAACCTGTGGTGAGTCAAGGCTATAGAAATTAGGTTCTGTGGTCCATCTAACTTGTTGCCCATGTCAGGGGCCAGCATGCTGTCCAGGATCCAGTGCAGTGCTGGCGCCCTCGCTATGAAGGCAATAATCTCAGGATCCTTGTTATAAAAGTTTGGAAAATGTTTCTGAGGCCCTCAAATCTTCCTGGAGGAGGCAGATATACAGATATAGCATATACCAGTCTGGAACCTCAGTCATGGGCTCCTCGATGGCAGATCTCATCAGTAGTGTTTGAAACACATAGTTTGTACATAATAAGCCCAAAATTTTGATGGCTAGTACTAAAAATTATTTTCAAAGTTGTATTTCAGTATTTACATAATTATTGAGAAGTGATTTCTTTTGAAAGCCTCAAACAACAGAACCTTATTTTAACTAATGAATTTGTATATGCAGTTCCCTAATTTTCATCTCCCTGGTGGAATGGTTTCTACACTCCACCTTATCCTATAGACTAATTATGAATTAACCTTACTAAATATTCAGTTTTTTCTCACTTCTTCCTTTGCTCACAAATTTCTAGCCTGTGCCTTACATGCATGCATTCTAGTTCAGACTAAGACTCTGATCCTTCATGCCACTTTGAATTCCACCTTATTTCTCAATATTCTCAATATGAATTTTCTAAATATTTTCAGCTTAGGCCTTTAAATCTATCAAGTTACAATTACTGCTGACTTGGTAGTAGTTAGTATAAGTGTAATGCATAAAGTATAATGAAAAAATCATTTGTTTAAGAATATGAACAGTAGAATTCTCTAGGACTTACCATCAAACTACCTGTGTGACCTAGAGCTAATTATATAAATCTTGAGCTTCCATTTTTTCCAGTAATAGGGAGATGACATTAAATGATTCTTAACATACTCTTTAATATCTTTGACAAAAAAAAAAAACAAAACTTTCGTTATCTGATTGCTTATCCTACTTGTGTTTGTTTTGTATTCTCTTATGTATGCTGGGAAATGTGAATTCGTATGCAATCACTAAATTATCATAATGAGATTCATCTCCTGGCACTGGTGCTAAGATTGAGAATTTTTGCCATTGATGGACAGAGCTGTGGTATTGTGAGGCAATATTTCTTATTATATTGCTTTTGTTGAAGTTAGTGAGTAGTATAATCCTGAAAGCAAAATAAAATGTACAGCCAAACAAATTGCCTCTCATATTTACAGAGGGCAGGCCATGCATATTCACATTATGCGTAACTGAGGTTGTAAAATACTGCTGTAGTGTTTTGATGATTCAACAGTTAGAGTTCTTCCTCAATCAAAGAGCTGATGTTAACAGAACATGCCACAATACAGCATATGCTAATTGCATATGGCTTCATATGGGCCCTTCAAACATAAAAAGTGAAACTTCTAGAACCCACTGAATACCAGACATTCAAAATTCTGGGTGGCAGAAAGGGATATGATTTGATATTTGAACTCAAGAACTGGATTAGATTAGTTAGAGATGCAGGAATATTTGCAAGGTCTCTATGACCTTTACATAACATGATCTACTGGAAACCTGTTTTCTGAATGTTTTATGTATGCACATTGTCATTTAAACTGAAAACAATGGGATATAAATCCTCTCATTAAGATGGGTGCCACTGACTGATTACTATTCTTGAAGCAATGTTGTCCTTTTTCTTGCATGGTAAATGCTTCTTTAAAAAAAAAAGTCATTGCTATTTATAAAATGCATCATTCAGAGATTATAACCAGGATTGAAAGTATCATATTTGAACTTTAGCTTAGACAAGTCCAGAACATGTTACAACAGGGTCACTGTTTGATGTTACATTGTTGTTCAGAACTCAACTGTGTGTTAGGCATGGACTGAGATCACGGTGACACCCTTTATTGCTGTATTGCACATTTACCATCTCAGGGTAATGCTTAGAGGTGCGATATGATCATATAGTAGTTTAAAATGTGCGATCAATAATTCAATAATTATTTGGAGAGTGTCAGATACCATGCTATGTGTTGGAAATACAGTGGTAAACAAGACTATTTTTACCCTCATGGGGATTAAAATCCACTGTTTTTGTTTGAAATTATTTCAGGGTTTGTCAATATTCCAAGGGCCTACTGCAAGGAAGAGCAAGTGACTAACGCTTGTTTCTAATCTTTCCCTTTTTATTCACTATTTTTACCTTTCATTTTGTCTCACAGACATGACTTGACCCAGTAATGTCTCAATTCTTTCCCAGACCAATGTGGAGATAGCCAGGTCATAAACAGCTCCACCTCTAATTACAATCTGCATCATTTTCTTGTGTTTATTTTTTTTTTTCCATTTTAATGTCATTACCATAGAGAGGAATCCCACAAAGGGGCAACAATCACAGTCAGTTCCTCCACAACATGTGGTTTCAACCATGACTCTCGAGAAAGACTTTAGCTCTATCTCAGAATATTCCCAATAATTTGATTTACTTAAACTTTATGGTGCAAATAATGTAACCCATTTCACAATTTTACTTGCTTTATTTTTCTTTTGTCCTTTTTGTTCTTTAATATGTGACTGAATTATAAACTGCCCCTTAAATTCATATCAGCCACAAACTAACCTTGATAATTACTTCACTATACATGGATTTCTCTATAAATACATTTCCTCTCTGATTAATACCAACCAACTCAACATCTTCTGAGTTCTCCCCAAATCCAATGGACTCTTCCTTCTCTGAATTTAGAACACAAATTACATCTCATGTATATGCATATAAGATGTCTTTGGAAAAAAAGGGGGAAAAGATCTTAAAGGGATCAGGAAGGCTGGGTATGGGGGCTCACGCCTGTAATCCCAGCACTTTGAGAGACAGAGGTGGGCAGATCACCTGAGGACAGGAGTTTGAGACCAGCCTGGCCAATATGGTGAAACCCCGTCTCTACTGAAAATACAAAAATTAGCCAGGCATGGTGGTGCACACCTGTAATGACAGCTACTAGGGCGGCTGAGGCAAAAGAATTGCTTGAACCCAGGAGACAGAGATTGCAGTGAGCTGAGATTGCATTACTGTACTCCAGCCTGGGCGACAGAGTGAGACTCCGTCTAAAAAAATAATAAAACTGAAACAGAACACAAACTTGCTTTGCCACTCTCATGGTCACTATTAAATTACATCATTATTATGTTTTCTTTTTTTCCTTTTTTTCTTTTTTCTTTTTTTTTTTTTTAGAGCCAGTCTCACTCTGTCTGCCTCTGGGGTTCAAGTGATTCTCCTGCCTCAGCCTCCCAAGTAGCTGGGATTACAGGCACCCGCCACCACGCCCGGCTAATTTTTGTATTTTTAGTAGAGAGGAGGTTTCACCATGTTGGCGAGGCTGGTCTGAAACTCCTGACCTCAGGTGATCTGCCCACCTTGTCCTCCCAAAGTGCTGAGATTACAGGCGTGAGCCACCACGCCCAGCCTTATGTTTTCATATCTAATGTTTCATCAAATGAAATGCAATATTCAGAGTGGAGATTCTAGGATAGATAGATGGATAATTGCTCACAGTGCTTAAAAAATATTTAGCATTTGATAAATATTTGCTTTATTTTTTCTTTTTTGTTTTAAGTAAAAATAAAGATCATTAATTTTTTAGACCTTTGATAACAGCATGTAAAAAATTAAATAATAAGCAATAACAAGTAACAATAAAATAGGAAGTTTTCCAAAAAGTTTTTGATACTTTTATTATTTAAAAAGAAATATGTAAAATAATCACTTTGACAGTATGAAAATGAATGTTGGAACTGTAATTTAGCAATTAGTAATGCATTAAATACAAATGCTATACAGTTACTTCATATTCAATAAATGTTCATTGATAGTAATTGCTAATTGTAAGATCTTTGAGACAACAGATAAAATATTACCACAAATAACACCTTTTTAAATACACCTTGGAATATCAGGGTTATAAATAAGTCTTTGTTTGAATGACAAAAGTCTTTTTTCTTTAGCTGCAGTTGTTGATAATTTGAATAATTCATTTTTAAAGCAATAAAAATAAATACAGCCAAGATTATATTCATTTATGTTTGGGAGCCATATATAGTTTACAGAATAAAAAAAGTGGTGATCTTATGTTGACCCTTTCTCTAAAAATTAATAGTTTATTCAGCTTCCTGTGTTGAAATTGTTTTTGTTTATATACTATTCCCGTATATTTTGCTTATATTTGCTCTCTTTTTCTGAAGACCAGTTATTGACCATAAAATCAGATAATCTTGGAAGTTGTTAACGTTTTCTAGTTGATGACGTGTGCAATGGGGTGGATTTTGCTGCCGTCTAGTTTCTTCTCTGGTGTCTAAGCTGAGGCATTCCCTACTAAAACTCTCCACTGTCTGGAAATCAAGGCGTTTACTCTCTGTTGTGAGGGGGCTGATTGCAAAAGCAGAAGGATCCATGCAGAGCAATGCAAATGAGAATGGGTAGATACATTTTATGCAGTGGGTGCCTCCTATTCTCAGCCCTGGTGATTCTTAGGATAGTCTTAGGTGTGTCTCAGGGTAGAAAGGCATAGAGTTACCATTCTTTCTCTGATTTTTTTTTCCTTGTCTATTGCTTTAGGATAAACTCTAAGCCTTATTTTACTCACGTCTACAATTTTGGCTCTCAAAAGATAGTTTGGGAAAATGTTTTAAAAATCTGACTATTGTTTCTTGATGTTTTCAACCCTTGTTCAATAATTTTCGTTTCCTTGAATACCCATTAATGATATATGAAAAAAATAAGGACCAGAAGGTGAAGTGGGAATTTTAAAAGTATCAAGATAAAAACGTAAGCATTATCTCACTAGAGACATAAACCAAATATTTTGTTGATCAGGGTAGAATAAAGAAAGCATTGTCCCCTTAAATCACTTATAGCTACTATCCATTTGGTAACCATTATAAATCTATAAGTTTATATATATACGTATATATAAGCTCCATATGATTTTGTTTATTATGACCTTTTATTTTACATATATATTAGACTCTGAACAGCCTCAGGGTATTTGTCCCAAGACCTTTGCAAAGTCCGAATTTGCAAACATCACTAAGGCATATAATTCTACTCATAAAATGCAGTAAAGTATGACTAATTACAGAGACTCCATCAGACTCTTGATGATTGTATAAACTTAAGTCATATATAACACTATTAAAAATAAAATCTACTCCTAAAAAAAAACTGTATTACATCACCCCAATTACATTTTTAACTATGAACTCGCCTCAATCTGAAAATAATTGCAATGAGTGAATAATGATACTTGCTGTGTAATAGGTGCCTGGTGTGTTTTCTTTAAAATAGGACACTTTTATTTTTAATTTCAACTTTTATTTTATATACAGAGAGTACACATACAGGTTTGTTAAAAGGGTGTATTGCACCCAGATAGTAAGCATTGTACCCCATAGGTAGCTTTTCAATCCTTCCCCCCGGGCCCCTCCCGGCTCTAGTAGTCTGCAGTATCTGTTATTCCCATGTTTATGACCATTGTGCTCAATGTTTAGTTCCCACTTATAAGTGAGAGCATGTGGCATTTGGTTTTCTGTTCTTGCATTAATTCCCTTAAGATAATGTCCTCCAGCTCCATCCATGTTGCTGCAAAGGGCATGATTTTGTTCTTTTTAATGGCTGCATAGGATTCCATGGTGTATATGTACTACATTTTCTTTATCCGATCAACCATTAATGGGCATTTAGGTTGATTCCGTATTTTTGCTATTGTGAATTGTGTGGCAAAGAGCATACCAGTGCATGTGTCTTTTTGGTGAAATGATCTCTTTTCCTTTGGGTATATACTCAGTAATGTGATTGCTGGGCTGAATGGTAGACCTGTTTTAAGTTCTGTGAGAAATCTCCAAACTGCTTGCCACAGGGGCTGACATAATTTACATTCCCACCAACAGTGTATAAGCATTCCCTTTTATCTACAGTCTTACCAGTATTTGTTATCTTTTTATTTTATTTCCTGGTTCACTGCACCTCAACCTCCTGGATTCAAATGATTCTCGTGCTGCAGCCTCCCTAGTAGCTGGGATTACAGCTGTGTACCACCACACCCAGCTAATTTTTGTATTTTTACTAGAGTCGGGGTTTCACCATTTTGGCCAGTCTGGTCTTGAACTCCTGGCCTCATGTGATCCTCCTGCCTCAGCCTCCTACAGTGCTGGGATTACAGGTGCAAGCCACTGTGCCCAGCCTTTCTTGACTTTTAAATAATAGCCATTCTGATCGGTGTGAGATGGCCCATTGTGGTTTGAATTTTTCGTTTCTCCGATGATTACTGCTGATGAGCATTTCTTTCTATGTTTGTTGGTCGCTTGCATATGTTCCTTTGAGAAGTGTTTGTTCATGTCTTTTGTTCATTTTTTTTTTTTAGACTTTTGTTGGGTGTGTAGTTTGTGAATATCTTCTCCCATTCTGTAGATTATCTGTTTACTTTGTTGATAGTTTCTTTGGCTGTGCAGAAGTTCTTTAGTTTAATAAGGTCCCTCTTGTCAATTTTTATTTTTGTTACAGTTACTTTTGGGGACTTAGCCAAAAATTCTTTGTCAGCCAAGCACAGTGGCTCATGCCTGTAATCCCAGCACTTTGGGAGGCCAAGGCGGGTGGATTACCTGAGGCCAGGAGTTCGAGACCAACCTGACCAATATGGAGAAACCCTGTCTGTACTAAAAATACAAAAATTAGCCAGGCGCGGTGGCAGGCACCTGTAATCCCAGCTACTCGGGACGCTGAGGCAGGAGAACTGTTTCACCCCAGGAGGCAGAGGTTGCAGTGAGTCCAGATCACACCACTGCACTCCAGCCTGGGCGACAGTGAGACTCTGTCAAAAATAAAAAGAAAAAATCATTGCCAAGGCAAATATCAAGAAGGATATTTCCTAGGTTTGTTTCTAGGATTTGTAGTTTTAGGTCTTACATTAAGATCTTTAATCCACCCTGAGATAATTTTTGTATATGGCGAAAGGTAGGGATCAAGTTTCGTTCTTCTGCATATGGCTAGCCAGTGATCCCAGCATCATTTATTGAATAGGAAGTCCTTTTCCCATTGCTTGTTTTTGCCAGCCTTGTCAAAGATCAGATGGTTGAAGGCGTGTGGCTTTATTTCTGTGTTTTCTATTCTGTTCCATTGGTCTGTATGTCTGTTTCTGTACCGATATTATGCTGTATTGGCTACTGTAGTCTTGTAGCGTGGTTGGAAGTTCTGTAGTGTGATGTGCTGTAGTGTGAATTATTGTAAGGTGAAGTACTGTAGTGTGATGCCTCCAATTTTGCTCTTTCTGCTTAGGATTGCTTTGGCTACATGTGTTCTTTTTATTTTTTTTAGTTGCATATGAATTTTAGAATTGTTTCTTTCTAATTATGTGAAGAATGACCTTGGTAGTTTGATAAGGATAGCATTGAATCTATAAGTTGTTTTGTGCAGTATAGATATTTTAATGATATTGATTCTCCAAATGAGCATGAAATGTTTTTTCACTTCTCTGTGTTTCTTTCAACAATGTTTTTAAATACTCCTTATAGAACTCTTTCAGCATCTTGGTTAGGTGTATTCCTAGGTATTTCATTTTCTTTGGCTATTGTAAATAGTATTGTGTTCTTCATTGGACTCTCAACCTGGTCATTATTAGCGTATAGAAATGCTATTATTTTTATATGTTTTACTATAAAAATATATTTTTATGTATTGTATGTCCTGAAACCTTGTTAAAATTGTTTATCAGTTCTAGTAGCCTTTTGATAGAGTCTTTGGGGTTTTCTAAGTATAGAATCATACCATCAGTGAAAAAAGATAGCTTGACTTCTTTTTCTATTTGGATGCATTTTATTTCTTTCTCTTGCCTAATTGCTCTGACTAGGACTTCCAGTACTATGTTTAATAAAAGTGGTGAGAGTGGGCATCCTTGTTTTGTTCCAGTTCTCAATGGGAATCGTTCCAACTTTTGCCCATTCAGTATGATGTTGGCTGTGGATTTGTCATAGATGGTTCTTATTATTTTGAGGTATGTTCCTTCAATGCCTAGTCTTTTGAGGGTTTTTATCATGAAGGGATGTTGGATTTTATTGAAAACTTTTTTCTACATTAAAATAGGACACTTTCTGTCTATGCTTAACATCTTGTTTATTCTTATCTACTTTTTACTTGATGAGATGTTTCTTCACAATTAAAAATATTTAAGTGACAATACAGCTACCCATACTTTTTATTGCAGAAATAAAAAATGCTTTCTCTCTCATCTGTCATTTGATGAAAAAATCCAAGACTTTCTTCTAAAACCTGCAAACATCATGATTCATATTTGTATTGCCTCCAACTATCTTCTTTCAAGTTAACCACCCTTTCAACTTTCAGTAAATCTTTAACTCCTGTTTGATGAGGTGTTGAACACTGTACTCAATGAAACACTTTCACAGCTTCTCTTTTGGTTATTTATTTTTCTTTAGTTTTCTATAGAGAACATAATGGGTTTGAATAATTCAAAAATACAAACCCTTGCTGATTTCAACATTGTGCTTTTAATTATGTTAAACTTGTACTTCCTGCGTCAAAAATCATCTATGTTGTAAGGCTCTACTTTTTCTACATTTTATTGCCAGTTTTGTCAGCTATCTTAAGGGTAGAAGAAGTGGGAGAGGTGGTAAAGCAATGAATTGTGATTTATTTTCTCAAAAGAGTAAAGTTTGCTTCAAATCAAGGGAATCAATACCTACATAAAAATAAGGGGAGACCAAGGCTGATTTAATACACAGAAAGCTGGAGTTTCATCTTGAATCTCTCACTAGCATAGTGACTTATGTATGAACCTCAGTAAATATCGATATTCTAGACATAGTGGAGCTTCGGTGTTTCTCAAGAATAGTCAGACACCTCAGTATTTAATCTATAATTTAGTAAATCCAAGGGTCTTCTTATCTGGAATAAAGCTGACTAAATAATTTAGTTGCTTATAAAGCACTAATATTTAGTACTAAAATGACCTGTCAATATTATTTACATTTATTTTATGTTAACTGAAAACTATGTTGCTGATAAAGCTTATATTAAGTTCAGGAGTTTTAACTTGGACTTCTATTAATATGGAATCTTAGGACTCAAAGTGTTTTTCATTAAATATCCTGGAAAGTATGATATAAAAATTGAGAGATTTATCTTTATGTGTTTTGTTGGGCCCATATTGGTATTTTCAGCTTATTTTCTATCACAGATTTACATGGGCCAAGACTGAATCATAGAATGGGATATTGGAATTTAATATAGTTTGTTGATGCTATGGAATCATTTTTAAAATTATCAGTAACTTATTGGATCTTTTATTGCCAAAGTTTCCTAGAATTTCAACTGAAGTGCAAAAAGAAGAAATAAAAAATATTAACATAAATTCTCAGCAGTTTATACAAATAAGTTCACAAGGGGCCTAGGGAACAATATATGTTGGTTTTATTTTCAATTGTAGCAAAAAAAAAAAAAAAAAAAAGGTAGTTTGCCAACTTCTAGAGCGTTGTAATAATGGCATCTTTTGACTTTTGGAGATTTCATGGAAATTCTTCAGGTTTCCAATAAGAGCCCTCAGGGTGTGTTGAATTCATCTGTACCTGTGACAGGATCTAGGCAAAAATCAGAAAAACAGTGAGTACACTAAATATAGACTTGCCAAGTCTACAGTTCTTTAGGGGGAAAAAAAAATTCCTAGACTCAGCCTAAAGTCCCCCTAAGTTTTAGAGGTCAATAATATTTCAAGTGACTAGAAAATCTGAACTAGGTACATCATCCTGGTTCTTACACTTAGAATGATTGTTCTCACACTTAGAATGATTGTTCTCACCAAGCATCATTGCCTTTCTCCTTTCTGGATAATTTTTCCTTACTCCTTGATTGCCCTTTCACTCTTATGTGACCATAAGCCTCTGAGTTTCCATAATGTAGACATGAAATTTAATGGACTACATTATGAAAATATTTTTTCAATGTCATCATAATTTCTGTGCTAGGATAACAAGCCCAGAATATGTGAGTTTATAGTCCAACATCTCTCCCACAACCTAGTATGACTGTAAAGAAATTGTAACCTGCTCCTTATTTTCTTCAATGCTAATTTATTTGAAAATTGATTATAAATGCCCTCCAATCAATATATGTAAAAAATACCTTTATCTTTACTAAAATACATATCCTCCAGATTTACAATGAAGGAGAAAATTGTTTGGTGAAAGAAGAGTGGAGACCCCTCAGTTTCAATTCTGATCCTACTGACTTTATTTTGCCCCTAGGGTTATTTTGCTGGTTGGTGGTTTAACATTCTAATCCTAGGGTAAACTAGGACCTGCCTTGCCCATTAACAAGATGTGTAATCTTAAATCTGGCCCAGTCAAAAGTTTTAAACAAGACTTTAGGTGGTAAAAACGGAAAGAGAAATAAACCAGGAATTAACAATGAACTGATAATTTTTGCTGATGAACTACCACTTGACTTGCAGAGATTAGAACACATCTTTCTAATCTTATGACATACCACCCTAGACCGAGAGTCATTCTAGCACCATCTTCGTCACCTACTCCCTTGAAAGGTACATGAAGTTTTGTTTCCTTTCAAAATTTTATCTTTTGGTTTTGGTTTCTTGTTTTTAGAATTATTCTCTGGCAAGGATAGGGCTTTATCTATGGACTCAACAATGCATTTATTTTAGAAAAAGTGTGTACATTTGTGCAATTTATCTTAGCAGAGTAAGTACCAATATGTATATACAAGCCAAACAATGACTGTAATATGTTCATTTTTCTTCATTAACTGTGTTGATTGACTGTGTTCTTTCATCCAGTAGAGGCAAAGTACTAACATAGAAGACTATCCAAAGTCTTCCAGTAGACTCTTTTAGACTAGATTTGAAAGAAGATTAAGCATGAGATTATTTTCAAATCGTTTTCAACTTTTATATTTGTGCAATTTGTTGAGCAAATGAGAATTAGATATATAAAATAATTTTAAAATAGTACTTTATGAGTCAGTTTCCCTCTTTTGTAAGTTCTATTTCCCAGACATGCAAAGCAATATAATTCTTATTATTTCAGGGTATAAATTAAATTTAACTGAGCACACAACTTCTTGTATGATTATATTACTATTTTTATTACTATTATTTTTAGAGAGACTGATGACATTCTATCACTGGTTTCACATTCATCTTTTATAGATATTTGACTAGTAATATGTAATAATAGTACTATGAATGGTGCCCTTAAGTCTGATGATTTGCCTAAGGGGCTAAAGAACAATATATAAATGGAAATCTAAATAGCACTACCGAAAAAGAATAAACCCATAGAAAGAAAATTCCATAGCTCAAAACTAAGAAGCTCAAAATCCGTATAACACAGAAAGTAAAAGGGAGCAGTTTTCTATATATTTATATATATGTTTTAAAAAGCTCTCTGACTCTGGTTAAGGATGCTTGTGAATATAAAATGATGTATGTTGATAAAGCACTGTAATTTAAAGAAGTGTCCAGTCTTGCCTTTAACAGTAAAACAAGAACATATTAAATATAGGGGATCTATAAGAGAAATGAATAAAAAAATGTTCAAATGGAAATGGTAAACATATAGACTAGTTCTTAAAGATAGTTCATGTTCATTCTAATTTAAATTGAACTATTTTGATACAAGTATATTATTATGAAATATGTCAAACAACTGGAGAATGACTGAAAATAATATTAATATAACATTTTGCCATACTTGATTTTAGAATGGTGATAACAGTTTATGCCTCTGACAGTAGTGTATGCATCCCCTATTTTTCAAATTCTTATCAACTAGATATTAACACTTATAATTTTTCTCAATTTGATGAGTATGAAATTATGTCTCATTTGTTTTTATGATCATATATCTTTTATATTCATTGACCCTTTATTATTTCTGCTCTGAATCATCTGCTCATGTCGTTTGCCAATTTTTCAATTGACTTTTGGTCTATTTCTTATTTCCGTGTAATTCTTTGGGTATTACAGTTTTTCCTTTCACTCGTCGGTCTCTAAATAAACTTGGAAATAATTTTTAGGGTTTTTTGTGAATAGTGAATAATTTTGTGAATTATTTAGAGTAAATAACTGTCCTACCATCATTATTTAAATGTCTGCCTTTTCTCTGTTCACCTGCAGTGTCACCTCTGTT
The DNA here is from genome assembly GCF_009764315.1 of Trachypithecus francoisi. Taxonomy (NCBI): domain Eukaryota; kingdom Metazoa; phylum Chordata; class Mammalia; order Primates; family Cercopithecidae; genus Trachypithecus; species Trachypithecus francoisi. The sequence continues at coordinate 104,521,358 of NW_022681471.1, forward strand.
TTGCATCGAGATTAGTATGTACATGTACATTAGATTAGTATGTACATTAGTATTTCTGGACATCCTTTTTTGTTCTGTTCTTCATTTGCCAATTCCTGTGCCAGTACTATATGTCTCAATTACTATAGATTTATATTTAGCCCTGACATGTGGTAGGGCCAAACAACCTAACTTGTTTTTCTTCAAAACTTTCTTAGATAAACCTTGTCCTTTCTCTGTCTTCAGTTCTATAAAATTATCAGCTATTATCTTTAAATCTGGCTTCTCTGCAATTCCATTCATTCTCTTCTTTAGGAACTCTTATTGTCTTATAATATTGTCCATCTTTTATGTCCTTAATATTTTATTTTTAACATTTACTTGCCTCCCTGTGTTATGCTCTGGATGAATTCTTCATTGGTATCTTCTAATTCACTAATTTTATCTTCTTGTTCAATCCAGATACTTAAGCTGTTTATTTCTTTAAAATTGATTCATTTACTACATTTTTCATTTCCAACATTTAAAGCTTTTTTATTCTCAATATGAAATTATTTTAATTTCTACATGTTTTTGTTTTATAACTACTTGTTCTTTTTATTGAGTTTTATTTTTTAATTTTATTGTTGAGAATTATAAACATATTATTTAAAAATGTTCTTCAGATATGTGTAGGAGAATAATTTCATCTAGACTGAACTCATGGTTGAATCTTTGTGGTGGTGGTGGTGGTGGTGGTGGTGGTTTTCTGCCTCTTTTCGGCCTTTATTTATTCACAGATTTCTGGAGCATTTAGAGTAAAAAGGGTTTGCTTTTATTGTCATTTTGTTTATTATATCTATTCCACCACTTTGCTGTTGTCCCCATCTGGCCCCTGGAATAGCTGCCTACATTCAGATAGTCTACTACCATGTGGAGTGCTGTTTGTGGTGATAACTGATTAGAAATATTGAAGATTCAGTACTCAAATTCATTTGTTATGGGCCGCTTCTGCCTTTATGGTGTATGTGTGTGTGTGTGTGTGTGTGTGTGTCCTTCCCATATCTCTAGTGTAACAGATTCCTAAAATAATAGGCTCTCAGGCAGCAGGTGAGCAAAATTTTTAAGAAATTTTAAGAAATTTTTCTTTTCAAGAATGATTGCTAGGTGAAATTTTGCCATAACTTGTGACTTCAAGCAGTAATCTTAATTCTAGTTTATCCTGTACATGTGGACTCTTAGTGAAGGAATAAATGCAAAGCCACTACCCATCTGGGGAAAAGAGCCTGTCAGGATTGCAGCTACTGTGTCTGGTATGTGGAGGTGCCAAGATTGTGTCTAAGTCCTACTGTGTTATAGCACTCTTTCTTTTTTTATATTCTCTTTCTTATTGTTCTGTATATTAAATAAGTGTCAAGTCATGAAATTTCCATGCCATCTTGACTGAAGAGGTTTAAATGTTTTATATTTAATCTGTTATTTACTGACTTCACAATGTCATATTAAAACTCACATTCAGGAATATACTACTAAAATACTAATAGAAGGCAAACTAAGATCATTATGTTTAGGGAAAAACACACACATACTATCATGACACAGTAAAATTAACATAAAACCAAACACCAAAGGTTTCTCTTATTAAAGCTGAATTTTAATTGTTTTTATGTGTCTATATTACCTTCTAGAATACAGGTTCTTGAGAATTAGGAGTGCTGTTGTGTGTGTATGTGTGGATTGCTTTTGTTGTAATTTTTGGTCATACTTCTGGAAACTAGCATGATAGCTGGAAAACAGGTCCAAAAATATTAATTGAATCAATGACCGTTTAGGAGACATACAGGCATAGATGCAGCTTCTGTACTACATTACCTTACAACCTATTATCCACAAAATACAAAGGCAATAAATACTTTCTAAAAATATGCAATTGTATAAAGTGATGAGCAGGAAAACAGAATGAATACGAATGTGTAATAGTAAACTAATCCCATTTCACTTTTGATAGGCTTTTATATGAAGCTGATACAAAATACTTTTTTAATTCTCAGTGAGGCATTTGATGAATTTCCTAATAATATGTGTATAAATATAATAGCAAGTATATAATCTTCTCTATATTTTGTAACGATTGACTATCTCTTTAAAAGCTACCTATTTGATTCAGGGATTATTATTTTTCTCTTGTCTTCCCTAATTTTAATTCTCTGATGATGTTTTGAAAACACATCACTTGAAGATTTTTAGTAGGGCGGTGCTATTGTCTATGTTACTGAAAAGTAACTGGACTGGAGAATGTGAACATGCACTCCTGTTCGGTATTTGGATTTCAGGAGTGTGTCACTGTTTCCTGAAGAATTTTAAAAGAATCTTTTAAAGGAAGCATCATTATTGTTACTTAAAAGTATTTACTCATTAAGCATCTCTTAGAATGGCCAAAATCCAAAACACTGACAACATCAAATGCTGGCCAGGATATGTAACAACAAAATCTCTTTCGTTGCTGGTGGGAATGCAAAAGGGTACAGCGTCTTTGGAAAACAATTTGGCAGTTTCTCACAAAACTAAACACACACTTATATGATCTAGCAATTATACACCTTGTCATTTACCCAAATTAGCTTAAAACATATCCACACAAAAACCTGAGTACAAATATTTAAATTTATTCATAATTGCCCAAATTTGTAAACAATCAAGCTCTCCTTCTATAGGTGAGTGAATGAATGAATTAATTAACAGGTACTTGCAGACAATAGAATATTATTCAGGACCTTTGAAATGAGCTATCAAGCCATAAAAAAAAAAAAAAAAAAAAACTTGGAGGAACTGTAAATGCATATTACTAAGTGAAAGAAGCTAATTTGAAAGGGTTACATACTGTTGAATTTCAACTATGTGGCATTCTAGAAATGGCAAAACTATGACCACAGTAAACAGATGAGTGGTTTCAGTGGTTACCGGGGTTGCAGCAGGAGATAGAAGGGATAGACAGATTGCAGAAAATCTTTAGGGCAGTGAAACTACTTATTACAGGTTGATTATGTATTATCCAAAATGCTTGCGACCAGAAGTGTTTCAGATTTCAATTTTTTTTTAATTTTGAAATATTTACATTATACTTACCAGTTGAGTATCCCACATCTGAAAATTTGAAATTCAAAATGCTCCAATGAACATTTTCTTTGAACATCTTATCAGTACTCAAAAAGTACTGAATTTTGGAGCATTTGAATTTTTGATTTTTAGATTTGAGATGTTCAACCTGTATGATTCTATAGTGGTGGACACATCCTTGAATACTTACCCAAACCTGTAGTATGTACAACACTGAGTGAAACAATGTAATCTATGGACTTTGGCTGACATTGTATCAGTGTAGGCTCATCAATTGTAACATACCATTGTGGTATGAAATTTTGATAGCTTGGGAAGCTGTATGTTTGTAGGGCTAGATTGTATATGAGAAACCTCTCTTCCTTCTACTAAATCGTGCTGTGAACATAAAACTCCTCTAAAAAACAAAGTCTATTTTTGCAAAAACATTTACTAGGACAAAACATGTTTTTAGCACAATTTTTTAAGTGCAGGGTAAAGCACCATATGCTCATGAGCTTCCTCTGGAAGCTCCCATCTTCAAACAAGTATATTAAGATAAGTTTTGTCCATATCGTAGCAGGTATTCTGCATATATTTAACATGGTAATTAATTCAGCCTGGTATTACTCTGGCTGTTATTCAAAGCCTCATATACGTTTGCTAGTTTGTCACTTGTTCCTCATACAACATATTAACTATTTAATAAGCAGTTACCAAAGTCTAGACAGTACTGCCCCTGCATGAGTTTTAATTGAGTATGTACTACATAAGACAATTAAAATCAGGCCAACCATCAGTGGCAGATGATCCTACAGTTATGAGGAAAGCTTCTGTAGGAGTGACTGTGTAAAGATGATAAAATGATGACAGCAAAGGGTCTTGGAATATCATATATATTTATATCAGGGCTCTAAAGACATACCAGGATAAAGTGGAGAAAGGCATCTTTAGGGCTATCTTCTGTCATTTCGTTGCCAGTCATTTTACCATCAAAGCAATATTTTTAGATAAATGTTTCCATCATCATTTTCCAATATTTTAGGGAATCTTTGAAAGTCTAAGAATAAATCAGAAGGTAATAATAATATTGAAATGATTCCAAAATGTTTAGTACATTGTTTGTCTTGTTTCATCAAAACTATTTGTAGTAGCAGAACTTTTGTTGGTGGTTCTGTAATTGATGATTAGCTTTCAGTGCAAGTATTTTTCAGGTGACTGTGTGAAAATAGTTTTAAACATTTACACTGTGTTTCCAAACTGGAACACTTTGGTTTAGTTATACCTGTGAAATAAATGTCATTGTGTAAAACATTATAGAGGATCTTTTAAAGTGAGTTGACAGGATGACAGTACAGTTACTCACAGTTCAAACTACCACAATGTAGAATGTAATGAGCCATAATGCTATTATTTTTCACTTCAGAATTTTAATGTTGTGTTTTGTACAGTTCTTAAAATGTCATGCATAAAACATTGTGCTGAAACAATGGTGATTTGTATATTTATTACATCAATAGGACCCAACAGGCTAATAATGATAGGAAACAATGGAATTTTTTCCTCAGACGTTTTGGAAACTGATAACATAAAGAATTGCTCTGAGAAGGATCTAATGTTTGAAAAGCATTCTGGCTTGATCTTTAGATACAACAGTTTGATCTTTTGTGCAGCCAAGAGTCTCTATAAATGCAGCTGGAGCGAGTAGGGTATTTGAGGCTATGGCACCTTCAGTGATAGGGTGATTTTGTTTTACTCATCCTCAGTGCCAACCAGAAAATAATTGCATTCCTCTAATAGTGAATTGACCACTAACTAAATCTGAAGGACAAGATGCTTGGAAGAATAATAAGTGTGCAAAATGGCATATCGAACTTACCATTTTATAGAATTTGAACACGGATCTCTAATACCTTGGATTTGCTCCTAATATGGTATGACATAATTTTATCACCATGATTACTAATGGATGGAGTGATATATTTTATTTCCAAGTATTAATAAAACAGCAAATTATAATAATTGAATAAGAAGGATGCTACATTGCATATTTAATAATGTATATGTGACACTGCACAAGTAAGGATGAGTTAATCTCTTGGAATAAACCACCATTGAAAGAGCAGTTTTGTCAAGTAATGTCATTTACTCTCCTTATTAACATACAGAGCAATTCTGTTGGATCACTTAGCATGGTGAGCTTATTAGGAAAATCACATTGGTTTCAGCAAAAGACTCGTGACCTTTCTAAATGAAAATAGCATGAAACTAAAAAAATTGGTGGGAGGACCATCTCTACACACAGAATGGTCTTTGCAATCAACTACCATATTGAGAAGAAACTTTTATTTTTTATGTTTAGAATATAGAAGTTTTTCTGTTTCTCTTTTAATTAAAAGGAATGAAAGTGGTATTTACATTAAATGCAAATAGCACCTTCTTTCCTGCAGTGAGTATTTCTCAGAATGGATACATTTTCCCTTCTCGGTCTCCAGAAACCCCTTGATCACACCAAAGAGCAAGTATGCCTTTCTGAAAATAGAAAAAATGTAGGTAAGTTATACTTACGGTCTCTGAATTTTTGCACATATCATAAAATGGTGACTAGAATTGTTCAAGATATGTTACTCCGTTATATGTTTATAAAGGGGCTGAAGAGATATAGATGTTGCATTTTATTAACACTAAAGAAGAAACTCAGTTATAAGAAGTAACAGGAAAAATGAATAGTGGCCTGCATAGTAACAATATCACAATACTGTAAAAAAGAAACATTGCACATGCCATTTAATAATTGAGAAAATCCAGAGTGAATAATTTTGAGTAAGATACACTTACTATTAATGTTTTCTCAAATGTATTTCTGTAACTACATGTTAGTTCAGAGTAAACAAAAAATGAAAATTTAATAAATGTTTATATCTGAAATATAAAATTAAAATATAAATTTATCTTCTTTTGAGATGACAGGTGTACATTCTAGGTTGAAAAGTAGGTTTCTATTTTAAATCAAGATTAATGTATAGTTTATGATTAATTTAAAATATAAATGTTATATTTCCTCTCATCCTAGGACAGAATAAAAAGATTTTGAAGGATTTTTATTAATCAAATAAGCTAGAAGCGATGCTTTTCTAGAAAAAATATTAAGAGAAATGTAACCATGCTTGACGCTAGGATAGTGTTACCATCAAACTAAAGCATAATTTCCTCTTTCTGTGACTGCTGAATACTAATTTTTAAACATTAAGAACTCCCTATTATACTTTATTATATCATGACTACTCAATGTTTTGACATGCAATTGTCCCTAATATATTTGCTAATATTTTAAACCAGTTCAAAATTATCTGGCAAGAAATTTGTGGCTTTATCTATATGATGTATAGCATGCTAGTTTGTCTATGCAGAAGGAAAATAATTAGACAATTCAGAGAAGGTGATAATGTTTATAACTTATTATACAAATATATGTAAAGACTTTCTTGATTGTGAATATGAATATTATAAAGTATAACTGAGCTTTTGAGATTATCAGGAAACCAAAGTATCTACAAAATCTAAACTCTCAAACCCATAGTCAGACTGTCGATACTAAGTTGAAAAGTTAGACTCCTACACAAGTTGTGAAGTTTTTCTTCCTTCATAGATATGATTACAGAAAGGCGGGTATGGATGGCCTAGTTAGTGGGATAAATCCAACCACTTTTGTAACAGCTCAGATAACAAAAATCACTAATAGGGAACGTGATATTTTATCAACTTGGCTTTGTTTTTGCTTTTATTGTAGCATTACATAAGATCAAGAGAGAAAATACATGATTCAATTAAAGGAAAAATACTCAAAGGCAGGCCACAGAAAAAGAGAGTTTTAGATGTGGAATTCTTTTGAGAGATCATCTAGTCTGTTTACAAATATGAAATCTGGGGAACCACAGAGGTGAATTGTCTAAGGCTTTGAAGTTATTGAAACATCAAAATCGTATATATATCCTGCTTCTAAACCTATCAGTGTTCTTTTCATTTATGATTTTTAAATGATCAAGTGGTATTTGTTAAGAAGTTAAAATTTTAAGATATCAATTATATAAATCTGATATATATGGTCAAGTTTGACTAATATCAATAAATTTGATTGTTAGCAACAATAAACCTTTCTAGATTACCTTTCCTATAAAATAAGGATGACAACCTCCTTTAGCATTGTTATTCTGTCTGGGATAAAAAGCGCTTCCTACATTTATTTAGAAATGTAATGGATGTGTTCATTTAACTCCAATGATATAATAATTCTATATTGACTATATTCAGTATAACAGTGATGTTTATTTGGAATTCCTCTTGGGCTTCTACTTAGATTTGTTAAATATGAGGTGATTTGAATGACCTAACTAATGACATTTGCTCAATGTCTTAAGTTTTTCTTGATAGTAGGTAAATATCTGTTCATGATCAAGAGTGTCGCACCAAGTATTTACTTTCAATAGAGTGCCATAGATATCATCACTTACTGTGCATTCTCTGTGTTTATGTGTAAACATATAATAGATATTCAAAAGTAATATAACCTCTCCACATTATAAAATAATGCATAAATATAAAGAAGGATAATATGTAAGAAAATAAAATGGTGTAATTGAACACATGTGTAGCGTTCTATTTTATGTCAAACTATTTCTTAAATTAAAAAAATTAAATATCTTTTAGATAACTAAAGGAGTTTTTGTCATATAAAAATTATACAAATAGACCATCACATTTTACAATTAAGAAGAAAAAATGTTTAATTCATGAAATCAAAACCTTTATCCAAAACCAGCTTTGTTCCTCAATCTTGTCCAAATTTGGGGTTTTTCTAAACAAATTTTAATCACTCTTATTATTTTATATATTTACCAAAGCAATCAGTCTGTGTAAGATTTACATTTTAGCATGCTGTTTTTTCTCTGATTTATTTCTTTTGAATAATCACATCAAGTAATAAACCTTAAACTTGTCAATTAAAATTGATTTCAAATGATTTGTCTCTCCCCACTATTATAAGAACTATATTGTCAAGTCTGTATCAAAATATAGGGGGGAAAGCCTAAGGTCACAAGTGAAAATTTTTTTTCTAAGACACGTTCAAAAATTTGATAACCATCTTTGCATGTCTCTAACTTGCCCCAGACCCCAAATTTTAAGATAATGGTAAACCTTTAGAAATTGTTAATACAATTTTTGTAATTTAATATATCAAATCTTTTTTCAAGTCTATGTTTTTTAATAAACCTGAGAGCAAATATTTAAAATCTCTTTCAAAAGTATCCAAATCGTAACAAAAAGAAATGTACAGTGTAAACAATAGTGTATGCTCCAGACAAACAAAGCCTTGTGATGTGAAACAAAGCAAATTTATACATAATTAAGCATTACCAGTACTGCTAAAAATTAGGTTTATAAACTGGCAAGAATATCGGGAACATATTCTCAGATATTCAAATGCAAAAATAGAAAATATTTAATTTTTAGCGGTGAAATTTTCTGCTGTTTATAAAATAATATGTACTTATATATAGAAAGGAGTATAAGCTGTTTTCTTTTAATGGCTAGTTTCTCATTAAAGGGAACATGATATTAGGCATATTAAGAGTTTGATTTGTAAACTATTTTAAAATATTAATCAAGAGCTGTTGTTAATTATGGGATTTTCCAGTTTTATATATGAATAAATTACCATTAAAATGACAAAAATTAATAACTAAGAATGGGGATTAGAGTTTGAAAAATTTCATTAGTATTTATGGATTTATTGGTTTCCCTCACTAGAGACTAGATGGCCATCAGAGAAGGTGATATTTTTACTTCATAACCGCTTATATCTGTTGTAAAATGTCGAGAGGCCATCAGAATTTTGCCACTTAGAGAAGGAACTTAAAATCTTTTTAGGTATTCTTTTGCCAAGCATACTTGCTCTATTTAATGGATGAGAAGTAAAGCTAAAAAGATTTTCTTCAGTTAAACTTTCAATATCTCCACAGTCTACAGTATGATAAAATTCACTCATTGAAATTTTTTTGTTTGACTCTATAATGATAAATGTGTCTATTTTTAGCATTCATAAAATGGATGAAGCTTTAACTCTATAATAAATTCTTCCACTTTAAATTCTGTGTAGCTTGTCTTTCCCTGATTCTCTAGTTCTATTAAATTAGTAGAAGTAGTTCATGTCTTCATAATCAACTGTTATCAAGAACTAATATGTGTAAATAAACCTCTAGATAAATGTCCATTTGTTATTCTTGGTCCATAACAAAGTTCCAATTATTATTTGTAGTATGTACCTGACATATACATATGAAAATGGGTTCGAGTATAGTTTCTCAATAGGAGATGGATCTTTTTATTAATACATAATAGTTGTACATATTTTGAGGTCACATAAGATTTTGCTACATTTATATAATGTATAATGATCAAATCAGGATAATTTGGGTACTTATCACCTCAAACCCTTAGTAGATGGATCCTCTCTTGATGTTCGATATTTTTAGTTTTACTTTGATTTTATTTTTGTCATGGCCTCATTTCAAACTGACTCATAATCCAGAATTATCATAACAGAGAGAAACTATTATTGGCCAAAGTGAATCAAGAAAAAATTTAGCATTGTTGCTTTCAAATACAAACATGTAAGAAGTTCCTTTCACATTTTATATATAAATATAAATGACTGATTCTGGGGTTTTCCCTTATGAGGAAATACCTAAGCAACATCAAGCTAAGCAAATAAATAGCTATTTCTATGATGATCTTCTAAATGTGTATGTGTATATATATATATATATATATATATATTGCTTTAATAAAATTTCAGATGGTATATCATTTTTTAAGTAGCAAAATATCATGGTGACTTGTGAATAGCAAAATGCAAACCAATGTGGCGTTGGATCCTCTCCAGGGTGTGATGAGTCACCTGTTCCCCCCCACCATTCAACCCCCAAATCCCCTACATTCTCACGGAGGACTAGTTCTTCCTAAGGCTAACATGAATGTCACATGTTTTAAAGCAAAGAATGTAGAACATCAAGTTTTAAATGTCATGTCCATTAACGAGATTGGTTAATTGTCCCTTTTCAAGTTCAAGGAACAAAGAAAGCCCTGTGGACAGCAGAGAGAAGGCAGATAGGTGGCTGTTAATGATAAGAGGCAAAATGTGGTAAAGGGAAGGCAACTTAAGCTAAAGGAGGTGAGTGAGGTGGATAGACACCATAAAAAGATGAAAGGAGTTAGTACTTAAGAAAAAAAAACTGTCAGTATCTCTCTCTGGTAGCTGCCTTGTTTTTGTTTTGTTTTATTTTTGTTTGTTTTATGCTTTCCTGCAAATCATTTCAAAATATCTGACTGTAGCTTCCTCTTTCACTCATTTCATTCCATAAATTGTTTCTTAATACCATGCCTATTGAATATGAGAAAACGCTGTTTCTAGGTTCATCTTCGAGATATTTATTTCCATTTGTAAGAAGAAAGCTGAAGCATTTTTATAGGCTACCTCAGAGATTATATACGAACATTTTAGTAACATGTTCTAAATGCTTGAGTAGTTTAAGCATTGACATAAAATTGCTTTCTTTTTCAGTTGGAATTATTTGAATCCTCAGTAAATTTAAACTATTCTAGCTATAAGGGTATCCCCAACTAGAAAGTTCTTATTTCACACATTACCATTTGCTGCTTTTTCACAAGTTAAACTAAACACATTTTCCTTATTTATTTATTTCTCTGGAATTCCTTTAAGACGTTATTTTCTCAAGATAGTGGCCCACAAACCACTTGCACTGCCAACCACAGGTTTTCTCAGTTGGTATCTCTAGGGAGAAGAATCCCTTGATGGTATCAAAAATATCCGCTAATATAGCATTATATTAAAAAAAACTAGATTGGTCATATATCTATTGCATATAACACTGTTGGTCATATATCTATTGCATATAACACTATATACCTGAATACCAAATAAATGTAGTTTAGGAAAAAAGGAATTATTTCATGTAGCAAGGAGTGCAGAGGTAGCTTGTCTTCATTGGTTTAGGCATCTCAATTTCACTCTGTTCCAGTCAGTCCCTGGCAGAAAAAGAACAGGATCAACATGATTAGCCTGGCCAATCGTGATTTGTTCTTTGGGATGAGTACGTTGCCTGTGCACAATCTCCCTTGATACCCTAATGGAATTGGAGTTCTGTTGACAAAGATGAGGAAATTGGGTGGGCAGATCTAGAGGTTATCTGGAATTTGAATTGTGCATTTTTAGACATAGACAAAGAAATGAATAACTTTTAGTATACTGTGCACAAAATTAGGTCAGTTTCTATGTTTCTATGAATTTTCTTAATCTTACATCATTATCTTTATCTTATTAATTAATTAATTTTTATTTTTGCTACATGAATAAATACACTCAACAGGGCACACAATAAAATATAGTGATATATAGTTCCAAAGTACAGGCTCAGCAAGTAGAAAGAAAAAATAAACACCATGATTTCAAAGCATTGATGTAAGACTTGATCTTTACCATTGCTAATTAGTCAGCCAGAAAATATATCTAGGAAATGGCTTAGCCCTACATATAAAATGTGATTCTCATTCCTAGGGTTATCTATGCATCTTTTATCTGGTACTATTTTTTATATCTCAATATTTGACATCTTTTTTTTGTCCCATTTCAAAATATAAATTTATATTTATATAAATTTCTTTATATATGCATTCCTCTGTACAGTAGTAGTTTCTTTATATAACATGACTGTCACATGTTTTAAATGCATTCCTCTGTACAAATAAAAAATATATAATTTAGAATATATAGTAGAGTTTTTATAATTATATTTATATTTTAAATGGTTTTGATATGAATAGTTATTTCTATTCTCAACCTGTTTAACAAAATTGATATTTGGAGGCAAATTTCCATATATTTGAATAAATTTGATAAGAAAGCATTACTTTCTGTTTGCCAAAACTTACCTTGAATTAAAAACAGCTGATATATATGTATACATGTTTGTGATTTGTGATGGTTTTGTATATGTGTGTCTTCTAATACAAGGGTCCTTAACCCCTGGGCCAAGGACCGGTACTGGTCTGTGGCCTGTTAGGAACTCAGCTGCATAGCAGGAGGTGAGCAGAAGGTGAGCAAACATTACTGCCTGAGCTCTGCCTCCTGTCATATCAGTGGCGGCATTAGATTCTCACAGGAGTGCAAACCCTATTGTGAATTGCGCATGCGAAGGAAATAAGTTGCAGGCTCCTTATGCAAATCTAATGACTAATGAGCTGAGGTGGAACTGTTTTATCCCAAAACCACAATCCCTATACCCCCAGACTTTCACCTCCCCCAAACCCCCACCTGTGGAATAATTGTCTTCCACAAAACTGTTCCCTGGTGCCAAAAAGGTTGGCAACCACTGTTCTAATAAACACACACACACACGCACACACATACATGCAAGTGTACATCGATATATATATTATGAATAGTTTACTACTATGTGGACTACTATGCAGAACTGAAAAAAGAAACACAACAACACAAAACATTATCGATGAATGCTAGCAGTATAATATCCAAAGAAAAAATAAATCCAACATTATAATTCAAAAAATCAATATTAAATCCAATAAATTTAATAAAAATATCAGATGGTGCATTCCCTGAGTACAGTATCCCTTGATACCTGAATGGACCATACTACATGGTAGATATCATCTCCATAAAGCCAAACATATTGAAAATACAATTTTAGTCTTTAGGAATATGTGTGTGTTTAATAAATTATATAAAAAGAATAGAACTGATGAAGAAATCATTCAAAACTATGTCACTTCATTTGGGGAGAGGTAGGGAATGTTTGCAAAAGTGCAGTGTGATTAGATATAGGTTATTTTCAATTCCTTGCATTTTTGCAGGAGTAAGGAGTGTTTGCAGATGTTTCCTACATTATTAAAAATGGGCAGGCCACGAGTGCAATGTATCTTTAACATAATGTCGTAATTAATATCCCAATCAAATAAAATTTATGTATGTCTTATGAAGTAAATGCAATAATGATATGGGGAGCATAAAGGCTACATCATTTGAATTTAAATTAGAGCAATTGTCCAGGCATGGTGGCTCACACCTGTAATATCAGAACTTTGGGAGGCCAAGGCGGGTGGATCACCTAAGGTCAGGAGTTCGAGACCAGCCTGGCCAACGTGGTGAAACCTGGTCTCTACTAAAAATACAAAAATTAGCCAGGTGTGGTGGCAGATGCCTGTAATCCCAGCTACTAGGGAGGCTGAGGCAGGAGAATGGCTTGCACCCAGGAGGTGGAGGTTGCATCGAGCCGAGATTGTGCCGTCGCACTCCAGTCTGGGCGACAAGAGCAAAACTCCACCTCAAAAATAAATAAATAAAAATAAATAAATCTGTGATAATAAAGGGTGGTTATTTGGGCTTTGTATAGAAAGTTACTTATTTTCATACAGCTTTCTATACATACAAATTTATATCAATAACAAGATTGAAGAAACAGAGTAATAAATACAACCCTCTGCATCTGCAGTATTCCTAATTCAAAGTTACAGTTTCACATGTTGAATTGCATTTATTGGCTTTATGTTTAATACTAAGCTTGGCACATACTATATGCCAAGAGTAATTTTAATTTTCATATTTTTGATTTTGTATGTTGTTGCCAATGATTTATCTAGTTTGCTCATGATTCTGGATCAATCTCTTCATTTCTGGGTTGTTTCAGCAAAATGTTAAGAACATATATCTAAATCAGAGGTATGTATTATTATGTATAGCTGTATCATTTACTGAGGAATTACTAGCAGTGCTTATCTTTTCATATTCTGATAAAATTCAATTGATATGATAATTTTCTCTTCCTTTAGTAATTATGCCATAAATAAGCATACTTCTAACATTTATTCCTGTGAAAGATGGAGAGTGTTTTTGAATAACTACATTCACGAATGTCACTTTCTAATTTTCAAAGTTTCTGGTCTGTTAAAAACATGACAATTAGTTTTACTAAAAATAAAATGTGACAATCAAAATGGGTGAAAAAATAAAATAAAATAGAGCATACAACATACTCCCATGTGTGAAACTTGTTTTTAAAACAAAAATAAAACAATTATAATTTCCTCATAGAAAAAAGTGGAAAATTAGGATTTTTAGGTGATAAATTAAAAGTTAATTTTCTTAGAAAATATTATTTATTCTCCATTATGAGCATGCATCGTACAGTATTGCAATCACTTGTATTTATACAGAATGGTCACAAAAATGAATATTTTGAATAAGCAACTTAATTTGAGAGTAAATTTTGATATAACTTGTCATAGTGAGTTATGTAAATTATTTTAGGGTAGTTGATAATTGTATTCTATTAATTAAATTCAACTGTCATGCAACCCAATCTTAATTTATTAACATAAAAATGCTTATAGCATTGGTTAGTTAATAAATATACTTCATTTGCATCTACAGCTGTGATAAAATCACTATTCAGGATGAGTCACATATATTTTAAAATATCTGTCACAAGTAGTTAGTGAAAATACTTAAAATATATTTTCTGAATTAGAGTCTATGAGAAATTTTAGCCATGTTAAGTAGACTGATTTGGGATTAAATAACAATAACAATGATAATAATAATTTATCCATTAAATGATATTTACAATTTGTTTTATGGTAGAACAACTATAAGATACAATTTTCAATACACTTCTCATTCTTCTAAACATGTGGAGTACAGAAGTTAAATATATTCTAAGAATTGCACTAACAGAGTATTTTATATTTTAATCTCAAAAGTTAAAAATATTTCCCCAAAGCTAAATATGATAAATTTTCAATAGGCAAATTGAATGAACATGTATTTGCTACTTAATTTTAAGAATATGAGAAACAAAATATATAAGAAAATTCAGATTATCTGTTACATTGTAATGTATGTGACGGATAGGAGTTTGGTTAGTTTGTCAACCCCTGGCTATCTTACTTACAGGACTTATTCAGAATATAAAAGTTTAACTACATGTGATGTGACTTGAGTATATAGCTCCTAGCTACAGCAGCTACCTTCAACTGAGCTCAAGGTAGAAAAAACATATTAAACTAAAATTGATAAAAATTCATTTTCAACGTAGAATAATTCATTTATCATTCGGTGTTCTTGAAGTAGTTTAAGGCTTTGTTTAAGTACTAAAACAGAGTTTTAAGACCAAGATAATTGACCAGGCATGGTGGCTCTTGCCTCTAATCCCAGCACTTTGGGAAGCTGAAGTGGGTGGATCATGAGGTCAGGAGTTCAAGACCAGCCTGACCAACATGGTGAAGCCCCGTCTCTACTAAAAATAGAAAAATTAACTCGGGGTGGTGGCATGCGCCTGTAATCCCAGCTACTCAGGAAGCTGAGGCAGGAGAATTGCTTGAACCTGGGAGGTGAAGTTTGCAGTGAGCTGAGGTCGCACCACCACATTCCAACCTGGGTGACAGAGCGAGATTGCGTCTCAAAAACAAATAAGTTCTCTAATTTCATGTAATGCCTGAGAGAATGACTCTTATGTATAATTTTTTTAAATGGCTGCTTATAGACATTGATGCAATTATACTTTATTCTATTCATCAGTGTCCTAAATTGTTAAGTAACAGAATTCACTATCTCTAGGGTAAACAGTAAGGCCCACACTAAAGATAATGGGTATATCAAAGACTCTTGGGGAGCAGAAGAATTAGAAATGTTGGCAAAGAGTTAGGAGCAACATTAGAAACACAGCACAGCCAGGAAGGCAACACTATCACTGGATATGTATAAATGAAACATGTCTGTTGCCACTGTTAGCTTGTTGACCTTGATGATGCTGAAGACTAGATGGCAGAATGTTTACCACAGCAACCCCAGGAGACCCATATGTGTTCTGCACTGGTCAGATTAGACTAAATGCTCACTGCCTCAGGCTGGTTAGTACTGTATCTTAATATCACATCAGGACATTTGATCAGTGAAACAAGTTTCTCAGATATTCCACTTTGAAAAAGCAGGATTCAAAATTGGACATCTATCAAATATAATGTACTATTTAAAAACTATTAGTTCACGACAAATGGGGATATGTGCTACATTTCATTAACATATATTGAATACTCGTTCAAATGCTTCTAACGTCAATTCCTAGAGTATTAAGGTAACAAGTCAGTATAGAAGAAGATTCCTACATGAACCCTGAAACTGAAGAGTCTACAGTTTCAGCTTTGTAGTGTTCCTAGTTACAGAAGTTAGATTTTTATTTATTTATTATTTATTTACAGCAAAATACATTAGGTTTTGGGTTTTGATTTCCCCAGTAACAACATGGATCACATTTTTATTCAATTTTCATCTCATTCTTAATGGATTACAAAAATATGTTCCATTTAGCAAATTTTTCTTTAAAAATATGGAATGCAAAACTCATCAACAAAGTTGTAAATTTACAAGTATTACTTCTATGATACAAAGTAGAGTCTACTGACTATTTAGAAGTAGCCTCTGCATGCATTTAAACTGAGATTCTAGCACTTGCATGCAATTCTGTTAAAATTCTGAGTTGTTTTGGCCAGCCAGTTCTCTACACTGGGGCCCATACTTGGACTTCAACACAAATCATTCATAACTTCGGCAGAACAAGACAACAGCGCAGAATAGATCTGGCTCACCTTCTAAATTTTCCTTTTTGGTCAGTGAATAATGGAAAAATTATAGGTTTAGTGACTGATTATTAACAAAGAAAGTAAATAAATTCAACATGTGTAGTTTTATTAATTTCATCAGTTCTGACTATTCAGAGTGAGTGTTTCTATTCACTTTCCAATTAACTCCCAGCTTTTTCCTAAGAATTATATTTCGGGTAGTGATTTTTCTTTTTTTCTTTCTTTTTTTTTTTTTTTTTTTTTTTTTTACTTTTCAGAACCCTGAAAAACAGCCATTCACAGTTAATTTAACTGTCAGCACAATGTATAATAAGCTAGTCTTACTGAAATGCATTAGTTTAAAACAATACTGAAGGAGCAAAAATGTCTATATTTAAAACATCACTCCAGAAAAAACAAAAAAAGACTTATGTTGTAATAAAAGTTAAGCCAGCTTATTTTATGTTAAAAAAATGGATTAAATCATGAACAGGAAAGAAGTTCACATATCTGAAAATGAAATATACAAATGATGTGTTTTTGTGAGTGGCAGCAGGAAGAATATGCCAAAAAGTTGTGTTTAACCCATTTCTCATGATACACTTAGAAAAGTTATTTAACTCACAAATAAATGCTGATAATTTGTTTCAGAAGCATTTTGTGCATGACTTGAAGATAGTAGGGCTTGTCAATATATATTAATTGTATAGCAAGTTATAAAATGAAGCTTCATTAAATTCTGTTAGGTCACATCAAAATACACTCATACCAAATAAATTCTTTCATTTCATTTTGTTTCTATGGGATTTGGGAAGCTCAGTTGTGCTCAAGAAACTGTGTCCCTGTAAACAGGTTAGATACTAATGTCTTCTTTATTAGTCTTCGAAAGAAGTAAATCTGAGACCTCGCCTACTCAGGTAAAAAAACGACTAAAATCAAATCAAACAGTTTATTCACAATTGACCATTTCAGGGAATATAAAACCAAGCAAAAGGATCATTTTAAATCAAATAACTAAACTTGTAAACTCAGAGTAGAAATAGCTTGAGTTGAACTCAGCCTTAAAAATATTTATTTTACTTTTTTGTTATTTACTTGTATTTGACCAAACTAACCTGATTCCATCCTTAGGTAGTTCTGAGCAAACTGGCATAGATATCCATTTACTTATTTCAGATTTTATCATAATCATATTGTTTTCGGAATCCTTTAAAATTATATAAAAAGCAGCAACACTTTAATTTTGCTTACTTTCTCACTTATTAATAAGATCCAACTTACGTAATCAGCTGTCTATATCAGTGGTTAACAGAAGTATAGCATTTTCTTCAATAAAGCAAGAATTATATTGGATGGGGAAAAGTTGAAAGCTTTTCCTCTAAGATCTGGAACAAGACGAGGATACCCACTGTCTCCACTTCTATTCAACATAGTCCTGGAAGTAATTAGGCAAGAAAAAGAAACAAAAGGCATCCAAATAGGAAAATAAGAAATTAAGTTATCCCTGTGTGCCAATGACATAATCTTATAGAACCCTTATTTTTATTTTTAAAAATGTTATTTGTATATATTTAAGGAATATAAGTGTAATTTTATTTTAGGGCATTCATCACCTGAATAATATACATTGTACATATTAAGTAATTTCTCATCATCCAACCCTTTCCCATACCTCCACCCTTCTGGTTCCCCATTGTCAATCATTCCACACTCTACTTTCAAATGTACACATTATTTTGCTCCCACATATAAGTGAGAACATGAAGTAGTTGTCTTTCAGTGTCTGAGTTGTTTCACTTAAGATAATGGCCTGCAGTTCCATCCATGTTGTTGCAAAATACATGATTTTATTCTTTTTGTGGCTAAATAATATTTTATTGTGTATATATACCACATTTTTCTCATCCAATCAGCTTAAGTTAATTCTATATATTTGCTATTGTGAATAGTGCTGCAGTAAACATATGAGTGAGGTATCTTTTGATATAATTATTTCTTTTCATTTGGGTACATAACCAGTTGTGGGATTACTATATCGAATGGTAGCTCTATTTTTAATTCCTAGAGAAATCTCCATTCTATTTTTCATAGAATGTACTAATTTACATTGTCACCAACCATATTTAAGCATTCTCTTTTCTCCATATCCTTGCCAACATGTAGAGATTTTTTTGTTTATTTGTTTTGTAATAATAGCCATTTTGACTGGTGTAAAAGATTCCACCAAAAACTGTTAGAAATAATAAACTCGGTAAAATTGCAGGATACAAAATTAACATATCAGTAGCATTCCCATAGTAATCTATCTGAAAAAGAAGTCCAGACCTGGAACTATAAAAATTCTAGAAGATAACATTGGAAAAACCCTTCCAGACATTGACTTAGGCAAGGATTCCTGACCAAGGACCCAAAAGCAAATGCAATAAAAAGAAGATAAATAGCTGGGACCTAATGAAACTAAAGAGCTTTTGCAGGGCAAAAGGAACAGTAAGCAGCGTAAACAGACAACCCACAGAGTGGTAGAAAATCTTCACAATCTGTACATCTGACAAAGGACTAATATCCACAATCTACAATGAACACAAATCAGTAAGTAAAGAACAAACAATCCCATCAAAAAGTATGCTAAGGACATGAATAAACAATTCCCAAAAGAAGATATACAAATGGACAACAAACATATGAAAAAATGCTCAACATCACTAATGATCAGGGAAATGCAAATCAAAACCACAATGTGATGCCACCTTACTCCTGCAAGAATGGCCATAATCAAAAAATCGAAAAACAGTAGATGTTGGCATGGATGTGGTCATCAGGGAACATTTCTACACTGCTGGTGGGAATGTAGACTAGTATTACAACCACTATGGAAAACAGTGTGGAGATTCCTTAAATAACTAAAAGAGGAACTACCATTTGATTCAGCAATCCCACTATCGGTATCTACTCAGAGAAAAACAAGTTATTACATGAAAAAGATACTTGCACACACATGTTTATAGCAACACAATGCACAATTGCAAAATCATGGAACCAACCCAAATGCCCATCAATCAACAAGTGGATAAAGAGAAACTGTGATATAACTGTGGCCATAAAAAGGAATAAACTAACAGCATTTGCAGTGACCTGGATGAGATTGGACACTATTCTAAGTGAAGTAACTCAGGAATGGAAAACCAAACATCGTACGTTCTCACTGATATGTCGGAGATAAGCTATAAGAACACAAAGGCATAAGAATAATACAGTGGACTTTGGGGACTTGGGGAGAAGAGTTGAGGGGGGCAAGGGATAAAAGACTACAAATACGGTGCTGCGTATACTGCTTGGGTGATGGGTATACCAAAATCTCACAAATCACCACTAAAGAACTTAGTCATGTAACCAAATACCGCCTGTGCCCCAATAACTTATGGAAAAATAAAAAATAAAATTAAAAAACATCCGATTTACATTAGCTACAAAAAATACTTAGGAATTGGCCAGGCACGGTGGCTCACGCCTGTAACCCCATCACTTTGGGAGGCCGAGACTGGCGGATCACCTGAGGTCAGGAGTTCAAGGCGAGCCTGACCAACATGGTGAAACCGTGTCTCTACTAAAAATACAAAAATTAGCCTGATGTGGTGGCACACACCTGTAATCCCAGCTACTTGGGTGGCTGAGGCATGAGAATCACTTGAACCCAGGAGGCAGAGGTTGCAGTGAGCAGAGATCGTGACACTGCACTCCAGACTGGGCGACAGAGCAAGACTCTGTCCTCTGTCCCCCCGCCCACCCCCCAAAAAAGGAATAAATTTAACCAAAGAAGTGAAAGGTCTGAAAACTATAAGACATTGATGAAAGCAATTGAAGAAGACACAAATAAATGGAAAAGTATTCTGTGTTCATGTATTGGAAGAATTAATATTTTTAAAATTCCTACACTACCCAAAGCTTTCTACAGTCAATGCAATCTTTATCAAAGCACCAGTGGCATTTTTTACAGAAATTAGAACCACAAAAGACCTTGAAGACCCAAAATAATCTTGAGCAAAAAGAACAAAACTGGTGTCATCATACTACTTGACACCAAAATATACTACAAAGCTATGATAACCAAAACAGATGATACTTGCATAAAAACAGACACACAGACCAATGGAATAAAAGAGAGCCCAGAAATAAATCCACAGAATTATATCCAGCTGATTTTCAACAATGGTACCAGGTACATCCGATGGGAAAAGAACAATCTTCTCAATAAATGGTGCTGGAGAAAATAGATATCCACATGCAGAAGAATAAAATTAGACCCTTATATCAGACCATGTAGAAAAATTAATTTGTAATGGATTAAAGGCATAAGTGTAAGACCTGAAACTAGAAGACTACTAGAAGGAAACATAAGGGAAGTCGCCATGACTATGATCTGGGCAAAAATTTTCTGGATATGACCTCAAAAGCACAGGAAACAAAACCAAAAATAGACAAATGGGATTACATCAAACTCAAAAAGTTCTACACAGTAAAGGAAAGAATCAACAGAGTGAAGAGAAAACCTAAAGAATGGGATAAAATATTTGTACACCATACATCTCATAAGGGGTTAGTAGTCAAAATATATCAGTAACTCAAACAAATAAATAGCAAGGAAACAACCCAATTAAAAATGAGCAAAAGATCTGAGCAGACATTTCTCAAGAGAAGACATTCACATAGCCAACAGGTATATGAAAACATGCTTAGCATCATTAACCATCAGGTAAATGTAAATCAAATCCCCAGTGAAATGACTCAAACCTGTTAGAATGACATCAAGAAGACAAAAGATAACAAGTGTTCCTGAGAATGTAGAGAAAAGGGAACCCTTGCATACTGTTGGTGGGAATGTAAATTAGTATAACCCATTATTGAAAACATTAGGAGTTTTCTCAAAAAGTTAAAAATAGAACTAACATATGATCCAGCAGTCCCACTATTGGGTATATACTGAAAGAAAATGAAATCAACATGTTGAAGAGATGTCTGCACACCCAAGTTTATTGCAGCACTATTCACAATTGCTAAGATATGGAATCAACCTAAGAGTTCATCAGTAGGTGAATGAATAAAAGAAAAAATGTGGTATACATACACAATAGAATACTGTTCATCCATGAAGAGAATGAAACCTGCCATTTGCAGCAACATGAATGAACCTGGAGGATATTAAGTTAAATAAGCCAGGCAGAGAAAGAAAAATACCACGTTACCTCACTTTATGTGGAATCTGAAAAGGTTGATTTTAAAGTAGAGAATAAAATGTTGGTTACCAGAAGGTGGGGTAGTTAAGAGAGAGGGAAGATTATGAAGATATTGGTTAAATAATATGCATTTACAGTTAGATAGGAGAAGTAAAATCAAGAGATCTATTGTACAATATGGTGACTATAGTTAATGATGATACAGATTGAGCATTCCTTATCCAAAATGCTTGGGACCTGAAGTGTTTCAGATTTTGGATTTTATCAAATTATGGAATGCTTGCATAAACATAATAAGGCATCTTGGGCATGGGACCCAAGTCTAAACACAAATTCATTTATGTTTTATATGCCCTTTATACACATAGCTTTGGGGTCATTTTATACAATAATTTTAACAGTTTTGTGCATGAAAAAATGTTTGCATTAAATTCTTATATGTTCAGTTTTCCACTTATGACATCATTTCAGTGCTCAAAAAGTTTCAGATTTTGGAGCACTTCAGAGTGTGTATTTTTGGATTAGGGATGCTCAACCTGTATATTGTATTCTTGAAAAATACTAAGGAGTAGATGTTAAATGATAACATGTGAGAGAATGCGTTTGTTAATTAGCTAGATTTAACCATATCACAATGTGTATGTACTTCAAACCACCATGTTGGACACAATAAATACATACAATTCTGTGTGTTCATTTAAAAAATAAACTTGAAAACAAGAATTTTACAAATTTGATTTTGATTCTGGATTTTTTTTTACTTAAATGCAGGCATATATCTGATCAGGGCTAACAGAATTTAGCAAATTATTGTAAAATCATTTTGGAAGCAGTAAAGGAATAAGTAAAGGTATTGCCCTCCTTTTTTTCTTAGGAAATGTTTAGATTTGTCCTTAACTTGTTTCTTGGTACAACTGTAGAATATAGCTGTTGTATACATAACTGCTTCCAAATAATCTGGGATTCTTGTTAAATTTTAGAGTCTGATTCAGCAGGTTGGAATGTGCCTGACATTCGACATCTTTCTTTCTTTTTTTTTTTTTTTTCCCCCGACAGAGTCTTGCTCTGTCGCCAACGCTGGATTGCAGTGGTGGCTGGAGTGCAGTGGTGGGATCTCGGCTCATTGCAACCACCACCTTCTGGGTTCAAGCGATTGTCCTGCCTCAGCCCCCAGAGTAGCTGGAATTACAGGCGCCCGCCACCGCACCCAGCTAATTTTTGTATTTTTAGTAGAGATGGTGTTTCATCACGTTGGCCAGGCTGGTCTCGAGCTCCTGACCTCAAGTGATCCACCCGCCTTGGCCTCCCAAAGTTCTGGGATTACAGGCGTGAGCCACCACGCCCGGCCAATATTCAACAAGCTCATATATGATGGTGATGCTGTTAATTGGTAAGTAGCAAGGTGAGAAACTGACAAAGTTTTCTCAGTATTGATGGAAGCCCTCACTTAAACCTAGATAGCATTTAACGATTTTGGTTAGTGGTGTCCTATCTTTAATTTAGCAGATTTTTAACTGTCATCTGATAACCATAGTAAAGATTATGATACTAAAAGCATATGTTTTAGGGTTTAACGTCACAAGATTTTTAAAATCTCTGTTATAGCTTTGGACAAATAACTTACTGAATCTCAGTTTTCTTATCTGCAAAATGTGAATAATTATACCTACGTAATACTGTGTTGATGGTTTATTCAATCACAAAAAGCATCTAAAATGCCCCACAATTATCATGTGAATTTAGAAATACTAGGTTCCTTCTACACATCTACACACAGGCACACGCATTAACACACACACAGATACACACACAAACAGGAGGGAGAAAGGGTGCTGTATAAGGAATCCACAAGATATGCAAAATGAATCTGGTATTTCTAAATTTGCATGATACTTGTTTAGATGCTTATTGTGTTTTAATAAACCATCAACCCAGTATTATGTAGGTATTATCACTTGTGTGTGTGTGTATATTCAGACACATCTTTTTTCAACATCTTCAATGCTAGAGCATTGTGTGAGCTAGAACCAAGCTAAGAGAGGGAGGTCTTCAAAGTTGTAATACATATGTGCTCAAGTGAGCACAGGCATCAAAATGAATTCATGAGTACCCTTTAAAATGCTGCATGTCATCTACCTGGTTATGGCTTTTGGGAAAAATTCTAATTTAGATCCCTTTCCAAGTGGCACACCATTGTGCTTTGCAAATGATAGACTCAAGAAGGAATAAATGTATTCCTGCTGAAGTTTTGTCATGGGACAATTTTCATTTTACATAAATGGAAATTCGTTTGGAAGTGACAGGGAGGTTAATTTTAAATCAATTCAAAAGCTATGAATCCCTTTTGGTAACTATTACATTTAGTTTAAAAGAACTCTGTAGGCTAATTATAGATACCATGTTAAGCTTTCGTTGGGCATGTATATGGGTGTCTAGTTCACATTCTCAGTCTTTACTACTAAATTTTTAAATACAAAAATTCATTTTAATTGACAATAAAAAGTACAAGATATATCTAAATTGAGCAATACATATTTTCATTTGGTACAAAATGTGACATATATCATGAAAAAAATTTAAACCAGAAAAGTAAGATGTTCGATATTTTTAATACATTCGTGCCCACTTCACAATAGAAATGAAATGCCATAATCTTCATGTATAAGAAATATTAGGCCAGGCGCGGTGGCTCAAGCCTGTAATCCCAGCACTTTGGGAGGCCGAGACGGGTGGATCACGAGGTCAGGAGATCAAGACCATCCTGGCTAACACAGTGAAACCCCGTCTCTACTAAAAAAATACAAAACAAAACAAAACAAAACAAAACAAAAAAAAAGAAATATTAAGTTCATTCCTATATTCAGTTGCTATTGTCCAGTGGTGTGAAAGTCCTACTTCAAAAAGATGTAGCAAAAGAAAGATAACTGGCAGGGCACTGTGGCTCATGCCTGTAATCTCAGCATTTTGGGAAGCAAGGTGAGTGGATCACTTGAGGTCAGGAGTTCAAGACCAGCCTGACCAACATGGTGATACTCCGTCTCTACTAAAAAAATACAAAATTAGCCAGGTGTGGTGGCACACGCCTGTAGTCTCAGCTACTAGGGAGGCTGAGGCAGAAGAATCGCTTGAACCCAGGAGGCACAGGTTGCAGTGATCTGAGATCACACCACTGCACTCCAGCCTGGGCAACAAGAGTGAAACTCCATCTCAAAGAAAGAGAGAAAGTGAAAGAGAGAAAAATAAAGAAAAAGAAAGAGAGAGAGAGGGAGGGAGGGAGGGAAGGAAAGAAGGAAGGAAGGAAGGAAGGAAGGGAGGGAGGGAGGGAGGGAGGGAGGAAGGAAATGGAATGCATTTTATATTATTTGGAAACCTTATATTTGACTCCTCTAAAATTCAGAGATGGTTTTATATTGTACAACCATTTCCCTCAAATATTTGGTAATGGGGCTAACATAGTCTATCCTTACTTCAAAGTAGTCTGGGTTTTTGCTCACTGGATACTTGAACATGTTGAGATATTTAATCACTACTTCTTGTGTCATACTTCCCTCTTTCTGTCACAGATGGATGGAAAATGAGCTGATAAAATACACATAATTAATAGATAAGATACATTGAATAATATTACAAATACATGTAACTGGAAGAACAATAACACTACCATCCTGTCCTTCTCCACCAGCCTCACCATTTGGGAGTTTTTGCTAGGAGAGAAAAGTGTTTAATCCTCACTTAGCTTCTCACCTCAAAGATTACAGATCATTTTGCCCTGCTGTTTGATAAGGCCTCCAAAACAAGGAAAAAAGCTTCTGCCAGCTTTTTGTGTAGGCAAAGTGTGGCCATCGTTGTGGTAGGTGGTTCTGTAAAGGACCTGCTATTTATGCCTCTGGTCCCCACCCCACCCCACACCAAGGAAACAGTTTGAAAGAGGAAGGAGAGGCGGGGTGCGGTGGCTCACACCTGTAATCCCAGAAGTTTGGGAGGCCAAGATGGGTGGGTCACTTGAGGTCAGGAGTTCAAGACCAGCCTGGCCAACATGGTGAAACCCTGTCTGTACTAAAAATACAAAAATTAGCTGGGTGTGGTGGTGCGTGCCTGTAATCCCAGCTACTTAGGAGACTGAGGCAGGAGAATCACTAGAACCTGTGAGGCTGAGGTTGCAGTGAGCCGCGATCACGCCATTGTACTCCAGCCTAGGCGACAAGAGCGAAACATCGTCAAAAAACCAAACAAAACAAAACACAAGGAAGGAGAAACAAAATACTGGCACTCGTTTTGCTTAATAATATAAGTTGGCCAGCTTGGCAAGTTTTGCAAACTTTGGAAAATGTTTCTCTTCCTCACTATGAATTAGATTAGACTGTCCTTGATAATTAATGGAGACCCATGGGAGATGGTGCTAATCTGGGAGGAGCAGATTATATTCTAAGGGTACAGGCTCTTGGATCAGGCTATGTGGGTTTAAATCTACCATTGACTAGCTGTGTGACCTTGAGCAACCTTGAGGTTGCTAGGTGTGTATCACCTCTGAGACTCAATTATGACATCTACAAAATGTTGATAAAATAAGTCCCTAAATTATTAAATTGTTGTGAACACTGTATTGCTGTATGTCATTGAATCTAAGAAATAATAAATTGCAAGATAGACCATTGTTGTGTGTAGGACTAACAAATTTAAAAAAGGTTACCCCCTAAACGCTATACACTAATTATTTTAAGACTCAAATTGATTTTAGAAATGTTAAAATGTGAAATGTCATCTCAGAATAAATTAAATACAGTAGTTCATACTGATGAGTTGCTTAGATCAATACTTGGCATATAGTAAATGATCAATGTTTCCTGTTATGGCGTGGAATTTTCCTGAAGGAAGGTAGTAATTTCTAGCTTGAAAATGGATGCCTTTTAGAAAGGAAGCCCATAGCTTTCAATAGGAAAGAGTAAGAATAGGAACTGGTGTATGCTCACAAAAAACGTTGTGTAGGGGGTTATTTTTTTCCTACTTTTCTGCTACACAACACAAGACCAAGCCATTGTTAGTGTAGAGTTTTGCATTTCTTGATCCCTGATGGAATTCTCTTAGTTACCCCCAATCCCAACCCTCCAGTAAAGACCAGTATTCCTACAGAAATCTCTGATGGAGTTGTGGGGATTATAAGGGTGAGCAGTAAGGGGAGGAGAGCCTGCTCCATGTTTGGTGTGGGGCTGAATCCCACGCTGAGGGGCAGCAGCACACGAGGAAGAGCCGTTGTCCAATAAATGGGTAATTGTCCAGTAAATCCATGTGGTGACAGGCTTAGTGAACAGTGGCCTAGGTGAAAGAATCACTGAGAGTGGCCAAGCGAGATCTAAACCCAGAGAAGTGATTACCCAATAGACTTCTAACTTAGGAGTAAATGTGAGAGGCAAAATCTCTTTTCCTAGAATTTTACAAAAAATTGACTCCTGCAATGGCAGAAGTGGCTAATACTTAAGTCACGTAGATGAGAAAATTATAAGACAGTATACACAATCTAGATTGGTGTTCACTGAATCATGTCAATGCGTTTGCCACATTTCTTCTAAAAGAACATTTTTCATATTTTATCATTTCTGAAATCAGTAATAATAATAGCTAACATATACAACTTAGTGTGTTCTGGGTGGTATTCTAAGTGCATTGTCGGTATTAAGTCATTTGTAACTCAGTGAGTTAGCAAGAGTTATTATCCCTCATTTAACAGTTGAGGAAACTGAGGTGTGAAAAATTTGCTTCTCCAAGGTGTCACACATTCACAAATACACACACACACACACACCCTTCTATTAAGTGGTAGAGGTCGGCAGCATGATCCTAACCGTTGCATGCTCATACTATTTTACAAGACCATATGATCTAAAATCTTTTGGTAGCTTAGAATTTATGTACCCCTAAATATGTACACCTACTGTGTACTCACAAAAATTAAAAATAAAAAAATAATTTAGGATATCTGTTATGGTGTTTAAATTGTGCCTGTAGTGCAATTCCAATTTACGTTCCTACATCCTGGGAACTCGGAGAACCAGTATAGAGCGATAACAGGAAGCAAGGGCTCTGGCTTCATACCTGCGTTGGAATCCAAGCTCTGACACAAGCTAAGCAAGCTTGAGCAACTTTTTAAAAGTTAAACATTTTATTGTCAAAGAGTTGTAGAGTGAAGAACAGTTGTAAAACATAATATAAAAGATCCTATGTGAAATATCCTGTGTGGCGTTTACTTGGTTATCCCCAATTATAATATCTTGCACATTATATTCAAACATTATGAAGAGGATTTTGTTCCAATTAACCTATCTAATTCAGATTTTCCAAGTTTTACTTATACTCATGTGTATGTATATATTTAGTTAAATGCAATGTTTACACATCTAGATTAGTGCGCCCACCATGACAGTCAAAATACAGATGTTACATGACCACAAAGATCTCTCCTGTTGACCTGTAATAAAAACATCCAACTTCCTCTTGTCACCCTGTCTCATACCTAACCATTAATCTGTTCTTCATGTCTACAATTTTGTCATTTGAAGAATATTATGCAAATAGAATTGTATAGTATTTAATCCTTTCGAACTAGCTTTTTTAGCCAGCATAATTCCTTAATGATCCCTCTAAATTGTTGCATATCGCAATAGTTTGTCACTTTTTATTACTAATATATATTGTTGATTTATTTATGGTTGTGGACATCCCACAGTTAGTTTCACCATTCACTGATTGAGAGATATTGTTGTTTACAGTTTGGCGCTGTTACGAATAAAATTGCTGTGAACACTAGTGTACAGGATCTGTGTGAACATAAGTTTTCATTTCTCTGGGATAAATGCCCAGGAGTGCAATTTCTGGACTATAATGGTAGTTTCATATGTTGTATTTATGGTGTCATTTATTTTTTACTTTGTTTTTAAGTGACAATTAATATTTGTATATATTTATGGGGTACAATATGGTGTTTTGATATATGCTTACAATGCAGAGTGATTAAATCAGGCTAATGAATCTGTTACCTCATATTTTTTGTGGTGAAAACATTAAAATCCACTATTTCAGCAATTTTGAAATATATGATGCATTATTATATATTATAGTCACCACTATGTACAATAGATCACTAAAGCTTCTTCCTCCTACCTAACTAAAAATTTGTAACCTTTGATCAACATCTTTCTTTCCCCCATAGGACCCTTCCCCCATTTTTCTGGTAATCTTCATTATAATCTGTATTTCTATGAGTTCAGTTTTTTTAGATTCTGTCCATCATCAGATGAATAAATAATTAAAATGCAGCCTACACCTGCTGGGTTCAAGCGATTCTCATGCCTCAGTCTCCTGAGTAGCTGGGACTACAGGCGCCCACCACCATGCTCGGCTAATTTTTGTATTTTTAGTAGAGAAAGTGTTTCAACATGTTGACCACGCTGGTCTCAAACTCCTGACCTCAAGTGATCAACCCTCCTTGGCCTCCCAAAGTGCTGGGATTATAGGTGTGAGCCACCGTGCCTGGCTCCTTTAGCTTTTAAGAAGAGAAAGACTCGAAAGTATGCTTACAACCAAGTGAAGTTTAACTTGAACTCCTAGTTAGAGGATGGTTCTAATGTTAATTCACATAAAGGAATTGTGATTTTTTTTTCTGCTCCCATTCCAATCCATTTTTCTCCCACACAGAATATTCCCAACTCTTCCTTCTTGAACCTTTGTAACATTACTGGCATTCGTTTCTCTTATCCATAAGCTCTAATCATCCAATGTTTCTTGTTGCTGTTATTATATTGAACAAATATTTATTAGATTGGTCAGGAATAGGAAGAATAAATAATTTTGTTTAACTTTCATTTTTTCCTTCTCTAATGTACTTCCTTTCTTTATGTAGATCTAAGTTTCTGACTTACATCATTTTCTTTTTCTCTGAAGTCCTTCTTTTGACATTTCTTGCAAGGCAGATCTACTGGCAGCAAATTCCCTCAGTGTGTTTGTCTGATAAAGTTTTCATTTCTCTTTTACTTTTGAAGGATAATTTCACCAATACAGAATTTTAGGTTGGTGGATTTATCTTTTCCTCTCAAAATTTTAAATATTTCAGTACACTCTTTTTTTGATGGCATGGCCCAATTCATTTTATGCTCTTTTTTCTTCCGCTCTGTCACTGTGAAGTTGACCCCTATAAATTGCATTTCCTTAGCTCCCTTGACGACTAGTCCCCTGTTGGTTTTGGCCAATGGAAGGCATAAACATAAGACAGAAAGGCAGAAAGAGAGCAGATCTGGGACATTTCTTTTACATTGACCTCCACTCTCTTTGTGCCTTATTTCTCACTATGGCAGCTTATATCCCTAACTATCCTGTTAAGAATCTCCTCTATGGCTCTATCCCTTACTGGATTTAGAAAATCCTACTTCCTTCACTTGACTCTTCAGGCATGGTAAGGCCGGAAGAGGTGTATCACAATTGCCTACTGGAGGCTGTCTCTAGAAGCCTCAATAGCCCCTTTTGGTTTCTTTAAGCCCATTCACACCTCTGAAAGTAGTCCCTTTGTACTGTTTTATTGAACCATCCATGTTGAATTCTATTTCTTGCCAGGGACATGGCTGATAAAGGGAGATTAGAAAAATCAGTAATTTCTCCCTTTGAAGTAACAAAGTATAAGATGAAAGTGAATGAAATTCATAGTTACTTTAAGAAAATGTGTTTGTGTATATATAAACAATTTCTATTTTTCATGGCTGTATCTGCTGGTTTTTAGTATAAAATACTCACTAGAACTTGAGATTAAAGTTTGCCGCTCCATACTGATTTGCATATGGACTGTTCACTCAAGAAGTAAGGGTTGAAGAAATGTGGAATGTCTTATCATTTAAATCAGGAATCTCATAATGATTCAACTGGTGACAATGTACTCTATGATAAGAGCCCTGTGCATATGACTGCTTTTGTATGTATGTGTAAGTCACTCCACACACATACGCACTTCACCCTTAAGTTCTGAGTTTACAAAACTAAACTAAATTCAGTTACTAAAAATATCAAATTTGTGTAATTTTCATGTATTTCTATGCAAGCACATCATTACTGAAAGGCCCTATTATACTGTTGGAAAACATTCATGAAGTACCAAGGTGCCTGATTCCAACTGTTTTTTTTTTTTTTTTTTTTTTTTTTGGCTATTGTGTTTCTAACGTTGCACATAAACTAGCACATTTTCTCATGGTACTTAACTAAGGATACTTTTAAAAAAAATCTAGAGTGTTACATGATCTTTGCATACCTACCTCTTAAACTGATTTGTTTTGGATTCTGGAAAACTTAGCACCTTGGTTAAGTGGCTTGTGAAGAAATTTTGATGTATACATCTACCTCACATAGATCTAATAACTATGTGTTTGGCTAGTATTTTGTGGAAACAAATAATTAAAGAGCAAGAAAAGTTGGATTTCCCTAAGAACACTACATCGCATAGAGATTGGGTAATTACTGGAGACAAAAAGGCCTCTCAATAAAGGTCAAATATATGCAACTCCCTCCTTTGGCTGAAAATCTGTTATTCCATTAGATATAATATCTAATATCCATTAGATGTTAAAAGAATATTGTACTTTCCAATAATTATATTGGAAATGCTTAAGAATTCATTTCTTGTTCACTTTTAAATTTAGTGCTCTTAGTTCTAAGAATTTGTCGTCTGTTTTATGATACAGGTTAATATTGCGGTATAAGCAAGGAACAGTCTTCATTTTACAACATGTATCATAAAACTGTAGGCTAAAGAAAAGTAATTAAAAAACACTCTGATGCATGACTTTAATGTAATTAAAATATATTTTGCATTGATGAAAAATTATAGGTCTCTATCAATTCCTCTATAAACAATTATAACCTTATTACTTAAAATTATTTCAACATCATACTCATATGGTATATATTTAGCTATAGTCATTTAAGTTTTTAAAACCTGCTTTCTTTTCTAAATCATAATTTTAGACCTTTTGCTATGTTCACATTCTTTGTGTAATCACATGCATAACAGACAATAACACATTGTAAATATATTAGAAATATGAAAACACAATCTAATCTCAATGCAAAATATTGTTGAAAAACACAGCATGATAAAGAAAATTAAAGAACTTATAAATGGAGAGATATACTCTGCTAATGGATTGGAATACTCAACATGGTAAAGATGTCAATTATCTCCGAATTAATCTATAGCTTTAATGCATTTCTACTAAAATACCAACAAGGTCCTTTTAGTAGACTTGGATAAGCTAATTCTAAATTTACATGGAAAAGCACAAGCCTGATAATAGCTAATGCAATCTTGACAAAGAAGAATAAAGTGGGAAGAATCATTCCACTGAATATTAAGGCTTATTATGTAGCTACAGTAATCAAGACAGTGTGGAATTGGGGGAGAGATAGACACATAGTTCAATGCAATAGAATAGAGATTCCAGAAATAGACCCGCGCAAATATGTGCAAACTAATTTTTTAAAAAGTTGTGAAAGCAATTCCAAGGAAGAATTTTAACAGCCTTTCAGTTTCTATAGCCTTTTCAACAAATGGTGTGTGTTTTTTCTAAATGAGTGGTGTTTGATCAAGTAGACATCTAAAGGCAAAACAAACAAACAAAGCCCACCCACAAATATATAAGTAAATAAATAGAGCCTCAACTTAAGTCTCATGCCTTATTGCAAAATTATCTCAAATGTCAAATATAAAACATAAAACTATAAACATTTTAGAAAAACATACTAGGAGAAAATTTTTTGACTGAGGCAAAGACTTTTTACACTTTACACAAAAGGCACAATCCATAAAAAAGAAAAACTGATAAATTGGACTTCGTTAAAATTAAAACTTTTGACCTGAAAAGGATCCTGTTAAGAAATGAAATAGAAGGTACAGAATGGGAGAAAATATTTGCATATCTGTTGCAAAAAAAGGGGCTACATATAAAGAACTTAAAAAACTCAAAAGTAAAAATCCAAAAATAAATGAATTAGAAAATGAGCAAAAGGCACGAAGAGACATTTTACTGAAGAGTATATAGAAATGACAAACATATGGAAAAGATATTAAATATCACTAGATATCAAGGAAATACAAATTAAAACCACAGTGAGATAAAACTACACATTTGTCAGAGTGTCTGAAATAAAAAATAGTGACACCACCACCAAATACTAGCAAAGATGTGGAGAAATGGGATCACTGGTGCATTACTAGAAAGAATATCAGTCTGGAAAATAGTTTGGCAGTTTGTTAAAAACAAACAAACATTGTGTATGTTTACCACTCCAGCCTGGGCAACAGAGTGAGACCCTGTCTCAGAAAAAAAAAAAACAAAAAACAAAAATCTAAAGAAATACTTTTTTAAATGGGGAATATAGGTGGAAGTGAGAGTCTGATACCCTTTTTCTTTTCTAATGTATTTAACTGCTGCTCTTATCATTGCTTTTACTGAAAAATGTATTATATTTTTGCTAACCACCCTTCTAGGAGCAAATTGTACTCTCAGATTTCCCTGTTTTCATATTGAGATTTTATCGAAGTAGCCCTTTCCCAAGTCCTTCCCCTTTTTATTTTAATATAGAGATTTTAACCTATTTCTAGTCTTACTCTCTTCTCCAAGTTCCTAAAGGTATTACCTCAGAATATTAAAATCCTTAAATGTACCTCATTTGCTAACATGGAGAGAAAGACATATACCTTGGAAGATAATTTGTGATAGAAAAAGCATATGCCTACACACACACACACACATTAAACTTGGGTTCAGTAACATACTTCTCAATATCCCAAATAAAGATAACTCTAAAGATTCACCATAAGATTTTCAATACTTTAAAAATGTTTAAGGAAATATAAATGCTTTAGGTTGTTTAGACATCAATTAAATCCAGCATATACTTTAAGCACTAATCTTGAATATAATATAGATTAGAGGCTATCTTTCAAATAATCAGACTTCACAATGTTCAAACATTTTATAAAATTGAACAGAATTTTGGGACATAAACAAATATGAAACTTTTTTTATCCTCCTCTAAATTCAACCCATTTGTGAAACCTCATTTAAAGTCAAATCAAATATTTTCTCTGATTTTCATTAACAGGCTCCGACTTTCAGGCTTCAGTGAGTAAGTATATTGATTGTGGAGCTCAGAAAATTTTGAACCAAATTATAAATGGTCTTTATTTGTGTTTTCTTTCCATTTCTTTTAAAGCATTCTGTATTGAGATATTCAAAATAGGATGCCACTCAAAGACTCTCTCTCTCTCTCTCTCTCTTTCTCTGTCTTTCTCTCCCTCTCTTTTAAAACTATTAGAGAAAATAGCAAGTGCAGCTTCGTCTGCTACATAAATCCTCTCGAAGCTTCTCTCCTTTCTAGATGAAGATTTGATTTGTCAGGAAGCAAATGAAGCTTAAGCTTTTGGGCCCCTTTGTTTCGTAGAACTCTTCAAAAATATGTTCAGAACTTTCATATAATCACATGCTCGAAAAATATGCACAACTAAGAATAGCCTCGAGTTTTAGGCACTGCAGTCTGTGGATCTTCTGTTCTTATCAATTGTTTCTTAAGATGACACATTAAACCTTCACAAAAATCTTGTCAGGATGAAAACTTAACCTTGCCATGGAAAAAACTGGTGGTTTTAAGAACAGAGTAAAAAAGAATTCTAACAGGGAGGGGATTTTTTTCTTTTGCTTTTTTAAAGAGAGAAATTAGGAAAGGATTTTAATTTGAGCCTACAAGTTTGCTGAAATTGCAGTCTAAAATGTCATCCATATAGATTTATATTGTTTTCTTTTTCTTGTGTAATAATAACTTGGTCCAGGCTTTCAATAAATAAACTTATGAAATAGTTTTGAATATTAACAATAACAAAATGGCATTCAGAGCCTGTTTTTACAAGATTCTAAATATTTTGTTTAAACAATACTCAGAATTCTGATTTGCATATTTAAAGTTTTCCAGAATTAGATAATTCTTTTAAGTGTGTTACATTATATAATCTAGTTGCAGTAGCCTTTTAACAAAAAAAAGCAAGTGCAACAGTTTTAAACATGACATTGATGCCACCTAATCTCCATCAGGCTTTGCAATGTGGTTTTATCTTATATTTATTTGCATGCATGAAAGTCAATGTCATATATTAGGAGTCTGCAAACTTTGGCTCATAGACTAAACCCAGCCCACTATCTTTTAAAGAAAAGATAGATAGATAACTGTAAATTCACATGCAGTTGTAAGAAATAATACAGGAAGATCCTGTGTGCCATTTTACCCAGTCCCTCCTTAAGGTAAAGTCACAGAACTGTAGAATAATATTACAACAAGATATTGACATCACAGATAAAATACAGGGTATTTCCATCACCACAAGGATCACTCATGTTGCCCTTTCATGGTCAGAACCACATTTTTCCTGCCCTCAGGCACTCCTTAATCTCTAGCAACCACTAATATCTCTATGTGTATAATTTTATCATTTCAAAAGTGTTATATAAATGAAACCCTATATTATGTAGCTATTTAGGACTAGCCTTGTTCACTCAGCATAATTCTCTGGAGATTCTTCCAGATTTGTAATGTGCATCAACAATGTGTTCCTTTGTAGTACTGAGTAGTATTCCGTGGTATGAATATGTCAGTTTGATTAACCATTTGCCTGTTGAAGGACATCTGGGTTGTTTCCAGTTTCTGCCTATTACAAATAACAGCTGCTATGAAGACTCATGTACAGTTTTTTTATGAACAAATTTTCGATTGTCCAGGATTAATGCAATGGGTTGAAATTTCTGGGCTGTGTGTTAGTTATATGTTTAGTTTTTTACAATGCACCAAACTTTTACAGAGTACCCTTACCATTTCATGTTCCTACCAACAATATGTAAGTGATCTCATTTCTCTGCATTCTTGCCAGTGTTTGATGTTGTCACTATTTTTTAACTTAACCATTCTAATATGCACATGGTTGTATCATATTGTGGTTTTAATTGGCATTTCTGTGAATTTTTTAACTTAGCCATTCTACTATGCACAGAGTTATATCGTATGGAGTTTTTATTTCGAATTTCCCTAATGGCCAATGATGTTGAACATCTTTTCATAAGCTTATTTACCATCTATGTATTGTCTTTGGTGAAATGTCTCCATGCCTTTTGACCATTTTTCTAATGGATTTTTTATGTTTCTGTTTTGTTTTACTTTTGGATTACATGAATTCTTCATCTAGTCTAGATACTAGTACATGGTCAGATATATGGTTTGCAGGTATTTTTATCGATGTGCAGCTTGTCTCTTCATCCTCTTGGCAGTGTCTTTCTCAGAGCAAAATTTAAAAATTTCATATGTCAAATTTATCAAATTGTTTCTTTTAAGGCACATGATTTTAATGTCAAATCTAAGAACTCCTCCTAGCCTTTGATCCTGAAGACTCTCCTATATGTTTTTGTAAAATATTTGTTTTGTGTTTTACATTTAAATACATCATCTATTTGTATTTAATTTTGTATAAGATGTGAAGTTATGTCAAGGTTCTTTCTCTTCTTTTTTCTTTCCATTATTTTTGTCCACTTGTTCTAGCACCCATGTGTTGAAAAGACTATCTTTGCTCCACTGAATTATTTTGCACCTGTGTCAAAATCAGTTGAGCATATTTTTGTGGGTGTATTTCTGAAGTCTCTATTCTGTTCCATTAATCTGTGTGTCTATCCCAACACTAACACCACACTATCTTGATTACTGTAGCTATTTAATAAGTCTTCGGTCTGGTAGACTTATTTCTCTTACTTCATTCTTCCTTTTCAACATTGTTTTAGCTATTCTAAATCCATTGCCTTTTCACATAAATTTTAGAGTGATCTTTCCTACACCTAAATCCCAAAAATATTGCAGAGATTTTGATAAAAATTGTGTAAAATATATAACAGTTTGGGTAAAATTGACATTACTGTGTTGAATCTCTCAATCCACGAACACAATATATTTATTCATTAATTTAGATGTTCTATGATTTACTTCTAAAACTTTTTTTGCTTTCACCATGGAAGTACATGTCTTGTTAGATTTATATTTAATTTTTGTGACATAGTAAAATATACTATATGTTAAATTTCCATGTCCATATGTTCATTATTAATTCACAGAATGCACCTGATTTTTAATAGACTTTATTTTTGGAGAAGCTTTAGGTTCACAGCAAAATTGAAAGACAGAGATTTCCCATCTACCCATTGTGCTCGCATGAGCATGGCCTCTCCCATTATTAATAACTCTCACCAGAGTGGTACATTCGTTACAATAAATGAACCTACATCAACATATCATTATAATTCAGATCCATAGGTTCCATTAGAGTTTACTCTTGTTGTTGTGTTTTCTATGTGTTTGGAAAAATTTATAGTGAGGTGTATCTACTATGATAGTATCATACAGAGTAGTTTCACTGACCTAAAATATTTGTGCTCTGCCTAGTCATGCCTCCCTGCCAACTAACCCCTGGCAATCACTGATATTTTTACTATCCTCATAATGTTACCTTTCCTGGATGTCATATAGTTGGAATCCTACAGTATATAGAAGCATTTTCAGATTGGTTTCCTTCAATTAAAAATAGGCATTTAAGTTTCCTTAGTGTATTTTCATGTCTTGATAGCTCATTTCTTTTTAGCATCTATAGTCTGAATGTACCAGTTTATTTATCCATTCACCTACTGAAGAACGTCTTGTTTCCAAGTTCAGGCAATTATGAATAAAGCTGCTATAAACATCCATCTGCAGGTTTTTATGCGGACATAAGTTTTCAGCTCATTTGGGTAAATACCAAAGAGTTTAATTACTTGATCACATAGCAAGAGTATGTTTAGTTTTGTAAAAAATCCTCAAACTGATTTTCAGTGGTTCTACAAGTTTACATTCTCACAAGCAATGAACAAGAGTTCCTATTACTCCGTATCTTCATCAGCACTGGTTGGTGTCAGTGTTCTGAGTTTTGGCCATTCTAAGAGGTGTGTAGTAGCATCACATTGTTGTTTTAATTTGCAATTTTCTGATGACATATGATGTGGAGCATCTTTTCATATGCCTGTTTCCCATCTGTATATCTTCTTTGGTGAGTTATCTGTTAAGGTATTTTGCCCATTTTTAAAATAGAGTAGTTTGTTTTCTTATTGTTGATTTTTAATAGTTCTTTGCATATTTTGGATAACAGTCCTTTAACTGATATGTTTTTTGCAAATATTCTCTCCTATTCTGTGGCTTGTCTTTACATTCTTTTGACAATGTCTTTTGCAGTGTAGAATTTTTTAAATATTAATGGAGTCCTGCTTATCAATTATTTCTTGCATAGGTCATGTCTTTGGTGTTATATCTAAAAAGTCATCACCAGACCCATATCGATTTTCTCCTATGTTATCTTCTGTGGTTTTTATACTTTTGCATTTTACGTTTAAGTTTGTGATCCATTTTGAGTTAATGTTTGTGAAAAGTATAAAGTCTGTGTCTAGATCACGGTTTTGCATGTGGATGTGTAGTTGTTCCAGCACCATTTATTGAAAAGGTTGTCTTTGCTCCATTATCAAACATCAGTCAGTTGACTATATTTATGTAGGTTTATTCCTGGGTTCTCTATTCTTTTCCATTGATCTATTCTTTTGCCAATAAGACACTGTCTTGGTTACTAAAGTCTTGAAGTAGAGCAGTCTCAATCCTCTGACTTCGTGCTTGTCCTTCAATATTGTTTTTGTTTCTTTGTTTGTTTGAGATGGAGTCTCTCTGTCACCCAGGCTGGAGTGCAATGGCATAATCTCGGCTCATTGTAATCTCCGCCTCCTGGGTTCAAGCAATTCTCTCATTTCAGCCTCCCAAGTAGCTGGGATTACAGGCACGTGCCACCACTCCCAGTTAATTTTTGTATTTTTAGTACAGATGGGACTTCACCATGTTGGCCAGGCTGGTCTCATACTCCTGACCTCAAGTGATCTGCCCGCCTCAGCCTCCCAAAGTGCTGGGATTACAGGTGTGAGCCACCACATCCAGCCCTTGAATATTGTTTTGGCTATTCAAGGTTTCTTGCCTTTCCATATCATTTTTAGAATCTCATTGTTAATATCTGCAAAATAACGACTGAGATTTTGATTGGGATTGCATTACATTGAGTCTATAGATCAATTTGAGAGTAACCGACATATTAACAATATTGAGCCTTCCTATCCATGAATATGGATTATCTTCTGTAATTTATTTCATCAGAGGGTTGCAGTTTTCCTCATATAGATATGGTATGTATTTTGCTAGTTTTAGATCTAAGTACTTAATTTGTAGGGGGTGCTAATGTAAATGGTTACAATCAATTTTTGTTTATCTTGCATCCTGCTACCTTGATGAATTCACTTATTAATAATTTCTAGGAGATTATTTATAGATACCTTGGAAATTTTTTTTCATGCCATCTACATATAAGGGACAATTTTATGTCTTCCTTTCCTGTCTGTATGGATTGATTTACTTGTCTTGCCTCATTGCACTGGCTAGAACTTTTAGCAGTATGTTGAATAAGAGTGGTGAGTGTACATTCATGCCTTGTTCACAATATTAAGGGGAAAGCATTTAATACTTCACTATTGAGTATGAAGTTAGCTGTAGGGTTATGTAGATGTTGTTTATTAAGTTGAGGAAATTCTCCTTTAGTCCTATTTCTCAGACACATTGTTTCAAGATTAGATATATTAGTTTGTCAAATGCTTTTAGTACATTTATTGATAAAATTGTGTGATTTTTCCTCTATACCTGTTAATATGGTAGATTGTAGTGACTGATTTTCAAATATCAAGCCAGATTTACATCCTGGAAATAAACCCCAAGGGATCCATTAGTAAATTGCTGAATTTTATGTGCTGAAATTTTATTAATAAATTTTGCATTAATATTTGTAAGGAATATGGATGTATAGTTTTCTTCTTTTGTACTGTTTTTCTGGCTTGGGTAACAGGCTATTGCTGGACTCAACATATATACTCAGAATTGTTGTCTTCCCCTCCATGTTCTGGAAAAGAATATGTAGAATTGGTGTTAATTTTTCACAAGTTTGGCATATTTTTCCAATGCATTTGTAGAAGTTTGTTTTTGTAGAAGTTTTTAAATTATGAGTTATATTTCCTTAATAGTTATACTAATTGTCTAGTATATCCAAATTACTATTAAATAGCCAAACTCTAGGCTATTGAAATTACCCACTTTATTGATTTACAGTATTTTGTGCCTTTTGAAGAATCAATCCATTTCATCTAAATTATTAAATACTTGTGCTAAGAATTGTTCATAGTAATCCCTTATTGTCTTTTTTTTTTTTTTTTTTTTTTTTTTGTATTTTCCAGGCTTGTAGTAATATTCCCTACTTCATTTCTGATACTGGTAACTTGTGACCTCTCAATTTTTTCTTTATCGCTTAGCACATTGTCAATTTTATTGACCTTTTTGAAAAAATAACTCTTTGTTAATGAATCTTCTTTACTGTTTTTCTGCTTTTATTTTCATTAGCTTTTACTCTTTATTATTTTCTTCTAGAGGTGAGAATTTTGATTATTGATTTGAGACTTTTCATCTTTTCTAGTATATGCATTTGGGAGCAGTTTTTTAAAACACATGCTTAATTTAACTTAAATGATGCTATTTTACAGTAGGCAGTACATATGGTGTTATCTTTAAAACCTGGTCTTGCTATTGGGTACCTCCCTGAGACAAGAGTCTTCAAACTTATTCAAGTTCTTCAATTAGCAGGTCAATTAAAATGTCAACTTTTCTTTTAATATACCCAAGGTATAATCTATTTGAGGGCAGGGACCTGAAGTTGTTAGCTCATATCGTTAATGTAGAAAATCTACAAAGAACTCCAACAAATATACAAGAAAAAAACAAACAACCCCATCAAAAAGTGGGGAAAGGATATGAACAGACATTTCTCAAAAGAAGACATCCATACAGCCACAGACACATGAAAAAATGCTCATCATCACTGGCCATCAGAGAAATGCAAATCAAAACCACAATGAGATACCATCTCACACCAGTTAGAATGGCAATCATTAAGAAGTCAGGAAACAACAGGTGTTGGAGAGGATGTGGAGAAATAGGAACACTTTTACACTGTTGGTGGGATTGTAAACTAGTTCAACCATTATGGAAAACAGTATGGCGATTCCTCAAGGATCTAGAACTAGATGTACCATATGACCCAGCCATCCCACTACCGGGTATATACCCAAAGGATTATAAATTACTCTACTACAAAGACACATGCACACGTATGTTTCTTGCGGCACTATTCACAATAGCAAAGACTTGGAATCAACCCAAATGTCCATCTGTGACAGACTGGATTCAGAAAATGTGGCACATATACACCATGGAATACTATGCAGCCATCAAAAAGGATGAGTTTGCGTCCTTTGTAGGGACATGGATGCAGCTGGAAACCATCATTCTTAGCAAACTATCACAAGAAGAGAAAACCAAACACCGCATGTTCTCACTCGTAGGTGGGAACTGAACAATGAGATCACTTGGACTCGGGAAGGGGAACATCACACACTGGGGCCTATCAGGGGGAGGGGGGAGGAGGGAGGGATTGCATTGGGGAGGTATACATGATATAAACGTCATGCACATGTACCCTAGAACTTAAAGTATAATAAAAAATAAATAAATAAATAAATAAATAAATAAAAAATAAAAAAAATAAAAAAAATAAAAAAAAAGAAAATCTGGCCCTAATAAATGTTTCATAAATAATTATATGTTTATTCCATGGACAAGTTCCATTGTTTTAAATGACAATTTGTTACTATGGTCATCCCATAGTACCAAGATTCATAATTTATTTTAGCATACACTTGCAAAGAGATTTGGTTTTCTACTCTCAAAAATTCAAACTTTATTTTAAATTTTATGATGATCTGGATCATAAATTTATTTATTTTTATTTTTTATTATACTTTAAGTTCTAGGGTACATGTGCATAACGCGCAGGTTTGTTACATATGTATACTTGTGCCATGTTGGTGTGCTGCACCCACCAACTCTTATTTCCCTCTCGTGCCTGTTTCCTTTTTTCCAACTGATATCATTAAACTCCTATTATACCCAATGTACTTTTGAGAGCTAAAGTTGTCAACATAATATAAATAGCAATTAATTCTTAATACCAAGAAGTTTACAGCTGAGTAGTAAAGGTGCATTCATATTGTTAGACCCAACTACAAGTGGGAGTGAGGGGGAGCTAAAATAAAATCTTCATAAAGTAAATTTAAACAAAGCCCAGAAGAATGAGGGAGCATACAATACACAAAGGATAAAATACAAAGAAATTGCAAGTGGATATAATTTTATTCACACAACAAAATGACAAGCAATAGTGATGAAGTAACTAAAAAGGAAGACACAACTGTTTTGATGGAGCTTGCCTTCTATCAGGTAAGAAACACCTCAAACATATACCCAATTTATTTATCACACACGCAAAAAGGGAGTAAAGCTGCGTGCTCAGAAAACATGTATGATGAATTTTTGAAATAGTCGGAGATATAATAGTAGGAAAGAGCATAACATAACTCAAGGAAGTTCAGAGATGTAATATAGGGTTGAAAATGAAGGCAAGGGCTATATTGCCTAGGATCTATTCATCCTTGATCATATTTTCTACAAGGTATCACACTAGTACTGAGTATCCTTCCACGACTGAAATGGTAGGGGTGAGCCTTCTTGCTAAAAATTCTTCAGTTGTGTTAGTGGCAGTGGCTCCACTCCTCACTACCACACCCATTTTGCAATTCTCTGCCCTGTTTTTTGCCCTGGAAAGCTTGTTTCTTCATTTGTATCACCAACACCTCTTGTGCACTAACTTTCAGGAAATTATGTAACACCAGCTGGAGATCAGAGGGAAAGGAAAAAAAAGGTTTGGATATTTGTGTTCCACTTCACATATGGCTCACTAAGGTCCTAGCAGTGTCTGTCCTTTTCTGTTGTTATTCTAACATTATTCCTTCACCTTGACATATTAGGCCTGGAGGTAGAAGCAAATTGCCTCTGTTGCTGCTTCCTAGGTGACTCATCATCCCTTATTTGTTCTCATCAGCCTTCCTATATGTTTGTCCATAGTTCTTTCACTGAATTATTTTCTGTTAAATGCTTTTGAATCTGCCACCTATATTTCCTGCCAGGATCTTCACTAATACAGAATAAGAGATACAACTATTAAAACATGTTACTGATTCTCAGCTCACTAGCATCAATGCATTTACTTTCTTTGTACTCATAATACCTTTCTTACATGTAGAAATCTTTTAAAATCTTCATTAATCCCTATACATTTACCTCATAAAATGGTTGGGAATCAATCCGTAAAGTAAGGAGTCATTATTTTCACAACACAGGCAAATTAGTTTTGAATTTTGCTTATATTTGATTTTGACTCTGTAGATAGTACTGATATGTAGTACCAAGTCCTGAAATCAAATCATGCGAATGTCATGGGCTTCATTGTTTATGGAAATGTGAGTTAAGATCTATTCTCACTTGTATGAGTTGTAGCTTTTTTTTTTTGTCCAGTGGAAAAAAAAATCTGAACGTTTAAAAATGAACTCACAAGGTTCCAGATATCCATTTACTAATTTTAATGGGAATTAAAATGGTGTCAAGTAAAATTTATTTACACACACACACACACACACACACACACAAATCTCTAAAGTATCAACCATAGGTGGAGTGGGGAACCCGGACCTTCATTCCCACCTGACAATAAGGCAGCACACTTCTACCTCTATCTTCCACTGGAACAGTCAGAAGGGGACTAGCTAAAATAGATTTAAATAAGATCCAGAGTCTGATAATGTAATATCCCAAATGCCA
The DNA here is from genome assembly GCF_009764315.1 of Trachypithecus francoisi. NCBI lineage: Eukaryota > Metazoa > Chordata > Mammalia > Primates > Cercopithecidae > Trachypithecus > Trachypithecus francoisi. Next base: position 104,565,292 of record NW_022681471.1, read on the forward strand.
AAAAAGAAAACCTCAACGGGAATGAAAAAAGATAGTAGTCACTTATACTGACATGACAAAGATGGCGGAATTATCTAGCAAGGATATTAAAGTAGCCATCCTGAAAATTGTTGAGTAAGCTATTTAAAACATTTTGCAACAAATAAAAAAATGGGAAAAGTCAGAAAGAAATAGAAGGCATAGAACAACATGATATTTTAGAGCTAAAAATATCATAATCAAAAAAAAGTTCTATAAATGGTGTCAACAGTAGAATGGAGGTGAGGAGACGGGAAATCTGTGTGCAGAAAGATAGGACAATAGAAATTACACAGTCTTAACAAGAAGAAAAATAAAACGATTTGCTCATCATCACTCGCCATCAGAGAAATGCAAATCAAAACCACAATGAGATACCATCTCACACCAGTTAGAATGGCAATCATTAAAAAGTCAGGAAACAACAGGTGTTGGAGAGGATGTGGAGAAATAGGAACACTTTTACACTGTTGGTGGGATTGTAAACTAGTTCAACCATTATGGAAAACAGTATGGCGATTCCTCAAGGATCTAGAACTAGATGTACCATATGACCCAGCCATCCCACTACTGGGTATATACCCAAAGGATGATAAATCATGCTGCTATAAAGACACATGCACACGTATGTTTCTTGCGGCACTATTCACAATAGCAAAGACTTGGAATCAACCCAAATGTCCATCTGTGACAGACTGGATTAAGAAAATGTGGCACATATACACCATGGAATACTATGCAGCCATAAAAAAGGATGAGTTTGCGTCCTTTGTAGGGACATGGATCAGCTGGAAACCATCATTCTTAGCAAACTATCACAAGAAGAGAAAACCAAACACCGCATGTTCTCACTCATAGGTGGGAACTGAACAATGAGATCACTTGGACTTGGGAAGGGGAACATCACACACTGGGGCCTATCATGGGGAGGGGGAGGGGGGAGGGATTGCCTTGGGAGTTATACATGATATAAATGATGAATTGATGGGTGCTGACGAGTTGATGGGTGCAGCACACCAACATGGCACAAGTATACATAGTAACAAACCTGCACGTTATGTACATGTACCCTAGAACTTAAAGTATAATAAAAAATAAAATAAAATAAATAAAAAAATAAAATAAAATAAAAATATTCTCAGTATCCTGTGGGATTATAATAAAAGATCTATGGTTTATGCCATCAGAGTTTCAAAAAGGGAGGGTGTTGTTGAACAAGTATTCAAGCACATAATGATCGAAAAATACCAAATTTTTACAAAATTTAAAATACAAAACCCTACAGATTCAAGGAGCTGAGTAAGCAGGATAAACCCAAGGAAACCCATGCTTAGACATATCATAGTCAAATGTCTGATAACTAGTTATTTTTTTTAAAAAAGTCTTAAAAACAGTGAAAGAGAAAAGACACTTTATCTATAGGCAAAAAAGTTCAAATGACAGAGGATTTCTTATGTGAAGCCATGAAAGCCGGAAGGAAGAAGTATGACATTTTTCAAGTGATGAAAGGAAAGAACTGTCAACTTCCAGAAAAAGAAGAGGAGGCAACACTTCCAAATGTACTTTATGAGAAATAAGTATTTTGACAATAAAACCAGGTAAGCACAGCAGAAAAGTCAACAAATTACAGACCAATAAAACTCATGGATATAGAGACAAAAAGTCCTTAACAATTTTTACACATTATATTAAGAAGCTAAAGAAGAATGATCACTTGATCATATCAACTGATGGAGGGGAAAAAATGTTTGACAAAATTCAATACCCCATTTATGATAAAAGCTCTCAGAAAACTAACAATGGAGGAGAACGTCCTTAACTTGGAAAAGAATAACTACAAAAATCTTATAGCTAACACCGTAATAATGATGAAAGAATTTACACCTTTCTTCCTATATTAGGATTAAGGCAAAGACGGTTGCTTTTAGCCCTACTATTATTCATAGTATTGGAAGTTTTAGCATGTGCAAAAATGCAAGAAAAGTAGATGAAACCATACAAATCAGGAAGGAAAAGTCATACTGTCTCTATCTGCAGTTGTTATGATTATCTGTGTAAAATCCCAGGTATTCTACAAAGTTACTCTTAGAAAAGATGAGTTTGTTAAGGTGTTAGGCTACAAGATCAACTTATAAAGTCAATTGCTAATCAATGAATATGAAGTTTCATTTATATAAGATGAATAAGTTCTAGAGATCTGTACAACATTGTGTCTATATGTAACAATACAGCATTATAATGTAAAAATCTATTAATTGGATAGATCTCATATTAAATCTTCTTATCACAGTAAAATAATTATTAAAAGTTAATTGTATTTTTGTATACAAGCAGTGAACTACTGAAACCCAAAATTTTTCACATAATATCTTGCAGTCACTCCAAAACAATGAAATACTTACGAATCTAATGAAACACTTACAAGATCTATATACTACAAACTAAAAAGCTAAGGAAATAATTCAAAGACTTAAATAAACAGAGATATATACTGTATTAATGGAATTGGAGGATATAACATAGTAAATATATCAATTCTTCCAAAATTAATCTATAGTTTGAATGCAATTCCTATCGAAACATCAGTAAAACATTTTTGTCTATTTGGACATCCTCCAAATTGCTTGAATTCTATTTGTCTTATTTTTTCTGGTCCTAGTACCTATAAACTAGCCCATAAACTAGCATGTTTTCCCATTGGACTTAACTAAAGAGATTTTTTTAAAACACCTAAGAAATACATGCCTTATAATATGGGTAACATTTCAACCAATGTGGATCACTGTGGAAAAAGGAAGTAGAAATGATCCAGAATGATTTTTCCCTAATCAATAAATTTGTGAATTTTTATACAAGTATATTACCTAATAGGCCTGTTTCTTTTTAAATTGTTTGTCCTGTGAAGCTGCATTAATCATAATGCTTGGAATTATGTTAAATAATCAAACAAGTTGGGAAAATAGCCCTGCACTTCCAAAGTAATATAAAATAATGTCTTTAGGTTTCCAATTATTTAAGAATTAACTCCGTGTTCACTCTTAGGTTTACCATATTCAGTTCTTTCTAATTAATATGCCGTCTATTTAATAACACGAGGATGACTGGTTAATGTTGGAATATAATCATGGGCCAGTCTTTATTTTACAACATGTATCATCTAAGTGTAGGCAAAAAAAGTAATTTAAAAAATGTGTATAAGTTCAATGTAATAAAAATTATGCTTTACATTTTTGAAAAATGTATGTCTAATTAATTCATCTGTAAACAATTGTAATTTTATTAAAATTTTTAAAAAGTAATTTCAACTTTCATTTTGAAGTGAAGTACATGTTCAGGAGTTTGTTACAAGGGCATATTGTGTGATGTAGAGGTTTGGGGTACTGATGATCCAGTCACCCAGGTAGTGAGCATTGTACCCAATAGGTAGTTTTTCAGCTCACACTCCCTTCCCTCCATTCCCTCTCTAGTAGTCCCCAGTATCGATTGTTCCCATCTTTATGTCCACTGTGTACTCAATGTTTTGCTCCCATTTATAAGTGAGAGCATGCAATATTTTGTTTTCTGTTCCTGTGTTAATTTGCTTAGGATAATGGCCTCCAGCTGCATTCATCTTGCTGCAAAGGACGTGATTGCATTCTTTTTTATGACCGTGCAGCAAACCAAGGAGGAAAAAGAACTATACAAGGAGAACTACAAAACACTGCTGAAAAAAATCAGAGACAACACAAATAAATGCAAAAACATTTCATGTTCTTGGATTGGAAGAATAAATATTGTTAAAATGGCCATACTGCCCAAAGCAATTTACTGATTCAGTGCTAATCTTATCAAGCTACCAACATCATTTTTCATTTTTCATTTTCATTAGAAAAACTATTCCAAATTTGTATGGAACCAAAAGAGCCCATACAACCAAAGCAATCTTAAGCTAAAATAGTAAAGCAAGAGGCATCATACTACCTGACTTCAAACTGTACTATAAGCCTACAGTAACCAAAACAGCATGGTACTGGTACAAAAACAGACGATAGACCAATGGAACAGAATGGAGAACCCAGAAATAAAGCCACACACTTATAACTGTCTGATCTTTGACAAAGTCAACAAAAGTAAGCAACGGGGAAAGGACTTCCTATTCAACAAATGGTGCTGGGAAAACTGACTGGCCATGTGCAGAAGATTGAAACTGGACCACTACTTTCCATTATATACAAAAATCAAGTGACGATGGATTAAAGGTTTAAATGTAAGACCTCATACTGTAAAAAATCCTAGAAGAAAACCTGGGAAGTACCCTTTTTTACATTGGTCTTGGCAAATAATTTATGACTAAGTCCCCAAAAGCCACTGCAACAAAAACAAAAATTGACAAGTGGGACTTGACTAAGCCAAAGAGCTTCTGCAAAGCAAAAGAAACTATCAACAAAGTAAATAGACAAAGAATGGGAGAAAATATTTACAAAATATGCATCTGACAAAGGCCTAGTTTTCAGAATCTATAAGAAGCTTAAATCTACAAACAAAAAACAAATACATTCATTAAAAATGGACAAAGTATATGAACAGACACTTTTTTTGAGACAGGGTCTTGCTCTTAGTCCAGGCTGAAGTGCAGTGGCACTCCATCTCTTAAAAAAATGAAAGTTTCTTGAAAAGCAAAACAGGAAAAGAACTGGTTTTGGAAACTCTGCTGTTTTCCTTTTTTTGTGCAATCACATGCATAACAGACAGTAGTGCCATTAAATTAGAAATATGAATATATCTAATCACAATACAAAGCACTGTGTAAAAAAGCTGAGTATGATGAAATAAAGATAACCTAAATATTGGACATACATACTATGTTAATGAATTCAAGGAATCGATGTGGTAAAAACATCAATTCTTCCAAAATTGATTCGTAATTTTAATACAATTCCTATCAAAATTCTACCTGAAAGATATTCTGTAGATAGATCTGTACATCTATTTGTAGATAACCTTATTCTAAAATTTATATGATAAATTATAACCACACTCTTGGGCATTAATCTAGAGAAATGAAAAATTAAAAACTACATGATTGTTTTGCAGCTTTTTTGTAGTGGCCAAACCCTGGAAACAACGAAAATATCTCACAGTATGTGAATAGTTAAAGTAACCATAGAACATCCATGCCATGAACTACTACTCAGCAATAAAAGGAAATAAGCTATCGATGACAACTTAAATGGATCTCAAGTACATAATGCCGAAACCCAATCTCAAAAGGTTACATACCGAATCATTGCATTTATCTAATATTCTTAAAATGACAAAATTATAGTGATGGAGAACAAATTGATTGGTGCCAGGCTTTAGGGACATTTAGGGAGGGTGACTGGTGTGACTATAAAGGGGTAGCATGAGGCAGATCTCTGTGGTGATGAAACAGGTGTTTATTTGTTGAAGTTGAGGTTACACAAATCTGTGATGAAATAGAAATATGTATATATATATATCAATGTCAGTTTCTTGGTTTTGATATTGAATTGTAGTTATATTAGGATGTTGAATTGTAGTTATTGTAGTTAATCTTTGGAAGAACCGGGTAAAGGGTACATGGGATCTCTGTATACTATCTCTGCAAATTCCTGTGAATCTATGAGTATTTGAAAATAACAAGTTAAAATAAGTTTTTAAAAATTCTGTGACAGTTATTAAAAATGGAAATTTGAGCAAGTTCTTTTATTATAGGTCTAATAAGACCCATCAGATATAGTTATTCTGAGGACTAAAGGAGAAAGATAAGTGATTAAGGGACACAAGAAAGTACTGTGGTGACACAGTCTGAACTGGAATTCATTATGTTTGGTCTAAATTTTATTTTACGTGCCTTTCGCTTTTCCAGTTATTGTAAGCATATATTTCCACCTGGATTATAAAATCTTAAGGGAAGTATATGCATTCCACACAATGCAGAAATCATTACAGGTGCCAATAAATTCTGATTATCAACTAAGGCTGAATGGCAATTAAATGTATCTGAGGGCATTCAGATCTATCAGGATTTGGTGCTTTAGATATTACCCAGGACATATCTTTGTTACATTTAGAATCACAGTTGTTTTTAGAAACATACACTTTAGGGTTTCTCAAAGTTGACCATGCATTAGAATCACTGGTAAAACACAAAGTTCTGTGTCCCAACCCCAGAATTTCTGACTTTTGAGGTCTCGTGTCAACTTGCATTTCTCAGAAGTTCCCATGTGATATTGGTGTTGGCTTGGGACTGACAAATTGTATTCATGCCTTGGCCTAAACAAGGGTTTATGTTTGTAGAAAACTCACAGTACAAGATGTAAAGGGGACTTATACTCTGAGCAATATTGTACCTCATAGCATAGAGGGACACTGATGCTAACATGTAGGCTTAGAGGCAAATCAGCCCCACAACAATTGTTTTCATTTTTTTATGTTGTTTTATGAAAATTTTGCTTATATACATATTTAGACAACCACACAGAGGAAAGGAGGTGACCTAGGTAAAAGAATGTTTTCAGTTAAAATTAGGCCTTGTGTTTTATCTCATACACATTTTGCTGGGGAAAATAGCCATGTTATGACAATAATATTCTAAAACACAAAATGTATAATTAACTATTACGGTAAACATCACAGTCTGACTCAATAATTTTTTATTTTTATCTATTACTCATTTCAGTCGCAAGCAGTTGAATGTTTGACATAGAAAAATGAGTCTGTCACTTTAACAAATGGTACAATATAAACACTCAAACAAAAATTTTAGTAGGGATTATTATAACTATAAAAAGAATATCTTTCTTTTAAAAATGCTACCGATGTTTTCTATCAATTTGGGGCTCGCCTGTTGCATAAAAGTAATAAGGAACAAGATGAGAAGACTTCTATTGGCAAAGAATGATTTACATGCTGAATGACATAATACAACTGCATTCACTTAATACAGAAAAAAAAAAAGCCTGTATTCAGAATCGTTAAATGATCATTAACTCAGTATCTAAGAAAATGGTGTTTTAAGAATTGGCACCAGAGAGATGGAAGACAGAATAATTTGTTAGTAAAGAAGTTTTATCATAATTCACAACTGAAATTTAGGATTTGAGAAAAATGTCTTTGCTCCATTATAAGAATATTCTTTATTTTAGCAGGAAAACATGTCCCACGAGACCTACACACACATTCTGCCTTCAGAATTCAGTTGCTGTGTTCTGCTGCTGCTTCTCTTATTCAGACTGTTGTCATCATCAATACATGACTTTTGCAATCAAAAATCCCAAGGGGGAAAAATAACTTTGGTAGGCAGTGGATACATAACAAATGCATAGATTATTCTGGGCATTTCTTTTTATTTGGTAGAGTGAAATTTTTGGTGTTGTTGAGAGGATAAAAAAGGCATTTAAAAGTCAATTTTAAATCAGGATTTTCTGCTCTGTTATAAATTCACATGAAAGTTACAGAAAATATTATTATGGTTTTGTACTGAATAGTTTTTGTGTTTGGAAGGCTTTAAAAGCTAGTACTATGTCCACTGTGCTATTCTGGTTTGGATATTAATCAGAACACAGTTGAGCATTATTTGAATTCACAGAGCTTGCCATGCTGGAAGCACAACCTTATATGTAGTGACCATGGACAGTCCTATTATGGGAAACCAACTTGAGAGAGAAGGCGGGTCACTTGCTTGTGCGCAGGTCCTGGAATTTGAAATATCCAGGGGCCTCTACAGAATCCTGGCATCAGTTACTGTGTTGACTCACTCAGTGTTGGGATCACTCACTTTCCCCCTACGGGACTCAGATCTTAGAGGCAATTACCTTCAGAGAAAAACGAATAGGAAAAACTGAAGTGTTATTTTTTTTTAAAGCTGCTGAAGTTTGTTGGTTTCTCATTGTTTTTAAGCCTACTGGAGCAATAAAATTTGAAGAACTTTTACCAGGTTTTTTAATCGCTGCCTTGATATACACTTTTCAAAATGCTTTGGTGGGAAGAAGTAGAGGACTGTTGTAAGTACAAAGTAACTAAAAATGTATTTTACTGTGGCATAATGTTTAGTTTGTGACAAGCTCACTAATTAGGTAGATTGATTTTAAATTATCACAGTAGTTTGCAAAGAAGCATAAATGTTATATATACTGCATTTATATATGTATTTATTCAGGAATATATATTTTCCATTGGGAAAACTTTTCAATAGAAATTGAGTTTATAAGTTTTCTTTGCAGAAGAATTAAACACATGACTTCTTGATTAATAAACTACTGCAGTAATGGAATATGCAGAATGTCATTTGATTATAACAGATTATTTTGATTGCTGTGAGATAGTTTGTATATCTCAGTTATTATTTTGACTAGTTGATACTTCTGTATTTAGTAACAGTTACATAAAGGTTACTGACCTGACATATATTCTCAATTGAACTAACTACTGTATAGGAACTACATGGAGGCCTAAAAGTTAGGAAAAGTTTCTCTGACATATCATGGAGAAAATAAAAAATAAAATGAGTTGGGACGGATAATTGGAGGATGTGAAAAGTATTGATAAGATTTAATTGTAATGTTGCTTTCTCACATTTACTATTTCAAATGCTCTTTTCTATAGCATACCATGATAATTATTTCAAATAATGATGTGATCTATGCTATCAAATGATCAGATGATCTCTTGGGAAAACAACATACAAACTTGAGGAACTCCTAATTATATTTAGTAGTAAATTATATTTCGTAGATGTTTCAAGTCTATTATGAGCTAGCTTTTCAGTTCAATTTTTTTAGTTTGTCTTTCATATAGAAATCCAACTATTTTGTTTATTTTTAAGAAAGTCATGATGACTACTGAAGGATTTAAAAATGGACTGTGGCACAACAGTAAAAATAATATATGATAAGGACTGTGTGTCCCGAAAAGATGGGAGTTTATCTCTTCCCCACCCATCTTTGACTTGTGGAGTATAGTTATTCTAAAATAGATATGAGAGTGATGCCTATAATTAAGAATGAAAAAATAAGTCTCTCCAAATAAGTAATGTTCCACAACTACTAAAAAAAAAAAAAAAAAAAAAAAAAAAAGGCAGACGTTTTACCACTGTGAAAAATTTGTGGAAATAAGTTAACATTGTCCATGTATTGAGTCACATTAAAAGCTACCAAATTTTATAATACAACATTTACTTACATTGTTTGCTTGCTTCATAAATTTCTTTTGGTGAGTATCATTATTGCTTTTAGATTGAAAAACTATTATATTTACTATCATTACAAAAATATGCATGGCATATATCTGTTGTTTGCAATATACACATATACACATATTTTTATTTGTCATTTTTATTTCTTTGATATATGTAATATAAATACTATCAAAATCACTAGTGATTTTATATATATATATATATATATTCTACATAATTAACAACATATACCAGTATATAGAGCAATTTTGAAAGAATATATGCAATTCTGCTGGAATGAAGCAAGGTAAACCTATACTCTGCTTTGTCATAGATAGTTGAAAAACTTTCAGTTCTTAGAATGTGAAGGAAGGTAATCTTTTTGGGACATGTCCTGTAGGATTTTTTCACACTGCATTTAAAAAATCATCAAGTAATGCCTATGCAACATGACAATGAGTTTGTTAAGGAAAATGGAGATATACTCAGGGCTATATTATACATTAAATTTTGTTATTTGACAATATACTACTATTTGGATGTTTGACATTTGAATCTGGTTTGTAAATTTGCCTTAGTTTGAAAAACTTACAAAAGTACATTTTGTTTTTTAAACAGAATAGTTACTCTGTAAAAGAGATCACTGTATTGTCAAACACATTGTATTGTTTACTTTTAGAATTAAATAATGCATTGTAAAGAATTATTCAAATAGTGTATGGCAAATAGATATTTCATTTGAATATATTTAGATGATGTAAGTCATCTTGAGGTCTAATAAAATCATCTTTTAGAATTTCATTTGCAGAATCTTTTAAAGACATCTTAACTATCCAAAAAGAGATCGCTGATCTAAATTGATGATGTATTATTAATACAAAGTCTTGGTGTATCTTACATGGCATAACATTATGAAAAATACAACAGAGTATGTCATATAGATGTTATTCTAAACTTTAAAAAAGACTACAAATTGTTTTATGCATAATTACATTATTTAAGGGGAAAAAGGTGTTGATTGACACTTCTAGCTAGACAGTACTGAATTGCAAATTCTTCATTTGGGCAGAGATATTAATACAGCTTCCTCTTTATTCCTATAGCATTCATTTGAAATCCCTGTACTCCATGTCATTTGCTACATATGAAACAAATTGTCAAGTTTTAACCACTTGCGTAGTTTAATAAAAGAGATTAAAAGCATTGTCTTGGAAATATCAGGTGTTTTTCAAAATTCTGTTTTATTATCTTTCATCAAAATTTTATCTCAAGAGTAAAGCAAAGTGATTTCCCAAACTTTCCTTCTCCTTCCACTTTCTATTGTAATATTTTCCTAACTTATTAAAAATGATTTATCATACTCTTTCATCAATTTATTCTTTATTTCATCACACATATGAGAAATACAGTATTTTGTGGCATGAGTATATATGTTTATATATACGCACATTGATATGCATTCAAATCACAGGGTATTAAGTTTCCTAAGAGGGTCTAATTAGAAATTAACCTTTAAAGATAATTTTGTGTTCATTTTTCTAAATTTTCTATTTTAAACACACATCAGTTTTTAAGGAATTGACAAATGAGACTAATGTACGTTCCCTGTCTCACAACACAGAACAAACCAGGAAGAAAGGATTTATGGGGCCTGAGGTTATACAATTGGGGGTGCTATTTTAAGAAGAATAATACAAAATTAGATACAGCCTTGGGAGGGGCCCCTCATGTAAGTAAGTCTTTAATAGTTTCTTGGGAAATCACCTCTGTATGAAGAGAAGTGTTGAGATTTAATCTTTTCCCAGTTACATATTAAAATAAAATTGATGCTAGTTATATTTCTTTAGAGCATTTATTATTTCTCAAAGACAACCTTTTATTTAATGCAGATTAGAGAGTTAAAAGAATTTATAATGGTAGGAATTTGACATTTCTGCCTTTCATTCTGAAAAGATACATTGATTAAAGTGGTGTCAAACTCAGTTAATGGAGGCGGTGCAGTTATTTGAAATATACAGGGTATGTAATTTGAAGGCACGCCAAATCACAATGACAAGGAATAATGATGACCTTGGTTTATTTTTATACAGTACATTCAGGTTTTGATTGGATTCAGAGAGAGGCAATGGTTTTCTTTCTCACAAAGTCCTGCTATAGTCCTAGGAGGTTTGTGTTCTGTTATCAAGGCAGTTGGTTCCTATTGGAATATTTTATTGAGAAGGTCATGGGCTGCAATATGGGAAATAAACCTTTTTATTAAATGCAACCGGGTTTCATAGCAGAATTTCATGGAAGTATTTCCCCGTGTAGAGTGTGATCAATGCAGTATACTGATCTTTAAAAAACAAACAAACCAAGCAAATAAATACTTTGTAGTCTTCACCTTTTCCCTGCTTAAAACATCTATTAGTCAGACTTCCTTGGGGTTTCATGCTATAAAATATTGACACATGTTTGGAGTTCCCAAGTTTCATTTTAATACAGATATCAAAGTTAAAATGGCAACACCATGGGATAATTTATTATTTCACCAATTTTGGACGTTTTTTCTATTTATGTCACTTATAGAATTGTCCCTAAAATCCTTGCAAAATTTCAAGCTCCCTCTACTTAATACTAAAAGTGAGTATGTCTTCCAGAGATTCTGATATCCCCTTCGAATGGGAGAGTAACTCTGCTATTTGTGAATCATTTGTATACTAAATATAGTTCCAAGATTAACAGCTAAAATGATTTTGTTTATTTTTTCATGAGACTTATAGTATAAAAAGTTTGTTTCCCTCATATATTACAGTATATTATAGCATTCAATGTGCCTTCATAAACCAGATGGCTCCTCTAGAGATTCTGAAATACTTTAACACTCAGGGCATAGCCTTTCTCTTTCCCCATTCACGATTACTTCCTTGAATATGGCCCCCCAAAAAAGACAAAAAAAAAAAATACATTTGGCTCCAGTGTTTTAAGGGTATATAAATTTTCTCAAACACAATTCTGATAGGCAGCAGACAAATGAGGATGAGGAAGGGAAATGGCTCTGCTGGCTCATGCTTAAAAGTGTCCTCATATACAGGGAAACAACACACCCTGGGCCTTTCGGAGGGTAGAGGGTTGGAGGAGGGAGAGGATCAGGAAAAGCAACTAATGGGTACTAGAGTTGGTACCTGGGTGGTGAAATAATCTGTACAACAAACCCCCATGACACAAGTTTATCTATGTAACAAACCTGCACTTTTAGCCCTGAACTTAAAATTTAAAAATAAAAGAAAAAAGAGTCCTCATCTCATGACTATACAACCTCTACCTCATTCCCATTAAAAACACAAGGAGCAGTACTCCTTCTTTTATAGCTCACATCTTCTATTTAGGCTGCCATTTTAAGAGATAATTTCTATTCCACTCCGAGCTCGATTTTTATTTTAATCTGATATCACTCATTCAAAATACTTGGGAATTTCAGTAGGCAACGGAACACACAGAGCAATTTTCTGGAGGACTACAACCTCTGAAGGTGACTTTGCATAGTATATGTAATGATAGCCCTGAGAAAACCAATGTTCTTAGCAGTCTGGATTTGGTTTAGAAATCAATCTATTCCTGCTTTCCTTTATGATCTTTTGCTTTCTCCCTCAATGCCTCACTTTCACTCTGTCATTATGCGCCCCATTCCTCACTAATGGGAAGTGGGGGAGAATTACAATTATTCTTTAATTGAAGTGGAGCTGTCATTTCCTTGCCATGCTGATAAAATGTTGTTGCTGTTGTTGTTTGTTGTTGTTCTTAAATAACTCTTTCAGACTGTTTATCTCAGTATTTTGATTACATACAATTTTAAGAAAATAGTTGTCCATAAATTTAAAATGTTCACAAATTGATGAATTGATTTTCTCATGTCAATTTTGAAATCTGAAATATATCTAAGACTAGTGAATAATGTGAATAATATCTAAGTCTAGTTACCATTTGAATAAAAGAATCTGAGGAAGAGCTTTGCCTTTATTTTTGCTTATTACTCATTTTAGTTTAGTTATTTATTTTAGTAGAAAAATGTGGTTGTGTCAATGAAGAGGAGGAACATTAAAATGCATTATTAAAGCCAATGCTTATCCATGTAATGAAATGAGAATGTAGATAGCTTAATGGGTTTTGAAGAGGATTAAGATAATTTTAAAGAAACTTCAAAAAATCAGATGCTTGAATCATGATGTTTTTAGTTTATATTTAATAAATATGAAAACTCTACATGGACATATCAACAATGAGGAATTCACATACATATCATGAAGTCTTTTGCTAATTTATTTTCAACTTTTAAATGTTTTCTTTTCACTATCGTGAAAAAATTGATTTTTAAAAAGGTCAGTATTAGCTGAGCACAATTACCATTATAGTGTCCCATATTATTTCCAATTATGGTCAAATAAAATGGTTACCCTTTAAATGTTTTTGCCCTCTTCTTGGCTTTTGTTTTGTTTTGTTTTAAAACGTTCTCCCTTCTTCCACTCTGCTTTTGGCTAAGACTGTCATAGAATCAGGACTATAAAAGGGCATAAATATCAGTAGCTTTTTTCTCATTCCTGGCACTCATCTTTATTTGCACACAACTTGTCTCTTCCTTTATCAGATTACAGTAGCATTAGTACCTTAGCTTGAGCTAAGTGCTGACTTAAAGGGCAAGGGAGTCAGTACACTGTTACAAGTGTGGATTTTAGCTTTGGAAGCTGTGTAAGGAAAAATTAAAGAAATAAGAAAGGAAAATCACAAAATCAGAATGACCCAAGTATTTTCATCAAAGGCAAATTGAGTAATTCCTTTTTATGTTGGTGCTTAAGAAGGATGTATTAGAAATAAACTGGTGACTAAGTGAACAAAATATTAACAAACTAGTTGAGTAAGTGAAAAAATAATAATCTGCAAAAATGATGAATCCCAATGACGCTCACATATTGCAAAATAACTAGGAAGGAAAAGGGGAATTTAGACTTTAAAGAGCGTAATCAGACGCAAGCAATGTTGGCTTGTTGGTGGTTAACTAAAAACGCTTACGGGAAGCTCAGACAGCTGGGGAATCCTGATTTAGTAGACGCTGAAGGGCAGGGCATGAGCCATGTGAACAGCTGCTGAAGAGCTAGAGGATTCCTTTGGATTAGGTGTACACACCCCATCTCTAATGGGCTGTCAGAGAGCACCAAGTTTTATCACAGAGGTTCACTTTGCTCAAGTCTATGGTTTTTGCAGTGTTTTGCCTTAAATGTCTGAAAATGGATTGGCTCTCAAATCCACAAATAAAAGTATCAAAATAAGTGACTCTAAAATTTGTATTGTGTGGTTTTGGGCAACCCCAGTTTAAAGAAGGGACTTACAGCTGATGATTTATTATCCATTTATTGATTCATTTGTCCATGCAACAAATACACATATTGAGTGCCAATTTTCTGCCAGGTACTGTGTTATGCTCTGGAGATAGTACTCTAAACAAGTGAACTCAAAGAGAGACTAGCATTTCAAGGAAGATGTGCTTATTAAATACACACACATAAAATACTTGCATTGGGGATAAGGGCTATACAATAAAGCACACATTGTAATAAGAACATGTAATAGGGAGGGTTAGACCAGTCTTTGAAATTGGAGAAATATTTCTGAGAAAAAATATATATTCAAAGCAAGGCAAAGAAGAATGAGGTTAGAGTATAGTTGTACAAAAGAAAAGAGGGAGCAAAAATGTCCCTGTCAGAGGGAGCAATGTTTCTGAATGTGGAAAATGGTATGGATAAAGATCTAAAAGAACAGCTTTAGTAGAGTATAGTGAGTGCAGAAAAGTGTGGAACAAGCTTGCATCTGAATGTCAGACTGGGGTCCAATCATTCAGAGCCTTGAAGGTTATAGAAATTATTTTTCTCTTTATAGTAAGATCAATGGACAGCCTTATGGGTTTCAGGTAGAGCACCAATGTAAACATGTTTGTATTTTTTGAGACTATCACTCTGTTTTGTGTAAAAGAGATGGAAAGTGCTAAGGGTAGATGAAGGACTATCAATCTGAAGCAATTATGGTAGCTCTTCCAAGGTGCAGAAGAAGGTGATTTGGAGTAGAATGGTGACAGTGGAGATGAAAGAAGTGGATCTATTCAAGATTTGTATATGAGATAGAATCAATAGGAATTGGTGTTGTATTGCATGCTGTGTGCTCCATGAAATGCACAACTGGGTGATAATGGTGCCATTTGCAAGGAGATTGGAAGGGAAATTGGAACAATGGGAAGGATGAGGGGTGTGGATGCTAAGGTGTTTGTTTTGTTTTGTATTTTTATGTAGAGCATGGGTATTGTGCCTAGAAATGAAGTCATTATTAGGGATTTAAATATGCAACTCATGGAGTGGATGAGACCAACTAGAAAGATAATAGAGTGTGAAGAGGAGATGGGGAATTCAGTAAAGAAGACAAAAGCCCCCCCCCCAAAAAAAAAAATCAGAGAAGACACATCTAGAAAAAATGATGAAATTCTAAGGAAAATAATATTTCCATAAAGAGACCTGTTCCTTTCAATCTCCAATTTAATGACTTTATGAATGAGGATCCCACTTTTAGCATCAGGTGTCTTGGTTTCCACAGTCTCTACCATCTATTTACCCCTAATTTCCTCCCATATTGCTATTTCTGTGAATATTACCAAAATGTTGCCTTAGTAGAAAATCTTCAATAAATATTTAAATTGTATAATGTATTCAGCTTTTTCCTGTACTCTGCACTTCCTAAAAAGACCTTCTTCGGAAACCCCATTTCAACTGACTACTGTATAATGAAATGAGCCTTCAGTGTAAAACATTTATCATAGTCTGAATTTCAATTGCTCAGTCAGAATTGTTGAGTAATATGAAAAATCATCCTTTAGAGAATACAGAATTGCATAGATATGACAAGGTAAGTTTGCACTTTATTTAATGCTATTTTAGTTGATATAGATGCTTATTGGAGAAATGTCTAAAAATTCTGGAGGACCATTAGTAAAATCGATTATCCCTCTATCTGCAAAAATGGTAAAAATACCTAGGAAACATTGACATTTCAGTTTAAATAAAGCCAGAATCATAATAAAGAGATAGAAGGCATTTGAGTAATTGAATCTAATCATGGATGAATGTAATGTACTTATCAGTTAGCTCTGGAGGAAGTAAGACTCAATAGAATAGTAATATGATATTGAGCACTTTTTTTAACATTAGGTTTTTAATTACTTATAACTCAACATTGTTGAACACCTATGTTCTCTTTGATTTTTATGAGATAGCATCTCTAAGTCAGAGAACATACATACATACATATATATATGCATAAAACTATAAAATATCAAGAAAGTATAAAGCATGGTACAAATCAATCATATATGATTAGTTATGAATAATGCGATTATGGACATTCTCATTGAATAATCCACTTTTATAAATAGGCATAGAGTATGGACATACAGAAATGTGAATTAGAGAATGATTGTAAGAAGCAGTGAGTCAAAAAGGATTAATGAACCATTGATTTCTCCTACATACACAGCTATTGACAGTACCCTGTGTGTGCATAGCACTATTCTAGATTCAGCTAATCTTCAATGATAATACTGTATATACCATTTAACAAGCCTGTAATAAGTGTCAGGAACTTCTCTGAGTACATCACATACATATGTGATAATTTCCATATTAACTCTAGAAGGTGGGGAACTATAATCATCTAAATTTAACAGATGAATATGTAGAGGTACAGGGAGGTTAAGTAATTTGCTTAAGGTAGCTCAGCTGGTATGTGATAGAGGCATGATTTTAATGGTGGCAGGATGACAGTAGGATTAAAGATTCTTAACCAGTCAGTTGTCACAATCTCTCAGATTTTAATAGAATTCTAAAAAGGACAGAACAAAATATAAAATGGTAGGAATCATAATATCTTCTAACAAGAACTAGACATGTTCCATTGAGGATGCTCTTTAAAAATAAAACCCATTAAAATTTTGGGTTGTTTACTCAAAGCCTATAGATATTGGCATATTATATTTTCTTAGATGAAAACTGAGATATCCTAAATAGCTCATATCGATTCTCTAGACTTGCACGGGGAGGTGTCTATGATAATATCCATAACAGTTATCTTGTTTCACAATTTTATTACTATCTCAATCTTCTTACTTTGTGAATAGGAAAAATATCAAAAAATAAACTAATACAGCCCTGGTTTGTTTGTAATCATCTACAGCTAGCCATCCTTAGGGTGGTCTCACTAGTTGTTCTTTTAGATTTTACTTCAGTTATACATAGGCAACTGTGCTACATGAACAAAAAACTAACAACTGGGCTAATCTGAACATGATTTAGTATTGTAAGAAAATGATTTACATAGATTAATGTGCCATACTATTTTGAATAGTACTTGGCATAAACAGTAGGTTATTTAAGTTACTATAATTACTGTTGCCTTTTTACATAAATAAGTTTTTATTTTATCTTCATTATGTTCGTCATCCACAGTGTGATATTTAGTTGTATATATTTATATAGTGTACACTATACAATTCTAGAGTGTACCAGTAGCATGGACTATTAATATTATGCTACGAGGTAAATGACACCCCTGGAGTTAAGCAATGTGCACTCTGTACAATAACGTCACATTGGCATTCTCATATATATGATCAGAAATAATACTGAGAGTTTCTCTGGCTTCATAAGCAATTTTATTCTCATCTCATAAAGAAGTAATGAATGCACACATATCTATCTATATATTTAAAGGGAATGTCAGAGATCGTGATGGAACAGAATTATTCAAGATGTATAAATGAGGGTGGGAGGCAAGAGGAAGTCAGAAATACTCCCCAATAATTTATTTCAAATTAAAATCCTCTTGGTTATTGGCTGGTTGCGGTGGCTCACGCCTGTAATCCCAGCACTTTGGGAGACCAAGGTGGGCAGATCACCTGAGGTCAGGAGTTCCAGACCAGCCTGGCCAACATGGTGAAACCACATCTCTACTAAAATACAAAAATTAGCCAGACGTGGAGGCATACACCTGTAATCCCAGCTACTCGGGAGGCTGTGGCAGGAGAATCGCTTGAGCCTGGGAGATGGAAGTTGCAGTGAGCGGAGATCTCGCCACTGTACTCCAGCCTCAGTGACAGAGTGAGACTCTGTCTCAAAAAAATACAAAATAATAAAAAAAAGTCTATTGATTATCATGTGTGTTTCCATGGTATCAATTGTTTACTATTGTCCAATAACTGACTAGGATATAAAACTATCAGGATAATATAAATTTTAACTGTTATTTAAAATGCATCATCTTAACTATAAGGTTATTGATCTTTGGATAAGCTATAGAAATAAGCCTTAAATCAAAAATATATTTCAGAGACCCAGTAGGTTAATATGTAGCACTACTCTTTAATATTAAATATACATTTTTTATAATTTTACTGCTAAAATGACACTAAGATGTGTGATTATATAAAAATAAGAAATTGTTAGAATTTATTTTATTTTAATCAATGCTGATCTATTTTTCTAGTGTATGAGATTAGATGAGGTTGTATGACATACCACTTGTCTAGGAAAAAATAAAGTCTTTATGACAGTGTGGTGAATGAAGTAATTAGTTCATTTCTTTCAATATTACTAGTGTGCATAGATCTCTCTTTTTGTCTTTCTATCTATCATACATAGACAGAGGTGCACATACATACACATTACCTGGAAATTAAGTGGTTTACATATGAAAGTTTTTGACTTTACTGATATTATAAGATGAGTAACATGATAACTAACATAACACTGAAATACATTTTTCCATTTGAAAAGTGTAAAGAACACTACAACACGGTTGGAAAAAAACAACTTATTATGTTCAAATGTCATTCCCAATTGTAACAAACATATAATTATTTGTTATTCATTAATTAAGAAGCTGTTAATAATAGTATTTTGATATTCAACGTTAGCAGTAACTGTGTTGGTTTCTTTTTTGATAATTTTTTAAGAAAATTAGATTATAAATTCTGTTACAGTAAAAATACAAAAATAAAGCAAAGTATTATCTTCTTTCTATCTCTATATGCATCAGTTGGACGAGATACTTGTAGCATACCCTCTGCCTCATTCCTGACCTCTGGCTACCAATATCTGTTCTTAATATCAATATCTGTTCTTAATATCTATAATTCTATTTCAATAATGTTATATACAAGAAATAACACAGTATTTAACCTTTTGACTTTTTTATTAACTCAATATGATGCTCTTGACCTCCATTGGAGTTGTGAATATTGAGTATCAATAGTTCATTCCTTTTAATTGTTGTGTAGTTAAATTTTGTATTTTTAAAAAACAAAAAAGAGATTCTCTTTTTTTTTAATTGCACGCTTTCATTATTTTTCTATTCAAGCTTCACCCTGCTAAGTTCAAGTGAAGTAGAGGACTTCGTGTCTCTAGAACCAATTAATGAAATTTCTTCTTCATCTTTCTTGAGCTTGCAGAAGGTCAATAGTGACTGTTTTCTCCCTTCTTAAAAATGTTGTCGTCTTTGTGATCTGTGCACTGTCCTCTCGTGGCTTCACTACTACTTTGGAGGGTGTTTGTGTTCAGTCTGCATTGTAGGCTGATCCTCTCTTCTCAGCCTTTAAAAATTAGGTTTCCTTGGAATCTAGTCTTAGCGTAATTCTCTTCTCATAATAATCTCTTCCTCGACCATTGCACTTATGTCCACAGCTTTATTAACACCTATATACAGATAATTAACCAAGTTATACCTCTAGCTTAGATTTCTCCAATGAATTCCAGAACTGTGATTTCAACTGCCTGGGTGGCATCTCCATTCTTATGTGATAAAGTCACCTCCCTCTAAATGCCCTAAGCAGAACTTTCTCTTCACCCCACAAAACCTGCTTCCTTCTCATTGCTTATCGTTGAGTGGTGCAACCATTCACCCAGTTTCGCAAGCCAGAAACATATCTCATCCTTGAAACTCTGATCTTTTTTACCCAGTTATTTCTAAATCATCGCCAATCACTGTGGGTTTTATCCTCTAATATATTTTCATCCACATCTCTTTATCTCCTCTACCATCATCCTAGCCCAATATATTTTCTCTCACTAGGAATATAGTAGCCTTTTCGTTCCAGTTTCTCTGCATTCTCTCTTTCATATTCTTGATAATCCACTCTCTAAAATTCATGCAGCCAATTAAATTTGAAAATACCACCACTAGTTTAATCATGTTAGTAGTTTCTCTTGGCTGCTAGGAAAGCCAAACAAAACAAAACAAAACAAAACAAATTTAAAAATCAAAGCCTAGACACTGCCTACCTCTCCTATCTCATTTCCCATCGTGTTTCCTTTGCCTCACCCCCTTACTGGCTTTCTTTTTGCTCCCTGAATAGGTCTAGCTTTTTTTTTTTTTACTACAAGACTTTTGTGTATGCTTTTCTATTTGTCTAGAACCTCCCCCTTTCCCCTTTTTTACCCTGATGACACCATTTTCCACCTACAAGCTTACCTCTGGATAGACGTCAGAATCCCCTAAGTACATCAAATTTCCCTACCATGTAACATCTGTCCATAGCACATAGCACTGTTATGATTCCATATGTATGTGACTAATTAATACTTGCCAGTCAAATTATGTGGTAAGTTCTATAAACCAAGACACCTCAACTGTTCTTGCTCACCACATTTTTACCTGGAACCAAGCACATTAGGTTACCTGATACATATTTTTAAATAAGTTACTTGATGTGTAATGCTTTAATGAGCATAATTACTCATGTTTACATATAACATGTTATAATAATGATATTTTGATTGCATTTTATGAAAAGTTTATATGACAAAGTACTTTCATTTTGGTTAAAGCTTCAAATATAAATAAATAATAAAGATTTGCTTTTTGTCATTGGGTGCTGTTCCCTTTTTTGATTTTCCACACTGCTTTTCACTTGTGGTTCTTGGTTTTGTTTTTTACTGTTTTTAACCCATGTCCTTTTCCTTTCCTTAATCTATCTTTGTAAAGTCTCAAAGAACTGGTATCTAGAATATATAAATATCACTCAAAACTCAACACTAAAACCAAAAATAATCTTAGTGAAAAAAATGTGGAAAAAACCTTAATAGACATTTCACTGAAGAGGATATACAGATAGTAAATAAATGCATAAAAAGATGCTCAGCTTCACTAGCCATTAAAGAAATGCAAATTAACACTACAATGATTATCACTATATACCTATTAGAATGGCTAAAATTAAAAAAAGAAGAACAGTGATAACACTGAAAGCTAACAAGGATGCAAAGTAACTGGTCTCTCTAATATTGCTGATGGGAATGTAAAATGGTACAACCATTCTAGAAAACAGTTTAGGAGTTTCTTGTAAAATTAAACATGCAGTCACCATACAGCCCAGCAATTGTACTCTTGATATTTATCCCAGAAAATTGATATTTATGTTCACCCAAAAACCTTGACATGAATGCAGTAGCTAGAAACAAGAAACAGCTCAAGTATCCATCAACGAGTGACTGTTAAACAAACTGTTATATATTCATACCACTAAATACTACACAACAATTAAAAGGAATGAACTATTGATACTCAATATTCACAACTCCAATGGAGGTCAAGAGCATCATATGAGTTAATAAAAAAGTCAAAAGGTTAAATACTGTGTTATTTCTTGTATATAACATTATTGAAATAGAATTATAGATATTAAGAACAGATATTGATATTAAGAACAGATATTGGTAGCCAGAGGTCAGGAATGAGGCAGAGGGTATGCTATACAATGGTGCCACAACGGAGCCTTGTGGTGATGGACCTGCTCTATATTTTGATTGTGGTGTTTGTTACACAAAGCTACACTTTATAATGTCGAATAGAGCTTCACACACACGCACACCAGAGTCACACAAGTGCATACATGTCTATCTGGTAAAGCCTGAATAAGCTCTATAAATTATAGCAATAATTTCCCAGTTTTTATATTGTACTATAGTTATACATGGTATCAACACTGGAAGAGGTAAAGTGTAGTTAGCACAAGACGTTATTGCATATTTCTTTGTAACTTCCTGTGAATCTATAATTATTGCAAAACAAAATTTGAAAAATGCAGGATTAGACTTTTAACAAGCTCTTGGTTTTCTGAAAGCTAGGGTATCATCACCAAACCTAATTGAGGATAAGTCTTGTAAATTAGAAAGTCCATTACTCAAGGTACAAAGGATGGTTTCATGCTAATGTGCTAGAATGCAATCCGTTTCTATTATATGGGAACATGCATCATTTATTGAATAAAATATCCTGATTGAGACTGTATTCTATATGTCCTACTTTGTAACATATTATATTTCAGGTTGTTTATGACCAAAAAGTCTATATGATAAGCTCTAGAAGTTATGCTGGTCCACGGGCATGGTAACTTGACAATGCCTGAGACTACTTCTGTTTTAAACTTGCCTCTACCTACAAAGGCAAGTAATCCTGGACAAGCCAATATTTATTTAACTAGTATTAATTGAGAGCCTGCCATATTTCTGGCATTGAGCTGAGCATGTCTACCACTGTCCTCAAGAGGAAATAAGGAAAAATAATGCCCCTTCACAAGCTTACTTATTGTTGGATTTAAAAAGGGAATACATAAAGTTTCTTGGTGAGTGTCAAAATGTTGAGAATAATTTTTCTTTGTATTAACTTTTATTACTAATCATAAATAACTAATGTACATAGTTCTAAAAGATAAATGTACATTTAGATACCAACTTGTATAAACAGACACATAGATCAAAAGACTACCTCTGATTTTATGTTTGTATATGTGTGAATGATCTCCTTGCTTTTAATCTGGTCTTCAGAAAATCCCACCCTGTAATTGCTGCCCCCATTGAGTTTCTAAAACAAATCAGATTGTGTGCCTCCAGCTTAACATCCTTTAGAGAACCTTCTAGCTTCAAGGTAAAATCCAAGGTCCTAACATCCAAGGTCTTTCACAGTATGGCATCTGCTCATGTCTCTCACCTCCTGATCTGCTATTCCCCATCAGGAACACTTCTGTCTAGATATAAAATTACTTTGGTTCAGCAAATAAAATAACTTCGGTTCATGTAATTTTATGTTTATGACTTGTTCCCACTTCTTGGAATGTTCTCCCAACAACCACTATCACCATGTCTCTTCCACCAATGACTATTAATATTATTTTCATCTTTCCTTATAGAATATTGTTTAAAAGAATTCCTTACTACCCTAGGTCACAAAATGGTGTCCCTGATATGTGTTCTTATTGTAAACTCACTGTGGATAATTCTATACAAGCAATTATATCCCCTATTTTAGCTGTCAGTTTGCTTCTCAGCTTCTGACTCACTCTCTTGCTCCTTGAGGAGATAGCTTGTGCTTATTATATGTGGATTAATTATGCCTAACAGCTTGTAGGTACATAAATGAATGACTACATACCACAGCATTTATCTGATTATTGTTTAGTCATTACATCACTGTACACATATTTGAAACTCAGGCATCATTCAGATTGGAAAAGTCTTATGAATACTGGCATGCATTATTTTGCACACACACAATAGAACAGAATGGGATAAGCCTAAGTAGATACTTTTTCATCCTGTGTACCCAATATATTGGAAAAATTATAAACCTTAGACTAAAATGTTGGTTGCTTAATTTGGATGATTCATATAATCCGTCATGTTTTTGGTTATCTGTGTACTTTGTTTTCTCTATTTCTTTCCTAGTCTCAAAGGAAATGTCCGAGTTAAAAAAGAGCCCCAATTTGTGGGGATTTCTTTGAGGACTTACAAAGCTGAGATATCTTAGGAGATGCCCAAATGATACAAAGTGGTGAAAAGGTGAGGAGAGTAGGAATTTAGAGAATCACTTCTGCTCCTATAGTGCATGCTGCATGCCAGGGCTGCTGTCCTTTGAGGTGGGTACAGGAGCTCTAAGTTCAGTGGGTGTCAGAGGACAGATTACTGAGAAAATGAATGGTTGGCTGGGACTACCTCAAAGACAAGTGTTTGCTCCAGCTTGAGCTATTGTTGGAGCTTTCCTGAAGGAGACTTAGAACAGAATGTCCATTCCAGAGAGTATTCAGTTTCAGTTTGCTGCATTCCTAAGCTTATTTTCCATCCTGGGAGCTGGCCACAAGGATTGGAAATCTTTCATCTGTTTTAATCTGGGATTGAGCTCATTTATAAAAGGAAACTTAGTTTCTGGGTAAATATGTGTGCACAAGCATGGAACTCCATACAAGTATGCCCAAATTCAAGGTGAGAAATGTTTATTGCATGACTCAAACACATGGAATTGAATGGACTCTGAAAACAAAAATAGAATCTACAGAGCCAATCTAACAGCCTATCATTTTTATTATTTTTGCACTTAAATGTGGGTAATATTTTATTGACCAGTGAATATGAACTGTATTTTGTATATTATGTTAACATATTATTCATGTAATAATGAATTTTTAAAAATTGGTGTCTTGAACCCTTTCAATTTCCAGAGTATTACAGAAATCCTAGACCTGGTATGCACATGCATTTTATGAGAAAACTAGCTTGAGTGATAACATTAATTTACTGAAGTAGTAGGCCCTCTGACCTGATTTTATAATAAAATTAAGTTTCTGTAAGCTAATAAGACTATAGTAACTTTTTCTTTAATATTTTATCTTTGAAGAGGTTTGTTAAACAGGCTTTTATGTGACATGACAATCTATTTTGACTTACAAAATTTCAACCAAAGAAAAGATGCAATATAGTATCTTTGTTCTTATCTATGATGATTTTTATGATGATAGTTCCATAATTAATTTTTTTCATAATGAAAGTGTATATTATTGTATTATCTTCAACTAAATTAGATTATATAACCCAATTTTGATCTTCATATGCCAAAAGCAAAGAATTAACCAGCCAGAAAACAATCCAGGCCTTATATAATATATTGTGCCTAGATGAAGCTTATAGGCATTCTTCTTCCTAGGCTCAACATTGTAGAAATGTGGTGTGCAATTTTGGAAATTGAAAATATAGACTCTGATTGAGAAATGGAAAAGAGTAGAGTTCTAATTCATGACGTCTAGAAATCAAGTTCTACCACTGAAAAATTAATTTACATATATTCATTATCTTTTATAGTGAATGATAAAGATAATAAAGACAATGAAGATAGCATCTATATAATTTGTTTTATAAAACGATGGCAAAACATATATTACCATTCTCACTTGTCAGATGAGGTAACTGAGTCTATATTATTTGAAATATAACTTTAAAAATTATATTATCTCTGCTATTAGATTATATACTCCTGGATGCTGCAAACCACATCTTCTATGTGTTTATATTCTCATAGAGTTTAGAATATTACCTTGTACTAGGAAGAAGTTTTATGAATGTGTTTTGAATTAATATCCAAAAGTGATGGAAATAATTGTAAGTTACCTATACATTTCTTTTGTTTCAAACCATTAGACGATGATACTTAATTTTTTGGATATAATATGATGTGGAAAGACTCAGATAACTTCAGAAACCAGAATTCTGCATACATACACTCAGATTTCTGAAACTGACATATGCTATCAATTCATCCTGCAGGCCAGATATACAATTCATTTGAGTTTTGCATGTGCATTTTAATTGTTCACATTAAACTATATTCATAGCTACAAATTCACTTTTGGAATCTTGGGTACTTAAACAAAAACATAGCCTTTCTAATGGAAGTATAAGAAGGATACTAATTGATGATATGCCAAGTATCTTTCCAATTGCAGGAAACCATTAAAATTGTATCCATACACTGTATCTCTTTTATCAAGTACTGTAACAAAATCAATTGCTATACATATTAAAATATGTATGTATCTGGTATGATTACATTAGCTTCAGAGTAGTTTCAAATTTAATTTCCCATTGGAGAAAAATGGAGTGAGAAAGTTGTACATAAGAGAGAATTTTTTTTTTTTTTTTTTTTTTTTGAGACAGAGTCTCGCTCTGTCGCCCAGGTTGGAGTGCAGTGGTGCGATCTCGGCTCACTGCACCCTTCGCCTCCTGAGTTCAAGTGATTCTCCTGCCTCAGCCTCCTGAGTAACTGGAATTACAGGCATGCGCCACCACACCTGGCTAATTTTTATATTTTTAGTAGAGATGGGGTTTTGCCACGTTGGCCAGGCTGGTCTTGAACTTCTGACCTCAGGTGATCCACCCGCCTCAGCCTCCCAAAGTGCTGGGATTATAGGCGTGAGTCACCATACCCAGCCGAGAGAAGAAATTTTACAGTTAGAATTTATTTGGACACATTTTAGAAAGTTTTTTCTTTAAAGTAAAACTCAAGTTTCATAGCGTGTATGTGAATGTATCTGTGTGAGTGAGCACCTGTGTATTTGTGTGCTGTAAAAAGATGAACACAGGAATCTAATAGCGTAAGTCGTAAGGTAAGAGTATTGTCCAACTAAAATAGCTAACTTCGGAGGTATGAATTACTTTTTGTTGATGGGTATGATTTTAACATTCCCTTGAATTTATTATTGTAATATCTGCCACTAAAAGAAAAAAAATCATGGCTAGAAATAATTAAGTAACCAGAT
This sequence comes from Trachypithecus francoisi, assembly GCF_009764315.1. NCBI lineage: Eukaryota > Metazoa > Chordata > Mammalia > Primates > Cercopithecidae > Trachypithecus > Trachypithecus francoisi. Next base: position 104,592,138 of record NW_022681471.1, read on the forward strand.
CTTGCTATATAACCATAAATTAAATGAGATTTTTGAACCATTAGGCATATATTTTCCCCTCTAGCTTAAATTGGAAACGAGGAAGTTAGATCCAGACATTTATATGTCAAACAATGCTCATTTGACCTGGCAAAACCTTATATTATTTTCAGCCAGAAGTTCATATTTGGAAATTAAATTGTTTGCTATTACAGAGCATTAGTCGAATATTATCTTTTTTTTTTTTTTTTTTTTTTTTCTTTTTTTTTTTTTTATTTTTATTTTTATTTTATTATACTTTAGTTCTAGGGTACATGTGCATGACGTTTATATCATGTATAACTCCCCATGCAATCCTCCCTCCTCCCCCCTCCCATGATAGGCCCAGTGTGTGATGTTCCCCTTCCCGAGTCCAAGTGATCTCATTGTTCAGTTCCCACCTATGAGTGAGAACATGCGGTGTTTGGTTTTCTCTTCTTGTGATAGTTTGCTAAGAATGATGGTTTCCAGCTGCATCCATGTCCCTACAAAGGACGCAAACTCATCCTTTTTTATGGCTGCATAGTATTCCATGGTGTATATGTGCCACATTTTCTTAATCCAGTCTGTCACAGATGGACATTTGGGTTGATTCCAGTCTTTGCTATTGTGAATAGTGCCGCAATAAACATACGTGTGCATGTGTCTTTGTAGTAGAGTAATTTATAATCCTTTGGGTATATACCCAGTAGTGGGATGGCTGGGTCATATGGTACATCTAGTTCTAGATCCTTGAGGAATCGCCATACTGTTTTCCATAATGGTTGAACTAGTTTACAATCCCACCAACAGTAAAAGTGTTCCTATTTCTCCACATCCTCTCCAACACCTGTTGTTTCCTGACTTCTTAATGATTGCCATTCTAACTGGTGTGAGATGGTATCTCATTGTGGTTTTGATTTGCATTTCTCTGATGGCGAGTGATGATGAGCATTTTTTCATGTGTCTGTTGGCTGTATGGATGTCTTCTTTTGAGAAATGTCTGTTCATATCCTTTCCCACTTTTTGATGGGTTGTTTGTTTTTTTTCTTGTATATTTGTTTGAGTTCTTTGTAGATTCTGGATATTAGCCTTTGTCAGATGAGTAGGTTGCAAAAATTTTCTCCCATTCTGTAGGTTGCCTGTTCACTCTGATGGTAGTTTCTTTGCTGTGCAAAAGCTCTTTAGTTTAATTAGATCCCATGTGTCAATTTTTGCTTTTGCTGCCGTTGCTTTTGGTGTTTTAGACATGAAGTCCTTGCCCATGCCTATGTCCTGAATGGTACTACCTAGATTTTCTTCTAGGGTTTTATGGTATTAGGTCTAACATTTAAGTCTCTAATCCATCTTGAATTAATTTTCGTATAAGGGGTAAGGAAAGGATCCAGTTTCAGCTTTCTACTTATGGCTAGCCATTTTCCCAGCACCATTTATTAAATAGGGAATCCTTTCCCATTTCTTGTTTCTCTCAGGTTTGTCAAAGATCAGATGGCTGTAGATGTGTGGTATTATTTCTGAGGACTCTGTTCTGTTCCATTGGTCTATATCTCTGTTGTGGTACCAGTACCATGCTGTTTTGGTTACTGTAGCCTTGTAGTATAGTTTGAAGTCAGGTAGCGTGACGCCTCCAGCTTTGTCCTTTTGACTTAGGATTGTCTTGGCAATGCGGGCTCTTTTTTGGTTCCATATGAACTTTAAAGCAGTTTTTTCCAATTCTGTGAAGTCATTGGTAGCTTGATGGGGATGGCATTGAATCTATAAATACCTTGGGCAGTATGGCCATTTTCACGATATTGATTCTTCCTATCCATGAGCATGGTATTTTCTTCCATTTGTTTGTGTCCTCTTTGATTTCACTGAGCAGTGGTTTGTAGTTCTCCTTGAAGAGGTCCTTTACATCCCTTGTAAGCTGGATTCCTAGGTATTTTATTCTCTTTGAAGCAATTGTGAATGGAAGTTCATCCTGATTTGGCTCTCTGCTTGTCTGTTACTGGTGTATAAGAATGCTTGTGATTTTTGCACATTAATTTTGTATCCTGAGACTTTGCTGAAGTTGCTTATCAGCTTAAGGAGATTTTGGGCTGAGACATGGGGTTTTCTAAATATACAATCATGTCATCTGCAAACAGGGACAATTTGACTTCTTCTTTTCCTAACTGGATACCCTTGATTTCTTTCTCTTGCCTGATTGCCCTAGCCAGAACTTCCAACACTATGTTGAATAGGAGTGGTGAGAGAGGGCATCCCTGTCTTGTGCCAGTTTTCAAAGGGAATTTTTCCAGTTTTTGCCCATTCAGTATGATATTAGCTGTGGTTTGTCATAAATAGCTCTTATTATTTTGAGGTACGTTCCATCAATACCAATTTATTGAGCGTTTTTAGCATAAAGGGCTGTTGATTTTGTCAAAAGCCTTTTCTGCATCTATTGAGATAATCATGTGGTCTTGTCTTTGGTTCTGTTTATATGCTGGATTACGTTTATTGATTTGCGAATGTTGAACCAGCCTTGCATCCCAGGGATGAAGCCCACTTGATCATGGTGGATAAGCTTTTTGATGTGCTGCTGAATCCGGTTTGCCATTTTATTGAGGATTTTTGCATCGATGTTCATCAGGGATATTGGTCTAAAATTCTCTTTTTTGTTGTGTCTCTGCCAGGCTTTGGTATCAGGATGATGTTGGCCTCATAAAATGAGTTAGGGAGGATTCCCTCTTTTTCTATTGATTGAATAGTTTCAGAAGGAATGGTACCAGCTCCTCCTTGTACCTCTGGTAGAATTCAGCTGTGAATCCATCTGGTCCTGGACTTTTTTGGTGGTAGGCTATTAATTGTTGCCTCAATTTCAGAGCCTGCTATTGGTCTATTCAGGATTCAACTTCTTCCTGTTTAGTCTTGGAAGAGTGTAAGTGTCCAGGAATTATCCATTTCTTCTAGATTTTCTAGTTGATTTGCGTAGAGGCATTTATAGTATTCTCTGATGGTGTTTGTATTTCTGTGGGGTCGGTGGTGATATCCCTTTATCATTTTTTATTGCTCTATTTGATTCTTCTCTCTTTTCTTCTTTATTAGTCTTGCTAGCGGTCTGTCAATTTTGTTGATCTTTTCAAAAACCAACTCCTGGATTCATTGATTTTTTGGAGGGTTTTTTGTGTCTCTATCTCCTTCAGTTCTGCTCTGATCTTAGTTATTTCTTGCCTTCTGCTAGCTTTTGAATGTGTTTGCTCTTTGCTCTCTAGTTCTTTTAATTGTGATGTTAGAGTGTCAATTTTAGATCTCTCCTGCTTTCTCTTGTGGGCATTTAGTGCTATAAATTCCCTCTACACACTGCTTTAAATGTGTCCCAGAGATTCTGGTATGTTGTATCTTTGTTCTCATTGGTTTCAAAGAACATCTTTATTTCTGCTTTCATTTCGTTATGTACCCAGTAGTCATTCAGGAGCAGGTTATTCAGTTTCCATGTAGTTGAGTGGTTTTGATTGAGTTTCTTAGTCCTGAGTTCTAGTTTGATTGCACTGTGGTCTGAGAGACAGTTTGTTGTAATTTCTGTTCTTGTACATTTGCTGAGGAGTGCTTTACTTCCAATAAATTTTGGAATAAGTGTGATGTGGTGCTGAGAAGAATGTATATTCTGTTGATTTGGGGTGGAGAGTTCTATAGATGTCTATTAGGTCGCTTGGTGCAGAGATGAGTTCAATTCCTGGATATCCTTGTTAACTTTCTGTCTGTTGATCTGTCTAATGTTGACAGTGGAGTGTTGAAGTCTCCCATTATTATTGTATGGGAGTCTAAGTCTCTTTGTAGGTCTCTAAGGACTTGCTTTATGAATCTGGGTGCTCCTGTATTGGGTGCATATATATTTAGGAGAGTTAGCTCTTCCTGTTGAATTGATCCCTTTACCATTATGTAATGGCCTTCTTTGTCTCTTTTGATCTTTGATGGTTTAAAGTCTGTTTTATCAGAGACTAGGATTGCACCCCTGCTTTTTTTTGTTCTCCATTTGCTTGGTAGATCTTCCTCCATCCCTTATTTTGAGCCTATGTATGTCTCTGCATGTGAGATGGGTCTCCTGAATACAGCACTGATGGGTCTTGACTCTTTATCCAGTTTGCCAGTCTGTGTCTTTTAATTGGAGCATTTAGTCCATTTACATTTAAGGTTAATATTGTTATGTGTGAACTTGATCCTGTCATTATGATATTAACTGGTTATTTTGCTCGTTAGTTGATGCAGTTTCTTCCTAGCCTCGATGGTCTTTACATTTTGGCATGTTTTTGCAATGGCTGGTACCGGTTGTTCCTTTCCATGTTTAGGGCTTCCTTCAGGGTCTCTTGTAAGGCAGGCCTGGTGGTGACAAAATCTCTAAGCATTTGCTTATCTGTAAAGGATTTATTTCTCCTTCACTGATGAAGCTTAGTTTGGCTGGATATGAAATTCTGGGTTTAAAATTCTTTTCTTTAAGAACGTTGAATATTGGCCCCACTCTCTTCTGGCTTGTAGAGTTTCTGCCGAGAGGTCTGCTGTTATTCTGATGGGCTTCCTTTGTGGGTAACCCGACCTTTCTCTCTGGCTGCCCTTAAGATTTTTCCTTCATTTCAACTTTGGTGAATCTGGCAATTATGTGTCTTGGAGTTGCTCTTCTGGAGGAGTATCTTTGTGGCGTTCTCTGTATTTCCTGAATTTGAATGTTGGCCTGCCCTACTAGGTTGGGGAAGTTCTCCTGGATGATATCCTGAAGAGTGTTTTCCAACTTGGTTCCATTTTCCCCCTCACTTTCAGGCACCCCAATCAGACGTAGATTTGGTCTTTTTACATAATCCCATACTTCTTGCAGGCTTTGTTCATTTCTTTTTCTTCTTTTTCTTTTGGTTTCTCTTCTCGCTTCATTTCATTCATTTGATCCTCAATCGCTGATACTCTTTCTTCCAGTTGATCGAGTCGGTTACTGAAGCTTGTGCATTTGTCACGTATTTCTCGTGTCATGGTTTTCATCTCTGTCATTTCGTTTATGATTTCTCTGCATTAATTAGTCTAGCTGTCAATTCTTCCACTTTTTTTTCAAGATTTTTAGTTTCTTTGCGCTGGGTACGTAATTCCTCCTTTAGCTCTGAGAGTTTGATGGACTGAAGCCTTCTTCTCTCATCTCGTCAAAGTCATTCTCTGACCAGCTTTGATCCGTTGCTGGCGATGGGCTGCGCTCCTTTGCAGGGGAGATGCGCTCTTATTTTTTGAATTTCCAGCTTTTCTGCCCTGCTTCTTCCCCATCTTTGTGGTTTTATCTGTCTCTGGTCTTTGATGATGGTGACGTACTGATGGGTTTTTGGTATAGGTGTCCTTCCTGTTTGATAGTTTTCCGTCTACAGTCAGAAGGACTGTCTGTTGGTCTGTTGGAGATTGCTTGAGGTCCACTCCAGACCCTGTTTGCCTGGGTATCAGCAGCAGAGGTTGCCGAAGATAGAATATTGCTGAACAGCGAGTGTACCTGTCTGATTCTTTCTTTGGAGTTTCCTCTCAGGGGTGACGCCACCCTGTGAGGTGTGGGGTGTCAGACTGCCCCTAGTGGGGGATGTCTCCCAGCTAGGCTACTCAGGGGTCAGGGACCCACCTGAGCAGGCAGTCTGTCCGTTCTCAGATCTCAACCTCCCGGTAGGAGATCCACGGCTCTCCCCAAAGCTGTCAGACAGAGTCGTTCGGGTCTGCAGCGCCCCGCTCTTTCCCTAATGACTGCAGCTGTGCGCTGTCCGCAGAGGTAGAGTCTACAGAGACAGGCAGGCTTCCTTGAGCTGCTGTGAGCTCCACCCAGTTCGAGCTTCCCAGCGGCTTTGTTTACCTACTTAAGCCTCAGCAATGGCGGGCGCCCCTCCCCCAGCCTCGCTGCTGCCTTGCGGATAGATCGCCGCAGACTGCTGTGTTAGCAGTGAGGGAGGCTCCGTGGGCGTGGGACCCTCCCGGCCAGGTGTGGGATATATTCTCCTGGTGTGCCTGTTCCTTAAAGCGCAGTATTGGGGTGGGAGTTACCCGATTTTCCAGGTGTTGTGTGTCTCAGTTCCCCTGGCTAGGAAAAGGGATTTCCTTCCCCCTGCGCTTCCAGGTGAGGCGATGCCTCGCCCTGCTTCAGCTCACGCTGGTCAGGCTGCAGCAGCTGACCCGCACCGATTGTCCGGCACTCCTAGAGAGATGACCCCAGTACCTCAGTTGAAAATGCAGAAATCACCCTTCTTTGTCGCTCGCGCTGGGAGTTGGAGACTGGAGCTGTTCCTATTCGGCCATCTTGCTCCGCCCCCAGAAATATTATCTTATAGCATCTGCTCCTTCCTCTGTTCTAAGTTAGGTGTGTATTTCTTGTTAGTGCTCAGTTGATGAGTACAAATATGCATGCAGCATGAGAGCAGAGCATTCATTTCATTGACTGCAATTACTAATATGGTTTTTGACATCTTATTCATTGGGAGAGTGCCTTTTAATGTTAATTTGAATGAATGGGAATACTTTCACATTCTTAATGAATCTGCTCATAGAGTAAAATAAAACGTGACAGTTAAGCTTTGAAGATCAAGAATCTTCTTTTAAACAAAAGGGTAAAAAGGCCAAAGAAGGCGAAATAACATTCTTCATGCTAGTTCCAACACGAGTATTTGATGAACACAAAAAAAGCCTTCTTTAGATGTAGGCAAACTGGGTGATTTGACATTCCTTCCTCTTATTCCAGGGTATTTTGTCTGTCTTTCTTTAACTGCATATGCAATTCTTGTCCTTTATCCACTGTTCATAGGTCTGTTTCTCACAATAGGCTGTGAGTTTATTTACATAGTGACTACTGTTACATATCGCATGTACTAAGTCCCCAGTGATTGCTGCTTAAAGATGACTGAATTGATAGTTCCTAGCATGGCTGATCTCTGACATTATTCTTCTTTGATTTGGGTTTTTGTATGAATGGTGGAAAGAGAAATGGCTGACTCTGAGCAACATATTACAATGAGTTTCTACCATCTACTCCGCACCTAGTACTAGCTTAGACAGTGAGCAAAATAAAACAATAAAGCAGGCCAGGTGTGGTGTTCATGCTTGTAATCCCAGCACTTTGGGAGGCCAAGGCAGGAAGATCACTTGAGACCAGGAGTTCGAGACCAGCCTGGCCAACATGGTGTAACCCCGTCTCTACTAAAAATACAAACATTAGCCGGACGTGGTGGTGCACATCTGTAATCCCAGCTGCTTGGGGGGCTGAGGCAGAAGAATCACTTGAACCCGGGAGGCAGAGATTGAAGTGAGCCGAGATCATGCCACTGCACTACAGCCTGGACAATGGAGCAAGACTCCACCTCAGGAAAAAAAAAAAAAAACTAAAAAAGCCAATAAAACAAACTATGTGTTGTCAAGAAGTATTTATTTTTACATCTTGAATTTTTAAAGGGGAAGATTCAGACCTATTTGTTAGATGACTGATAATATTTGTGAAAACTCTTGAAGACCAGTTAAATCAGACATAAAGGCACACCAAGTGCAGATTGTGTTTAGAGCCACTGTTCTAAAAGCAGGTGTAAGAAGGTTGCAGTTATATCCCAGATAAGAACCTTAGGGCATTAGGAATGAAAAGAGAAAATGCAAACAAAATATATTTAGATATTTAATTAGTAAAACTTATTTGCACAGGTAATGAGGAGAGAGACAAAAATAGTAGAGAGAAAATCATCAATGTTGACTTCCTGATTTCTTACTAGGGCAGTATAGGTATATACTATATATATATATATATATATATATATATATATATATATTATATATTTTTGTACTACTTCCTTTTATAAATTGGACAGAAAGCTTATATGTGTAGAAAGATCAATGTTTTTTCAAATTTCCAGCTAATTATTTAAGTTACGGTTTGTAATCTAAACTTATAATTTAAGTTTAAAGAAAAACATTAGACCAAATATTTAGTCTTTTTTTTTTTTTTTTTTTTTTTTTTTTTTGAGGCGGAGTCTCGCTCTGTCTCCCGGACTGGAGTGCAGTGGCCGGATCTCAGCTCACTGCAAGCTCCGCCTCCCGGGTTTATGCCATTCTCCTGCCTCAGCCTCCCGAGTAGCTGGGACTACAGGCGCCCGCCACCTCGCCCAGCTAGTTTTTGTATTTTTAGTAGAGACGGGGTTTCACCGTGTTAGCCAGGATGGTCTCGATCTCCTGACCTCGTGATCCACCCGTCTCGGCCTCCCAAAGTGCTGGGATTACAGGCTTGAGCCACCGCGCCCGGCCGTATTTAGTCATTTTGATGTAGCCAAGATTATGCTTCAGGAGAGTTGCATAGTTATGAATTGAGCTCACAGAAATAAAAATACACACTTCATCATAGTGTGATATCCAGCATGGATGGGGGGCAGTTATCATAAATCCTGTCGAAGGCAAGGTTTGGAATGTAAGACAGATTTTATAATAATAATATTTCATCTACATAAAAAAGTCCATTTCCTGGACTAGAGGGATCGTGATACCATAGTTTGTTTATCATGACTACAAACAGAACAGGAAGTAATATCCTTCAACAGGGAAGAGAAATTAGAACAGTCATTAATTAGAATATTTGCAATTCCTTTGTGTAGAACTATTCTTTGTTAGCTAAAATAAAGCTCTCTGGCTTGATTACAGTTATCGTTTTGTGAAAATATTGAGTGAGTTTAGATTCCTAAAGGAAATTAGAAGTTGAGTAAAATGTACATTCACTTAGAAATTTCCTTGCACTGAAAGGTGCTTATTACTATAAATGAAGATAGGGAAATTTCATTCCTTTAAAGAGATTACTATAGGTAACAAGTTTAAAATTAGCCTTAACTTATAAGGTGGAAAATATTTTTTCCTGCTAGAGACTAATGCCAACTCCATGATGTATGTAAGGTCATGTTATCGGGACCCAGCTTATTGTTGCTTCCTCCTCTCCTACCCTGCTCATCTCCTACTCCTAACCCATTAGCCAAAGGCTCCTATGTACGGGCCCCTAAACTACCATGCTTTCATGTTGTCAGGGATAAGTATTCCTGAAATTACCCTCCTTCTCCTTACCAATCACTTAATTAATTAAAGCGTGGTTTCCACTTCATCTCAGAAAAATATTATTTCCTAACCTCTCTCACCAGTCTCCATTGACTCCATCAATGGAGGTTAGGTGTGGTTTTAAAGTGTTCTCATAGCATAAGTTCATCAAAATGCACAATATCTTTTACCATATTTTGTCAATTTATTTACTTTAATATTAGAATACAAATATCTTGTCATGTTTATCAGTGTTACCCGGACACTGTTATTTTATTGTCATGTTTCCCACCTCTCCCCCATACCTAGAGATGAGCATAAGGCTTAACATATAAAGTTATTTAGTTAATGCTTTCTTTGAATAAACAAATATCTAAGGGCATGTGAGCAACAGAGTCTTTGTAATACTATGCTTACAGTTAATCATCTTTTTGTTATTGTTCTAACAGCAAGAAGGATATATATCTATATATATATACAAAGGGGAAAATAAGAATGATCTCAATTCAAATATAAAACATTACAAATGAATAAGGAATGTATTATTTTGCTAGCACTGCCATAACAAAATACCACAGTAGACTGGGTTTCTTAAACAAAAATTTATTTTATCCACAGTCGTGAAGGCTAGGTGTAATCAGGGCTGATTTCTTCCAAAGCCTCCCTCCTTAGCTTGCAGAGGCTGCCCTCTCCATCTGTCTTCTCATGGTCTTTCCTCTGTTCCTGCCTATGTTCTAATCTCATCTTTTTATAAGGACACTAATCAGATTGCATTAGAGCTCACCTTAGTGACCTCATTTAACCTTAAACACCTCTTCAAAGACCGTATCTCCAACTACAGTCACATTCTGAGACAATGGGGGTTAGGACTTCAACAGATGAATTTGGGAAAGAAGCAATTTAGCCCATAAAAAGGAGCCCTGTCAAAACAGCTTTGAGAGTAACCAAAAAGAGGCATCTGAGTGAAATATGCGGGAAGAGGAAAATAACTTGGGGCTTTGCTGTTCTCTTCCCACTCTTCCTGTGACCCAACGGGATCCCTCGGAAATGGTCTTTGGATCCCCACTGCTGCTTGAGAGTATGTTTTTTTGTTTGTTTGTTTGTTTTCCCTGAGTTACTGAGGACTGCTGTCAGTATGATTGCAGTGCAAATTGATCCTTTGTGGGAAGTACAATAGCAACTGGTAACCACAAAGCCCCAGAGGCAAAAAAACTGTAGAAGGGTAAAAAGAAGGTGTTCCGAAAAGAGCAAAGGGCTGGAAGAATGGGAAAATGGAGAAATTAAGATATGCATTAAGAAGACTGATGATTTTTAAAAATAGTAGATGATAGATAGGTGATGACAGAGAGAGAGAGAGAGAGAGAGAGAGAGAGAGAGATGGTTAAAGGAAAACCGGTATTTGGTCTGCAGTTTTGCTGTTTCACCAGCTTAACACTCTATAGTGAATAACAAGGTCATAGATCATCACAACTGCAAAAAACCTGGAGAATATTTTCCATTTTCTCATTATATAGATGTGGAAAGTGAGACTCCAGTTCTCAGAAACAGTTAGATACAAAACTAAGACCCAGCTAGTTCTCAACCAGTGATATTCCTATCATACCACACTGCTATACAGTTGTATGTTTAGAAAAAATCTTTGGTATAAGAGGACCATGTAGTACCTTACAATGCTTCTGTAATACCCACAGCATCATAAAGAGTAATAAATTTAATGATTGCAACTTAATGGCTCAACAATTGTATATGTATATATGTAATTATACATATGTATGCATATGTATAAAATCTACTAATAGGTATTACACATGTATAAAATCTACCAATTTTCTATATATACAGAAAACAATAACAACAACAACAGTATTAGAGAAAACCAGGGAATTAAATCAAAATCATCACTCCCAGACCTGAAATAGATAAATTTCAAAAGCTCCTCATTACTGGCCCTTTATTTGTCCTTCCTACCTCATTTTTTACCCCACTCGTATACCACACATTGCAACTGTGCTAAACTACCTTATTTTTTTTAGAAAAGGACATTCTCCTCATACCTGCATTTGTACATTTCCCTTTTGCTTGCTTTTTTCCTCTCCTGTTGCCACAGTAAATTCTTAAGTTTTCTCTTTAAGGATCTGTTGTCTGCTTTGGATACAGTTGAGTACATCGCTATTGTGCCTTGCACATATCTCTAGAACAAAAATTATTCTGTTATAGAAATTACTTATTTCCTATCACTCACTATCATTTATTACCATATACTATCATACTCCAATTCACAGAAGGCAAAAAATAAACCCCTGAATGGCAAGAAATGTTAGGGCAATGTTGGGCAAATTATTTATGAATAGTGATTGCGATTAACATAGAGCTTTATACTTACTGGATTAAATATTGATACTTTTGAGTCATATCTCTACTCTTAGCAGTAATATTGGTGAATATTCTGTGCTGTAAGCAATGTAGATCATAGAAACATTCTAATGTGTATATGGGAATTGAATATTCAATGATATTAAATCAATGTTCAATTCATATAGATGACTCTTTTGGAAATTAAGAAACGGATCCCATTTTAATGAGTTTTCCCCAGCATAAACTCCACTTTGTTAAGTTCAGCTTAACAATTTATAATGCTCACATAGCTTTCAGATGCATACTTAAGATATATGGAAATGAAAAGCAAAATGTTGTAAACAGGAGGTGACAAGATATTTTAAATTTAATCATCGTGTCTTTTATAATCAACCTTTTAAAACATTTAATTGGCATTATTGTTAGAAAACTTTAGCTGTGGAGGCTAAATCTTTGGAATTATTGACTTGTAGACAAGTCAAATATCCAAAATAAAATTTCACCCATCATTAGCAGTAGATGTATCTAGGTTGAAATTATACCCTGGATTACTTCAATATTCTTATATTTACATTTTTATTTTTTCAGAGTTTCTCCAGTGAGCATTTTATTATGAAAATATTAATATATTTTAAACATATTTTTTAGTTTAAGATGAGGAGATAGTCTTTGGTATAGATAAATACTTTTAAATCTTTCATTTAGAAGTTCCTGAACTAATATTATCCGGGTCCCACTTCCTTAAAAAAACCTAATGTAACCTTTCCCATATAAGCATTGATTGCTCTTTCTTGTTTCACAACATTTATGTGGTATGTCTATGGCTATGATATTGAATATATATTTGAACTCTGCTGGCCTATTCCCATCTCTCACAGATCCCAAGACAATAGAGATCATGTCTTACACATCTTTGTATCTCTTACAGAAAATAGATCTCAAATTCTACAGAAGTTATTGAATTGAGGGTTTGAGATGTTAGAATAAGAAAAGATAGTGGAAGGAGAGCCTACATGTAGCCTAGGCCAGATTTACAAAGGCAGTAGCTCAGAATGAGATAGGGATTCAACAAGGAGAACCAAATTATTTGGTAATAAGTTGTTGCTAAATTGTGGGAGATGAGGAAAAGGGAATAGTGATAACAGACTCACTGATAGTTATCCCCAAAGAATGCTCTATGGCACAGTAATTATTCATTATGGGCCCCCTCTGTTTGTCCCCATGCCCCCACAAAAGACTTCTTTAGTCATAAAACTGAGGGGAATGCAGCATACTAAATCCCCTTAGAGTTTCTCAGTGCAATGCATATGCAAAGATGCTCTAGAATCCTGCAGGAAAGACAGCTGCTTAACTTTTTACCTAGCTTCCAAACTCGTTTCACCATGGAACTTCTTTAACATACAGTCAGTAAATGCGCGTTTATCTAATGTTTAATGAAGCATATTTGGGATTCTTAAAAATGTTAATAGCTAATCACCGTGAGGAATTGGTGAGATGATGGTAACATTAAGAGAAGTAGAGAAACCAGGAATAGGATTAAAATTGGAGGGGAATGGGAAAAGGGCCGTTTGTTTTGAGACATCAACTTAGAATTGTTGATGGGATATCCAAGTGGGTAGATAATGAAAGCTTTTGTGATGGAGGACTAAAACTAAAGAGTTAGACTTAGAGAGAAATACTTGAGAATCACTTATATGGAGATAATAGTTGAAGTTGAAGAAGAGAATAAGATTTCTAACGGAGGGAGGGAATACACTATCAAAGAAAGGATTAGAGAATCCTGGGGGAGTGTGAATATTTGTGCCTCATTTAATTTTCAGAACCAGATCATGAGGAACGAATCCTTCCCATTTTACAGATTAAAAAACAAAACCGAAGCACAGTGTTTAAGTAACTTTCTCAAGGCCATATAACTACTAAGTGGCAGATATGAAATTTTTAGCCCTACTCTAAAACTTGCTTCTAAATTTGAATGTTTACATATTAATGTAAATAATATATTTTACAATATTAAATACGTTTTTGTAGAGACACAATAACCATATAATTTTACAGGATTGTCTTTTTAATTTATGTTTTTCTTTGGAGTATAAAACATTTTTAATTATTGGCCTGAGAAGAAGATACAACAGATTATTTTTGTCAAATAGTGCAGTCATTCATGAGAGACACTGTATTTTCTAAAACAGGCTGATCTCTGCACAATACTGGCTCCCTGAACATAAATCCTTGCTGGGCCAGGCACGGTGGCTCACGCCTGTAATCCCAGCACTTTGGGAGGCCGAGGTGGGAGTATCATGAGGTCAGGAGTTCGAGACCAGCCTGACCAACATGGTGAAGCCCCATCTCTACTAAAAATACAAAAATTAGCCGGGTGTGGTGGTGCACACCTGTAATCCCAGCTACTCAGGAGGCTGAGGCAGGAGAGTCACTTGAACCCCGGAGGCGGAGGTTGCAGTGAGCCAAGATCATGCCGTTATACTCCAGCCTGGGCAACAGAGTGAGACTCTGTCTCAAAAAAAAAAAAAAAAAAGTAAGAAAATAAATCCTTGCAATTTATCTACCATATTGAATTTGTTTGGGAATAATGGAGATAAAATCAAAATAGGAAACAAAATATCCATTTATTCCACTATTATTTATTATTTTCACCTTAGTCACATGGAATTGTATTTATAGGAACATGTTAAAATGCATTTTCAAGATAATTATTGCACACAATTTAAACAATGTTTTAAATGACTTTTTGTAGAGGTAAAACAGTTCTGTGAAATTAAGGTTTGCCTTTGCTTTGTTTGACCTAGATTTCCTATTAATTTCAAAATAAATGTGCCTTATATTTCAAAATCGGATTTCATATATGAAAGCTCATGTCAGTTCACAACAAAAGAATCACTTTTTAAAAAAAGAATAGCTTGTTATTTTATTACTGTTTTGATAGCAATATCCAAGTATACCATAAATGTGTGCATGTACTTTTGTTTACAAATTAAAAACAGTTATGAGAAGACAGCAAAATCTAATGTAGAATAATTTTTTCCATTAAAACCCAGCTTTCCTCATGGAAATCATGCAACACCTAGTGAGATTATGCTAGCACATAGGGAAGTTTCACAAATGCACGTTCTTAGACATATTAACCTTCTGTATCAGCATTCAACAAAGGTAAAATAATGCACACTATTGATATCAGACTCCTTAGCTCCCTTTTCTGTCTCACTTTTAACTATCCAAACACAGTAATCTGTATTTTCCTTCTTTGTACATCAATTGTTTTACCTGTCACTCTTTATAAGCATTCACTCTTCTCTTGTTTTTAAACATAGTGGTAGCAATGGTCAAGACTTAGAGGCTTAATGAAATGATGGACAGATTATAAACAAATTAAACCCACTGCTTTCTTTATAGAAGCAGCTGCAGAGTGTTCTGAGGTTTTTTTTTTTTTTTTTTTTTTTTTTTTCCTTGTTGAGTAAAGGAACTAACAAGGAAAATTACATGACTTCAAGGTCTTGAGATAAGAAATAAAACTTGTAACAGGAGAGGGGCTGGGAAAAGCACAGAAATGTAGATTTTGGGGATCAGGATGAAAGCCACAGGTGACTTGGTGACCACAGAAATGAGAACACAGGGTTGGGTGTCTAGGCAGGAAGTTGGGAGGCTAGTGGAGTCCTGGTTCAACTCTAAAGTCTCAGTTATCTCAGCATATGCTCTTGTGGTGCTGCTGAGATTTGGCTGATTGCCTACCCCAAACCTAAAAATAGCCGAGCCTCATTCTTTTGTAGTGGCAGCCAGAGGCGCAGCTGTGTGGGGACTGGCTATCTTTTTCCTTAGCTTTGACAAATAGCTGAGAGTTGGTGGGCTTGAGTGTGCACCTGTTGAGACAGAAATTGCTGAGTTTAGATGACAACACTGCTGAAGGTAATTTCAGACTTACATTCCAGTTGATCACCGAAGCTTAGACAATGTTTCTCCTTTCCTAAATCCCTCTCCTTGCCCATGAATATATACATACATATATTTTTCTCCAACTGTTTGAGAGTGATTGTTACCAAAGCCAATTTTTTTTTTAAATCAGAGCAATAAATCTCCTGTTTAAGTGGCTAACTCAAATTTTATTTTCTTATTTAATTTAGTGGAATTTAAAAGATTTAAAATAGTTTTGAAATTAGGAAATAATATTTTTTATTCCTATAAGTCTAAAAGTACAATCTAGCCCATTATATCACTATGAAAAATCATCTCTACATTTATTAAATTAAAGGATATTCTGCTTTAAACTAGAATTTGCATTGTATATATTTTTGCAGAAAAAAACTCATTCTTAAGTTTTTCTAAAACAGTAGATTGGATATGTGTTAAAGGTTCATGTTCTAGTACTTCTTTAAATGCTTATTGTCAGCTTTATAAAATCATTTTATCACAAAAAGTTTTCTATAGGCTTATTTTCCTTGATAGGGTTCCTTCACTTACAAACTGATTATATGAATTAAAATGTAATGTTAGCTAATTGTTGTATCTTGTAAATATACTAGGGTAGAACTGATATCTTTATGCAAATTAGAAAAATATTTTACAGTATCAGTTATGGAGTTTTTTTTCTACTCTTCCTTTTTCCTTGTTAATATTGGCATGTGATGAAATCACTACTTTATAAGTTTGCTAGTTTGATTAAGACTCAGAAATCAGAGTGGCTGGGCGTGGTGGCTCATGCCTATAATGGCAGTACTTTGGGCGGCCAAGGAGAGAGAGGATCCCTTGGGCCCAGGAGTTCAAGACCACCCTGGACAACAGAGTGAGACCTCATCTTATAAAATAAAATGAAATAAAATAAAATAAAATAAAAAATAGCCAACATAGTGACAACACGCCTGTAGTCCTACCTACTCAGCAGGCTGAGGCAGGAGGATCACTGGAGCCCAGGAGGTCAAGGCTACAGTGAGTCATGATCTCACCACTGCACTCTAACTTGGGCAACAGAGCGAGATTATGTCTCAAAATAAACAGATCAGAGAAGTAACTTTAAATATTTTAATGTAAAAAAAGGCAACATCTCTTAGCAAATAAAAATAGCGATGTCCTTCTCTTTCTGTAAATCTATCCAAGACATGACTGCTGCTTTCGATTGGATTTAGGGTTTTGTTTTGTAATATTTTTTTCCCCTTTCACAGCAATACATTTTGGGGTATGGTTTGCTGACAATATTTTCCACAGTAATCAGTGGCTTAGCTGTAAATAGAGGATAATTATTGCATCTGGGGAATACACATTAGAAACAATTGGTATTTCTGGTTCATATAAAGGTGGAAAAATACTTGGCCAGATGGGCACTTATTTATTTATTTTCCTGATCAGAAATAACAAGCAATGTGTTTGAAAGTGTGGAAAGCATTGGGTTGGCCGTGAAAAGCAGGATCTTACAAAGGCTGAAGGAAGCTAATACGCTGAGAGGTTCTCTTTTTTAAATGACTTTCACATAGTATTTTTCAAAGCCTCTGTGCATTAACACTCACGCCAAAGGAAATGATTTTTTTTTTTTCAAGCACTTAGTGCAATAGCTCTGCAGCTAATAATGACATGTGGCAAATTTTGAGTATTTACTTAGTGCTACATACTATAATAAGAGCTTTATGTACATTATGTGAGTAAATACTTAGGACAAGCTTGTGAGAGAGCTATTATTATTCCCATTTTACAGATGAAGAATTCTGAATTAGAATTAGACTTCGAAAGTCAAACTTCCTCCTTCCTATGCCTTGCTGTTATCCACCACATCATGCTACCTCCCTGAGCTCAGTGATTACTTAAAATGAGGTTTACCAGCTTGTCCTATAGTTACCTGTGTTATAACTGCCATGCTTCTGAAATAAATTAACTATAAAATGGTGCCCGTCGACTGATACAGAGACCAATCTTTTTTTATAGTTTTATCTGGCCTGGGGTTATCAAGATACTAAGTTTCATAGAACTTGCTTCCAGATTTAAATGTCTTTGTTCATTCATGAAAATCAATCGATTGGATCCAATTATTTTAGAGCTAGACAAAAACTATCAGTCATGTAATCTAACTAACTCATTGTTTAAAGGGGCAGCTGAGGTGCTGAAACTTTCAATAATTGGATTTTCTTTTTAGTCAGTTATATCATCAGAACCTGGGTCTCTATTTCTTAATCTCAACCAAAATACACATACATACATACATACATACATACATACATATGTGTATGTAAGGACTATTTATGTTAAATTACAAAAACCTAGCAAACCAGTTTAAGAAAAAAAAAAAAGTTTCCTTAGCTCATATAACGAAAAAGTGAAGAGGTATTACTTACTTCAGATACAGTTAGTTTTGGGATCTCAAGTGATGTCACCTAGCCCAGTACCTCCGTCACCCTTTCTCCACTGTGTTTTCAAAGGCTGTTTAAAAAAAAAAAAAAAAAAAAAAAAGGCTCTTAGACATTATCTCTCGATATGGTATCCATTATTAGTCTTAGACTTATATCATTGTACCTCAATTCCAATAGAAAATAGAAACACCATTCTCTCCAACAGAAGACCTAGGATTAGTTCTAATTGACTCTGAAGAAATCACCTATACATTCCTGAATCAATGAACCTAGTTCAGGAATACAGTGTTCTGATTGAGCAGGTTCCGTCAGACACCCACTCCTGGAACCAGAGCCAGGTAAGTTCAACCCAAAACTGTCAGAGAGGAGCAGGGGTGGGTAGGCCACAACAAACAGAGATACAACAAGGCAAATAGTGAAGAAGAAGATGAAATGGGTAGCAGGCGTAATAAGATTATAAAGCCTCCTAGGTCCCAAACTCTGTGTGTGTGTGTGTGCGCATGTGCGTGCGTGTGTGAGTGACCCTCAAAAATACACAAGTGTTGTGCTTCCAGTAATTACAGACACCCTTCTGTTGATAATAATGATTCATGTAGCCCAAGGATATAAGAAAGTATTCTGTTTGTAAAATAAATATTTAGAATGGGAATAAATTTGTATAAGCAGAAGCATGTTTGATTTTCCTTAAAACGTGTGTGATAAATATGATGATCCCAGGAGGTTTGTTTGTTATTTAAGTATTTAAACATGTGATATGTCTCTTTCAGAATAATGAATAGGGAATAGCAATATAGCACTTTTCGGCGGGGTTCGGTGGCTCACACCTGTAATCCCAGCACTTTGGGAGGCTGAGGCGGGCAGATCCCTTGAGATCAGGAGTTTGAGACCAGCCTGACCAACATGGTGAAACCCCGTCTCTACTAAAAATACAAAATTAGCCAGAAGTGGTGGTGCGTGCCTGTAATCCCAGCTACTCAGGAAGCTGAGGCAGGAGAATTGCTTGAACCTGGGAGACGGAGGTTGCGGTGAGATCACGCCATTGCCCTCCAGCCTGGGTGACAAGAGTGAAACTCCGTCTCACGGGGGTGGGGAGGGGGGAAGAACTTTTAAAAAATCATAATGGATTTCTAAGATTGTAATAGTTTTGGTATGCTGATTTGCTTTATTTTTGGCTACATTTATTTTAGAATCTCTGCATTATCAATGAACTTTCATTTGATTTCTTTCTTTTTTTTCTTTTGAGACGGAGTCTGGCTCTGTCACCCAGGCTAGAATGCAGTGGTGTGATCCCGGCTCACTGCAAGCTCTGCCTCCCAGGTTCACGCCATTCTCCTGCCTCAACCTCCCCAGTAGCTGGGACTACAGGCGCCCGCCACCATGCCCAGCTAATTTTTTTTTTTTTTTTTTGTATTTTTAGTAGAGACGGGGTTTCACCATGTTAGCCAGAATGGTCTCTGGTCTCGATCTCCTGACCTCATGATCCGCCTGCCTTGGCCTCCCAAAGTGCTGGGATTACAGGCGTGAGCCACCGTGCCCGGCCCATTCAATTTCTAAATTAGGCATAAAAACAAAATTATTTAGTAACATTTCTACAATGACCTCCTTTTTCTGTTAAGCTTCTAATTCTGAAGACCCAAATTAAATTTTATATTTCAGTGTCTCACACTGATTATTCTGATAGTTACATTAAATCCCTCATTTAGAAACTGATTCAAGTTACTGTTTTCAAATGTTCATGCTTTGAAAGTACGTGTTTGTCATCTGATTTCAAATCTGCATGGTTCCATGCTGATTATTTTAGATAACTTCAGGCTGTACTCCAATTGTTTTCTGAGGTATGTCTGAAGTAAGCTTTTCTTACTCTGTTACAATTTTAATGAGATATATTCTTTGTATTAGAGTGTGAAATATCTCTTAAGGACAAAATTTAATCATAATCAGTGCTCCTTATTTAAAGGCTAAAGGCATCAGTCAATTTGGCAAAAAATAAACACTATTTGGCTGCCTGAGGGTCCAGTGACTGACCTTGAGTTGAAATCCCAGCTGCCTGCATCATGTGACCATCAACATTCTGTTTTTATCCCAGTGGTAATAAATACCTTACACTCAAAAAGACAAGAGCAACTCACAAGAGAGATTTGGTACTTTTCAAAGAAATGCAGCAGTAAAAGTTGCATGATGCTTTTCATTTCAAAGCAGGCAAACAGAGCTTTATTATGGCAAAGCAGTCCAATTTAATTTTCACTTGTGTGATGAAACTATTCCACACATTTGCATTAATTTATGAGCCTTTGTCTAGTTTTAATGTATTTAATAATATATTTATATATCCTTTGTTTAAAAAGTAATGATATGTTTTGACAATGCACTTTTTCAGGAAAATCTGAGGTGCAACAAAAAGTGATAATGGTAAGATAGTTCACAATTTGAGTATAAAAAAATGATTGCATCAGTTAGGATTGGGTTTGGCTGCGTGTATCAGAAATCCAGAAATAGGAGTGTGTTAAGTAAGAGAGATTTGTTGCCTTGTCACATGAGTGAGCTCCAGTTGGAAGCAGTACATTGCTGGTAGAGCAGGGCCATGGTGGTCAGGGACCCAGGAACCTTCCATCTTTTTGCGTGACTTTCGATCTTCAATGTAATGTCGTTATCTAAAATGGTTGTTGGACCTCCAGCCTCTTTCCAGGTGGCAGGAAGGACTCCAGCAGAGTGAAAGGGTTTGTCCAATTTAAGTAGCTCCCTTTACATGGCTTTCCTCCAAATCCCACCGGATATTTCTGCTTACTTTCCCTTGCAGTGGACTATGTCAAAATAGTCTAATTCCTTCTTCTATAACAATTGGAGTTGAAAGCTTTGTTTAAATCTCTAGTGACAGTACTTCAGATTCTGATTCCCATTCTCTGAGGGCATACATCCATGTTACTAGGTTGTTACTAAATATGCATGAATCTTAAGTTTTTAAAAATTCCAGTTTGGAACCCTTGGAGAAATCAATACATCTGTTCATATTTTGCCCAATAGTCTCTATGAGTGCTTTATCTAAAAATCACAAATTCAGATACAGTTTTAATATCATGAGACTAAAGAAAATATTTCCTATTGTCAACAGACTTCAAGTTTCGGTTATAAAATATGAGTAGGGACCGGGTGCGGTGGCTCAAGCCTGTAATTTCAGCGCTTTGGGAGGCCGAGGCGGGTGGATCATGAGGTCAGGAGATCGAGACCATCCTGGCTAACACGGTGAAACCCCGTCTCTACTAAAAATACAAAAAATGAGCCAGACGTGGTGGCAGGCGCCTGTAGTCCCAGCTACTCAGGAGACTGGGACAGGAGAATGGCATGAACCTGGGAGGCGGAGCTTGCAGTGAACTGAGATCCCTCCACTGCACTCCAGTCTGGACAACAGAGCGAGACTCCGTCTCAAAAACAACAAGAACAACAAAAACAAAAACAAAAAACAAAACAAAACAAAATGAGTAGGTTCTGGATATCTGTTGCACAACAGTGTGACTTTAGTTAACAATACTGTATTGTACATTTAAACATTTGTTAAGAGAATAGATCTTATGTTGTCTTCTTGCTATAATAAAGTAAAATAAGGCCGGGCGTGGTGGCTCACGCCTGTAATCCCAGGACTTTGGGAGGCTGAGGCGGGCGGATCACTTGAGGCCAGGAGTTCAAGACAAACCTGGCCAACATGGTGAAACCCCGTCTGTACTAAAAATACAAAAAATTAGTTGGGCGTGGTGGTACACGCCTGTAATCTCAGTTACTCGGGAGGCTCAGGCAGGAGAATCACTTGAACCAGGGAGGCAGCAGTTGCAGTGAGCTGAGATTGCACCACTGCTCTCCAGCCTGAGCAACAGAGTGAGACCCTGTCTCAAAAAAGTAAATAAAATAAGACAAAATAAAATTTCCATTTGTATACTGTCTTTAAAACCCAAGTCAATTCTCTCTGACTCTAGTTGGCACTGATCTGTTCTACCAAAATGCCCATCACCACGTAGTGCACCCATCCCCTAGCTGCTGGGAGTGCTGGTCGCCCACAGCTGCTTCCTTCTCCAGAGACTTGCTCTTACCCCCCAGGAGCCTGAAAGGCCATATGTGCCCCACCTCAGGTCAGTTTGAAACCAATGACTGAAAGTACAAGAGTTCAACCCCTTTGCCACAAGGTGAGATCAGCTCTGGGATCCAATTTGCCCTCCAGAGCTCCCTGTGGGATCATGTGGAAATTGGTCTCTATGTGAGATCACATTCTTGTTTTTTGTTTTCCCCAAGCCCTAAACTGTCCCCTTCAAACAGTTTCTCTTTTGAGCACTTTCTCTTTTTATTTTTAGTTTTTGAGACGGAGTTTTGCTCTTGTAGCCCAGGCTGCAGTGCAATGGCATGATCTCGGCTCACTGCAACCTCTGCCTGTGGGTTCAAGCAATTCTCCTGCCTCAGCCTCCCAAGTAGCTGGGATTACAGGCCGTGTGCCACCACGACAGGCTAATTTTGTATTTTTAGTAGCAATGGGGTTTCACCGTGTTGGCTAGGCTGGTCTTGAACTCCTGACATCAAATGATCCACCCGCCCTGACCTCCCAAATGCTGGGATTACAGGCATGAGCCACTGTGCCTGGCCTATTCTTGTAATCTTCATTCCTTTACTCACAAATGCTATGTTCCATCAACAGCTTGAGTGTGCACATGAGCGTGCACACACACACACATACACACACTTCTGCGCTTGCTTTTTCATGGCTGCAAACCTGCTTTCTTGTGAATCCCTGAATCCACATATGAAGCTGAAGCTTTCATTTCATTTTATTTTTTAGTTGACAATATAATTATATGTATGTCTGTTTTTATTACATTAACTCTTCACCTTATTTCAGCTGAGTTTCTATTTATACACAATATTTATTGTTCTGACTCAGGGGAAGTTTCAGGACACAAACCTCTTGACAGCCTGAATTAGTTCAAGTCTAATTCAGAAACAGAAGTTTCCAGATTAGAAAACCTAAAGCTAAAAACGTGCTTGAAGAGGAACAGGGTGTGACATGGATTCATGCAAAACTAGACTAGGTAACGGAGTTACTCATACACAAAAATCTTGGCAAGGGTTGAAGTAGATATGAGGAAGGGGTTGACCTGAAAATCATGAGGGTCAGAGAAAGAGTCTTTATAGATGGGGACACATAGCATTGAAGGTTGTGCCTGCTCAGTTGATGTTTGGAAGCAAGAGATGACTGGATAATGAGAGGGAAAAAAGACTGATTTTAAAAGATCAAATGGTGGAGGCAAAATGAGAGTTTGAATGGTGGCTGCTTTAGAAGAGCTGCGTATGTGAACAGCATTAAATAGAAAGCATGTCATTTATTAATGTAACCTAATAAAATGATCAGCCTCTCTTAGCTCTCAAAATTCTGTAATTCTTAAAAGTATGCAGTCCACAGCCTGGGCAACAGAATGAGACTATGTCACTACAAAAAAAAAAAAAAAAAAAATTACAAACAGCTGGGCATAGTGGCATAAGCCTATAGTCCCAGCTTCTGGAAAAGCTGAGGAAAAGCTGAGGTGAGAGGATGACTTGTGCCTCGGAGGTAAAGGCTACAGTGAGCCATAATCACACCGCCGCACTCCAGCCTGGGCAACAGAGCAAGAACCTGTCTCAAAAAAAAAAAAAAGAAAAAAAAGAAAAAACCTGAGGCCTACAAGATGTTAAGTAACATCCCCAAGGCATTCTGCCATTCTGTTATGGCAGAATAGCCTAATCCCACCTTAGAGTAGTGGTGAAGGGCTCTCGAGTTCAAATCCCAGCTCTACCATTAATTCATTGCATTATATAAATACATCTCAGTTTGCACATCTGTACAGAATAATCACTGTACCTTTCTCAGAAATTTTACATGTGAAACAAATGGGTCCATTAAAGTAAAGTAATTATAATAGCATCTGACATAACTTAAATACTCACTAAATGTAAGTTGTTATTGTTACCCTTTGTTCTTCCTCAGATGTCTATGCAAAAGGCTCTCTGAGATGAGAGCACCATATAGCTCATGCCAGTTCAGCCACTTAATCTTGTTTGATTTGACTGCACCCAGGTCTCTTTAAATCTGAGCTTTAGTTTCCTCACCTGTAAAAAATGGAAAAATTCCTGGCCCCTCCTGACCTGGTTGCTATGAAGATTAAATGAGATAATATATGGAAAAGTCTTAGCATATAATAAGGTCTGGAACATGATATAAATTTAATAAAATAATAAATTTTACTTATTACTATCTTACACCTTTCATATGAATGTTAACTGCAAAACAGTGTAACCAGTGTTTGCTCATTCACAATAGAAGGTAATATCTTTCCCTGTTTTACTAATTAGAAAACTGAGCCTGGAAGAGGTTAAATTCCTTTCTTAGGGCTATTAAGAGGCTAATCCACACTTCAAACTCAGGTATATCTGACTCTATAGTCAATGTTCTTTTCACTTTATGGTGCTTTTTTCCTGTAAAGTGAGTATAATATTTCCTAAATCATAATAAAGCTTTGTGCATTGGATGACATAAATATAAAGGGCATAGTGTATAATTGGTACTCGATACATTATTCCTTTACCTCCTTCCCTAGGCAAGAACTAAGTTTCTTTCTTTGTTTACCCCCTGTATTACCAGCCAAGTGCCTTGGGCATAATATACGTAAATAGGCCTAGCATGTTGAATTTTAGGCAGTCATCTTGATTTTTGTAACAAATTTAGTTCTCCTTAAACTATTGCTTAGCTCTTCCAACAATAACAGGCCTTGTAGTTACTCCACATGGAGTGATTTCAAAGCCACAGAGGGAAGATTGTTCTTCAGTTACTCCTGCATGCAGTGTCAAGTTCTCACAACTTTCACAAGAGGGGAAAAAACAATTTTATGTCAGTCTCTCCTCCAGTAATCAGATAACTTCTTTGATTGTTCTGATAACCCAAGAGGGAATCTTTCTGATATAGAAGGTGGATATATCTCATTTATTTTGCAACTCCTCCCAAAACATAGATCGATCATCTCAAAGAACTATATGGGAAACTTGATAGCCTTTTGGAGGCCGAGAAAGAAAGCTAAGCCAATCTTGAAGGAAGTCAACAAATTGTCCATGGCATTTTGAAAAACTGCATTGCAATGGACATCTATACTCATACTTTATTTAACTCCCTTTGGGATATGATTACTCCTGGGGGCCACAAGATTCAATGCATGGTCATTTGAGAATATTTGTGGCTACTATTATTTTGAAAACAGATCAATACGTGTGACAGAATTTCATGCATGAATTTCATGATAAGACATTCTCAATCGTATGTTTTCACTTAAGTGATTATCTCTAATGTCCATCTATTTCCTTCTTATTTCAATCCTACCCTAGTTTCAACCCATCCTTTTTTATTTTTTTCTGGTTTGAAGTTAACCCTAATTTCGTGACTGAGCTTCTCTAAATTCCTTAATTAAGTCCTCGGTGTCCATCCCAGCACAAGCTGTAATCAATTTCCCCTAAATCTGGATTGTTCATCTGGTTGTTGTATATTGCATTAAGTTAATATATGCAAATATAAGTCTTGTAAATATAGAGACCAATGCAGTCCAATTTTGGGTGGATACCACATTCAAGAAAACAATAGCAAAAACGAATTAAGTAATCATGCACTTAAATGACTCAGAAGTGTTAAAACAGATATGAAGAAATTCACAGCAACATTTATCATAAAATTCCTCTTTCTCTTCCTTGGTTTTATGGCTTCTTGAGTTCATAGGAGACTTTGAGTTTCCAATGACCTGGAAACTCACCATTCCTCATCACCATCCTTTACTGTAGTAACTTCCTTTTACCTGACCACCCTGCATAGTCACAGAAGATGCACTCCTGACAAGTGATCCTCAAAACAGGTAGTAATCTCTTTGAGAAGTATGAGATATCTTTTGTTCTCTTTGTTGTTCCCATGATTGTCAGCTGTGAGGACCCTTGTCATTCTGCCCTCAATCCCAATTCTGCAGGGTCTGGGGATTCTTTCTTTTTATAGTTACCAATCTTGTTATATAGCTACAATAATTTTTATGTGTGTTGATGTTTATTGACAACCAGATTTTAAGATCCTTAGAAATTGGAGTTAATTATTATTTATCATCCTGGCTCCTTTCCCTCTGCCCTCTTATTTTCCAACACAATGTATTGAATTTTATCACTTTATAGTTTAGTTATTGAGGGTGATTTGGTGAAATGTAGAACAGACGATATCAATGACCTGAGCTTATTGTACTATATGACATAATAACAGAAACATAAACAAACTACGATAAATCTTGACTTTTTCTTTACTCTTTGTAATATTTTGTTGGTGTTATTCGTCTTGCTTGGATTGTCAAATTCTTCTGAGAATTCTAGTATCTAATAATGTTATTCTATCAAGTGTATTATTCCCAACTGATATTCTATTCAGCCAGTATGAATTAACTACTGTTTGTGAGATTAGAATATGCACTTTAATGTCTAGAAGAAGCAAAAGTGATGAATACACTGAATCTGTCATTGAGAAGACACTGTAAACTGAAATGTTTCATTATCTTTCTAATTCTTCTCTCTTTTGAATCTGAGTATGTTTTTGGGGCACGATACAGTATAAAGGTTTTTGTACATCAAATCATAGACTTGGAAATAAAACACAAACAACTACCCTTTTGATGAAAATACATAAACATTATAGCCATTTAGCCAATTCTTAAATGTAAAACAGTAAATTCATGATTTTAGTTGGAGGGTAAACATGCATCTTTTTAAAAATCAAATGTAAACACAGAATCTATACTCATGATGTACACATGGACATAAAACATTGCATGTATTTTAGGAGATTCAAAGACCACTGGACTTCAAGTTAAGGATTTTTTCTCTGAATAAACTTAGTGATTGAATTATAAAAAACCACAACCTAAGTTACTGACTGAATTATAGGAAAAATATAGTGTATTAAAATAAAGTTTTGGACTAATTAACATGATTTTACTAATAATGACAAGAGGATTTACCAAGTCCTGATTTTTTCTAATGTAAAAAAAATTTGTTAAGTAAGATCTTTCAGTTACTAAACTCAGTTTTAGAAATTAACCCCCTCTAAGTAAATTAAGCTTTTATATCCTTGAAGAAGGATGTTGATCAGTTTCACCTTATGGCAAGTATCTCAATATATGTGATCTGTCACCTAGTCTTTTCTCTATTTTATTATTTCTGTGTTTGTTTGGAAAAAAATTATTATTTGTATACAAGTGCCTGTGCTATTTAATATCATGTAATTAAATCCCTTTAATAGAAACAGTTAATGTTAGACTAATAATGTTTTTAGCTACTGGTGAAATACTTCCTCCTAATGTGTAAATGCAGGATAAGATCTTACTTGACACTACCTAGGGAGTACAATCTCTCCCAATAGTGTTTATTTCATCAAAGTTGGCTCATTTAGGTAGTTTGAGTGACCAGAGCTGTATAAGTATGTTTGGCAGTGGTGGATGGGAAATGGACAGCACCAAACCATTCTTTCCCTCTGTTTCAATTTGTCTCCTTTATCTACTGCTGGTTGCTTATTCCTGAGATATCCTTCACTTCTCTCAAAAGGCTTGGTCACTTAACTTCATTCCAACTCTACACCTCCATTGGTGGACATGGAAAGATGGATGAAATTTTAGCCCCTGTTTATGGCCAGCATCCAACTAGTCCTTCTTTCAGAAGTGAGTAAATAAAAACTTATTATGGTATCTTTGAAAAGTTGCCTGTCTATGCCCTAAGCTTTAACTCAATAAATGATTTTAATGGAAACTGAATAAAAAGGAAATAAAAGTATGGCAGGGGATTATGCAGAAAATGCTGTAATATAAGCTGATAAAATTTTCCCAAGTTACCATACCTCCAGCACCTAGAACATAGCCAGCCATATAGTAGACACCCAATAAAGGTTTGTTGAATAAATTTGTTTAATATTCCTTTTTACTCTTTTCCTCCCCTCTTCTTTTCCATGCATTTCTAGTTACTCACATTTATAATAATATATTCAGTAAATTTTTTGTTTGCCTCAAGATGCAGCATCAGGGAATCACCTGAAATTTCAAGTCAGGATGACCTGGTTAGAGCATCAGTTCCAAAATTGAGTATTTAGAGATCCTTTTCCTATCTATAAAATGGGATCACAAAATACCTTTCAAATGGTACAAAGCACAGCACCAACCATATATTAATAATAAGACACTGTTACATAAATGTTAGTTCATTCTCCCATCACCTTCTTAACCATTTTGCTCTCTCTATTGTTTCAAGAAAGTAAAATCCAAATCTCTATTAGTAAAAGTGTATCTGACCACTCTAATTTAATAAAATGTAGCAATAAATTGCATGACTCATTTCTTAATTATTTTGCATGATTTACTAAAAGTATAAGGGATCTTATACTTGAGGGATCTGTGAAGGGAAGGAAGGAATAATCACATACATAGAAATGGTTGATTTCAAGTGATTAAGAATAACCTACGAGTCGGTGAAAAAAAGAATCAGGACAATACAATGGACTGCAACCAAAGGTAGAAAAAACTGTGAAATAAATAACTTTAGAGGTCTCAAATCTGCTTTCAAAATGCTGGGATCTAGTTTTCGTAAATTAGAGTTCTCAGTAAATGTAGGACAAGTCCCAGCTGTACTGCAGCATTAACATTAAAACTAAGCCATATCTTGAGTGTCCTTTTCTCTTAAACCCCCAGAGGTTTCAAACCAGAGAGATGGTCAAAATAGATTCCCCTACTACTTCCCCTTCCCCAATAAGAAGCTCTCATCTGTCGTATTTCCATTTTGAGGCATTTAGACAGCTGAGAGAGAGTTTAAAGAAGGAGTGCTCAATCCATCTGGTCTGTTTTTTTCTCAAAATTGCAAAAGTTATCATTTCGGTTACTACAAAGACACATGCACACGTATGTTCATTGCGGCACTATTCACAATAGCAAAGACTTGGAATCAACCCAAATGTCCATCTGATTTTAAAACTTACTGTCTAACCACAGCAACAAATATTGTGTTATATTGTCAGAAGTATTGACACATAGATCAATTGAACAGAATAAAGAGCCTAGAAACAGATCCATACAAATATGCCCAACATATTTTTGACAAAGATTCTAAATAAATTTAGTAGAGGAAGAATAATGTTTTCAACAAATGGTGCTGGATCAGTGGGACATCCACGGGAAAAACAAAATGTTTGTCGACCTAGACCTCATACCTACTATAGAAATTCACAGATTAGAGTGAGATTGTTTTTCTCTTTCTTACAGAAATCTCATCCATATTGTCTATTTCTGTGATGTTCAATATGGTAGCCACTTGCCGTGTATAGCTGTTGGAATGTAGCTAGCATGAATTGAGATGTACTATAAATGTAAAATGCACACTGGACTTTGAAGACTTAGTATAAAAATAACATGAAACACCTCATTAATAATTTTGTATGTGTTGCATCTTGCAATCATAGTATTTGGGATCTGTTTGGTTAAATAAAATACGGTATGGATGTTAGTTTTACCCATTTCTCATTATTTGTAATGTGAGTATTAGACAATTTAAAATTACCTATGTGGCTTAGGTCATAGTTCTATTGCTCATAGCTAGCATAATCTATAATTTCCAGTTTCAGTTTCTTTATATGTGAATGAGAAATAAAAGATATCTGTGAAGCAAACTGCACATAGAACTAGAATTTTTATTATTTTTAATACAATTTTACATTTGTCCAAGCATTGGAGTCATTTTGAAACCATATTTATTTATTATTTTTAAAACATTCAGTTAAGATTTTGCATAAATAAAAACTTTTCTAAGTGTATGACTTAATAAATATTAAGCAGGATCTAGTCTAGTTATTTGGGAATGGCAAAGTCCTCGTCTTCATAGAACTTACATTTTTCAGTTGATAATCTTTATGTAACTATAGAAATAATTATTAATGGCTTAACTAAGTTAGCTTTTGGGTACATACTCAACTTGTGAGAGCAGAACCTCATGGGTCTACCAAAGAGTTGAGTATTACCTAAAAGTAATGATCTTGCCCTGGGCATTAGCCAATGTAATTTTCAGAGGAAATGCAGGTTGTTTGCTAATCTGGCAAATTAGTTAAGTAGGCATTGGTTACATGGAGGTCTATTCAGAGATTTTCCTCTGTACTATGTTATATTGACTGATTGCTTTTCTGACTTTCTCCCTAGATTCTGAATTCATCAAGAGTTTTACAAGGGGGGCTAGGGATAAAAAAAAGTACACGTTAGGTACAATATATCCTACTCAGGTGACAGGTGCACTAAAATCTCAGAATTCACCACTATAGAATTCATCTGTGTAACACAAAAACACTTCTACCCCTAAAGTGATTAAAATTAAAAAGGAAATAAAAATAAAAATAATTTTTAAAGTTTTTGCTGCATGTTAGCACCTATGCCAGTAATTGGTAAATAATAAGTGTAAATAAACCATCTGATAAATGAAATATTTTGAGAAAACATTAATTCAAAATTTAAACCAGTCAATGTCATATTCAAGCCACATTGCCCAACCTAGTATATCATGACCATTGACTTCAATGTTTAATATGGATTGTCTAAGGCATTGGCTGGAAGGGAGCATCTGTCTTTGTTTTGTCCTTTGAAGCAAACACTTGAAATCAATTTAGACTCTCATCTAGACATTTTTGTTGTTTGTAAATATATTTAATGGGATCTTTAGGCTAGATTCAGAAGAGAAGTAAGCTGTCATTACCCAAAGATTGTTAACCTTATCAATAAATTGGTAGCCCTAGGGCATAAAGATCATTTGTATTGTTTCAGAGGTCTTAATGTCTAGTAAATTTTCTAGCTATTGATTTTTCCAAATGTACAAAATTAACAATTGTGAGAGAGCTTTTAACAAGCTTGATTTCAGTTGAAATAATATGAACAGTCATTGTTTTTTTTTTTTCTGTTCATTGAATAATAAAAGCATTTATGTAATTGGGAGGCCCCAGTACTGTTGAAGGTAAATCTGATGGGAAACAAATATTCAAAGACTTTGTACATTCAAGAGAATCAATAGAGACCAAAAAAAAAAAAAAGCCCTATCTTCTAGAGAGTTGACGGAAATCTATCTTATTTGGAAATTCAAAAAATATTCATGCATTTCTGTGTTCTGTGCCAGTTACATTATTTATATAATAAACTCTTTTCCATATTGCTTTTTATTTAAAATTCTCAATCCTATAACTAATTATTTTAATTAGGGAATATAACTGTATTCTTTATGCCTTCTCTTTGATTTAGTCACCATGATCATCAAAAGTTTCTCCCCATCAATAATCCAGGCAGACTCCCAGCCACACTCAAGGCATCATCAATAGATCTCAGAGTACTACATTGGATTAATTACTAATTTTTCCTCATTGACTTCTGTTTTCCACAATTCAATATCTTTCTAATTTTCATCGATCTATTTGCTTCTTCCTAAAGAAGGCTCATGTAAGTTTGTATATGTGACACCAATATCTCTTTAATATGTTTACTTTCCTTGACGTTTCTAAATATGGTTAATTTCAATTTACCTTAAGACCTAAATTATTTGAATGCAAGTTTTTATTTTTATTTTTATTTTTTTTGAGACGGAGTCTTTTGCTCTGTCACCCAGGCTGGAGTGCAGTGGCCGGATCTCAGCTCACTGCAAGCTCCACCTCCCGGGTTTACGCCATTCTCCTGCCTCAGCCTCCCAAGTAGCTGGGACTACAGGCGCCCGCCACCTCGCCCGGCTAGTTTTTTGGGGGTTTTTTTTGTTTTTTTTTTTAGTAGGGACGGGGTTTCACTGTGTTAGCCAGGATGGTCTCCATCTCCTGACCTCATGATCCGCCCATCTCGGCCTCCCAAAGTGCTGAGATTACAGGCTTGAGCCACCGCGCCCGGCCTGAATGCAAGTTTATTTTAAACAAAGCTATATATCAGGAATTTTCTAGGATTCAATTTCAAAACCAACTTTCAGAGTATGGCTAATAATTCAAAGGTCAACCAAACACCTGAGCCCACTACAGTCCCAGTACCATACAGGTCAAAATCAAGACTTGGCAGGATTGTAGGATCCCAACGTTCTTTCTGATGTTAAAAAATGTATAGTAAATAAAGTTATTTTTTGTTCAACAGTATTTTGGAAGCAGTACTTGCCACATTGTATATATGTTTGCCATTAGCCATAAACGTGATTTTACCAATTTGTTTTCACTACATTGTGCATAATTCTGGAAACTTAGATAAAATATTTAAACACCTAAATATATGCACACACAAACACACACACATGCACACACGCTACTTGTCCATGCTCCCAATCTTTCTCTTTATCTTAGAGTTCAAGTGTAGCCATGATTTGACGTTACAAAATAGAAAGAGTACTGTTGGTTTACCTGTCAAATTACTTTTATCAAGCCATTAACGGTGCTTACTGTGTGCCAGACGTTTTTCTAAGCACGTTATAAATATTAACTCATTTAATCTTTATAAAACCTTTAAATGATACATGATGTTATTCTCACTTTACAGAAAAGGAATTTAAGACACTGAATGGTTAATGAGCATGCTGAAGGCCACACCATTCATAACTGGTAAATGGGAAGTGACTCTGGGCCATTTTGTTCCCAAGTCCAAGCTTTTAAATATTTTCCTTTGCTCTTACTAGGCATGATATTGCTGAGAGAAGTTTTGGTCCCCTGTGCTTGAATATAAGTATAATAATTAAGTCATCTTCTTTTCCATTCTCAAATTTTACTCTCAAAATTATTTTTCTGTGCCACACACATTTTAACAGTTTTTCATTATACAGTTGTTCTTCTGAGTAGAAATTGACTCTAAAATACAGACAAAAAGAAATTATAGTTAAGATAAAGTAAACAAAAAATTCTGGGTGAAGGATACATTAGAATGTGTGATTCCATTTTTGCACCTTTCATATAAGTCTTAATTTCTTTCAAACTATAAGGTTAAAAATCTTCCAAATAATTACTAGTCGAATTGAAGAATATGAATTGAAGCAGTACCATTTAGTGCATAAATTCAAGGGCACAATTTTCAAGTTATATTTTCTATAAACAGTGCTCTCTGAAGTTATGCAACGAGAAAGACCTAAATTGAAGTTAGTTTGTCTACCTTAAAATGCATAAAATAATAATAGAAAAACAAACCAGAGCAAGGACAATAATCTGGATTACTCTCCAGCTTTCATAATTGTGTTTTTAAATGTTCTTCAGCAGAAATTATTCAAGCATTGTTTCCTACTACAGAAAGAATTCTCAGGACTTCTCAGAAATATATCAGTTTTTAATAATACCAATACCTGATAGGAGACCAGGGACAATTTTAGTGTCATTCATAGATGCTGTCCCAGAACCAAGACAGCACCTGCTCCATAGTAGGTACTTAATTTGTGGAATGGATAAGCAAACCAGTGATACATATTGATGGTGCTTTTTCTACTTTAAGCCACTTTTAAATGTGTTAATATCCCATTAATAGCC
Organism: Trachypithecus francoisi; assembly: GCF_009764315.1. Classification (NCBI taxonomy): domain Eukaryota; kingdom Metazoa; phylum Chordata; class Mammalia; order Primates; family Cercopithecidae; genus Trachypithecus; species Trachypithecus francoisi. The sequence goes on from NW_022681471.1 coordinate 104,625,420, forward strand.
TTCTAGATTTATTTGACTAGAAATTAATTATTTTATTTGATAGACTAGTAAAAGGCAGCCTAGACAGTTTAAATTGCTCATTCAGGTTCACTCAATGAAAACACACAGGGAAAAATATATATATATATATATGTATATTCATAAATAAAGTCCAGCCATGACTTTTCGTTCAAGATTCTTTGTACTATATTCCATTCTTTGAACTGAAAAGAGGAGAAATTATAAAAACACTTTTTTAAAAAAATAGACATAAATGTATAAATCAGGTAACACACTTTTTTGGATACATACCCCACAATACCTGAAAAAGTAGTAAGCAAAGTTACTGATATTTAATAGAGGAATGATCTAACAACTTTACAAATCACAATAACTTTATGCTTTCAATTTTTAGAAATTAAGTATTTCCCCTTACTGAATTCATCTGTACATAGAAAATTATGCTGTATTATTTCACTGTAAGTTTTAATTTAGGAGTATGGGTTATTATTTGGGAAGGGAAATGTTTCTCAAATTTACTTCCATGTTTTAAAGAATAATCTTGTTCATCTCTTTCTCACATCTTCTCATATATCTTATTTCACTTTTAATTTCCTGTAAGTTTATCATTCCTGTTAAATTATTCCTTGCCTTTACTCAGTGATGATTGATAATGATATCGTTGAGCTGTGTCTCTTTCTAACACCTAGACTACTATTCAAACTATATCAATCACTCCATTATATTTTTAAAATCTAGAATATACTGCTGAGATCTCTCTTGACCTGGTATTCCTGTATCCTGCCATCTCTGATCTCCACACTGAGCACCTTTCCTTCCTTCAGCATCCTTTCCAATCAGTTCAGAAAGCTGCCCTTAATCTGCTATTCTGTTGCCAAAACAACATCATTAATCACTTTCAGTTACCTTCTTTGCTTCCTATACATCAAAACTTGAGAGCTTCCTTTACCCTCAGTTACTGCTCCACTAGAGCTTTCTTGTTTTAACACCACATCTTGTCCTGTGTGTTTTGGTTTCCTCTTCTTACTTGATGCCCTTGTTTTCTTTTTATGCTATTATTACCTTCATTTTATTTTCTATGCATGAGCATTGAAAATGAAAAAATCATCTCTTTCCCCCTTTGTTTGCTACTTATTTGGTTCTGGTACTTCTTTTCTTCTGTTTGTATAAATATGTACTCAGAGCAACTGAGGAAAAAACACCTAGGTGAATTGTGATCCTATGTTGTCCCTTAGCTCAGAAACATTTCATTCCTGAGCTGTATTATTTGTCTTTTCTCTGAATACACTTTTTTTCATACTGGCTATTCTCCTTTATATTCTAAACGCACCTTTCTGTAATTTAGGTAAAATTGTTGGAATTATAAGTTGTTTAGTTAATAGTTGTGAGTCATGCTTACTACAGACATGTATTATCAAAAATTTCACAAGAAGGATAGCATCATACCCAGGGACTCCCCACATTTCCTCAAGCCACAGAAGAGGTTTTTTATGGATGTTCGTGCTTACTGGATGCTCTAAAACTAGACAGACATAAAAGATTATCTTTTCTTGCTGCTGAAGTTTAAGTTATTTTTCCCCTAATTTTTATACACACTTCCAATTATGAACTTCTAACACATAAAGAAAATTGAGATTTTTGTCGTGCAATGCTAAAACCCAAACTGACATGTAGGAAGAAGGAGCAGAAGTTCTGTGGGTTTGTCAGGATGCTAAGGACATGTTGTTTTTAGAATTGGTTATTAGAGCCAGTAAGTTTATTAGGCTGAAGTAGAAAACTGTATGCTATTAGTCAAATTTAAATTAAATTCCTAAACTCAAGTCCTTTATAGCTCAAAATCTGTAAATTTAAGTCAGCACTTCTAGAAATGTCCTAATATCACATTCTAGGAGATGTTCAATATGCTTTTAATTGAGCTGTCTAAGTCTATGCAAAAAAAAAGAAAAAAAAAAAAAAACAAAGTAAAGCAAAGCAAGTAATAACCTCAAGTGCCAACTCTAATTAATTGCTAGTATCTTCTTGAACTAAAATGTGGAGAAGGTCCCATCTGGCCTCTGTAGGAGAGTGCAGTGATCTATTAGCCATGCTTACCATCAGCCCAGGAGAAGGAAGAGAACAGGATTGTTGATTGCCTGTGGATCCTGTTGTGCTAGAACATTTTTCGTATTAAAGTCTGCATTTTAGACCTGGTAAATTGTTTATCAGACCACTTATTTTCTGATGTATCCTATTTTATTCTGATACTTGATTAAAAGTATGCTGTGAAAGTAGTATAGTAATAATGACTCCTAAAATGAGTTTATGCCTCTGAAATATAGATACATGATTCTTCTTCAGTAACTCCAGTTATCTGCTTTTAGAAAGTAAACCAAAGAGTTTATGGACTATTGCATTATTCGATTTTACCATGTGTGTTTATTATTGATAATCTAAAGGTGAATTTATTAAGCTCTACATTGGCTATGGAGCAAGGCTAATGATTACAATTAAACAGCTAAATTATATTTAACAAGTAAATAAAAACTTAAATTATAAAGCTTCCAATGCTAGCTTAAAGCTCAGAAATGACCAGTTTTTTTTAAATTAAACAATAAGTATATTTTTAAAATATGTATTTCTAGTGTTACACAGATGAATTTGGCACGAGCTTTTCCCTTCCTTTTGTGAAAGACTTGTTTTGTGCATATTCCCTCCACTATTTTGTGTGTAATATTCTCTCCTATCAAATTCAATTAATTAAACAACCTTTAAGGGCATGAACCAGCCTTGATCTATAACAATTTGCAACTTCAAAGAGACAAAGTAATTTTCAAATTACTGTCTAAAAAATCTTTTTAATATATACATAAATAAGCAGAAAAAAATAGCTGTAGTCTTTACTGGAGAACCATGCAGTAGGGTGGGGGGGAGCATATGGATTTTATTTTGGCAAGTGAAGAAAAAAGTTATTAAGACATACAATACAAGAAAAAAGAACTCACAACATTTAGCAACAGATTGGCTGTGGGTAGCAGAGGCTCATGAGGAGTCGACAACAACTTTCTAAGATTTTAGCTTAGAAAACATGAGTGGGTTGACTTACATGTTGTCTTCTGGAGTTGAGAATGTTTTTCCTTTGAAGAACTTTTAACCTCCTCTACAACACTTTCTGGTTACGAGGTCCCCTTATCACTATGAGTAAGAGAGAAATGCAATTATGAGCAGATTTCTCTTAAAACTATATATGTGTATATATATATATATATATAATATATAAAAAATACATAATATATATATATATGTGAGATGGAGTCTCACTTTGTCGCCCAGTCTGGAGTGCAGTGGCGCGATCTCGGCTCACTGCAACCTCCGCCTCCTGGGTTCTAGTGATTCTCCTGCCTCAGCCTCCCAGGTACCTGGAACTAGAGTCGTGTGACACCATGCCTGGCTAATTTTGTATTTTTAGTAGAGAAGGAGTTTCACCATGTTGGCCAGGCTGGTCTCAAACTCCTTGCCTCAGGTGATCCACCCACCTTGGCCTCCCAAAGTGCTGGGATTACAGGCATGAGTCATCGTGCCCGGCCTGTATTTTTAAAAATTGTCCTTACTGAAGAGGTCTGTTCTAAACACGTATTCTGTGAGGATTTGATTCCATCATTTTCACACCTGTTACTGGCCTGACATATCACAATGTTTTATGAGAAAATAGAAATGTTATGAATTCATTTTAAATTGTATATATTTTTCAAATTTTATTAAGTGAAGCCATGGCAAGATTGGCAGTCTATTATTTGCCTTCTTTACCTCTGCAGAGTTCCAGCAGAGGTGGACTTTCCTCTGGTTTATTAGAGAATTTTAAAATGTCAAACTTCGGTCAATAGTTTATGCTGTTTCTAGACCTAATATAACAAATAATAACCTAATATTGCAGGGCATTCTCAAAAGCAGTAAAATGCTATTATCCTACTAAAAATTTTTGGAGCACAATCACGATATCAATTTCTTACACAAGCATATAAGCAATAAAAATTTTACAGAGTCTTAAATGAGGAAGGATTTGAAATTGCTAAAAAAAAAAAAAAAAAAAAGAGCATAAAAACAGAGGTCAGAAAGTGGCCTTGATAATTCAACATAGAACAGCCTTTAGCTTTCAGGCTATGGCTCTCAAAATATCCAAAACCAATGTTTTTGGTGTGTGTGTGTTTTCTGATTCTACTATTTGCTCTCACTCTTCCAACAGCAGTCCCCTGACTCTTCCAATCCCCCAGACTCAAAATCTTGAGTCAGTTTCAGATATTTGTCCCTTTTTGTCAATCCATTCCATTAAATCTGCTTTTGACACATCTATTCACTTTTATCTTTTTCTAAGTGCTATCATCCTAATGTAGGGCTTCATCTCCATTTTCTTACTAATATTTTTTCAACTTTCAAAGAATCCTATAAGTTTATACTTATTAAAATGTGCTTCATGCTTTGGTCCCACTTTAAAGCCTATACTGCATTGATCTGAGTATACACTTTGGTGGTCAATATCCCTAACTATTTGATCACAAGCTAATTATTAAATTGGTATTTGATATTTTAATGCCACTTGAAAATTTCGGAGTTTCCACAGTTATTTTATTGGATTTTCTACAAAACCATCTGTGCCAGGTAGTTTTAATTACCTATCTCTTATCCAAGAGGAATATAAGATTCTTTGAAATTTGACAACTTACAAACTACAAATCTAGCAGGTGTTAGCTGTGGAACTTGAACTCATATCCTCAGATTCTGAAACAGTGTTTTAGTCACACTACCACCAGCGACTTCCCTCTGTATCCAACTCTCACTGTCCAGATCATGTTCCATAACCAGAGTTACAGAAAAATTGTAATTACCTTCCCCATCCAAAGGCTTACTGTGCCATAGCTCATTTTCAGCTGAAATTATTTCATTATGAAAGACAAACTTTAACAACTAATTTTGGAAATACGAATGCAAAATAACTTAGTAACTTAACCACTTCAAATTAGTGTAGGGATAGTTTCAGTAGTAAATTAACTGTTGTTGACTAAGGAAGAGAAAGAGAAATAATGTGATAAAAATTATTGAAAATGGGTATATGGTACGCCTTGTGAGATAAACTCTCTCTACTCTTGGGCTTATTCCTGGTAGATACAGAGCTCAGAATATGTTTTGTGAGATGGGAAGGAGGAATTGTATGAGCTGTTATTGAGAGATTAAAGGGTATTCTGGGAAGAATACATGTTTCAGAAACAGCAAAAGTGGGCTCAATTCCTGGTTGTCATTCATGAGTCATGTAAATTTGGTTGTGTTGTTTAACCTTTCTCAACCTCAGATTTATCAATAATAAAACAGGGATAAAAATATCACCCTTTCTGGTTCCTAAAATACTGAACATAATATATATAAAGAGTTTTGTAAGAAATAGGTACTCATACATAACAAATGGTTTTATTCTCTACCAGCGTTCGACTTTGGGCACATTATTTAACCTCTCTGTTCCTCAATCTACTCTACTGTAAACATGGGGAAAATAAAAACAACTACACTTTGTTGGACTGTTGATGAGTAAAGGAACAGTCACTATATGTGATGCCCTTAGAACAGTGCTCAATAAATGAAATAAATGATATGACTAATTGATAAAGACAAAAGTCTTGTGTTTCCCTTAGAAAGATGATCTAACTATACTGAGACTCAGTTTCCTCATCTGTAGGATTGGGACAGTAATTTTTTCATTTAATGTTTTGCTTTAATATTAAATGAGATATGTGACATATTTCATATGCAATAAAATGCTATTACAATGCAAAGAGTTCTGGAATATCAAATATGTTACCAAATTTGGGGAGAAATTATTAGAGTAATAGAGAATTTTTAACACCCAGGTTGGACATTTAATTCATTGATAGAGTTCTAATTTAAACAAGATTAAAGGTTTAAAAATTCTTAGTTTTGTCTTTAAATTTTGTTATACTATCTTAAAGTTTACTAAAAAATTGCTGTGTCTATAAGTTTACTAGATCATCACTGGCAGGCAAGACAAAGATTATCATCTGGATGAATTCTGTTTGTTAGAGATAGTAAACACTTGATATCTACTCAATACCCTTTGAGAGAAACTCACATTTCCTCTTGAGAAATGAGGTCAGATGTTGGTATCATATTTAATGTCTTCTTCAAAAGGTCACAATCTAAGATCACTGAAGGACTTTAGAATCCTTTCTGGCTTTTGAATAAAAGATTTCTAAACTTGACTTTGCCCTGCCAAATTTATGTATTTGTTTTAATGGAATGTATTTAAGGGCTCCATGTACCATTGTGCTATTTTTGCATGCCCAGGCATGTTCGGCTGAGAAGGCAGGTGAGGACTGAAATCCAGCCCTTTGTAAAGGCATCCAAGACACACTCATGGGATTGTGTCTGCCCTGAGGAAGTAGAGCCTTCCTTCACATAAAGGCAGTGTCCCTCACGAGGCTGTGGCCCTGGTAGCTGAGTCCACCCTAGAGGACACCTTGCCTCTATTTTTCCCAAACGTGTTGCCAATATCCCTCACCTTACAGTGGGGTTATGTCCCAATAAACACACCATAATTTGAAAATATTATAAGTGGAAAATGCATTTAATATACCTAATCTACCAAACATCATAGCTTAGACTAGCCTACCTTAATCATGCTCAGAACACTGAGATTAGTCTACATTTGGGCAAAATTATCTAAATATCTAAAATTATATTTTATAATAAAGTGTTGGGTATCTTTTATTCAGTACTGTACTTAAAGTGAAAGCCAGAATGGTTGTATGGATACTCGAAGTGTGGTTTCTACTGAATGTGCACTATTTCATACCATTGCAACGTCAAAAAATTGTAAGTGGAATCATTGTAAATCAGGGATTGTCATTATATACTTTAGAGGTAGGTCTGTTATTGCTGTTGTTGTTTTAATAAAAAATTTGATCAAAGTGACATGCATACAAGTTAATAAATTTTCCAAGAATAGGAAATAAATTATTTAGTTAAAAACTAAAAGACATGTCAGATAGTATGGGAATAATAGTGTTTGACATGGGATTAAGAGTTGCCAAAGTGAAGTTTGAAAGGGGGAAGTCAGTGTCACTAACTGTCAGCCCAAAGTGGGCACGGGTAGAAAAGTTAAGTTTGTGGTAATGTCTGAGAAGCTGTCTGCTGTGTCTGACCATGAATGGGGTGCTTGTATGGAGGTGGCTTGGGGGCCATTGTCGGTCAGACTAAACAATACATGCAGAAACACGAAAGGAATTTGATGGCCAGGGCTCCTGTAATTCCAGCACTTTGGGAGGCCAAGGTGAGTGGATCATTTAAGGTTAGGTGTTCCAGACCAACCTGGCCAACATGGTGAAACCCCGCCTCTACTAAAAGTACAAAAATTACCTGGGGGTGGTGACAGGCACCTGTAGTCCCAGCTACTCAGAAGGCTGAGGCAGGAGAATCGCTTGAACCCAGGAGGTGAAGGTTGCAGTGACCTAAAATCATGCCACTGCAGTCCAGCCTGGGTGACAGAGCAATAGTCTGTCAGAAAAAAAAAAAAAAAGAGAGAGAGAGAAGGAAGGAAGGAAGGAAGGAAGGAAGAAAGGAAGGAAGGAAGGAAGATGGATGAAAGGAAATTGGAAAGTTAAAAGTACAAAATATGAATGCTATATAGATAAAAATTGATTGTATTTTTAAAATTGTAATTAAAAATCGAGGTATGCAATTCTTCAAGGATCTAGAACCAGAAATACCATTTGACCCAGCAATCCCATTACTGGGTATATACTCAAAGGATTATAAATCATTCTACTATAAAGACACATGTCCACGTATGTTTATTGCAGCACTATTCACAAGAGCAAAGACTTGGAACTAACCCAAATGCCCATCAGTTGATAGACTGGATAAAGAAAATGTGGCACATATATACCATAGAATACTATGCAGTCATAAAAAAGGATGTGTTCATGTCCTTTGTAGGGAAATGGATGAAGCTGGAAACCATCATTCTCAGCAAACTAACACAGGAACAGAAAACCAAACACTGCACGTTCTCACTCATAAGTGGCAGTTGAACAGTGAATAAACACGGACACAGGGAGGGGAGCATCACACATTGGGGCCTGTCAGGGGGTGGGGGGCTAGGGGAGGAATAGCATTAGGAGAAATGCCTAATGTAGATGATGGGTTGATGGGTGCAGCAAACCACCATGGCATGTGTATACCTATGTAACAAACCTGCATGTTCTGCACATGTATCCCAGAATTTAAAGTATAATTTAAAAAATTGAGGTATGAAATGGAAGGCAGTAAAGGAAAGCCACTAAAGAAACTCAGATATTTTTCATTGTAATGTTGAAAAAGTTATGAAATTTCACTAAGCCTGTGTCTATGAAGTGGGAAAATAACAGTGATATGAATATTATATGATAAAATATTTGTAAAATATTTGTTATATGATAGAGACCTAGTTTTGAATGTTAGCTATCATTTTTGGTTGTTATAATAGGTTATTGGAGGGTAGGTGTGACTCCTGTTTTTTAAGCATGCAGAATATTGAAGTGATAAATTTTATCATTAATTTTCATACCTTTGACACTTCGGTGTTTAAAAGTATTGATGTAAACAGACAGTTTATCTCCTAAATATGAGGGAATATGTTATCATGATCACTCAAAGGATATACCATAACTCATCTGACATTTAAAATGTCAGTTTGATTGATAAATGAGAGTCCTGGTAGATGAATGTGATTTAAATGGGGTTTGGTTTGCCTACAGACCAAATAAATAATGACTGAGTTCTGAAGACTGGCTAGACCAGGGCTAGGGCAATTAATTGGGGTGCTGGGACATGGTATCTGAGCAACAGATGCTAGGTTATGCTGCTTTGGTCACCAACAGGCCTGCTCCATAATAGGAAACAGGTACATAGACCTGACATTTAAGAGCAGTTAATGAGGGCCTCAAGACCTTGGATGGTAATTAACTAACATGAAGAAATAGAACAGGGTGTCAGGATTATCTATGATGGCACAATTTCCTATTCTGAGCATGCCCAGTGGTGGGTCAGAGTGGAGGTCAAGGAACAGATGGGATCAGGAAGTAAAGAGAGTTTCCAGCTAGGACAGGCCTGAGGGGACCGAATAGACAATGTAAGTCAGAGAATGAGTCACAAGGAACAAAGAACCTGGCGAAAATCAGAGCCACACTAGGTTTCTGATGAAGCTGGCCACTGTGAGCTTCTCATTTAAGATACTCTCTCAATCCCTCAAGTTCTTCATATTGGCATATGACTGAATTTAAAGGTTGGAGAGCTGCAGCCTACATGAGGCTAGCAAATAATTAATGCATTACAGAGCACTTAAAATATGATGCAGACATATACAATTCTACATGTAAATCCAAGTATTATGAAGGACCAACACATAAATATATAGGCAATAATATTATGTGAGACCATAAGATAATGACTTTTTATTATAATTATGCTTGATCTAAATGAGCTATGTTTGATTTCTGTGTACTTTCATAGCTTTATACCCAAGCATGACTTCTCTGCCCAGAAAGTCCTTACTGATTTACTCTTGAGCTTCTCTCTACTTGACTTTCTTTTTCTGAGATGGAGTTTCACTCTTGTCGCCCAGGCTGGAGTGCAGTGGTGCGATCTCGGCTCACTGTAACCTCCGTGGTGCGATCTCAGCTCACTGCAACCTCTGCCTCCTGGGTTCAAGCGATTCTCCCGCCTCAGCCACCAGGGTAGCTGGGATTACAGGAGTATTGCCACCATGCTCAGCTAATTTTTGTATTGTTGGTAGAGATGGAGTTTTGCCATGTTACCCTGGCTGTGGTCTCCAACCCCTGACCTCAGGTGATCCACCCGCCTCGGCCTCCCAAAGTGCTGGGATTACAGGCGTAAGCCACTGCTCCTGGCTCTACTTTACTTTTACCAGCTAGGGACTGTTTCTCATTCAATACGTATATTTGTTTGCCTGCTAAGTTGGATGTAGTAGTTGACGAGTGGAGTTGAAAATGGAAAGATTGACTGCAGTCAGTTCATTGAGGATTGTGTTACCATGTGAACTGGGTTAGATAGTGCACCCTCAAAATTCATGTCTTTTCTGGAACTTCAAAACTGTGGTTTTGTTTGCAAATGGGGTCTTTGCAGCTGTAATTAGTCAAGATGGCGTCATATTGGAGTGGGGTGGGCCTTTAATCTAACATGGCTGATGTCCTTATAAGAAGAAGAGAAGAAATATAGAGAAGACACACAGGGAGAATCCCATGTGACAGAGGCAGAGCCCCAAGTGATGTGTCTATAAGCCAAAGAATGCCAAGGATTGCTGGCAATACCAGAAGCTAAGAAAGAGGCATGAAACAGACGCTCTTCTAGAGTATTCAGTGAGAGCATGGCCCTGCCAATACTTTGATTTTGAACTTCTAGCCTCCAGAACTGGGAGACAATATGTTTCTGCTAAAAAACAAACAAACAAACAAAACCCTACCTAGTTTGTAGTACTTTGTAAAAACAGCCCCAGGAAACTAATACATCATGGAAATGAATTTAAATATCTTATTATCTATAAAGAATGTGAACTGTCAAAGCTTACTCTTCCATTGGGCATCAGTTATGTGTATCTTTTATCATATAATGCATGACTAGAGTCATAATTTCAAAAGACATTAAAAAATACGGACGGTTTCTTGAAGCTACCCAAACGTTTGAACTGTGGGTCAGGCCAATGTCAGCAAGGGCATTTGATAGAGTTTCTCGCCACAACCTTCTGTGCATGTAAAGAACTGTATCTTCTCAATAGATTTGTTAGTGTATATTTGGTCTTGTAGACTTTGACCTGGGGAAGTCAGCTAAGAGTATATTTAGATATACTGTGAGAAAAATAGGTACACACTGAATAGGAGTATGAAAATCCACAAAGAAGTACCCATCAGCAGGAGCACATTATTTATATTTGTTTTTCTTCTTAAAACACCCATTCTTCCCTCCCTCTACTTTGTTTTACTTTTAATCTGGCTGTCTTGCTTATCTTCAAAGTTTTATCTCCCCCAATAAATCTTCTTGCCATGGTGAAGGTTAAATGTAACTCTTCCATCTTCCACGCTAGCACATACCATATGCATAGAAGTTATAAAGTCCTTGAAGACGGGGACTCTATTTTACACATCTTTGAATTCAAAGTCCTAAAATATTTGAGCCCTGAAGAAGTTGTTATGACATTTTAGCCACCAGTGCATACTCTGGTAGTGATGGTAGTGATGTAAGTACATTCCTCAGCTTTTCTGAATGTTAGTGAAGAATTCCTTTTAATAAAGAGCATGATTTTCCATTGATACTTGGACAAGTTTTGGAGTATTCTCAGAGATGAAAAAGGATTATTTTTCATTTGATGTACATATACTCTGTGATTTTGTGAACACAATGGATGCTTGCTGTTTTCATTATTATTCCTTTGGATAAGGACTTTATGTTGTCAAAATCTTCTATTTTAAAAAAAAGTGAAAATAATAAAACATTCAGACGTTTGCAGTCAATTATTCTTGCCATTGGTTAGTATATTTATTTACCAGGGTTCTTAATTCATATTACTGAGAGGCTCAAAGATCTGAAAAACAGCATTGGTTCCAAGTGGCTGCATTTCTTTCTTTCTTTTTTTTTTTTTATTTATTTTTATTATACTTCAAGTTCTAGGGTACATGTGCATAACGTGCAGGTTTGTTACATATGTATACTTGTGCCATGTTGATGTGCTGCACCCATCAACTTGTCAGCACCCATCAATTCATTGTAGAAATGAGGTCTTGCCCTGTCACTTGGGCTGAAGCTGGTGCAATCTGCTCACTGAAGCCTCAAACTCCTGGGCTAAAGTGATCCTCCTGTTTCAGCCCATGCCTGTTTAATTTTTTTTCTTTTTCTTTTTAGAGATGGCATCTCCCTATGTTGCCCAGGCTGGTCTCAAACTCTGGATCTCAAGTAATCTTCCCACCTTGGCCTTCCAAAATGCTAGGATTACAGATATGAGCCACCACACCTGACTAGCTGGCTGCATTTCTTTAAGGCCCAGAGGCTCCTGTGGTGGCATCTGGATTTGAAATGCTGGCTGGGTGCAGTGGTTCACACCTGTAATCCCAGCACTTTGGGAGGCCGAAGCAGGCGGATCACCTGAGGTCAGGAGTTCGAGACCAGCCTGTGCAACATGGTGAAACCCTGTCTCTATTAAAAATACAAAAATTAGCCAGGCATGGTGGTGGGAGCCTGTAGTCCCAGCTACTCAAGAGGCCAAGGCAGGAAAATCGTTTGAACCTGGGAGGTAGAGGTTGCAGTGAGCTGAGATCGAGCCACTGCACTCCAGCCTGGGTGACAGAGCAAGACTCTGTCTCAAAAAAAAAAAAGGAAATGCTCATAAACATAGTCTATGTCTAAGTTGCAACAATGATTGATATTGTGAAGATTATTTATAGTGTGGGTCAACTGAAGGGGAAGGAAAACACCAAAGGATAATTTTCCCCTCCCAAATCATAAAGGCATTCATTTTTCAGAAGAGAGGAATATTATTTTCATTAAAATAGTAGAAAAATTAAAATTGTTGTTATTAGCTACAATCAGGGTAGAGCTGTGTGAGTCCGTGGAGACAATTTAAGATTATAAGCAGAAATCAAGGTTAGTTTTGCGTTGTATTTCTGGAATAAGAAAGATGATATGTAATCAGACCATGTCTCTGATAATTTTGTTAAAGTAGATGAAGAAAATCACATGGATAAGAAAATGTAATTAAATCACTAAAAATAAGAAAGTCATTGTTTTCACTTCCTTTTGCTAAGTGGGACGTAAGGAAGATGACTTTTTATACTGTACCTGAGTAATTCCAATATCCTCTTAGAAATGACAATTGGATTGTAAAATGGGCTTGCCTTTGACCATGTTCTGAAAGGATAATATAATGAGTTGGCAAAAGACCCCATGAATAGAGTTTATGCAGAAAGCAACAACAACAACAAAAATACACATATAAGAAATGTCTACAACCAAAGGTCAGTATAATTGATAGCAAGATTTCAAGGGGAAAAATTAGGGTCAGGGAAGATATAACATTTCTGTCTCCTTGTTTTGGTGATTTTTCATTTAGAAATAAAATGGGAATAATGAAATATTCCATAATATATCTACATATCCATCTTTGTGGCAGGGAGCTAGAAAGATTCGGGATTATTATTTATAAACCAATTTAGACCAAATTCAAAGACTGAGGAGATACACCTAATTTAGAAGAAACAGGAGCTCTCAGACCTGACTTTGAATATTACTACTAATTTTTTCTTAGGGCTCGCTCTGCCACCCAGGCTGAAGTGCAATGATGCAATCTCTGCTCACTGCAACCTCTGCCTCCCGGGCTCAAATAGTTCTCCGCCTCAGCCTCCTAACTAGCTGGGATTACAGGCGCCCACCACCATGCCCGGCTAATTTTTGTATTTTTAGTAGAGACAGGGTTTCACTATGTTGGTAAGGCTGGTCTCCATCTCCTGACCTCAACTGATTCGCCTACCTAGGCCTCCCAAAGTGCTGGGATTACAGGCGTGAGCCACCATGCCCGGCTAATTTTTGTATTTTTAGTAGAGACAGGGTTTCACTATGTTGGTAAGGCTGGTCTCCATCTCCTGACCTCAACTGATTCGCCTACCTAGGCCTCCCAAAGTGCTGGGATTACAGGCGTGAGCCACCATGCCCGGCCAGGGCCTTTTAAAGTATTATTTTTTCTTCTAAAATTACTGATGCTCAAATGAAACCTAATTTTGAAAAATAGAATGTTTAAAAGAAGTAGATTGAATGAAAATAATGCAACTGATATTTTTAGCAAGATTCTTGGATCTAGCTTTAGAAATAAATTTGCCAGGAGGAGCAGTATGTCAAGATTACCTTTTCTTATATCAATTAGACACATTGCATCGTATGACTTATTTAGTACTGAAGATGTCTGTGCCTTTCTGCAGTTGTTTTTCATCTATTAAAAGAGAAAGATATTATCTATGCTATCTTTTCAAGATCCCTGTGGATTTGAATTTTCGGGTGTATAGATAAACCTTGATTGATGAAAAATTGATGGACAAAATTAATTTTATAACAAAGGTAAAGAAGTGAGTATTGCCTTCATAATGTGCCCCACAGCATTGAACAGAATTTCTTTAAACAATTTTTAATGTATTTTTAAACAACTATATATTTCAATATTAAATCTTAAGTATGTTTCAGGAATATCTTCTTTAAGATAATTGTTATATCCCAGTTTTCATACATTTTAAAGTTTTTACATCTGCAGTATTATATTTTCTTTTGAAAAATTGCCTAACATTAAGGTTATGTAATAGTAAATAAAAATAGTAAATAAAAAATAGTAAATAAAAACAAAAATAGTTTAATGTCTCTTGTGGGAAATACAGTTTTGTTTTATTTTGTTTGTTTGTTTTGAGACAGAGTTTTGCTCTTGTTGCCCAGGCTGGAGTGCAATGGTGCGATCTCGGCTCACTGCAACCTCCACCTCCCGGGTTCAAGTGATTCTCCTGCCTCAGCCTCCCAAGTAGCTGGGATTATAGGCATGCACCACCATGCCCGGCTAATTTTGTATTTTTAGTAGAGACGGGGTTTCTCCATGTTGGTCAGGCTGGTCTCAAACTCTCAACCTTAGGTGATCCGCCCGCCTTGGCCTCCCAAAGTGCTGGGATTACAGGCGTGAGCCACTGCGCCCCACCTAGTTGTTTTTGACCACATATTTTTTTTCTCTGAAATATAAATGATTTGTAGCCCAAAAGTTTAAGTCTGAATCAATTGTCTGTAGTAAATGCTGCACCATCTACATTTGTTAATTGGAACAATACAGAACTAACTTAAAAACTGCTAACATTTTCCCTTGCCATAATGCTCAGTTTTTAAAATGTATTGCCTTCTGTCTTCTCAATGGGATTGCTGCTTTTTAAATTTTCATTAATTCCTAAACCATATTCCATTGTATTATTTTTTGTACAGTTGCTTTAAGTGACTGTGTATTGGAGAAAAAGAAAGTGTAGGTTTTCTGGTGAATTATAATAGCAATATGATACCTGGAATGAAGCAGCCTTTCATGTTTGGAACGACCATAAAATGGCAATACACTTAACAGTAATACCGTTGCCGGGCG
Source organism: Trachypithecus francoisi (assembly GCF_009764315.1). Classification (NCBI taxonomy): domain Eukaryota; kingdom Metazoa; phylum Chordata; class Mammalia; order Primates; family Cercopithecidae; genus Trachypithecus; species Trachypithecus francoisi. The sequence continues at coordinate 104,640,601 of NW_022681471.1, forward strand.
CGGTGGCTCAAGCCTGTAATCCCAGCACTTTGGGAGGCCGAGACGGGCGGATCACGAGGTCAGGAGATCGAGACCATCCTGGCTTACATGGTGAAACCCCGTCTCTACTAAAAAATACAAAAACCTAGCCGGGCGAGGTGGCGGGCGCCCGGGTCCCAGCTACTCGGGAGGCTGAGGCAGGAGAATGGCGTGAACTCGGGAGGCGGAGCTTGCAGTGAGCTGAGATCCGGCCACTGCACTCCAGCCTGGGCGACAGAGCGAGACTCCGTCTCAAAAAACAAACAAACAAACAAACAAAACAGTAATACCTTTATCTGTGTTACAGCAATGCGTCTTAATGGTTTTCTATATGTGAACTTAGCCTCTTGCCTACAGAGAATTGCTAAGTAACTAGTATATGCCACATGTAAAAATCTCCAGAGGGCTTCCACACCCTTTAATACACACAGATATGCAATATAAATGCAACATATCCTGAAGAGAGGAAAAAAAAGTCACAAACTCCATGTGTGGCTCTCAACAAGTTACTATTTTCTCATTAGAAAAACAGGAAAGCTGGCCGGGTACAGTGGCTCACGCTTGTAATCCCAGCATTTTGGGAGGCCAAGGCGGGCAGATCACCTGAGGTCAGCAGGTCGAGACCAGTCTGGCCAACAAGATGAAACCCCATCTCTACTAAAAATATTAAAAAAATTAGCCAGGCATGGTGGTGGGTGCCTGTAATCCCAGCTACCTGGGAGGCTGAGGCAGGAGAATCACTTGAACCTGAGAGGCAGAGGTTGCAGTGAGCCGAGATCGGGCCACTGCACTCCATCCTGGGCAACAGAGGGAGACTCCATCTAATAATAATAATAATAATAATAATAGTAAAGCTAATAACTATACAATCTCTTACCTAAATGTTTAAGAACACCTACTAATAATGCTTAAAAATACCAAAATATAAAAACAAAACATACAACGTAAAGACCATACAGTCATTAGTACAGCAAATCTATTTGATTACTTTTTTCAAAATCCTATTTTAATTTTTTGTTAATTTTAAAGCACTGTTGTTAAAAGAAAATATTTTCAATTGGTTTTATTCTCATTGTATCTTCTAGAATACTAGTTCATTTTAGGAAAATAAAAATAGTGAGAGAAAACTTTTACCTCCCAATATGGACCATGTCCCAAGCCTGACACTTTGTTCTAGTTTTTGTTACTTAATTACCACACACTATAAGGGAGTTCTTACCAATTCTTTTTTTTTCTTCAGAAACAATTTATTCTTCAACTTTTTAAACTGCTTTATTGAGGTTGATTGACATATAAACCAATTCTCTTGTATAGGCAATGAAATTGGAGTTCAGAAAAAATTGAGTAACTTGCTTAAGACTACAAGTAAGTGGCAGAGCTAGGATTTGACCCCAGACAGCCTTCTTATCCAAGTTCACAGGGCCATCAGCTGCCTGAAGGCAGAGACCATGATTTGTATCCATAGTATTTATGTATCTCTCATATCTAAATAAAATCTAGTCACTATTCAGGTTTAATTGATATTTTGAATTACCTTTGTATTTTTAAAAGAAAACACATTATAGAAATTTGATACTAAATGTAAGTATTCAGTTCCTTTAGTTAAATTAAAGAAAAGCAGAAAGAATATTCTGTATAAATACATTAGTGAAAAGTCAGTTAGCAGCTAAAATATGAGATGTTTGGTGACACAAGTGAAAATGGATTGTATACTTTTTGCCCTACATTGCTCTCTCTGGCATTTAGATATAACTTGTTCCAGAGACCTGTTATAATTTATATGTTTCAGACAAGAAAAGCTTTGGGTTACCTGAAAGAGTATAGTTAAAAATCAAACGCTGTACTCATCTAGAGGGACTTTGTTTATCCATTCAAAAATACATGAACAGGGCTTTATCTTGGCCTATGTGAACTCCATGCCAGAGGGCAGCAAAACATAGCAAAGCATGCTGACCTCTTCTTATCATTGCCCTTGTTGAAAACTTGAGTTCTTCTTAACAGTCTGGTATATAGTTTTAAAATGTTGATATTTTGTTCACAGCTATATGTGATCTCCTAAACCTTTGCTTCAAAATAGTCTATTTCTCTTTTGTGGTTTGCTTCAGGGTAAAAACCCTCTTATTTCCCACCATCAGGACAGTAGTTTGGTAGGTTAATAAGTTATGTTGTGTGTTAGTGAAATGTAAGTGCTAAGGAAAATAAAAGTAGTAGAGCAAGGGAAATCAGAAATACTAGGACCTGGAAAGAGCATAAAATAAAGTGTTATGATGAGTTGCATTGAGCGGGTTAAATTTGAACAAGACAAGAAGCCAACTAGATAGAGGGAACATTGTTCCAGGTTGAGGGAATGAGTGGAAAAAAAGCTCTCAGGTGAGAGTGTGTTCAAGGAATAACAATTAAGACTGTGACTATTGGCCAGGTGCAGTGGCTCACACCTGTAATCCCAGAATTTTCGGGAGGCTAAGGTGGGCGGATCACTTGAGGTCAGGGGTTCGAGACCAGCCTGGCCAGTATGGTGACACTCCATCTCTACTAAACAGACAAAGATTAGCCGGGCGTGGTGGTGCACGTCTGTAATCCCAGCTATTTGGGAGGCTGAGGCAGGAGAATCCCTTGAAATTGAAGACAGAGGTTGCAGTGAGCTGAGATCATGCCAATCATAAAATCAAGAGGATTTGGTGGTACAGATTAGAGACTTGTACGTTTTAGTTTCTGTGCAGTAGAGAAAGAACACAGAGACATTTGCAAAAATAATTTAAGAGGGAATTCCTTCAATACTTTTCTAATATCCCTCTCCCAAAGGCCTGTTTATTCTTCAGCTAATTTTTACTGATATTTGTATTTTTTAGAGAGAACACATCTCTTATTTTATACTCATATATCATCAAATTATGTGGTATATAATTATATTAGATCATTACATGAGCAGGAATGGGAACAATAACAATTGATTCTTAGTAAGCTATGTTCCAGTTATTTATTGCTGAGTAACAATTTATTATAAAATGTAATAGCTTAAAACACCAGTCACTTTTTATATCTCATGATTTTGTGGGTCATAAATTTGAGCATGGGTCAACTGGGTGATTTTCCACTCTATGTGGTATCAACTTGATCCCTAAATGATACTCAGCTGGCAGATGAGCTGGTCAGCAGAATCCAAAAGAGCTGTACTCATATGTATGGTGCTTTGGGGGAGACGACAGGGAGGAGACTTGGACCAACTAGATCTATTGACTCTAGTACCTACATGTGACCTCTTCAGCGTGGAAGACTCAGAATTGTTGAACTTCTTACATGGCAGCTCAGGGTTCTAGAGTGAATGATACAAAAGACAGAAAATATAAGTTTCTGGTATCTGCAGGCCTAACCCTGGAAACTAGAACAGCATCTCTTTTACTACAGGGGTCCCCAACCCCTGGGCCACACACCGGTACCCATCTGTGTGGCCTGCGAGGAACCCAGCTGTACAGCAGGAGGCGAGCAGTGAGCCAGCAAAGCTTCATCTGTATTTACAGCCACTTCCCATTGCTGGCATTACTGCCTGAACCCTGCCTCCTGTCAGATCAGCAATGACTTTAGAGTCTCCTAGGAACACAAACCCCATTGTGAACTGGACATGTGAGTGATCTAGGTTGCATACTCCTTATGAGGAGTATCAGGCAATCTAATGCCTGATGATCTGTCACTATCTCCCATCATGCCCAGATGGGACCATCTAGTTGCAGGAAAGAAAGCTCAGGGGTCCCACTGATTCTATGATATAGTGAGTTATATAATTATTTTATTATATAATACAGTGTAATAATAATAATAGAAATAAAGTGCATAATAAATGAAATATTCTCTAATTATCTTAAAACTATCCCTCACCTCCCCCCACCACCACCCAACCCCAGTCTGTGGGAAAATTGTCATCCATCAAACCCCAGTCTCTGGTGCCAAAAATGTTGGGGACCACTATTCTGCTGCATTCTATTAGAGCAGTCACAGAACCTATCCAACTTCAAGGGAGGAAACAGAGACTTTACCTCCCCAGTGAAGAAATGTCAAAAAAATTCGCAGCTATCTTTAATCCACCAAAGCATACAATTTATCTCTCATAGAGAGTAGATTTCTAGTTAAGATTTTTCAGCAGGCCATTTTGATCCATAGTAAATCTAACAAGGGGAATGGAGAGCTTTGGTAATCTAATGATTCAGTTAAATGGAGGTCCATTAAAATAGATTCTACTAAAATTTCATTCATTATTTTTCTGATTTTTTATTATCCATAGTATTTTTGTCCAATGACCTTTAAAATCATGAACATTTAATATATAGGAATGGGCATCCATCTGAATATGGTATAATTATAAATGAATTTAGTATCTAGAAAACATTCTTGTTTGTTCTCTAACTTTAAGATAAAAGCCATCCCTTCTTTTATTTAATTAACTATACTTTAAGGCTTTAAATACCTGACTGATATGGAAAAAGTTCAAAACTGGGATGCTCGTGTAGACTATTTACTGCAATAAATCATTGTGAAAAATATGGGCAGTCAAGTGCTGGAGATTCTATTTCTGTTTGAACCTTAAGAAATATCAACCATCTTCTCACTGGCTTTTCAGCACATCTGCTTCATTTAAAACTATGGCAGGGAGGTGTGTAAGATTGAATTGATTGTCTCTTGGAGTTTACTGTGCTTCTTTCGTAACTTTGTTTTTCAGTAAAGGCAATTGCTTCTTGAGCAGTACTGGTTATTCCACACCCACTAATTATCATGCAGCCATTTAGAGTTGAAATGGTAATCAAACCAATGAAAGCCCAAGATTAGCTGCGTTCCTTCTTCATTTCTGGTAGAGAGATTCATCTGAATATCTATAAAGGATTTTGTGGTGCATTCTCTAGCAGATGCAGTAAAACAAATGCAACAGGAACTTTAAAATACAGCTTTGAGTTTTAGGCTGAATTTTAAGTTGAACATATTTCAAATTTTGCAATTTAATTACAGGAGTTAAATGATCTTAAAGGATCATTCTAGGTCTAAATAGAATTTTAAAAGCTAGATTTTATTATAGAAAAAATATATTTTAAGTGATTAAATTTATATATTTTGCCCTTCAGAAATTACTGGTTGATGTTTCTATTAAAATTATTAAGATCTAAATATATAATGATACTTGAGACCAATTCTCATTTAAGGAACGGCATACTGTATAACCGTTGTGTTATAGGATGTGAGGTGTTAAGAGATAATTACATGCCTAGAAGTTGTGGTGAATCATAAGACCAAAAGCCAAGAACATCCACAGACCAAAATTCACAGTCATTTCAAATATTATTACTCCCTGGTCTGTGTTATTCTACTTAGAAAATTGCATATTTGTTGTTTGTAAATTTAGAACAAAAATACTTAAATTAATTTTTTCATCATTTCTAAAAATTTGCTTTAATATTTACTAGCCCAGTAAAATGTATTCAAATCATAATTATAAATATCATCAGGGCTATTGAACAGGGGAATGTGTCAACTGCCATTGTGGACCTTCTTCTTGAACTAATCTTGATTGCCAGCAGAATAAAATGCATGCAGTGAATAAAATGAATATAATGCTAAATCAAATAATCAAGTGTTTATTTTTATATGTTTTGATCCCTCTATACATTTAAAATAACTCTGTTTTATTAGAAGTTCTGTATTTAAGATAAAATGCACCTCCTTCTCATTTTTGCTGGTTTGTATGTGAGACCACAGTATGTCACAGTAGATATCCAGGAAAATAACAGACAAAAGAAAGGAGAGTAGGAAGAATATTTTAAGATTTATTGGCCGGGTGCGGTGGCTCATGCCTGTAATCCCAGCACTTTGGGAGGCTGAGGCAGGAGGATCACAAGGTCAGGAGATTGAGACCATCCTGGCTAACATGGTGAAACCCCGTCTCTACTAAAAATACAAAAACTTAGCCAGGTGTAGTAGCATGCACCTGTAGTCCCAGCTACTTGGGAGGCTGAGGCAGGAGAATCGCTTGAACCTGGGAGGTGGAGGTTGCAGTGAGCAGAGATTGAGCTACTGCACTCCAGCCTGGGCAACAGGGCAAGACTCGTCTCAAAAAAAAAAAAAATGTTATTAATTTGTCTTCAACAAAATACTAACTCTGCAACAAAATACTAACTCTCACCTTGATTCCTTACTTATTGAGGACTAAGCCTGTTTTTGTGGATTGAAATGATGTTAATTATCTGCATCCAAATACCACTCATAGGGTCTACTGTGAGTACATCACGCTACTAGTAAGACAATACTCAGGTGAGAGCTACCAACATAGGAGGACTGAAAAGCCTGACTTTGAATCCTGACTTCTACATTTTTTAACTGTGTAGTTCTGGGAGTTTCTTAAACTCACATGCTTCAGTTTTTCCATTTGCATCTGTAGAAAGATTGTAAAAAAAAAAAAAAAAAAAAATGAGCTGGCGTGGTAGCACACACCTGTAGTCCTAGCTGCTTGGGATGCTGAGGCAGGAGGATAGCTTGAACCTGGGAGGCGGAGGTTGCAGTGAGTCGAGATCGCGCCACTGCAATCCAGCCTGGGGACAGAACAGGACTCTGTCTCAAAAATAATAATAATAAATAAAAATATTTTAAAGTGGTGACAGTTGCATAACTACATGAATATACTATAAATACTGAATTGTGCACTTTAAAAGAGTTATTTTATGGTGCGTGTGTTATATCTCAATAAAATGAATTTTAAAAAATAAGTGAGAAGGATGAGAGACCAGTATATTTTGGAATAGTGCATTTAACAACTTTGCAGCACACTAATTGTTCAGCATACTTTGTACTGGACATTACTGTCCACACACACACATACATATATAAATACATTATATGATAACAACCATATCTGATAAATATTATCTTACTTTATGGATGATGAACTCAGAACTTCCATGATGGAAGTGACTTATTTATTGTTGAGTTGTAATTGGATCTTATATATATTTCCCTGCTCCCACAGAGCCTACATTTCTGAAAAAGAAATTATGTCTCTTTTGATAAATAAACAAGAAACATATCAGATAAAAGTGTTACACTGAGAACAAACTGAGTTGAGATAGTGAGTGATTGGGTAATTATTCTAGCTTCAGTAGTAAAGAGAAACTTTGCTGAAGAGGCATGTCAGCTGAGATGACTGTCTAGAAGGAACCAGTCATGTAAAGACTGAGGAAGAACCTTCCAGAAGGAAAGAGTAGCCAGTGCAAAGGCACCGAATTGCTTATATTTTGTGTTTAGAAATGCTAGGGTTATAGTTAGCAAGATAGCCTGGAAGGAGCCTTTCCATGTTTTCTCATATATGAAATAAATAACTAACATGGAGGATTATTTTGAAGTTACAAAAATACATGAATAACACCTTAGTATAGTATCTCATTCATGGTTGGTATGTAAAAATTGCTATTCTATTAACTCCTCAATATGTAGCTATTCTATACAGGTCTTAGGGAAAAAAGAACCTCAGTGAACATGTTTCAACTTGGTAAGAGTTTGTTACACGTGAGCTGACACAATCATAAACATGGAAAGTAGACAGTAGGTTCAAAGCATTAACAATGGTAGTTAGAACTTCAGAAAAACCCACTCTTTCTTAATCTATGATGAAGGAAATGGTGGATTTTCCAGTGGTATTGAAACAAAAGGAAACTTTTTAGATGGTGGAGTAAGGTATGCAAAGGTAGCGAGTGTGTGCATCTGTGGCGGCGAGAGAATCCAAAGATAGGATAGAATCACACTTTTGCTCTCTGTGAAAACTCTGATTTTCCTTTCATGGACTAAGGTCTACGCTCTCCAATCATCTTAGTTGCATACACTATGAATCACCAATCAAGCTACGTCATCCTCTATGATATGTTTTGTTTTCCTTTCTTCTTTTAATTATTATGGGTTCATAACAGTTGTACATATTTATGAAATACGTGTGATATTTTGATACAGGCATATAATCTGTAATAATCAAATCAGGATAATTGGAATATTCATTACCTCAAACATTTTTCATTTATTTGTGTTGGGAACATTCCAAGGCTACTCCTCCAGTGAATTTGAAATAAACAATAAATTATTGTTAACTATAATCACCCTATTGTGGTACAGAACTCTAGATTTTATTCCTACTAGCTAACTGTATTTTTATACTCATTAAACAAGCCCCTCTTCATCACCCCCTCCCCACTACCGTTCCCAGCCTCTGGTAACTATCATTCTACTTTCTACCTCCATGAGATCAATTTTTTAGCTCCCACATATGAGTGAGAACATGCAATATTTGTTTTTCTAGGTTGTGTTTTGATTAGACAACCTCTTATTTCTAAAATTTGCTTAAATTATTTGAGTACTTGATCCTTCACATTACTGCCAATAAAGCAAACCACAATTGAAACTTGATTTTTTCTAATTTTTTGAATGTATGCTGTGTGCAAAGGTAACAAAGACGAATTCATTTAACAGAAAACGGATTGCTAATACCTTCATCATTTACTTTAGATTCCAATCTCTGGATATCAGATTTTTCTCTGGTCTTCATATTTATTTGTTTTGGCATCAGATTGCGTTTTCTTGCTTGGTTTAAAAAAAAACTGTATTTTTTTCCTGTATTATTGGTGTTGATTTCCTCTGTTCTTATTCTTCACATTATGCAGGGAAATGTGTACAAAGTTAGGAGGAGTTAACGCTACATAAGATAAACTGTCTGTTAATATCATTTGGTTAATTTTCAAAGAGGCTGTATATAGATCATGGATATAGGCAAATACCAGATGCCACATAAAGGGAAAACATCAAAGACATTTTTTTCTTTTATTAAAACCATCAACAATAAGAACTGTGACAATAGGTTTTGGGTTTTAATTTTTATTGCCAAGGTTATCATCAGCCCTCTACCCAAAATAAGGAATAAAATGATTTCTATGTGTTATATTATTCTGTAACTACAGGAACATAATATAATGCTACAGTCAAAAGAATGAGCTTAAAATAATCTAAGTTTAAATTTGTCACTCATTTTCTACAAGGATGACCTTATACTATCTATTCAACTTTTCTAAGACTCAATTGCATTATAAATAAAATGATTATAATAAAGACTTCATAAGTTGCCATGAGAAAAGTATTAAACACAGTTTCCGTGATAACCAATATTGATAATAATATAATAATCATCACAATCATTACCTTTCTCTTTGTAAAAATTACAGTGTTAATGATTTTAAAAATGTACTTCTAATACCAAAATGAAGTTTGTGTTATGTTCTAGTTAATATATATGAAATTTAAAGAAAAATTAAAATATATAAGCTGTGAAAATACTCACTAAACAAACATAGAAAACCATTTGTTTTACTCTGTAAATCTAACCTTGATGATTATGATAATAAAAATAATCACTGTTAGGTTATTTTACTTGTGATTAACTTCTATTGTGTACCCTCCCTCTATTGATATTTAACAATATTTCATAGCTGAATTACTTGGAAATGACTATTTCATTTCATATGGCTGTTCCTAAAATCATATTGAACATTTGACTCCACATTCTTAAGACAACTTGGGACCTCTATCTCTTCCCTGCAACAAATTTATGAGTTGACAAACATAAAAGGCTCTGCTTTAGCATGCACAAGAGATGTGGAGAGATACCATTTAAATTAGTCCCATAAATTTTCCTTTTTATGTTTCCTAACCTCATCTTTATTGAAATGCATTAAATTAACTCAGACATCTAAGGATATAACATTTAATTTACAATAATCTTTGTGGTTAACTTAATTCCATTAACCTTATCTTTGAAAGGCGTCAAATTAAGAAATACAGAGCCTGTCACTTTCATTTATTTGGGGGAGGCTGTGAACTATTCAGATGATGTATCTTTGATTGAGGGAAGGAGGTGCCCAAGAATTAGTCAATTATACAATTAAAAACCCCAAACCTTTCCTTTGGTATGTTTCACACAAAATCTCTATTGCTGTGCTAGGTTACACTGGATGATGAGTCACTACTTAAATCACTTCAGTTTTGATTATTCAAAGTAAAAATTGAATGGTTGGCATTTTCACCAGTTTAAAGCCTCACTGGGCACAGTGGCTCACGCCTATAATCCTAGTAATTTGGGAGGCCAAGGTGGGTGGATCACCTGAGGTCAGGAGTTCCAGACCCCAACATAGTGAAACCCTTTCTCTACTAAAAATGCAAAATTAGCTGGGTGTGGTGGCACATGCCTATAATCCCAGCTACTTGGGAGGCCAAGTCAGGAGAATTGCTTGAAGCTGGGAGGCGGAGGTTGCAGTGAGCTGAGATTGTGCCATTGCGCTCCAGCCTGGGCAGCAAGAGTGAAACTCCATCTCAAAAAATAAAATAAAATAAAAGCCCTAACTTTCATTTTCTGACCAGATTTTAGCTTGACAAAAGCTATCTTTAAGGATTACTTAGGCATTTCAGTTTGAAATGTTTATGTTCTTGCTATAAAATGTGTGGACATGTGTATGCAATATATACACACAGACATTTTAGGTACTGTCATAGTATTGGGATCATTAAGAATTGTTTTTCATGGCTAGTAAATTAATTGCCTCTGCTGTGAGTCACCTTTTGGTAGTGTATGCATGGTTTAAATGAAACTCACTGAACTGGTTTTGTGGATTCACTGCTTGGTTGTTTTACTACCCTAGAGAGCAATTAGGTGTATGTGGAGTGTGTTGAACCTATAAAATTTTACTTGCATGATGACTGCAAAGAAAATGAAAGTAGTGTCATGCAATCCACGAAAACTCTGCTGAGTTTCTAACTAGTCTCCTTAATAAAGTTTTCACAATTCAAACTCTCCAATCATACTGAATATCATAGAGGCTCTTTATGACTTGTGAAAATCAGATATTTAAAATTTTGAAATTGTCATATTATATGGCCAATTTCCATTTCTACTCTATATTTATAGTACTTTTTTTGCATTTTGAGTGCACAAGTCAACCCCTTTGGTCATACATCGCAAGACATGTATTAGTGAGAGCAGCAAAAAATATGTAACTGCTCATTTAAAACTTTTGACCAGTAATGAGGTCACACTGAGAATACTGCTCAGGAGAATTGAGTCAAGTTTTAGGCTACTAAAATTTGCTGAGCTCTGTGACCTAGGGACATATTCCTGACTCCAACAGGCCTTTTAAGAAATCATACTGGCAACCTCACAATAGATAAACAAGAAAATGGATGAACACAACCATATTATAAGAGGCAGTTATCAGATGCATGGATTCTGGAGCCAGGCTGATTGCTGATTTCTAATCTCAATGCTGCTATTTAATGACTGTGACCTCAGGCAAGTTGCTTAACCTCTTTCTGCCTCTCTTAATTTTGGAAATTAGGAAAATAACTACTTACATTTTAGGTTTGTTGAGTAGATCTATATCGCTTAAAATGTATACAGCATGTAGGCCAGGCGCGGTGGCTCACGCCTGTAATCCCAGCACTTTAGGAGGCGGAGACAGACGGATCACGAGATCAGGAGATCAAGACCATCCTGGCCAACACAGTGAAACCCCGTCTCCACTAAAAATATAAAAAATTAGCCGGGCGTGGTGGCAGGCGCCTGTAGTCCCAGCTACACAGGAGGCTGAGGCAGGAGAAAGGCGTGAACCCGGAGGCGGAGCTTGCAGTGAGCCGAGATTGTGCCACTGCACTCCAGCCTGGGCGACAGAGCAAGACTCCTTCTCAAAAAAAAAAAAAAAAAAGTATGCAGCATGTAACAATTATTGAATGATACTTAATTATTATCTAGGGGAAAACATACTGATGATTTTGTATATATATATATACACACGTATATATCAGTAACTTTAAATTGGGAAATCACTAAAAAATCATAACTTGGTGTAAATATGCTTAATCTGTATGCCACGGCTAGTTTTTTGTTTGTTCATTTTTGCCAAGTTTCTTTAATTTCTGTTGGCCTTTTGGGGTCACTCCATTAACATCTGCAGGATAACTTGCTTATACAGGGGAAAGTGTCTGTTACCAGTACAGTACAGTGGTGGTATTAGGAAAATCTATTAAATGAAGTCCTGGGCGTTTATCCCTATAATTGTATAAATGTATGTTTCTCAGGAGCAGTGTTGTATAAGTAAATGGATAAAAGTCATAGAGTGCTAAAGCTAAATGGAAACAAAATTATTTAGTCCAATTCCCTTATTTTATAGATGAGAAAACTGAGAATCAGAAAATGGAGAGATTTGTTCAAGGTCATAGTCGTTATTGTCTGAGATGAGGAAAATATCCAAATGTCTGCTTGAATCCTGAGATATGCTTAAGTTAGCATGGAAAGTATTCATTTAAAATAGCAATATTTTCTTCCTCCTGAACATCTTTGTACTATTTAGAAAAACCTAGAAAGCATGCTGGAAAACTATCCCTTTTTCCCTTGTCAAACTCCAATTAGCACAAAAGCCCAAACTGTACACTGTCCCTTATAAAAACAACCTAAAATTTTGAGAATAACATTCATAATGTTAAAAGAAAACTACCTACTTACTACATATACTGGCAATGTACTTGCTGGTAATCCCACTTGAAATTCATAGAAATTAAACAGCATTTCAGAACATCATTTCAAGACCTAATTAATGACATGCAGTGACTGCTAACTAAGGAATGTGTCCATGATACTTTCAATTTATAGCAAAAGCTCTTAACTACTGATAGCGGAAACGTGATATATAAGGATCTTGTTCTGTCCTTTCAAAAGTCAAACAGAACTACTATCCCTTAAAGCTGATAGGCAAAGGAAGAAGCTGGGAGTCCAAAGGTTTATATTTATACAAAGCATGTACTTCCCTAATGTTCACTTTCCAACTTTGAGTAGACTTTTTTTTTTTTTTTTAGCGATGGAGCTGTATTAGTCAATTCTCACACTGCCATAAAGAAATACCCGAGATGGGGTAATTTTTAAGAAAAGAGCAATTGGCTCAAGGTTCCATAGGCTGTACAGGAAGCATAATGCTGGCACCTTCTCGGCTTCTGGGAAAGCCTCAGGAAGCTCAGAATCATGGTGGAAGTGAAGGGGGAGCAGGCATGTCACATGGCCAGAGCAGGAACATGAGAGAGAGAGAGTGGGAGGTGTCAGACACTTTTAAGCAACCATATCTCATGAGAATACACTCACCATCTGAAGACAGCACCAAGCGGATGGTGCTAAACCACTCATGAGAAATCCAGCCCCATGATCCAATCACCTGCCACCAGGCCCCACCTTTAACACTGGGATAACTTAACCGGGCGTGATGGCTGGTGCCTGTAATCTCAGCTACTCAGGAGACAGATGTTGCAGTGAGCTGAGATCGCTCCACTGCACTCCAGCCTGGATGACAAGAGTGAAATTCTGTCTCAAAAACAAACAAAGAAACATGAGGGATTACATTTCAATATGAGATTATGGCAGGGACAAATATTCAAACTATAACAGGGGTCTTGCTCTGTCTCCCAGGCTTCAGTGGCGCCATCGTAACTCACTGCAGCCTGGAACTCCTGTATTCAAGCGATCCTCCCACCTCAGCTTCCCCAGTAGCTAGGATTACAGTTGTGCCACCACATCTGGCTAATTTTTGTAGAAATGGAGGTCTCCTTTTGTTGCCTGGTTTGGTCTCAAACTCCGGGCCTCAAGTGATCCGCCCATCTCGGCCTCTCGGAGTGCTGGGATTACAGACGTGAGTCACTTTGCCCTCCTGGACTAGACATTTTATGTGTGAAGAAGGCTGCTGCTGGTTTCATGAGTACGCTGGAGATACACATTGAGGAATGATACTGTCCCCTTAGTTGTCAACCTTCAAAATAGGAAACAAATAATAGCAAAGAGGTAAACGTGGCAGAAAGCAGGGGTGAGAAGGAACAATCAGATATGGGAAACATCAAAGAACAAGAAATAGTAACAAACCCACGCCAGAAGCCAGCAAGAAAAGGAGAACTGTTATGAGTACCAGTAAAAATACTGAAGAATGGCAATAAAAAGGAGAAAAAAGTGCTCACAGGGAGGCCTTGAAATGACAATAATCTATTCCAGGTGGAAAAGAAAAGGAAACATTACTCCAAGGCAAAAAGAAAAAAATGTAAGGAAAATCAAGATAGATGAATATCTTCAAAAAATCAGCACAATGGAGATAGAGTGTTTAGGGAATAAGAAAAAAAATAAAAGTAGACAGATACAGAGAGAAGTAGCAAATGCCAGGAGCAATGTCCCTATTATTAATGCTGGCAAATTGTACTTATATCTCTTTCCAGTTATATAGCATGTTCCTGGGAAATAGCCTAAAGCACTGAGAATTAGGGATAGGAGAATGCTGTTACTGTGAGAATATGAATTAAGTAATGCCAAAGAAAGGCTTTGCTGCCGATATAATAGCTGAGTGATCAGGCCAAGTCATTTATGTCTGATGTTTCTTCCTGTCGAATAGGTAATAGTAGTATTTCTCTAACTCAAGGGACATTAAAAATTATTCAGCTAATGCATATATAAATGGAGACAATATAGACAGATGTTTAAGAATATTTTGGTTAAAAGGACAGACTCCAAGCCAAACTTTCTGGGTTGGAAATCCAACTCTTTCATTTTCTCTCAGTACTATACTGTAGGATTCTCTTTTTATACACCTTTTTATACTGTCTTTTTTATACACTGACTCTCTTTTTTCCTTAGTTTCTTCATCTGAAAAATAGAATTAATAATAGCACCTACCTCATAGGATTGCTGAGACGAGAAAATAAACAAATAAAAATCGCTTAGACCAGTACCTATAACATAGCAAGGGAAATCTCAACTATATTCATTGTGGTGATGTTTTGTTAATAAACTTTTCATATGAATGTAACATATCACACTCATTAATATATAAGAATTATATTTACTCACACTGACATCATCTTCTGTTCCTTCATTATTTTTCTTCTTCCTCATGTCTATACTTTTTCAGTTCTCTGTCTCTCTTAGTTCATTCCCAAAAAGGGTAATTTCTTTTTTGCCTCACTTGCTGAATGCATGTTACTTATCAAGCAATTGTTGAGCACTTACGGTATACAGGCACTGTTAGAAAGACGTCTAAGGCACAACTTTTTGTGTGCTGAAATAGTTATTTATTCAGCAGAAGAAGGAGCTCATAAAAATAAAAAAAGAAATGATATGGGTAAATGTAAGAACACAGTGATTTCACTTGGGCCTCTTGGATGTAAAAGGAAGCTTTACCAAAAATGTTAAAATAATAATTGATGGTTGCAGTGCTATTAAATTACATCAAACTTTCTATTATCTCACGTTTCATCTTTTAACTTGTCTATTCCTAGTGAAACTAGAAGCTGAAACCTCATTTTTACTCATTTCTCCCCTGTTATCCTCCCCCCACCACTATAAAAAGAGAACATTTATGCTTAAGTGCTTCTGATGATGTGTTCTCAGTACCTCATTCTGTTAGACTAATAGTCCTCATGCCAAGTTAAAGTGGTTGGAAGTCCTAGCACACCTTACCTAAGTGTGTTTTATTTATCTTGCTACACCCCGTTTTATTGTAATAGTCTTGGGAGAGCCCCAAAAGATGGCATTGACCTATTTCTATGAACTTTAAGGGAGCAGGGGACGATCTCCCTCCATAACAAATTCCAATAAATGACGAGGTTAAAAACTATAGAAAAGATATTTCTACAGAGGTATTTTTATGTGATACATTTTATATATATGTATATAGTTTTTAAACTTGAGTATGTAAAATATATACTAAACTTGTATATTTATATATATTAAACTTATACCACTTAAAAATACCTCTGTAGAAATATCTTTTATAATAATGATGGTAATTCTTGGTACTTCTTATTCCTAATTGTCTTAGTTTGTTTGGGCTGCTATAATAAATATATCATAGACTGTGTAATTTATAAACAACGAAGATTTATTGCTGCAGAACTGTTTCTGCAGCCCAGGAAATCCAAGATCAAAATGTTGGCAGATTCAGTGTCTGCTGAGGGTTCTATCTGCTTCACAGATGGTGCCTTCTTCCTTTACCCTCACATAATGGAAGAGCAAACAAGTTCCCTTGGCCTCTTTTATAAGGGCACTAATCCCATTCATAAGGGCTCTGCTTATATGACCTAATAACCTTCTTAAAACCCTACCTCTTAAAACTGTGGCATTGGGGTTTATGTTTCTGCATATGAATTTTGGAAGGACACAAATATTCATCCCATAGCACTAATGAAATACAGAATTTTTGGAGAGCAATGTCTACTATTTTACAGGCAGCTTGCTACTTGTGATTACAATACAATACTTCTTTGATCTAGTATCCCAGCATTGTTCCATTAACAATGTATGCATCTTACCAATGTAATGTTTGGTAAATAGTTTTGCATATTTTAAGAAGAATCTGGCTCTTTTTTGTTTTTGTTTTTTTTTTTTTTTTTTTTTTTGAGACGGGGTTTCACTCTGCCACCCAGGCTGAAGTGCATTGGCTTAATCACAGCTCACTGCAGCCTTGCCCTCCCAGACCACAGGTGCGTGCCACCATCCCTGGCTGATTTTTTTAAAAAAATTATTTGTAGAACAGGGTCTCACTACATTGCTCAGGCTGGTCTTGAACTTCTGGGTTCAACCAATCCTCTGGCCTTGGCCTTCCAAAGTGCTGGGATTACAGGCATGAGCCACCAAGCCCAGCCTGAATTTTTATAATACAAAATAATATACACTCATTGCCAAAAGTAGAATACAGAAAAACACAATGAAGGTAATAGTTACCTATAATTTTGCTATTCAGGAATAACCAGTGTTACTTGTTTGGCACAGACCTTCCTATTGAGAACTATATAATGATAGCTAATATTTACTAGCACTTGGTATGCACCCATGTTTCAATTACCTTATATGTTAAATATTATGGCTTTATACCTGAAAATAATTTTATGATATAAGTACTGTTATTAGACCATTTTAAAAATGAGAAAATTGGTGCAATTAACGAGATGCATTAACTTGTTCAGGTTCACAATGCCATTATAAAATGGAGCTGGAATTCTAAACCACGCATTCAGGCTCCAGAGCCTAGGTTTTAAACCACTAAGAATAATATATTTTAGTATTTTAGCATACACATAGTTTTGGAAGCTGCTTAATTCACTTAATATATCATATGGTTTTCCAACCTAGTTAAATATTCCATAAGAATATGATTTTTTATTGTCTGCCTATAAATATATTAATAGGATGTACCAGAATTGTTTTCATTTCTATTTCATGAATATTTAGTTTTCTTCTAATTTTCCACAATAGAAATGATCTAGCATAGTTTATAAAATTTTTGAACAGATGTACAAGTATTTAGAGACTAGTATTTGTTTAAATACATGTGTCGGACATTAGTGGGGTATATATCAATGTGAAACATGAAGTAGATGTTTGCTTTGTGGTAACTATGTTCCAAGAATGGTGCTAGGAAGCACTAGGGACTGGAAAGCTGTAAAAAAGCCAGTCTTTCTAGTCTTAAATATCTTATAATCTAATGGAGAGAGAACCCTGTAGAATAGTGCATTTCAGTAGAAGTCAGCTTAGTGTGTTGAGAAATGAAAGGCAGATGATGAAGTCTGGACAATGGATAGAAACTCTTATCAAGAGTTAGGTTTATAAGAATGAGGGTAGGTGATTTGAAGAAACTAGTGTTTTAAGAAGATATATGTGACAGCATTATAGACACATGGGGATTTAGACCAGGACTATATCTACAGAATTGGACTTATTTTATCATTTCTAGAAATTTTGTGATAATAAATACCATACATTATATGTTGTTCTTGTATAGGAAATGTAATGTATGGGTATGCCATTAATCAAATGATGATTTTAAGTGGAAGAATTCATTCTGTTGGTTTACAGTCCCAGTTATAAATTAATGGGCTTACCACATAGTTGCTCCCAGGTCTTGGAAGTACTGAAGTTTTTTAAATAATTATTTATTTACTTTTAATTGACAAATAATAGTTGTACATATTTACCGGGTACAACGTGATGTTTTTGATCTATGTGTGTGTTGTATAAGAGTCAATCGAGCTGATTACATATCTATCACCTCACCAACGTATTTTTTATAGTGAGAACATTAAAAATCGATTAGCAATTTTGAAACCTATAATACATTATTTTTAACTGTGGTCACTGTGAGGTTTTGAATGTTCCAGGACATTTTGAAAAAATCTCAGGGCCAAGTGTTAAGCAGATCATCCTCTGAGACTGGATCTTCTGCAGTATGTCTGTGGACTTTTTTATTTTACTCTAAGCCCTTGTTGTTGCCTTCAGGGGTTACTGACTTGCATTTAATTGAAGGCTGACTGAGTTAGATATATACCTACTATAGTTGATGGGTTTTGTTGCCAGAAATATCCTTTTGCTTATCAGTGGGGAAGGTTTTTGCTTCTACTGCTGGATTTAAAGGTGTCCCTCAAGATTCCATTACTCAGTTCATTGAGAAAAGCTTAAAACTCATGGAGGGGAGTTCTGAGTTCTGTTTGATGAAGGAGGCTGGGTAAAATAATAGCTCCCAAGTTGGCTCAAGTTCTTCCAGATGTTCATGTTTATATAAAACTTAACACTTAGAGATATTCCATGGTGTAAGATTTCTGTGCAAAAGTTCCTTATATCGAATTCAAAAATGATTTTTGGTCATCAGGTGCAAAAATTAACACTAATCATCTCAACTAACCAACCTGATAGATTTTCATTCTGTTTGAGGTATGAAAGCAAATACCCCTATGATACTGAGTGAGTGTTTTATTGTCTGATTTTTCTTCAAACTTGCTGTAATCCTACGGGAAAGATATGCAATCAAAATAAAAGAACAATATTCAAAAATAAATGGGCCATGAAGAATTGTGCTTAAAATCTTAAGTAAACAAACACACACTCAACACAGTGATGTGATTGTAGAAACTGAAAAAAATGCTGCTGGCTGAAGAGCTGCAAAGAATTGGGCTTTTCATGAACTCAGTTACTGAAATAAAAGTTCCTCCCTAGGAGAGAAGCCAAAATCATAGCACAGTTTGAATAAAAGTATACCTTTCCAAAATTACTGCAGAACAATTATGGCTGGGATCCTTTACTCTTATTGAGAAAGCTCTGTAACCTCTTATTTTAAATTGACTTCCATTGAGCAATAATGCCTCCCTGCTTGCACTTTAAGGTACTTTATTGGGTAATGTGTTTACAAGCTGGTCTCATTTTTCTTTTTGTAATAGGAGATGGGTAGCTTACTGCTACTTGGAGGTGACTCCAGGAAACACAATTTTCAAGATGGTCATTTTAAAAAATTGTGATTATTGGGAATAATAACTCTAGAGACAAGATGTAATGGAATTACTTCCAATTTATTCAGCACATCATCAGGTTATTGAAGTTCTAGTTTTAAATCTGTACATTCGAAGTCTACGTTGTTCCCTGATGTATTGTATATTTAGGTTGTACTATAGGTGCTAGGTTTGGCTCCAACTCTCAACAGGAACCTAACCCCTCAGAACAATTCTTGTAGACAGATCTTTGGTGGCCCTACTACTTGCTTTTTTTTTTTTTTTTTTTTTTTTAACCACTACTATTTCTTTAAAATCAAAAGATATGGCAAACATATTACTAAAAGGAAGAAAACCCATCTTCAACATCATTATGGTGTTTTTCACTTCAAAGGCTTATTTTGTATGCATCATTTGTTTAATTTCCTCCAAAGCCTTGGGAAATGTGAGTGATTATCATCTGATTATTGTTGTTGATAAATAGTAGCTACTATTTATTTAGCACTAACTCTGTATCTGGAACTGTGTTAAGCACCGTGTAGTGGAATCTAACAATAGCCTCAGGAGGCTGGAATTAATATTATCCCCATTTTACAGGTAATGAAATGTGATATAAATAATATAACATGCCAAGATTATGCAGCTAGTACATAGGAGAACTGGAATTCAGGCCCTGGTTAAACTGCTTTGACTCCAGAGCCTGAGTGTTGACTGTCTATGGCATGTTGCCACGCTATTTTATAAATGGAAGGCCTCGTGATGCTAAAAGTTTAAATATCTTGTCCTAGGTCATAAAATTAGTTCCTAATGCCTTCCAACTGAAATCCCAAACTTTTTTATTATACTTTGTTGTCCGCAGGACTGCTACTCGCTTATATGGTACTCTTTGAGAATTAAAGAGGCATCTTCCCCACTTCCCAAATCCACAGAACAGCCAATGTTGAAAGAAAGCACACTTTTTTTTTCAATATGACTCTGCTTTATTCCAGGATCACATGGATGGCTGGGGGGAATGTGGGTACGATACTCAAGCACCTTTGTGCAAGGTGCAATGCCCAGAGCTATAAGGAGTGGCCCCAGCTGTGCTCATTTAAAGGAATAGTTGGACAATCCTAACTAATATTAAGGGAGTTATCCAAAAGAGTTTCCTGTAAGTATGTGCTCTTAGGAGCTGTAGGGAAGTAAAATTTTGACCCCATTAATTACATTTCTAACATGATCTAACATCTTCCCTTCACTGCCAACAAAAATGTTTAAGAAGATACAATCTGACAGCAGTTATGCTAAAACTCCCCTGAAGCCAAAATGTGTCACTTCTCAAAATGACCCTCATCTTCACAAGGCCTTGAAGAGGAGTTGAGGATTATTTATGAACTAGGTTACTGAGTTTAGGGATCATTTTGTCTATTCATTTCAGATTAGGTTCTTTTTCAAAATCAATTCCTTTTCATTATACAGCTACCCTGGGCATATATGAAATGTCTTACAACATGCATATGCTTTCCCTTGAAGTACTGACAAAGTAATAGATTTCATGCGCAACAACAGGCATAAAAAAACCACACACAGTATAAGTATACAATGAGTACACTGATACAACAGAGGTTTAAATAAATGTCTGTAACTGGGGGTTGTGTTGGTGTGAGGGCCCCATGAATTTTTAGCTTGGAGGATATCTTATCAAACCGAGCAACCCTGAGGACATGCGTGAAAACAAGCTCCTACTCACAACTTTTTTGCCTGAATGGTAAGGTTGTCTTTAGGGCTTGGTCTGATTGATTTGAAAGAGCATATTCTAGGAAGTGGTTCTCAAACTGTTGGATAACAGAATCACCTGGGGGTCTACCTAAATGTGCAAAGGCCTAAGTCTTATCACCGCTTTAACGAATGTAGGTCTCTGTGTTTATAATGAGCTCTTCAGTTGATTCTGATGAGCACCTAATTTGAGAACAACATGCCAATGGGTACAGATTCTCAAACTTGGCTGTTCATTAGAATTGCTTGAGTCTCATTTCTAGAGACTCTGATGTCATTGATATGAAGTGCAGTTTGGGCACTGGGTTCCTTCTTAAAGAAGTTCTTCAGGCCGGGCGCGGTGGCTCACGCCTGTAATCCCAGCACTTTGGGAGGCCGAGGCGAGTGGATCACGAGGTCAGGAGATCGAGACCATCCTGGCTAACACGGTGAAACCCCGTCTCTACTAAAAATGCAAAAACTTAGCCGGGCATGGCGGCGGGCGCCTGTAGTCCCAGCTACTCGGGAGGCTGAGGCAGGAGAATGGTGTGAACCCGGGAGGCGGAGCTTGCAGTGAGCTGAGATCCGGCTACTGCACTCCAGCCTGGGCGACCGAGCGAGACTCCGTCTCAAAAAAAAAAAAAAAAGAAGTTCTTCAGGGGGTTCTAATATCAGCAAAGTTTGAGAAGCACGAGTCTAGGGGCCTCTCGCTAGCCAATGTGTTGTCCGAAGACCACCAGGAGTAGCAGCCACAGCAGCACCAGGGAGCTTATTGGAAATGCAGAATCTCAGTTCCCACCTAAAATTACTGAACCAGAACCCATAGTTTACCAAGATACCCAGGTGGTTTGTGTGCCCATTAACTCTTGACACACACTTGTTTAGGGAATCAGGTAGAGCTGGATTCTTAAGCACTTCTAGTTAGTTGGATGACTGAAAAACCTCTCTGAGTTCCAATCTCCTCACCGGTAAAATGAGTTTAAGGAATAACATTACCGATATTGCAGGTTTGCTGAGAAGATTCTTGAATGCAATACCTGAAACTCAGTTAAATTCCTAGAACAGTGAAAAGCCTCATTAAATATGAAGTCCCGGCTGGGGGTGGTGGCTCACGCCTGTAATCCCAGCACTTTGGAAGGCCGAGGCAGGCGGATCACCTGAAGTCGGGAGTTCGAGACCAGCCTGACCCACACGGAGAAACCCTGTCTCTACTAAAAATACGAAATTAGCCAGGCATGGTGGCGCATGCCTGTAATCCCAGCTGCTCCGGAGGCTGAGGCAGGAGAATCGCTTGAACCCGGGAGGCAGAGGTTGCAGTGAGCCAATATCATACCATTGCACTCCAACCTAGGCAGCAAGAGCAAAACTCCATCTCAATATGTATGTGTGTGTGTGTGTGTGTGTGTGTGTGTGTGTGTGTATGAATGAAGTCCCTGTTAGAAGAGAGTCCCTGTGAACCTTTTTTTACACTAGTGACCCCAGAGCTAATGAGGCCAAGCCCCACCAATGATCGTCATCACAGACATTCCTGTTTTTCTGATATTTATAAAGGTTCCTTTTAGGTATGAGGTGATTTTTATTCAAAAGAACCAATATTCCCAGATGCACGTGTCTTCTGCTAAAAGGATAAATCATCAGAAAGCAATCCTTAGCTACAGTGTCCTTGAAGGTGCATTGTGGAATCTTGCATTGTTGTGCAATTGTGAACAACTTCTTCAGACAATACTATAGATTTATACTGTGTTGTCCTTAATTTTTCCCTTTAGATCTTAATTTGTTATTTATTTCTTCCCTGGCCAAGAGCTAATTTATTACAGAAACTCATATATAGGGTTCCTTTTTCCCTCCTCAAGCCAGTAACTTCTGCAATTATACTACTTTTTTTCTTAGTTTCTCGAACTTTGGCCCAACTAAAATATTTTCTCATCATTCCTGTTTTGCCCCCCTTGAGCTGAGACATGGAACTTACTTGTTCAGAAAAGTTTCTATCTGATTCAAAGGCATGCTAATTCTCTTTATAGTGTAGTTGTTTACACATTTAAGAGGGAAGGAGAAATGCCTAAAGTAATACCACAGAAGAAATACCCTCAACTAATCTTTCTAAGCAGTATGACAATGAGTAATGATTACAGTTAATTAAGTTAGGCAACCTCCATTTCATTCACTTAGCAGCACTGCTAATTATATACTCATGCTACAAGGTTTCTTTAGTTCTTCTGTAATTTGGATGCAGTACTCTTTGTAGACAAGGGAATACGGTACGATTAATGAGATTTTTCCCACCAACACCTCCTGTTCTCTCCAAATGAAATTTCCACATCTGAAAATTGAGAGTAGGAAATGGAGGGAAAAAAATTCAGTCACACTTTAACTTACTGCCAGCACAGTACATGCTTATAATTGCCAAATATTTTCTATTAAAGAAAACAAGATTTGGGTTTTTTTTGTTTGTTTGAAGTCTTGTAAAATTGTGGCTTATGTAAAATTGAAATAAGTATAGAACTTGGCTTTTTAGAAATATCATTGGCAATGATAATGACACTTTATATTGTATGCTTTTGGGTGCATTAAATAAACATGTGTTGAGCACATACTGTTTGCCAGGCACTGGCAAAAAACAAACAAACAAAAAGCAAACCCTAACTATAACGCTGGGTTTCTTTTACATGAACTTCAATCATTTTAACAACTTACTCTAAAGAAAACCAAGAACTGCAGCTCTACTTGGGTATATTGTTAATGAAGCCCTTGGAAAAATTTAGTTTATAGGCTTTGATCAGCTGGGGATTGACATACTTAAGAGTTTTATTTTTAATCTGAAAATCCACTTCAATCTTATGCTCTGGGTAACAGTCATTACAGAAGCCTGACACAATTCTGTTTTCTCAAGAAGCAGGATTCAAGGTTTAACTTCAAATGCAAATTTGAGTAAGTTATACAGATTATTCCTTTTAATTCTTTTTTTTTAAAAAAAGACAGGGTTTACGTGGATGAAGTTTCATTCTTAATCTTCATTTGCCTTGAGAATTAACTTGTGCATTGTGGCTTAGATTGAGTTTAAGATTGTTTCAGATTTTAAAATATATTTTTAAAGGTGTATCTGGAGGAAGATATTTGTATGTCAAGCACTGTTGGTTTTCATAGGAAGTTCAAATGTGTTTTGAGCAGCACCGGACATTTTTAGAGTTCTGTTCTTCTCCTAGCATCACACAGGTGCACAACTTTATAGGTCCAGCCTCTTCTTTTTGCTTCCTTCTGTGCTTCTTCTTCTTTTCCACTAACACCAGTTTGCATAAATGAGTGCACTGTCAAGTTCCTGTGAATACCAGACAAAAATACAGGTGTCTTCATAATAATCAGCTCCTCTAATTCTACTTCCAGTTTATGCTTCAGACTCAGATAAATCCTATATAAAGCAGACGACACAGTTATTTCTAGAGGAACTGAGGTTACTGATTAGAAGGGAACGTAATCAGGTAGATTGAGCCAGTGAGGGAAGAAACCATTGCTGTGAGAGGGGAGTGTCTGCAAAATGCTGTCTGTGAAGCTGAATCTGTGAGGAACACCTCACTATTCACGGCAACCGGAGTGGAAGAAACAGGTGCAAAAAGATTGTGTGTTTGTCTGCTTTTGTGAGGCTGGTCAGAGATTATGTGCCTGCTTTATCTGTGCTTGGCTATGACTCTACCTCCAGGTTTATCATACCCCATAGAATGTGTAAGAGAAAAGTACCAACAGGGAAATCAGCAAAAAGCTTTCCTATGAAGGTGTAGCCAGCCTCTGCAGAATTTGAAATGTCTGAGGTCTCATCTGGTGAGTAAAAGCTGCAGATAAATGCAACAGCCATTCCGAATAATGATAAATTCCACAAGCATTCAGAAGCAGGCTTCCCTAAAGGTGACTCTTTTGGTCAATTTGCAACCCGTGGGATATATTTGGATGACTCCTATTCCATATGCCTTTCTATAAAAGTTAAATTGGGGCTTTTGTTGTGAGGAAGGGAAGAAAGGGGTTTGACACCAATAACCTATAGGATAATGCAAATCACTAAAATGAGAAGGAACCCTTTTTCTACTTTTTGGGTTATGACTTTAATTAACTTTGTCTACAGTATCTAAAATTATTTCTAGTATGAAGAAAAGAAAAAAATTATCCAGACCCTAATCTATAAATGATAATATTTTTACCTCAATTAAATTCTAAGGACATAGACTACATTCATAAACTCATTAGATAACTAATGAGAGGGATTTTTATATTAACAATAGAAAAACGTGTTGTATAATATATAGCTTATTTATACATATTGCACATATATGCGCATATAAATATGTATATATATAACACACATACACATATACATCCATACACGTTTTTAAGAAGTTTTTAATCAAAGAAAAGGGAAATAACAAGGATCCTTGTGATTAGTAACTTAGACATGTTCAAACAAGCACAACTTATTAGGAAGCAAATTGAGCCAATTGTAAACAGTAATTCCAAGCTGCCTAATTATTCAAAATATCTCAGAATGATTTTAGAGGTTAAACACCTATTATTAAATGCTAGCTTCTAAATAAAGTGAAAAGTGTGTAGTGATTTATCAGGTTTTTTTTTAATTATAGAATATCCTAAAATTCTAAATTAGCAATATTCTGTTGCCAGTATATACAATCTGTATATTCAAAGTATATTTCTAAATTATGTTACTTTTATTAAAATTCCAAAGAGCTTCTGACTTGGACAAATTTTCTCTATCATTAGGAAGAAGCTAGTTTTTTTTTTTTTTTTTTTTTTTTTTTTTTTTTTTTGGGCGGTGTGAGCTAAAAGAGTTAGGATAATACAC
Source organism: Trachypithecus francoisi (assembly GCF_009764315.1). NCBI lineage: Eukaryota > Metazoa > Chordata > Mammalia > Primates > Cercopithecidae > Trachypithecus > Trachypithecus francoisi. The sequence continues at coordinate 104,666,534 of NW_022681471.1, forward strand.
CTCATTAAATTAAAAACAAGTCTGGGGAATAAAGACAATCCGAAGTCAAAAGTCTATTTGGGTCTCGAATTTTCCCATAACTTGATTTGTCATAAGAGTTACCCTTTTCCAAGTCTTCTCTCTCATTTGGTCTGGACTAAGTGGTTGTCATTTCTCACTTACAGATTACTTTTTTACTAATCTCTATATATTTTTTAAAATTTTATATCTGTATTTTATTCATCAGACTGTCCTGGAAGTACAGAGGCCAGTTAATGGTTTATGAGTTCAAGCTGAGCCGAATATAGCTAAGCTCTGTCTTGCTTGACATTTCATCAAAAGCTGTGTTGATTTGCAATGTTTACCGACCTATTTATTGAACCTTCACAGCTTGAACTATGCCACCAAGCTTGCTGACATTGCTGAGATTATCTCTAAATGCATGTATAAACTAAGGAGGAAATAGAAAAATAAGTTAAAAAACAATCATCAGTCTATTTATTAAATTATGCTTATAGAGTCCTTGATTTATGTATTTGTTTGATTGTTCTCCGCAAGCCCCATGACCCGATTTTTCTTTGATCTTCCCACACACGCTTGGAAGACTACAGATTAGAACAGTGGTTCTCACCCTTCCTTGAGTGGGCATCAGATTCACCTGGAGGGCTGGTTAAACCACAGATTGCTGGATGCCACCCCCAGAGTTTCTGATTCAGTCCTTCTGAAGTGAGACCCCAAACTTTGCATTTTTAACAGATATTTTAGGAGATGCTGATGCTGCTGAATGACTAAGAACAGAAAATGAGTGTTCTTAATATAAGAAGCAGAAAATAATTGTTCATAATCTAGTTACCTGTGTTCTCTTTATGTGTTGTTTAGTTTACACTGTACAAAAAAAAGACACATATCCTCACAAAATTGAAGCATATATTCTACTAAATATTAATATATTAAAATATTGAATAAAATATTAAATACCTACATTAGGAAATTGTATTCCTACTGAAACTGGCAGTAAAATCACTTAAATTACTTAGCAGTAAAATTACTGTTGACAAAAGTGAACAGTTGGTCATTAGGTCTCAAATATGTAAAACTTCAATTTTTTTTTCTTTTTTTTGAGACAGAGTCTCTCTCTGTCACCCAGGCTGGAAATGCATGATCTCGGGTCACTGCAACCTCCTCCTCCCAAGTTCAAGCTATTCTTCTGCCTCAGCCTCCCAAAAAACTCAATTTTTAATTACTCCCTTGATTCTTACTCTCTGTGATTTCTCCCTATGTGAAGTTTTAACCTATGATATTTTTAGTAAAATGAAAGCATGGTCCATGTGATAAGCACTTGAATCTATACTATACATCAAAGTGTCCCCTTTTGGGTCATTAAAACTAAGATGTTTTCCAACTTGGCTACCAAAGCCACAGTTTGAAAACAGAAACTATGAAAAAATTGGCTATTTTGCTTAATTATAATGCTTCGAAAAAATTAGAACTGTCTTAAAAATGTTAACAACTAAAGTCATTCAAAATTATAACCTTTGCTATAAAGTTATATGCTCATTGTTATAGTCCCTTTCTTTTAGTAAAATGTAAGTTTTTGATATTTCTAATGGAGCACAACATTTAGATGAAATGTTTAATATGGATAATTGACTTTTAATGAAATTTAATCTAGATGTTCATAACTGAGAGTTAGGGGTGAGCATGCCTTTAAGGTTGTAGACATTTTTATTATAATTATTTTCTCAATGTTTTCCATTAAACATATCAAGGAAATATATATTATTATTTATTTCACTTTTCTAATATATTAATTTTTGTCCAGTCATACCTATCACATGCTTCAGAAATAATCAGAGCTTTGATGACAATGTCACGTTATTTTAATTCAGATGCTATTCCAATTTGATAAGATGGAGCTAATCTTTAGAAAACAAATGCACCATATTTCTAATCTTTAAATATTATTTGAATTATTTAGCCTGACTCACTTACCAGTTATTTTTCACTTTCGCTTTCATGATTAAAGCAACTGATAATTATTAACATAGATAATATTTATGACATTAATTTATGGTTTATGAAAATAAGCCTTTTTTTTTTTTTTTTTTTTTTGATTTAGATAGACTTTCACTCTTGTTGCCCAGGCTGGAGTGCAATGGCAAGATTTAGGCTCACCACAACCTCCCCCTCTTGGGTTCAAGCAATTCTCCTGCCTCAGCCTCCAGAGTAGCTGGTATTATAGGCATGAGCCACAACACCCAGCTAATTTTGTATTTTTAGGAGAGACGGAGTTTCTCCATGTTGGTCAGGCTGGTCTCAAACTCCTGACCTCAGGTGATCCACCTGCCTCTGCCTCCCGAAATTCTGGGATTACAGGCGTGAGCCACTGCACCCGGCCAATAAAACCATTCTTAACGGAATTTCAGAGTATAAATTTGAGAAAAGGGCCTAAGGCTGTATGTACTAGGTCTCCTATATACCTTGTCTTTCATCATTGAATCCTTAGCAGTTAATATCTGCTTGGAATGTAATGGGAATTCAAAAACTTAGTTAAATAAATGGATGAGTGAATCCTACAGACAATTTTGCCAAGGAGAAAATACAGGATATTTTTATTTCTTTTGGTGCTTGGTTTTTTTTTTTTTTTTTTTTTTTTGGAGACAGAGTCTCCCTCTATCACCCAGACTAGAGTGCAGTGGCACTATCTCGGCTCACTATAACCTCTGCCCTTCCAGTTCGAGTGATTCTCCTGCCTCAGCCTCCTGAGTAGCTGGGACTACAGGCACCCGCCACCATGCCCAGCTAATGTTTGTATTTTTAGTAGAGACGGGCTTTCACCATGTTGACCAGGCTTGTTTCTAACTCCTGACCTTGTGATTTGCATGCCTTAGCCTCCCAGAGTGCTGGGATACAGGTGTGAGCCACCATGCCTGGCCAGGGTATTTTTATTTTTATTTTTTATTTTTTTGAGACAGCGTCTCCCTCTGTCGCCCAGGCTGAAGTGCAGTGGCACTATCTGGGCTCACTGCAACCTCTGCCTCCCAGGTTCAAGCGATTCTCCTGCCTCAGCCTCCCAACTAACTGGGATTATAAGCATTCGTCACTACGCCAGGCTATTTTTTTATTATTATTATTTTTTATTAGAGACGGGGTTTCACCACATTGGCCAAGCTGGTCTCTAACTCCTGTCCTCAAGTGATCCGCCCACCTCGGCCTCCCAAAGTGCTGGGATTATAGGAGTGAGTCACCACGACCAGCCTTTTATTTCAATTTTTAATGCTTTTTGTTTTCTTCCAAATGAATAATATCTATGACATTTTATTCTGATAGCTATTAGATTATTGAGTGTGAGGACAAAGGGCATTCTGGTTTTCTTCTGTTTGTTTTAATATCGAACTTAAAAAAAAAAACTCATTTGAACCAGGTGCAGTGGCTCACGCCTGTAATCCCAGCACTTTGAGAGGCTGAGGTGTGCAGATCACTTGAGGTCAGGAGTTTGAGACCAGCCTGGCCAACATGGTGAAACCCCGTCTCTCCTAAAAATACAAAAATTAGCCAGGTGTGGTGGCGGGTTCCTGTAATCCCAGCTACTCGGGAGGCTGAGGCAGGAGAATTGCTTGAACCTGGGAGGTGGAGGTTGCATTGAGCTGAGATCACACCACTGCACTCCAGCCTGGGTGACAGAGAGACACTCTGTCTCAAAAAACAGACAAACAAAAAACTCATTTGAGACTTTCAGGATACAATAATTTGTTTACCTTTTCAGTTTTCTGATTCCTCATGGTCAAGTTACAATCATATCTCTTCAGTGACACATAAACACACATATACAGTTATGTATTAACACCAGGGATACATTCTGATCAATCCATACTAAGGTAATTTTGTCATTGTGTGAATGTCACAGAGTGTACTTACACTAACCTACATGGTATAGCCTAGTACAGACCTAGGTTGTATGGTATATCCTATTTTTGTTTAGCTACAAACCTGTACAGCGTGTGACTGTACTGAATACTGTAGGCAACTGTAGCACAATGGTAAATATTTCAATGTCTAAAACATATGTAACCATTAGAAGGTACAGTAAAAATCGTGTGTTATAATCATATGGGACCACTGCGGTATAGGCAGTTTATCATTGACTGAAACATCCTTACGCAGTTCCTGACTATCTTTTCTTTTGGGCCACACTTGGAGTTGAAATGGAAGCTGGAGAAAGGAAGAACCTGAAACAAACTGATGTTTTTCCAGCCAGTCAAAACTTAGCCTCTGTGTTTTAGAGAAAGTGTTTGGAACACAGTTGAGAGAGGGAGAGAAAGAGAAATGGAAGACTTAGAGGAGGTCCCCACTTGTTTTTATCTCCTTGGGCAGCTCTAAATTTGCCCAAAGCAGAAAAAGTTTTACTTTGCTTCACTCTATATTCAAGAGTCAAACCAAGATTAAACATGACCTGTGGGAAAGTTCTTTTTATTAAACTCGTGTTACTTGAAAATATATTATGGAAAGACTTTTTTTTTGAAAGTTAAGAGTCAGATTTCGTCTGCATAATGAAAAGTGACTAAGGGGTGCTGAAGTTATCACTCAATTATCAGGAAATCTAGACAAATTACTTTCCAATAAAAATGAGCATCAGTGATTTCTACCACAGCCTTTTGGTTAAGGAGTAATGAGGAGAAATTCTGCCATGTAATTAAAGATAATGAAATTATCTATCAAGGCTAAGCTGCATTAGGTTCTTTGACTAAAATAATTTTATACAATTCTAAGTATAAATTAAGTTAAAATATATATATTGAGTGTGTGCATTAACGTAGAAAGTGTCAATTATTCAACAAAATTGTATTATTTAGCCACCTTTGATTTTGTTTTTTGTTTTTTGTTTGTTCGTTTCTTTGTTTGAGACGGAGTCTCGCTCTGTCACCCAAGCTGGAGCACACTGGTGCAATCTCAGCTTACTGCAACCTCCACCTCTGGTTCAAGCAATTCTCCTGCCTGAGCCTCCTCAGTAGCTGGGATTACAGGCATGCACCACCATGCCTGACTAATTTGTATATTTTTAGGAGAGATGGGATTTTGCCCTGTTGGCCAGGCTTGTCTCGAACTCCTGACCTTAAGTGATCTGCCCACCTTGGCCTCCCAAAGTGTTGAGATTACAGGCGTGAACCACCATGCCCGGCTGATTTAAGCCTTTGGAATCATAATTATTAATAATAAATGAAACCAAACTAAAAATAAAGTATACTATATGTGAAAACATTCCAGTGAATAAAATCATTTCTGTGTGAGCTAGCCTACTGTTCAAATTTGTTTATACTTATGCTTCAGATAATATTTACCAAAGTGCTGACAGATTCCTGGAAGCACAATTTCTAAACACTTACCTTGGAAGTTTCTAGGACCCTAAAAATATTTCTAGTCATTTCAAAAAACCACAAAACAACTACAAAAAATGTACTTCTCCCAAAGGCCATACATAGCACATGTAACAAGAGATTCTGTAGAGTATTTTGGAACATAAGTAGCTTTTGTGGTTCTGTGTTTCGAATTAGCCTGTTCTTAAAAGTCTGCAAATTAAAAAAGAATGATAGGCCAGGCGTGGTGGCTCACGCCTGTAATCCCAACATTTTGAGAGGCCAAGGTGGGCAGATTACTTGAGGTCAGGATTTCGAGACCTGTCTGGTCAGTATGGTAAAACCCAGTCTCTACTAAAAATACAAAGAAATCAACCAGACATGGTGGCATGTGCCTGTAGTCCCAACTACTTGGGAGGCTGAGGCAGGAGAATCATTTGAACCCAAGAGGTGGAGGTTTCAGTGAGCTGAGATAGTGGCACTGCACTCCAGCCTGAGAGACAGAGCAAGACTCCGTCTCAAAAAAAAAAAAAAAAAAAAAAGAAGGATAAATTGAGTAGAAATTATAAAAATTCAACAGATGCTGGCATAGATTTGAGATTTGAGGAACCAGTAAAGAACGTAGTACATATTGATAAGTGGCAATGTGGTGTCAAGATATTAAAATTGGTTTTAATCTTATAACTAACATAAAATATGGAAAATTTATATATTTATAAGTGGGCCTAGAAAAAGTTTACAAATAGCATTCAAAATCAATAGAATAATGTGAATGCTTTGTTTTCTAATCTTCACATAATAGGGTTGGACTAGATGATTATAAGATCCATTATATAGCTCCTAACAATAACCCCTTTAAAAAGTCTTTTTTTTTTTTTTTTTTTTGAGAGAGAGAGAGTCTTGCTGTGTCACCCAGGCTGGAGTACAGGGGCACGATCTCAGTTCACTGCAACCTCTGCCTCCCGGTTTCAAGCGATTCTCCTGCCTCAGCCTCCCGAGTAGCTGGGATCATAGGCACACACCACCATACCTGGCTAATTTTTGTATTTTGAGTAGAGACGAGGTTTTGCCATATTGGCCGGGCTGGTCCTGAACTCCTGACCTCAGGTGATCTGCCTGCCTTGGCCTCCCAAAGGGCTGGGATTACAGGCGTGAGCCGCCGCGCGCGGCCTAACAGGTGTTTTAATAGGGGAGAGAAAAAAACAATATCCTGAAGGGATAAGAAGATGTATAAAGTTGTTGCTGACGTGCTGCCACCTATTTCTTTCCCCACTCGAGTTCCATGCAGTATCTTGCTTTGCTATAAACAGGAGTAACCCAGAAATATGAGGGGGTGTGTTAATGTCACCAGAAGCGACCTTTAACTACGAGGGGATGGAAGTACTTGAAAAAAGCACCCAGCCATCTCATCTTCTGGTGCATAATTCTGAGGCATGTTCCTCACAGCTTCTCAGGGATTCACCAGCAGGATTGAACCCCAGAATAATGTGCTCATTGACACACCTTTGATTGCCTCCTTACCTTTCCTAATCTCACTTTCTCTTTCCTCTCACTTGTACTTTCTATAATCAATTGCCAGATAAACTATGTACCTGCACCTCAAATCCTTGCCTCAGTGTCTGTCTGGGGAGAATCTAAAGTAACACAGAAGGTTAGCGAGAAATTGTTTCACATGCTTAAATAAAACAGGGCAAAGGCACTGAAGATGTTAGAGGGAGGGAGGATGAGGAAACTCACACAGGATGACTTCACTCTATTTAGTACCTAAAAGTGGAATAGGAGGTGGATCGAAAAAAAAACGTTAGTCAATCTGCAAATCAGTAGGAAGGGTTAGAAGAGTGGTTATGGGAGATGCACCAGATAGCCCAGTAAGTAAAGAAAAGGCTCGTGGAACAGCAGAGAAAATGGACATATATCATCCATATACTTTATTTCCATCCTAGTCTAATTTACCCTTAGATACTACAATAATCCCCCAACTTCTCTTTGCCACTTGTACTTTTATCCCTTTCTACTCACTCCATTCTCCACATGGCCTAAAGGGTGAGCTTTTAAAGATATAAACCAGGTTGTGTCAATCTCTGATTAAAATTCGTTACTGCTCTGATGCATCCAATATCTTTACCAAGACCCACCTTTCATTTTTCTTCTTTTTCTTCTGCAGTCTTGCTGCATTTCAGCCACACTGACCTGCTGCCATTTCTCAAATGCCAGTCTTTGTACTGCTATTGCCTCTTCCTGGGATGCTCTCCTCATCTGTCCTCTAACTGCCTTGATCGCCACTGAATATACACTAACAAGCATATTGTCAGTCACGTAGTAGTAGCTGAATATGTATTTGCAGAATAAAGTAATGGGAAAGAGTAACAGCACTGTTCAGTTGATGGTGGATAATAGTGATTTACTGAGTCACAAACAACATCATCTGGTGCCTTAGCAAAGAGGAGTAGATATTGGAGAAAGAACACAGTACTTATAATTCTTTACTTCCTTGAGCTCATTATATATCTATATATAATGACATATGACATATATATATATACACAACATATGTCATATTATATGCCTCCTTCTCTATTTCATATGTGTGTGTGTGTATGTGTGTGTGTATATATATACATATATATATATATAGTGTTAAAGGAAGTAAAGAGGTTCAATAAAGTTCAAGGAAGTAAAGTCTAAGGTGTCTTTGTACGTAGCACTGAAGTGATCAGTCAGTTGAAATCCAGGCTTGGCTCGATATCAAACAGTAGATGTGTGAAGTAGAAGTGAGTGATGCCAATTTTAAAGATAATGAGCACTTTAGTAGGCAAGGATTTAGCGTCAGATATGGAGGTTGTGGTTGGCGGTAGTAGTAGTTGTATTGGAAAGCTCTTCGAGAGTCATGAAGCAGCATACTGAGAAAACCCAAAAGGTCAAAGTAGCATCTTGCCGTGGATAAGGAGACTGGCATAAATGGAGTAAAAGTTGAGGGTGAAAAGTGATGTGAGACAAGGACAAATAGAGAAGTTGGCTTGTCTAATGTAATACCCATGATGTAAGAAAAGCTATGCTGAGATAGCTAGGCTAATTCCAAGGGGCTTTTGAGGGGAGCATATCAGGTTATCACATGCCAAAAATGTTTCATTTCAGAGAATTTAGTTTTCTCATTAATTTTATCGCTAATCCATTCATTTTCAAAATGTATTTCAGGATTTCACATCAGGTCGACTTTAAATCTTTTGTTCAGTTGAACATTTCTTTTCCTAGGACTGAGTAAGGCAGTTTGTCCTATCCAGTGCTTAAGAGTAAAGCAAGCTTATGTTGCCACTGCAGGCAGGATTATTAAATAACCAATTACTATTCAAACTGTGTTACATCCCTTTAAATTACTCAAGCAAGAGTCTTGAACCTGTTCAGCCTGAATACATCTGATATCCTCAGCCAAGTATAGGATGTAAATTAGATAGCTTCTGGCTTTACTAGTGTGGAATCAGGCATACTTTGTCCCCTTAGGACACCATGACTAATGACCTGAATTGTCTAAATTTAAGACTAGTCAGATCTCTGATGGTGAACCTATTTCATTGTTTCTGCTTCTGTTTTATCCCGTAGTATATGAGACAAAGGATATTTATGTGCAAATTGCAACAAGTTGAGATACTCCTTTAAAATGGATTTTTCCCCATAGTTATTAGCATTTAGTACTACATTTCCTAGAGATGTTTTTATGATAAAAGTTTCAGGTTCTCGATGATGCAGGGAAATTACAGAAGTAGGTAATGATTTGTAATCAGGACACATGGAAGGAGTTGTAACTTTAATGCTTATCGTGTGGCTTTGAGAGTCATTAATCCTCAATGGGCCTCAGTTTTCATATCTAAAATACTGCTTTTTAGGTTCTGTTACTTCAAGGGTCAAATGAGATAAAATATGTGTTATAACAATAAAATGTAATAATAAATATGAGGTACCTTTTCCCCCAGCTTTATTGAGGTATAATTGACAAATGACGATTGGGTATATTCAAGGTATACCATGTGATGATTTGATACACCTACACATTGTGAAATGATTATCACCATCAAGTTAATTAATATATCCTTCACCTCACGTAGTTGCCTTTATAATTTTTTGTGATGAGAACACTTAAGATCTCTCTTACCAAATTTCAGGTACCAACAGAGTACTATTAACTATAGTCACCATACTGTACATTACATCCCCAGAACTTATTCATCTTATAACTGAGAGTTTCTATCCTTCGACCAACATTTCCCCATTTTTTTCCATCCCCAGTTACTGGCTACCACTATTCCACTTTGCTTTTATGAGCTTTAACTTCTTTAGATAAAATGAGTTACTTTTTGAAAAACAAATTTAATTGGCAAAACTGTATATATTTATTGTGTACATTATGTTTTAAAATATATATATAGAATGTGGCCTGGTGAAATTGAGCTATAATAGTAATGTTTTTAATAACTGTGTAGCCAAAAGCTCCAAGGCTTTCAGCTGATTGACTGCGTAATTCTTAAATTTAGTAGAGTATCTTCTGAGTTGAGAGCAGTATGAATCCTGGCAGAAAACTATACTGGCTATACACTTTTGAGGGTTTGAACTGTGTTGCTTTATGTATATACTCTACATAAAATATTCTCTCTCTTATACAGGCCAACTCATTTATTCATGCTTTCCTAGTCTGATTCCCCCTTTCTGGAATCTTTTTCCTCCATCTACTTTTGGTTCTAAAGCATTCCCATCTTCAAAAATTCAATTCAAGTCCTAGTTACCACAACACTCTCTCTAACTGCTTGAAACATCACTTTTTTTCTATGAACTTTTGTTCCACGTAATTATTTCTACCCAGTTATCGACATAATTACTTGCTAATTATTTCCTGTGGATTATCTTTGATTCCATAACTTTTTAACTTTTTTATAGATTTCCTGAGAGCACGTGCTGTGTTTTATATTTCTTTTTAAATATCTCAGTAGCTCTGCATTTGTTTTCTCTGTCATCCAGGATGGAGTGCAGTGGCCGATCATGGCTCACTGAACCCTTGACCTCCTGAGTTCAAGTGATCCTCCCACCTCAACCTCCCAAGTAGCTGTGACTACCAGCGCTCCACTACACGCAGCTAATTTTTGTACTTTTTGTAGAGAAGTAATTTTGCCTTGTTACTCAGGCTGATCTCAAGCTCCCGAGCGCAGGTGACCCGCCTGCCTCAGCTTCCCAAAGTGCTGGGATTACAGGTATGAGCCACTGTGCCTGGCCAGCCCTGCTTTTTTTTTTTTTTTTTTTGTCATTGTTTTGTTTTTTTTTGAGACTGGGTTTTGCTCTGTCTTGCAGGCTGCAGTGCAGTGGCACAATCTCGGCTCACTGCAACCTCTACCTCCCGGGTTCAAGCGATTTTTCTGCCTCAGCCTCCCGAGTAGCTGGGATTACTGGTGCATGCCACCATGCCCGGCCAATTTATATATTTTTAGTAGAGATGGATTTGACCATGTTGGCCAAGCTGGTCTCGAACTACTGACCTCAGGTGATCCTCTGGCCTCAGCCTCCCAAAGTGCTGGGATTACAGGTATGAGCTACCGCACTCACCCAGCTCTGCATTTTTGGATCATTGTTTATAAAACATTGAGCATCAAATAATATGTTTTTAAACATTATATAAGTAATATTGTGTTCATGGAAATGTTGTCTTTTACAACCATATATTTATCATATTTATCAGTAGTTTAGACGCTGTCTTGAAAAGGAACATCCCACTACCATGATGCCTCTTGTTTAGGAGATCCCCCCACTATTACACTTGTGGCTTACATTGAAAGAAAAAAAAAGATCCCCTTGTCTGTGGTAGAAAATTGTGTCATTTGTGGCTTTGACTGCATCACAATCCATTGTAGCTTTTTGTCACTTAACTTGAGAAGAAATGAAATATATGTGGAGTGTATATCCCTGAAGAGAGTAAAGGACTAGCTGTTATCACTATAGAGTTTGTATTGTTGCTGAAAATAATCTGGTTATGTTTGTAAGGATTAAGTAAGTAATTTATTCAACAGATGTTGGTAGTAAACATGAATGAGAAAAGTCTTGTTCTTATCATATCATTATGAATGCTGAGGTTGTGCTTTGCTACGTGTTTTCAATGCTCATCCTAACTGAAAGTATGATGGGAAGGATCAATTTCTGAATATTTAAAAGAGAGGTTGATTGCCTTGTTGTAAACATTAACAATCTTCCTAAGTGTTTGCTCTTGAGATAGAGCATCTTTAGGAGAACTTTGTGATTTGGGCTGGCAGTTTTAGCCAAATTAACAGGAATGTACCTTCCTAATCTGATCATTCATCCCTAGGAACAGGAATCTGGGAACATTGAGGGTATACTTCTGTATGGTGAGTTATAAAAGTGTTAAACACAGGCACTATTAATGAAGCACAGATTCTACTTTCAGAGTAAAGCTAGTGTTACTATCTATGAAAAAATAGTATTATTTATGTTTTCATAATAACATCTATATTATATTCAACTTTTTAGAATAAATCTGAGCTAGGAAGTTCTTATTTTAGTTGTTTTCCTTCTATTGTTTTTTCATTACGCTCTTCTCATTTGATTTGGTCTCACATTTTAACAAGCTTACTGTATAAGAAAATTGTCTTCAAAATAATGAGCACTAGAGGTTACTGTAAATGGAAATACAAGATGTGGATATATTAAAGTGTTTTGGCTTTTACCTACACGTTTCTTGGAGTAATTTTTAAGTTGAATTTTAATAATTATATTGCTTGCCAGGCATGGTGGTGGCTCACACCTATAATCCCAGCACTTTTGGAGGCCGAGGCAGGTGGATCACCTGAGGTCAGGAGTTCGAGACCAGCCTGGTCAACATGGCAAAACCCTGTCTCTACTAAAAATACAAAAATTACCCAGGTGTGGTGGCGGACACCTGTAATCCCAGCTACTTGGGAGACTGAGAGAGGAGAATCACTTGAACCCGGGAGGTAGAGGCTGCAGTGAGCCGACAACATGCCACTGCACTCCGGTCTGGGTGAAAAAGTGAGATTCTGTCTCAAAAAGAAAAAAAAAAAGAATTATATTGCCATATATTCCCATTACACAATAATACCAGATTGAGGATATTAGAGGAAAACAAAGATTATATTTTCATATTTCTGAAGTATTTTTTGTCTTGTTTTTTTTTATGGAATTATATTATATTTATACTATAACCTAACTCTTACCATTTTGAAGGGTAAGTTTAAAGATTCACTTATCACTATTGATGAATTATTTGTCTACCTGTGGAAGCGTCTGCAGTTCATCCATTTCAAAACATCTAATGTTACATGAGAGAGAATTTACTTTTCTCATTAGATAACATAAGCATCACGTTAAAATGTAATGTGTACATGTGACAACTGATCTTTTGGGGAAAAAAGAAGTCCATGAATCATTCCTGTAACATTTGGGATTAAATTCATTAACCAAAATAATATCATGCTTCATCTTTTATATTTTGCTTCCTTAGCATCTGGTTCTTAGTCTGTCTAATTACTTTATAATGACTCTGTGTTGCAACAGATGCTAGAAGATTTTGGGGGGGGGCAAGAATGATAATTTTGCTTCATATTTTGGAATACCTTCTTTCCAAATGTCTTTCCTATATACTAGAGCCAGAAAGAAACAAATCTAATGTTTCTTATTCATTTGAAATTTATTGGGAGACCAATTCCATTCAAAGATCAAGAACTCTAAAATTTTTACATTAAAAATGATTTTTTCTCCAATTACTTTGTTGAGTATTGCATTTCCAGTCTTGAGATAGAAAGTAATGCTTAGGCCGAGCACAGTGGTTCATGCCTATAATCCCTGCACTTTGGGAGGTTGAGGTGCGCAGATCACCTGAGATCAGGAGTTCGAGACCAGCCTGGCCAACATGGTGAAACCCGTCTCTACTAAAAATACAAAAAAAATTAGCCAGATGTGGTGGTGGGCACCTGTAACCCCAGCTACTAGGGAGGCTGAGGCAGGAGAATTGCTTGAACTTGGGAGGCAGAGGTTGCAGTGAGCCGAGATCGAGCCGCTGCACTCCAGCCTTTGTGACAAGCGCAAAACTCCATCTCAAAAAAAAAAAAAGTAATGTTTAGTCTTGAAATTGCTAATACAATGGACAGTGTCCAGCATATTTCTTTTTTGTGTGCAATTAATTTTTTTACTTTATTTTATTTATTTATTTATTTTCATTTATTTATTTTTGAGATGGAGTCTCACTGTCGCCCAAGCTGGGGTGCAATGGTGCAGTCTTGGCTCACTGCAACCTCTGCCTCCCAGGTTCAAGCGATTCTCCTGCTTCAGCCTCCCAAAGTGCTGGGATTACAGGCACGAGCCACCAGGCCTGGCCGATATTCTTACTTTAACTGTTGAATAAGTTAATATTTTATTGGAGCTATGCAATTAGCTAATTTCTTATAGTGAATATATTAATATCTTATGAGGAAGAGCCACAATTTTAGGATAATAATGTAGATAATTATAACTCAGGAGGACTATGATCAAGTTACACTCTAAGGATCCTTTACCATATTTTACCAAAATATTATTTTATAGTTCAAAGGGGGATAGTATGGTACCCTTCCAATTATGCTGCAAATTTGTTATTATTACTGAACAAGTCTATTTTCTTCTTCAAGCAATTAGCTATTAATGTCTTTTTTTTTTTTTTTTTTTGAGACAGAGTCTCGCTCTGTCACCCAGGCTGGAGTGCTGTGGCTGGATCTCAGCTCACTGCAAGCTCCGCCTCCCGGGTTCACACCATTCTCCTGCCTCAGCCTCCCGAGTAGCTGGGACTACAGGCGCCCGCCACCTAGCCCGGCTAGTTTTTTGTAGTTTTTAGTAGAGACGGGGTTTCACCATGTTAGCCAGGATGGTCTCGATCTCCTGACCTCGTGATCCACCCATCTCGGCCTCCCAAAGTGCTGGGATTACAGGGTTGAGCCACCGCGCCCGGCCGCTATTAATGTCTTTAACGTCAATAAGCTGCATAGCATTATAGATTCTCTTTGAAATTCTCTGAATTTAGAAATAATTTTTGAATAGGAAGATTAACACAGACTCATTTTAATTCTGTAATGGTGGAAATAATTAATCTCCCCTTATCTGTGGGGATACGTGTTCCAAGACCCCTCGTGGATGCCTGAAACTGTGGATAATACCAAACCTTATGTATATATTATATTTCTTATATACATACATATATAACAAAGTTTAATATGTACATTAGGCACCATAAGAGATTAAAAACAATAACTAATATTAGAACAGTTATAACAATATACTGTAATAAAAGTTATGTGAATGTGGTCTCTATCTCTCAAAATATCTTATTGTACTGTACTCATCTATTTTTGGACTGTAGTTGATCATGGGTAACCAAAACCATGGATAAGAGGCAGACTACTGTGTATTTTATTATATGCATGTCATATATGATATATGTATTATAACACATTAACCGGGCATCCTGGCTCACACCTGTAATCCCAGCACTTTGGGAGGCCGAGGCAGGTGGATCACTTGAGGTCAGGAGTTCGAGACCAGCCTGGCCAACATGGTGAAACCCCGTCTCTACTAAAAATACAAAAAAAATCAGCCAGGCATGGTGGCAGGCACCTGTAATCCCAGCTACTCAAGAGGCTGAGTCAGGAGAATGCCTTGAACCCCGGAGGCAGAGGTTGCAGTGAGCCAACACCATGCCATCACACTCGAGCCTGGGCAACAAGAACAAAACTTCATCTCAAAACAGAAAAGTACACACATACACATTAAGAGAAATTATGTTTATCATTTTGTTTATTCTCTAATTTGATTAAATTGAACGGAATAATAAGTCATATATGGCAATACCAAATATGCTAAAAATAAAACACTGAAAGCTGAAAAATTCAATCACAGATTTTTGGTTTATATGACATCAGGCTTCAGGCTGTTAGGCTCATTTTGTTCCATAAGTATTGGGCACGGTTCTTAGTATAACAAAGAAATAACCATGGATTGAGAAATTGTTTTCCTCACCTTCATTACTTAACATAGAATTCCCTTCAATGTGCCACTTAATATTCCTTGATGTCAGAGCCTTCCATTTGAGCGGCTGAAATTATTGACACCTCTCTCATTCTTCAAGGATGTGTTGTAGGGATCTCTGAGATTCTGTAGTTAGAGGTTTAAGCTTTGTGGGAAATGATGTTGAGTATGACAATGTTATCAGCAACATTGTCAACTTCATGGTTGCCTATTGACTTAGGGAAAAGTGGAGAAAAATATGACAATTGTTGAGTGCTTAGTTGCGGTAGCTTTTTAATTTTAATTTTCAAGCATCTGTATATAAGCAAAAGAATATACATAGTACCATGTATCATGCTCATTGACAACTTTATCAGATTTTAATTATAATAAATATTTTAATTAAAATGTTTTTTAAATGTATCATTTTAATGAACATCAAGTTTCTCTCTTGTGATGTGATAAGGGCAGTGATAAAATTGACATGTGAACCTTCTATACACAATCCAGCCACCATTCAATAGGCCTGGATTGTGCCCATGGTTCTGTTCTGTACTAAAGACAAAAAGATGAACAAATAAAAACTCTGCCCTTGAAGCCATACAGTCAAAATACGGTGTCCTTAATCTGGAGTCCATGAACCATGATAGGAAAAAAATTGCATCTTTATTTTCACTAACCTGTAACTGAAAATTTGCATTTCTTTCCCTTTATGAAGATAAGGCACGCAAAACGGTATTAGCAATATCTGTGAATTTATTACCAATATTTTTATATCAAATCCTAGTTGTTTTGGATATCTTGAAAAATCATATGTAAATATATACTAGTGGTTAGTATACTAATCACTACTTTTAATTTATATTTATTATACTTGCAACTAAAGTATTAGTAGCATATAAGAGTATTCAGTATTTTACAATTGTAATATAATTAATTTCCTTTGTTTTTTATATGCTTTTAATTTTCATTTTGCACATTTAAAAACATTCTGGGAAGTGTTCCATATGCTTCACCAGATGCCAAAGGGATCCATAGCACAAAAATAGTTAAGGACCCTGTATCTAGAAGAGACACAGGCAAGTACGTATAATATCATGGTACAGAAAAATAGCAGAGGCTTGTACCATATGATGTGAAATTGAGCATAACTCTCTCAGTCCAAAGGACTGAAAAGGCAATTTTTGATTTGGCCTTGAAGCAGACGTGATTGTTTCACTAGTGGTAACATGTGAGAGAGGGCATTCTAAAAAAGAGAAAAGTAGGTGCAAAGTCACCTGGTGAGAGCTTGCAGGGTCAGGGAACAGACAGCAGTGTACTGTGGCAATGTAAACAAACAAAAAAAACTTTTTTTTTTTTTTTTTTAACCATTGTTGGGCATCCTATTGTGTTTTCATTTGTCAGTGTGCAAGACTGCATTTGCCAAGTAGGTTTTATTAATCATTAGTGAGTAGAAACTATTCTCTGACTTTTTATTTTAACTGACTATATTTTATATAGACAACAGGCAAGAAACATCAAAGAAGAGATCAAAGCTCTGCATTAGCTTTTTAAATCTCATTATTTCAAACAACATCTACCTCTAAGGGGAAAAAAAAACCCATAAATCTTTTTCACCTCCCCACTTTATCGTTGTTTTCAGACAGTGATCAGTCACTTTTCGGGCCAGTGGGCCATAATTGGCTACCTCTAAATCTCAAGAGACTGAACCATGTAACTAGAATAATGTTTTTTTTTAGCACCACAAGGCTATTCTTCAGTTATAATGGTCAAGGACGCTTTAGATGCTGTACTTAAGCTTTCTAAATGTCTGCTTTATTTGGCTTTCTGGGAGAAATGTCAATGTGAATTTCCAGATTATGATGAAGTTCATCCAGAAAGGCAACCATGATTTAAGAAATAGAAGAAACAAACTGGACTGAAAAAATACACTAATAGACTAAGATAGTGTTTTGAAACTGTTCTAGAATAAGACAATTTTGTTTGCATTTTTTGTTGAGCAAGAAGGTTCACATCTTAACTTTTCCAATAATCCTCTTTAAGACCATTATTATTGGCCTTGATTTCAAACAGAAACCAGCAGGTACTTGAATGGACACTACTAGTTAACCAGTCTAAACTTATATTAAAGCTAAACAGTTATCTCTAATTTTCAAAACAATAGCACAAATATATATTAAAAAGTGGTCGATCTAGGGAATTAATATTCCAGGGTGAACTATACTAAATGAAAATATGGAACACATTAAAATGTGGTCAAACAAGCCATCTATAGCTGATAGTACAAATTGCATATATATCTACTTCATTAAAATTTTAACTGGCCTATAAAATTGATACTATAATGCTAAATATAATTTTTATTTAAGCTTACAAGCTTTAAAATTGAACAGACTTAGGTTTAAATCACTTCTCTCTCTCTCTCTTTTTTCTTTCTTTCTTTTTTTTTTTTTTCCCGAAATGGAGTTTCACTCTTGTTGCCCAGGCTGGAGTGCAATGGCGCGATCTCGGCTCACTGCAACCTCTGCCTCCCAGGGTCAAGCGATTCTCCTGCCTCAGCCTCCTGAGTAGTTGGGAATTACAGGCGCCCTCCACCACACCTGGATAATTTTTTGTATTTTTAGTAGAGACGGGGTTTCACCATGTTGATCAGGCTGGTCTCAAACTCCTGACCTTAGGTAATCCAACCGCCTGGGCCTCACAAAGAAAGCACTGGGAATACAGGTGTGAGCCACCACAGCCAGCCCAAGTCACTTCTTAAATGTGTTATTCTGGGCCCGGCGTGGTGAATCACACCTGTAATCTCAGCACTTTGGGAGGCCGAGGTGAGTGGATCACCTGAGATCAGGAGTTCGAGACCACCCTGGCCAACATGGTGAAACCCGTCTAAAAATACAAAAATTAGCCAGCCTGGTGGCGCATGCCTGTAATCCCAGCTACTCAGGGGTGCTGAGGCAAAATAATCCCTTGGATCCGAAAGGCAGAGGTTGCAGTGAGCCGACATCATGCCACTACACTCCAGCCTAGGTGACAGAGGGATACTCCATCTCAAAAAAACAAAAATCAAACAAAAGCAGCAGAAAATGTGTTATTTTGTATTAGCTTAGCTCAGCGTGTTTGCTTGTCTGTAAAGTAGAACTGAAAAAAAAAGCTAATAAAATTAAAATAGGGATTAAATGTACTAAAATTCGTTATCGGTATTTTCTAAGTACTTCAAAAATGGTAGTCATTCTAATTATTTATTTTAGTTAATGAAAACATTAGTTTTTTTTTTAATTTTTTTATTTGTTTTATTATACTTTAAGTTCTAGGGTACATGTGCATAACGTTTATATCATGTATAACTCCCCAATGCAATCCCTCCCTCCTCCCCCCTCCCCATGATAGGCCCCAGTATGTGATGTTCCCCTTCCCCAGTCCAAGTGATCTCATTGTTCAGTTCCCACCTATGAGTGAGAACATGCGGTGTTTGGTTTTCTCTTCTTGTGATAGTTTGCTAAGAATGATGGTTTCCAGCTGCATCCATGTCCCTACAAAGGACGCACACTCATCCTTTTTTATGGCTGCATAGTATTCCACGGTGTATATATGCCACATTTTCTTAATCCAGTCTGTCACAGATGGACATTTGGGTTGATTCCAAGTCTTTGCTATTGTGAACAGTGCCGCAATAAACATACATGTGCATGTGTCTTCAGGACATAGGCATGGGCAAGGACTTCATGTCTAAAACACCAAACGCAATGGCAGCAAAAGCCAAAATTGACAAATGGGATCTCATTAAACTAAAGAGCTTTTGCACAGCTAAAGAAACTACCATCAGAGTGAACAGGCAACCTACAGAATGGGAGAAAATTTTTGCAACCTACTCATCTGACAAAGGGCTAATATCCAGAATCTACAAAGAACTCAAACAAATATACAAGAAAAAAACAAACAACCCCATCAAAAAGTGGGGAAAGGATATGAACAGACATTTCTCAAAAGAAGACATCCATACAGCCAACAGACACATGAAAAAATGCTCATCATCACTCGCCATCAGAGAAATGCAAATCAAAACCACAATGAGATACCATCTCACACCAGTTAGAATGGCAATCATTAAGAAGTCAGGAAACAACAGGTGTTGGAGAGGATGTGGAGAAATAGAACACTTTTACACTGTTGGTGGGATTGTAAACTAGTTCAACCATTATGGAAAACAGTATGGCGATTCCTCAAGGATCTAGAACTAGATGTACCATATGACCCAGCCATCCCACTACTGGGTATATACCCAAGGATTATAAATTACTCTACTACAAAGAAACATTAGTTTTATTGTTAGCAAAGCAATATGTTGTTGATACAATATCTAACATAATTTTGCCTCTTAATAAATCAGCTTGTCCTTTTTATTCATATTTTCTTTAATTATAAACCAATTTTTAAAAAACCATCTATCAGTAAAAATGGTACTTTATTAAATTTGGAGAATAGTATCATTTAAGGAAAAATATTCCCAGATAAAAAAATATACAGTACTATGAAATTCACGTGCATTTGAAGTCATTATTAATTTATAAAGAATCTGGAATTATAACCTGAACTAAATGATTCTATTTTTGCTGAATGAATGAATAAGTGAATGAATCTTTAGGAACTTGACTGTCCTCCACTAAAGTTAATGACTCCTTCAGCATATTACACATTCTGTTGCTTTGTTCTCATTTCTATCATGAATGCAAGTTTGCTTTTTGCATATGGAATCACCATCTATAAATTCATAGCCAATATGGGGTTTTAAATAATCATCACCATGGAAATTATACTTAAGTATTAGTTCTGTGGATTTGAGATTATGAATTTCTAAATTTAAAAATGCTGATTTAAATGTATTGTTTCTAGTGCCCCATCCTATTTCTTTTCATATCTGCTACTGCCTTCCTAATAAACGTTTAGAAATATATCTTGACAGCAAATGGTATTTTATTCCTACCCTCTTGGCATTTATGATACATAAACTTTGTGCTTTTTTGTTTTCTTGGCGGGGGGACAGAGTTTCGCTCTTGTTGCCCAGGCTGAAGTGCAATGATGCCATCTCAGCCCGCTGCAACCTCCGCCTCCCGAGTTCAAGCGATTCTCTTGCGTCAGCCTCCTGAGTAGCTGGGATTACAGGCATCTTCAACCACAGCCAGCTAATTTTTGTATTTGTAGTAGAGATGGGGTTTCACCATGTTGGCCAGGCTGGTCTTGAACTCCTGACCTCAGGTGATCCGCCCACCTTGGCCTCCTAAAGTGCTGGGATTACAGGCGCAGAGTCACTGCACCCAGCCTTAAACTCTTTTCGAAAGCTGTTTCTGTGATGCATATTGAGTTAATCCTGTTTGTGCTGTGACATCTACCTGACTACCACAAAACCTTATAGCCACTTGCTTCTGTAAATTGAAAACTGCCCTAGCATGACAGGATGCGGGCTGAAGACATAACCATACTGAAAACAGGAAGCTTTTTGGAAATCTGTGTTTGGTCCTCAATTTCATGGCCTCAAGTAATTTGATAATTGTACATTTCTAATGCCTGTCAGCCACAACAGAATCTGATAACCAACTAAAATCTCTGTTGGAAGTGAATAGGGGAAAATAGGTAAAATCAAGCCTGATGTTGTAAAGGAAGTTTATTGAAGACAGTGGATTTATTCAAAATATTATGAGGAAAATAATGAGGAATAAAAAAAAAATGAGGAAATAGATCACAAGGAGATCCTGTGAATGTTTATGTTTTGGCTTTAGATGATTACTAGTAATTAAATTAGTGAAAAATATTTTATGGAATATTCAATATGCCCTTACTATGCAATTTGCTGAGCAATATCAATATAAGACTACAAACTTCCTCTTATTGGAATATACATTTTATTTTTTATTTTGTTTTACTTCAATAGCTTTAGGTTTCAAGTGGTTTTTGCTTACATGTGTGAATTGTGTAATGGTGAAGTACGGGATTTTATTGCGCTGTCACCTGAGTAGTGTACCTTGTACCCAATATGTAGTTTTTTATCCCTCATTCCCACCCCCTCCACTTCTGAGTCTCTGAAGTCTCTTATATCACTCTGCATGCCATTGCATACTCATAAATTAGTTCCCATTATAAGTGAGAACACACAGTATTTGATTTTCCATTTCTGAGTTACTTCACTTAGAATAATGACCTCCAGTTCCATCCAAGTGCTGCAGAAGACATTATTTCGTTGTTTATATGGCTGAGTAGTATTCTATGGTGTGTGTGTGTGTATGTATCACATTTTCTTTATCCACTCAAAGGTTGATTCTATATCTTTGCAACTGTGAATTGTGCTGCAATGCACACATGTATGCAGGTGCCTTTTTCATATAGTGACTTATTTTCATTTTGGTAGATATACAGTATTAGGATTCCTGGATTGAATAGTAGACCTACTTTTAGTATTTTGAGAAATCTCCATACTGTTTTCCAGAGAGGTACTAATTTACATTTCCACCAGCAGTGTGTAAGTGTTCTCTTTTTATCATGTCCATGCCAACATTTATTGTTTTTTGACTTTTTAATAATGGCCATTCTGGCTAAGATAAGGAGATATCTCACTGTGGTTTTATTTGCATTTCCCTGATGATTAGTGATGTTGAGTATTTTTTCATATGTTTGTTGATCATTTGTATATCTTCTTCTGAGAAATGTATATTCTTGTCATTTGCCAACTTTTTAAAGAGATTATTTGTTTTCTTCTGGCTGATTTGCTTGAGTTCCTTGTAGGTTCTGGATATTGGTCAGTTGTCAGATGCAGTTTGCAAATATTTTTTCCCATTCTGTCAGTTTTCTGTTTAATTTGATGGTTATTTGTTTTGCTGTGCAGAAGCTTTTTAGTTTAATTAGATACCATTTGTTTATTTTTATTTTTGTTGCATTTGCTTTTGAGGTCTTGGTCATAAATTCTTTACCTAGGCCAATGTCCAGAAGAGTTTTTCCTGGTTTTTCTTTGAGGAGTTTTATGGTTTCAGGTCTTAGACTTAAGTCTTTAATCCTCCTTGAGCTAATTTTTGTATATGGTGGGAGATAGGAATCCAGTTTCATTCTTCTACATGTGGTTGTCCCATTTTCCCAGCACCATTTATTGAATAGGCTATGCTTTGCCCAATTTATGTTTTTGTATGTTTTGTTGAAGATAAGTTGATTTTAAGTATTTGGCTTCACTTCTGGTTTCTCTATTCTATTCCAATGGTCTATGTAGGAATAGACATTTTTAAATGTTGCAATTGGAACTATGGATAAACTTTTAAGATAATAATTTTTAGCCACTGTTCATTTTAACTGGGGGAGAACAGGAAAAAAGTTTAATCACTTTAACTAAATCAGTTACTTTGTTTACATATATTAGCTCTGATAATTACAAGGAGATTCACTTTTGAGTTTGAAAAGTAGATTCTAATGCCTAACAAGAGTTTTCACATTGTCTTTGAGAATAAACACTATTCTAGGTTATTACTGAAATTTCACTTTGTGAACTAATAATTCAGTTTGTGAACTAATGATTCAGTTTGTGAATTTTACCCAATTTTATAAATTCACTTTTTTTACTAGGGTCTCTGTGTTTGAATTAAGAATGATTAAATGTTTCTACATGATAGTTTCTCTATTCTAAAGAAACACACTACATTATTATTTTAAAATGTTATTAATATATTTTTCTGTGCTAAAAAATTTAAAAAAACATTTATTTAAGTAGGCTAACTCATTTAGAATTTGTAAAATATTACAAAACTCTAGGAGAAAGTTTACCCGTGAAAGGAGTCTGTTATGTAAATCAATAGCGTAATTATGATTCAGTAAATTATATAATTTCTAATGAGCGCTATCAATTTTCCTTTTCCTAAAAACTATGATATTCTACTTTTAAATTACTCTCACTTTTATTGTTCCCCTGAGGACTTAATTATCAGTTTGGATCACTTAAATTTGAATTATCATTCTGTTCTTGGAAAAATATATTTAAAGAAATAATGATTTATTATGCTAGATTTATCATTATTTTTATTTGGGATTGCTTTTAATGTGCATGAGTTACAAAGACATAACTGTGAGATCCCATTTTCTATAATTTTTTTAGTGATTCCATACATTTCTGAGTTTATATTTTTTAAAATTTGTGGCTCAAAAAATGCAAGGCATAAGTAAGGAAGCTTTTCTAATGGGTCAGTTACGGAAACACATCAAAATACTCTAGAACTAAAAGTTAGTTTTTGAAAGAAAGTAACCTAATGTACAGATTTTATAGGAATTCTGGATGTATTTAATATCATGATGCTAGAAGAATGTCTTACCAATTAATATTACTGGATTTCTTGTGTATCAGGTTGTAACAGATACCTTAATCACCTACCAGATAGGCTCATTCCTGTATCCATTCCAATAGAACTCTGATTTTGTTCAGATCTCCATCCTCACGATTTCACAGTAGTCTTCAGTAAAGAAATGAGACTATCCCTTGTCACAGAAAATGAATCATACTTTATTTATATGCTTCCATACCACTTGCCGTTTACAGGTTTAAGTATGTGCTTGAGATGCAACTTGAACCAATTAAACATCAAGTAAGTTTTTCTTGCCAATGAAAAGGGTTCACTTAACAACTAAATGCTTGAGCATTTATATATAGATATATATGTACATATATATATAATATAAAATGTAGACTGCCCACTGATTCATTTATAATTTCATATATGTTAGTATGTATTTAATAAGCTCTTATAAGACTGAATGGACTCTGGATATGAAATAATATACCAAGTATGGTAACACATGGTAACACATGGACAAATTGTAGTTGAATCAATAAGGCATTCACAGAAATACATTATTATTATTTATTCTCCCACTTTAGGAAGATTTTAATCCTAGCATTAAATGTAACACTGTCTTTTTTAAAATAAAACCTCCATTTCTAAGAAGCTATTTGATGAGAAAATCTTTGAGAGGTTATTTGATGAGAAAATTTGAAGAAAAAAATTTAACTGTACAACCAGTTAATTAGAACTTTGTCAAATAACATTGCCTTTAATTCCCAGAAATCCAATACATTATGCTCGGTGAACTGTAACACCTGAGTTCTTAAAGTAGAATACTTTAAAATAAAATAACAGGCTTCTGGGGTAATATCTCCTCTTGGGAGTTTCTTATGTAGAAAAAAAATAATACACTATTGAAAAACCAATTTTTCCAAAATTGTATTTAAAAGATGATTCTTTTAGTGAACAAATTTTAGAGTTATCTCAAGGAATAAATAGAAGAATATTATTTTATTTCAAAGAGAAGAATGTCTATTGTGGCAAACAACAAACCTGAAATAAATAAAACGTGACACTTAGTCTATGAAGTCCGTGAACCTAGAGAACAATGGTTATTTTACTGTCTTAGAAAAGTTTAGGAAGTTTGGATTTGAATTCAAACTTTAATTTGAACTTATAATGTCAACTTGAAATCGTTTGGAATAAACATTGAAAACCTTCTTTGAAAGTTCAATCAAAGGAGAAAGAATTTGAATACCAAGAGGATGGAAATGTTAACTTCTGTTATCTGAAATATCTTCAATTGCCTTGAGCCATTTTAAAAATAAACAAGCTTACTGATATAGAGGGAAAAACATCTAGCTGTGAATATAATACAAAAGAGAAAAAATATCATTTACCATATTATTTACTTCCTCAATTTAGAAAAGGAATAATATTTATTAATTATGCACTATCAGGCACTACACATTCAACAAACACTATCACATTAGTTCTTCCCAATAGCCATTTGAAGTAGTTTTTCTTTTTTTCTTTTCTTTTCTTTTTTTTTTTTTGAGAGTTGGAGTCTTGCTCTGTTGCCCAGGCTGGAGTGCAGTGGCGCAGTCTCTGCTCACTGCAACCTCCATCTCCCAGGTTCAAGCGATTCTCCTGCCTCAGCTTTCCAAGTAGCTGGGACTACAGGCATGCACCACTACGCCCAGCTAATTTTTGTATTTTTTAGTAGAGACAGGGTTTCACTACAAGTTGGCCAGGCTGGTCTCGAACTCCTGACCTCACGTGATCTGCCAGCCTCAGCCTCTCAAAGTGCTGAGATTATAGGCATGAGCCACCGCACCTGGCCTGAAGTAGTTTTTCTTATGCTCATTTATCAATATAGATAATAGGATTCAGAAAGATTTTTAAGTAATTTACACAATATTTTACAGTTCCTAGGTGGCAGAATCTAGACTTAAATTTAGATCTGATCCAAAAACTGTATTTTCCTAGCTTTATTAGGACATTAACAATACAATTGCCTCTTTAATATGCTTAGGAATGCATTTTTATTTATATGTAAAACCAAATGAACTAACAAATAAACCCTGCAATTGCCAACAAAGTACCTTTAATGTAAGAATTTTAAATGCTGTGCAAAATTATCCTCACTAACTGCTCTTCTGGTCCCACATGGTCACATGGCTACAGAATATACTATATCTTTCTTTCTCTTCCAGCAGCTTCCTAGTGGCCACACAGGGGCCATCCTATCCATAGGTTATAGTTGCTTTTTAAAATCTAGGCATTTCCTAGGAGCTGATGAGATTTTAGAAGAGGTGATGTTAACATGAAAAAGTATGGGTAGACTTCTGAGATATTCTATCCAAATTTAGGAGTTTTGCAATTATAATTTAGTTAAATTTTGTACTTGATACACATATAATTCCATTAAGAAACTCTGAGTTATTGATTTTCATTTATTACTCATGGTTTTCATTTTTTGGTTTTTTTTTTTTGGTTTTGGTTTTTGAGAAGGAGTTTCGCTCTTGTTGCCCAGGCTAGAAGGCAATTGCGCAATCTTGGCTCACTGCAATCTCTGCCTCCTGGGTTCAAGCGATTCTCCTGCCTCTGCTTCCCGAGTAGCTGGGATTACAGGCATGCGCCACCATCCCCGACTAATTTTTTATTAGTAGTACAGCTGGGGTTTCGCCATTTTGGTCAGGCTGGTCTTGAACTCCCGACCTCAGGTGATCCACCCTCCTCTGCCTCCCAAAGTGCTGGGATTACAGGCGTGAGCCACCATACCCAGCTTCATCGTTTCCATCTTTAAAAAAGAAATACATGATATTTAAAGAGATTTTAAAACAGAGGGAAAGCCACCCACAGCTAAAACATCCTTTCTCTAAACAGTTTATTTTTTCCTTAATAAAGTTAGATATTTTTTGGTGTCTAACTTTGCATTGTAAAATTTAATCATTATTTACATTGCTCCATAATATTCTGTCATATGGTTTTGCTGTAGAACTGATACTGAGTTGGTGTGCCCTTTGTAAGAATAGTCCAGTCATTTAAAACCAGCATCTGTTTGGATTTGGCCAGCATCTCTTCCAGTGTCCTTGAGTCAACAACGTCTTAATGGTTTCTATATATTTTTTAAATATTACCTATAGACAGTTCATTCTTTATATTCTTATGTTGCATGTTAAAGCTATTACATTAGAGCTATATGTAATTGTGGCTTTTTTATGTATCATTGCAATTAACACTCTTGTCCATTAATCCATTTGGGTTTTTTTGTTCTCTAGTTGACATCTTCTGACCAATCAATAGGTGTGTAAACTATGTCGATTTTTCTTGGCCGTAAAAAACAGTAAAGAATCCTTACAGTACACATTGTCTTTATGAAAGGAAGTTCTATTTGAGGAAATAATTTAAAAAAATCTATTTTACCATTAATGGGCAAGATGAAGAGTTAATGCCACTATATACTAAATATCTTAATTTCGACACGAAATGAAAATGATTCTAGAGATATGTTTCTACATAGATATGGAGCAACCACAAGTTCATACAAAATTTGTTAATTTTAAGTCATATTTTGGACGTTTATGAACTCATATGGAGTGACAAATCCTTAATTAATAGCAGACATCATCATCTCTGGATGCTTATCTCTCAGGGATCAGCAAGAAAAGAAACACACAGCATGCTGAAATGGGTCAATTATGAGAGATAATAAGAAGCAATATTCAAAGTTGTGGGTAGGGTTAAGGGAAACTAATGAATACCATGATGCGGATGGCTCCTCGCTCTGGAGACAATAGAAAGACATAACTCACCACTAGGCCTAAAAAAGGTAAAATGCGAGGAGGGAGCAATTACTAGATCCTGGAAATGGAGCAGCTGAGGAGAGGCCGCCCAACAAGAGCTGTGACCTTTGAAAAAGAAATACAGCCATTTACAACCTGAGCTCTTGCAGGTGTAAAAATTAGAGGTTCTTCTTCAAAGAAACTTTCCTACCCATCTAATTAGGAATAAATAGTAACTTCTCCTAGAAGCAAAACTTATTCAACGACCTGTGCTAACATTCTTAAATATCTGCTAGCCGTAATAAAGAAATCAATGTACTTTATGTTCTTAGCTCCCACAATGTAGCCTAAATATTGGCCCTGGCATGCTTATACTGGTCTAAGCCCGCATTAGGTCATGGCCTGTTCCTCTTCCTTATTTGAAGGTGTTTTTACCTTTCTCAGCATTCCACAAGTTACTTTCTCCTTCCTTTGTTCTCCTCTGTCTTTGTCTCTTTTGAAAAGTTCTAAGTTGCTAGCCAATTGGGACAAATACAGAATGTGAGGTCCTGTTCCAGCCAGTGGAAACCGGACACAGCAGTAGAGTGAACGCGTCAGGTTATAAATGACTCTGTCTCCTTTGTTCAGTGTACTCTCATGGTGAAACTGTTGGCGAGTGTACCCTTTCTGCAAAAGTAAAAATGGCCTTGCTGAGAGAATTAAATTTATATCCGAGTGCTAGTTCTTTGCAGCACCAGGGAACAAGCATTCTGTTTCTAAACAAACATTTTTTACATATAACACAGGGAAGGAGCAGTAAAGAGGATACAGCCTCCATACACCTTTGAAAAGCACTCAAGTTATATGTGTATAGTGCCATGCTACTTAAGAGAAGGGCTTGGATCTGTCCTAGGTTATGGTTATGCTAAGCTCCTCACAATTTTTATACCACATCCAATGACAGCAGACCTGTTCAAGCAGAATTGGTTTGCACCATGAGAAACGGTATTTCTTTCTTTTTTTTTTTGAGACGGAGTCTTACTCTGTCACCCAGGCTGGAGTGCAGTGGCGCAATCTTGGTTCACTGCAAGCGCTGCTGCCTCCCAGGTTCACGCCATTCTCCTGCCTCAGCCTCCTGAGAAGCTGGGACTACAGGCGCCCACCACCACGCCTGGCTAATTTTTTGTATTTTTAGTAGAGATGGGTTTCACCGTGTTAGCCAGGATGGTCTCGATCTCCTGACCTCATGATCCGCCCGCCTCTGCCTCCCAAAGTGCTGGGATTACAGGCGTGAGCCACCGCGCCTGGCCGAGAAACTATGTATCAAAGAAACTTAGCAACTTGCTCCTAGGCATATCCGCAGCTGGTACTATACACTAAGATTCAAATACAGTTATATCTGATTCCAAATCCCATATTAACCAATATTATTTGGTATATTTATATACAATGCAGAGAACAACTATTTTAATGGCATTGCCAGTATTCTTTGATAGATAAGCACCAGTCTAGTGATATTTAAAAAGTTATTATAGGTGTTGAGGCTTAATTTTCTCTTCCACTAAAGTGGGATGAATCTTTTTGAACAGAACAAATACGTATATTCTGTCCTATCTGGGAAGGATTCAATTATGTGTTGCAGTCCAAATATGCTGTATTATATTACAGGTAAAATCATACTAGCATGCCAGAGTAAATAACTAGGTAAGTTCCTCTTAGTGACAATAAAAAGTTATATTGCTCAGATGGTGCTGTCCAATAGAACTTTCCGCAATAGAAATGTTCTGTATCTATCATGACCAATATAGTAGCCAATAGCCATATGTGACTATTGAGCCCTTAAAATGTTACTAGTGGGGCCAGGCATAGTGGCTCACACTTGTAATCCCAGCGCTTTGGGAGGCTGAGCGGATGAATCACCTGAGGTCAGGAGTTTGAGACCAGCCTGGCCAACATGATGAAACCCCATCTCTACTAAAAATACAAAAATTAGCCGGGCATGGTGACCAGTGCCTGTAATCTCAGCTAATTGGGAGGCTGAAGTAAGAGGATCGCTTGAGCCTGGGAGGTGGAGGTTGCAGTGAGTCGAAATCGCGCCACTGCCCTCCAGCCTGGGCGAGAGAGTGAGACTCTGTCTCAAAAAAAAAAAAAAAAAAGCTTCACGTATAAATACTGTTTTGGACACACATGGTTAAAAGACAGTAAAGGTGACACTGTAAAAATTTTAAATCATTAATAACTAATTACCACCCCAATGTAAATTTGACTGATCACTGTCAGTATTAATTCTACAGTAACATCTGAATCATCAACCAATTTCCATATCCCTTTCACAGGTATTAGGGAGGAGATATCAAAAGATGGTAAACCCAGAGCATAAACTTGTAGATGTTTGGTGATGAAATGAGACTGGACCTATTTGAGATTGTTTCACAATTTTAAATCAGGGATTGGTTATATAGAGCTTTCTTTCTTGTATTTTTTTTTTTTTTCCTACTTCTATCTGGAACCATCTAGAATGCTTGTGTTACTGCTTTAACGAAAGTTTTTAAAGGGATTCTTAAAAAATACTGTATTTTCCTAACATATCTCTGAGGTGATAAAAGTCTAAGAATCATAGTTTATGTGTTTTATTCAGATCCAGCCCATTTTCTCAATTGTTAAATAAGATTCTTGAGAAAAGGTATTATTTTTTACATTCTGGAGGATCCTTATAGCACATAGAACTATACTGAGACCAAACTCGATAATTTCTTATAATTTTGACTCTGCTGGTAAAACACACACTTGTTAATTCTCACGATATTGAAAATTTGAATATTCTAGACATTATAATTTACTTATGAATCATTCTGTTTGATATTCCCAGATGCCCTTTGCTAAGGCAGCTCAGAAGGGAAATATGTGTGCTTGTGGTTTGTGTGGTTACATGGTTTGTTGTAAACTTTCTCTTTTACCTAAAGAAATATTGTCCCTTTGGCCAGGTGCAGTGGCTCACACCTGTAATCCAAGCACTTTGGGAGGCTGAGGCGAGTGAATCGCTTGAGGCCAGAAGTTCGAGACCAGTCTGGCCCACATGATGAAACCCCATCTCTACTAAAAATACAAACAATTAGCCAGGTGTGGTGGTGCATGCTTGTAATCCCAGCTACTTGGGAGACTGAGGCAGAAGAATCGTTGAATTCGGGAGGCAGAGGTTGCAGTGAGCCAAGATCATGCCGTTGCACTCTAGCCTGGGTGACAAGAGCGAAACTCTGTCTCAAAAAAAAAAACAAAAAAAATGTTGTCTCCAAAATACAGGATGGCTTCAAACAGATCACATTATCTCTCTGAAACATTTTAACTTATAGATGTAAAAATGTATATTACAGAAACATTATTTAGAAACACAACTTTAGTTTACCTACCTCTGGAAAATCTCCAGAGCCAGAGAACAGATTAAAATGTGCATTCACAAAGAGCTTTTTTAATCATCTCTTTATTTTACATCTCAAAAATTCTGGAAGAAGTCGTGTTTGATTTAGCACTCTTAAGGGACACCATACATTTGAAGTTGTTAAAATAGCTTACAGATTTATATTAGATTTCCATTATCTATTCTGTCTTCTTTTGGATATCATGTAAATATATTAGATAAATAAATTGAGATTGATTTCTAACAAATTTTATGCAGTTTGAGATGGCTTACAAAACATTCAATGCAGAAGTTGATACCGTTAGCAAGCGTGCTCCTTTTAATATAAGAAGACAAAAAACTTCTGAATGAGGCACATTTAAAATATGACAGTTTTATATTCTGGAGGTAGTGCTAATAGTCCCCAAAGCTACTAATACATGAGTTTGTACACTAAAGAAAAGAGAATTAAAAAGAAAGTTTGCACTTCATTGCACTTCCACTCTTGATTCTTGATATAAATTGAATGTAAATTAGCAATCTTCCTGTAAACATAACATGAGCAATGACTAATATTGATAGTCTACTTTTAGGTTCCCTTGAAATTGTTCTGCTTGTCTGTTCAAACCATAACAAGAGACATAAAAAGATTGTTTTAATATGTCGAGTGAATTGTACATGAAAAATTGCATTCCCATAAAAGGCTGATCTATGAATGCTAACATTTATGTTGTTCACTATTTCTGTGTACTCATATCACCCGTGTGAGTGTTGCTTGATTTGGCAGAAGTAATGGAATTTTAAAAAGCAGTTGCATAAGCAAATATATCCATTTTCCATATGTACATATTTGCAATTTAGCAAGTCATTTGCTTTTGTTTAAATATTCAAAACGTTGTCGTATGCGTGTTGTACACATTAAGATTTTATGTATTTTAAAAATTATATATGTGTATGATATATTTATATGCACACAGAGCAAAGCTTGAAATAGCAAAAGGTAATTATATGCATATTGTATATACTACTTTGTATTAAATATGTAGTTTATTGATCTTAAAACCAAATTTATTTTGTAATAAAGAGTAACACAAATTTAGATTATGATTTTTACCATTTAAATATTTTACAATTTAAAAATCTTGGCTACCTCTTTAACCTAAAATCTGTGTTACTTACCTCAAAATGCCCTCGATCCCAACTACACAAAATTTCTTGCTCTTTTTTTTTTTTTTTTTTTTTTTTGAGACGGTCTTGCTCTGTCGCCCAGTCTGGAGTGCAATGGCATAATCTCGGCTCACTGCAACTTCCACCTTCCAGGTTCAAGCGATTCTCCCTCCTCAGCCTCCTGAGTAGCTGGGATTACAGGCAACCGCCACCACACCAGGGTATTTTTTTGTATTTTTAGGAGAGACGGAGTTTCATCATGTTGGCCAGGCTGGTCTTGAACTCCTGACCTCAGGTGATCCACCCACCTTGGCCTCCCAAAGTGCTGGGATTACAGGCGTGAGCCACCGCATCCAGCCTTCTTGCTCTTTCTTAAATATGTTATGCATTTTATATAGCACATGAATATTTCTGTGTCTGGGACACCCTTCCTCCCTATATCTACTCCTTGCTATTTCTTCTAACCTAATTTACATCCCTCTTTCTATGTTTCTCTTGCTCTTTTTTGTTGGGATTTGTCAAGTCGTGCTGAAACTATTGCCTTGTCTTTCTCAAAAGACTGTAAGTTCATTGATGGCAGAACTTAAGTGTATATTAGTGTCTCCCAGAACTCACACAGGGCCTCACATAGAGTAGTGTAAAAGTCAGTGTTGTTAAATGAGTGAAGAAATGAATAGAATAACTGCTTTCTACAGGTGATTGTGTATAAACAAAAAGTCATATGATTAATCCTTCTATGAGCAAAAATTGGTTAAGATTACAATTAAATCTGAATGTGAAGATTGTACTGCAGAAAAAAACACACATTTTCAATATTTATGTCACAAAAGCAATCCATCGTCATATAAGCAGAATCTGCAAACATTTCTTTTAAGGTGCATATAAACTCATGGCAAATTTATGTTGCATTAGTCTTTTTTGATATTCTGTACTTCCATTAAAAAATCAACATAGTATTTAAAATCTATTGTAAAATATATTGAAGTTTCATTGATTTTATTAAAATATACATTGCTTTATTTTATATCTATATATACTATAATCAAATCTGAAAACTCATCAAGATTATGGCATAGTTGATTATGTCTTAGTTATTATTTGTACTTTTCCATAGCCAACATGCAATAAAGGTTTGGTTCTAAATATTTTTTTCCTTTTTACACCATTTCAATCAAAACATGTTACAATTGAGTAAAACAATCTGAACCAGCCTTTAATAATACATGACTTCCAAGATTGTACTAATTACTTTGTTTTTGTCTACTCTCTTCCACAATGATTTAGAGACATTTTCTAATAATAAAATGTGCAACCAAATTAATGAAAATAAAGAAGTATATATATAATTGACTAGAGCCAAATATGTATGCAGATTTAAGGCCTGATGTTTTAGTTCACTCATTCAAATTTTAATTAAAAACAGTACAGAAAAGGCACTAGTTGCTGGAGTATGATGAGAAAACAAAACAACAACAAGACAAAAACTGAAAGCATGTTTGCTATCCTTGTGAAACTTACTGTCAATGGGGAAGATGTACACTCAGTCAGAAAAATGTTAATATTTATAAAAATAATATTTACATTATCTGTATTCAGAAAGAGAATATCAAGGAAGCCTATTCTATTGGAGTAAAGAGCTTATGCAAAGCTCCTATTGTGGGAAGGAACAGAAAGGCCAGGGTAACCATATCTAAGAAGAACATTAGAGGCTGGGCACGGTGGCTCACTCCTGTAATCCTAATACTTTGGGAGTTCGAGGCGGGCAGATCACCTGAGGTCAGGAGACCACCAGAGACATGGTGAAACCTCGTCTCTGCTTTAAATACAAAAATTAGCTGGACGTGGTGGTGGGCACCTATAATCCTAGCTACTTGGAGGCTGAGGCTGGAGAATCGCTTGAACTTGGGAGGTGGAGGTTGCAGTGAGCTGAGATCTCACCACTGCACTCCAGCCTGGGCGACAGAGTGAAACTCCATCTCAAAAATAAATAAATAAAATAAAACAAATAAAAAAGAAAATTATGGTGCTACAAGACAAGGAGGAACTACACAGAAACCTCTTCATTCAAGGTCTTGCAGCCCGTAGTAAATATCCTGAGTTTGGATATCTATATTAAAAGCAGTAGTATGCTATTGAAGAATTATAAGCAAAGGGTGTCTTGATCACATTCATCTGTCAAATAGCTCTTTATTGGTGAGATTATGAGAGTATATTGAAAGTAATGTAATCAAAGCAAAAGAGGTCACTTGCTTAGATTAAGGGTGTTGGCTAAGAAGATAAATAATTGATTTGTATGTTATTCTGGGACCCCTAGAAGTCAAAGAAAATGAAAAATAAGACCAATTCTAAAATTATTATTTTCAGAGAAGAGAAATATCTTCAGGAAAAGGGAATTTTTTTCTATAATTGTCTACTAAATGAAAATGTTCACTTATGACTTTAGTGTATATAGACCAATTTATTTAGCTTGTAAGTGAAATTAATTTCAGTATATTTGGTAGTATGTTTTAGCAAAACCTAAAGGAAATAGTAAAGCACACATTTCTGTTATTGATACATAATGATCAGACATATTTCCATGATACATGTGATATTATAAAGCACAACTTTTAAAAAACACTTTTCTAGAGATTATACCTTAATTTCGGCCTGTGGAACATTGCTTTAGGAGATATTCATGGCTGCTCTGTGTTCAACTACATTTGAGAGTCACCTCATAATAAATCCTTTTATATTGGGTCACTTGCAAAGGCTTGATTGAGCATTTGACTATCATATGCCACAGAATGGATCAGACACTACAAATAAAAAACTAAAGAGAGTTTGCCTTTTATGGTCTTCATCTTCTTAAAAAATCAGATATTAGACAAGCATATGTAAATAGTCAAGATTATGATAAATTTTCTAAATAAAAATAAGTGCATGAGAGAGGATAATAGTATTTAATTCAGGTTTGGGATCAAGAAGGTCTCACTGTGGAATATTTATCTGAAATGTAAAGGGTGAACCAAGAAAAGAGTGATGTGGAAGAGCATTAGAAAATCCAGAAGAAACAAATGTAGCTGAAGCAAGATTATGCTTAATTTGAAAACCTTTTAGCTGCAATAAATAAAAGACACCAAATTATCTCTAATTCTGTAAAGCACCTTCATGACTATTCTTCATCCTGTTCACATGTTGTGATCTTCAGCCCATATTAATAGATAACATCATCTCCTACTTCACTGGGGGCTTGAAGGGAGAAAACAGTGAGCTAAACTTTTACAAGACATTATTTGTCCAGCTGGAAATAAAAAGTAGAAAAAAATAGAACTTTCTATGTATAGAGGCTATAAAGACCTTAATTGCTTTTTAATTTTTTTAGTTCATGCATCCTTTGTGAGTCTGATAAAAGCTATGGCACTTCTCAAAAAAATACATAGTGAATATCCTTTACATACAACCTTTTACATAAAAATTCAGCAGTTCAAATGCTCCTGTAATCCATTCATAAGCCATTCATAATCCATTCCTAAACCAGCTTTTGGTTAAGTATCCCTGCTTTCAAGTGTCTTGATAAAATATTAAAAGAACCAGAAGACACATAAATATAAATAGAAAAATAAACAGAAGTGTGCGTCTACTAGAATTTTGAAATACCATCATTTTTAAACTATAAATTTTAAATTTAGTTTATGGCTTAAGTACAGACCGTATATTCCCATAAATGTGAATATATACATTTATGTGCAAACCTTTGCTCACAAACTCATATGCTTAGTGTTTGAGATTTCTCAGTCCTGGACTGAGAGTTGGGGAAAAATTATGTTTTCTTTAACATTCTCTCATAGAACCAAAATAATAGGAGAATCAGAAAAACGTAGGCCTTTACGTTTTGGCTTTACGTTTAATGTCTTGTAAAAGTTTAGCTCACTGTTTTCTCCCTTCAAGCCCCCAGTGAAGTAGGAGATGATGTTATCTATTTAATATGGGCTGAAGATCATAACATGTGAACAGGATGAAGAATAGTCATGAAGGCTGCTTTACAGAATTGGAGATAATTTGGTGTCTTTTATTTATTGCAGCTTCTTACCATACCTCTATTATGTCAGACAAATTACTTAAATGTTTATACCTATGTTTTATCTACTTTAAAATAGAAATGAATACCTAATACAAATTGTTCTTGTGAGGATAATATATGAATATTGACTGAAAGATTTAAGGCTTTTTTTGGCTTAAAATTATCCTGTTAAAGATAGCCTTTTCTCAAGAAGGACATAAAAATAATAATAGTTAAGCTTTGTGACTACAAAAAACTATATATAGTATATGTATGATGTTTAATATATATTATAATATAGAATATAATATTCTATTATATTATAACAGAATATTATATTATAATATTCTATAATAATATGATATAGAATATAATAATATTCTATACTATCAATATGAAACTCACATAGACTATATTTGTAGTTTTGGGTAAATACATGTATGTAATTTGGTATATGTACATGGCTTATGAGGGTTTTGGTGGAGACATGAATATGGTGTTAACTAAATTATCATAGTAAGTCCAATGAGCTGTGTGAGCTTGCCAGTTTAAACAAACAAATTCCATTTATCTCTGAAGTCATTCCTCTAGATTGACTGAAAAAAAATCAATCTTTAATAAACATGGTTTACAAGCTTTGTGGTCATCACTTACTTCGTGGTTAAAGTTTACATCAGTGGAAGATTAAACAGTAGCTTTGTGCTCACAGGTTGAGTATCTTAGGAGTTTTTGTAGTTACTTACTTAAATATGTCAAGGAACTTTCATAGTTATATGGTTGGACATATTGGGAACTTCTTGCTCCTTCTCATTAGTTTGTGAAATCAAGAGGCAGAGTTACAGCAAATTTAAACTTGAATAAGTCCTTTGCTCTACTTCATTTTTCTCCCAAGAGACTTCTTTTTTTAAAATGTCCTTTTGTAGAGGCAAATGTAAATATTCTCTGAACTCTACTTCTATATCTCACTGCAAAGAATAATAATTAGCTCATTAATTTCAATTTTGTAATATGCTTAGGTCAACAAGATTACTTCTAAGGGCTTCTCATCAAATACCCCTGTGTACTTTAGGTTCTTTTACTTTTAGCAAGGCTGGTTCAAAGTTTTTTTAATTCATATTTTTAAGAAATTTTTCCAAGAGTCACATTGTATCTCCTTTATACTGACATTTATTATCAGGCTGTTTTTTTGAGATGGTATCTTGCTATGCTGCCCAGGCTGGCCTGGAACTCCTGGGCTCAAGCTATTCTCCCACTTCAGTCCCTCAAGTAGCTGGGATTTTAGGCATGAGACACAGTTCCTGGGTTATCATTTTGTAAGGCTGGAGCAATCAGTTAAGAATGGAGTAGCAACAGGGCCACACAGTGGTTCATGCCTGTAATCCCAGCACTTTGGGAGGCCAAGGCAGGTGGATCATGAGTCAAGATCCAGACCATCCTGGCCAACATGGTGAAACCATCCTGGCCAACATAGTGAAACCCCATCTCTACTAAAAATACAAAAATTAGCTGGGCGTGGTGGTGCATGCCTGTAGTCCCAGCTACTTGGGAGGCTGAGGCAGGAGAAGTGCTTCAACCTAGGAGGCGGAGGTTGCAGTGAGCCAAGATCACACTACTGCACTCCAGCCTGCCGACAGAGCAAGACTCAGTCTCAAAAAAAAAAAAAAAAAAAAAAAATGAATTGAGTAGCAGCAGATATCACGAGCCTCCTCATGGTCAATATTGGTTTGAGCCTGCCAACTTCACATTTAGATATATGTGTCTATCTAGCTGGATGGGCCAGGCTATTTGCTCATCTCTCAGTTATTTTACTATCCTGTTTCATCCTTTTCCATAACATAGTTACACTCACGTTTTTGTGTCACTTTTACCAGAGCCAGTCATTAATGGGCAAGAAATGTCTTCGTTTCATTTCAAAAGCTCAAAATATTTCTTTGAAAATTAAACAGTTAATTTCCAAACCACTCATTTATTTTATTATATTTTAATATCAGAATTATAAAAATATTTAATATGGCATCTGGTAATTAATATTTATTCTTATAAGTCTGTTATTTCCATACTAATTTTTCCTCTCCACTATAATTTCTCAGCAGCTTCTTTTTTTTTTTTTGAGACAGAGTCCCCCTCTGTCGCTCATGCTGGATTGCAGTGGCACAATCTCAGCTCTCTGCAAGCTCCACCTCCCAGGTTCATGCCAGGTTCTCCTGCCTCAGCCTCCCGAGTAGCTCTTAGTAGCTTCTTAATTAAAAAATCCATAGCGCCGGGCGTGGTGGCTCACGCCTGTAATCCCAGCACTTTGAGAGGCCAAGGTGGGCAGATCACGAGGTCAGGAGATCGAGATCATCCTGGCTAACACGGTGAAACCCCATCTCTACTAAAAATACAAAAAATTAGCCGGGCGTGGTGGCGGGCACCTGTAGTCCCAGCTACTCGGGAGGCTGAGGCAGGAGAATGGTGTGAACCCAGGAGGCGGAGCTTGCAGTGAGCCGAGATTGCACCACTGCACTCCAGCCTGGGTGACAAAGCGACACTCCGTCTCAAAATAAATAAATAAATAAATAAATAAATAATAAAAATAAATAAAAAAATCCATAGCTCTCTAATGCAGATACGATTGTGGTATATTCATTCGTTACTTTAAGATCCTCCCCCAGTGTTGAATTCTACCAGTTGCAAGGTGCTTCCATGGCTTTGGACAAAGTACAGAATAAATTAAATAGCTTCTCAGCCTTCATGGAATTCACAGTAAGGCAGATCCCATATTAACTCAATTAAAACATATTGAGTCGAAGCTGGATGTGGTGGCTCACACCTGTGATCCCAGAACTTTGGGAGGCCGAAGGGGGGGGGGTGGATCATTTGAAGTCAGGAGTTCGAGACCAGCTTGGTCAACATGGTGAGACCTCTGTCTGTACTAAAAATAGAAAAATTACCTGGATACCTGTAATCCCAACTACTAGGGAGGCTGAGACAGGAGAATTGCTTGAACCCGGGAGGCAAAGGTTGCAGTGAGCCGAGATCGCGCCATTGCTCTCCAGCCTGGGTGACAGAGTGAGACTCCATCTCAAAAAACAATAAAAATACAATAAAATATATTGAGTTGAATACTAAAATAGGGGTAACTTTGGGAAGCTATGGGCCACAAAGCAGAGAATGACGCATTCAGTTTGGGGGAGCTAAGATTAGTTTCGTAAAGGAGGCGACATCTTGAAGATATTTAGAATTTCAACAGACATAGAAAAACTTCATTGTAAGCAGAGGGACTAGTTAATACAAAGAAGTCATAAAGATCCAAAGGGAACTCAGAAATAACCAAGAAGGTGAGGGTAGCTACAACATAATTATAAAAGCCAACTTTATTGAGTACTTCCTTTGTCACCATGTACTAAGTTTTGTATTTTAATGTCCTCATTGAATGCTTAAAATAACTCCTGTGAAGAAAGATCTGTTTTATCTTTATTTCACTTGGAGGCTGTGAAATATGCCTAAGGTCACACAGCTATCACATGGCAAAAACAAGATTCCAATCCCCACAGTTTCTCATTTTAAAGCCTGAGCATAATGAACACAGTGTTATAGTGCACAGAATGAATGAATGTGAGTAGAAAAGACATTTCTGAGAACAAAGCTGGAAATGTATCATACAAATCAAATAAACATTTCTTAAGAAATCCTTAGGGCAGAGGGCAATATAACTTCTCAAATAGTAGCCATAATCATCACCACAAATATATATTTTAAGTTCTCACAGTTGGTCTTGACATATAAAGTAAATGCTAAATATTTACTTGCTTAATGCTACCAATGAATTTTCAGATCTTTCCAAGGTATTAATAATTGTATTACTTTATTATACCAAGAGCAAGAATCAAATGTTAGTTGCTATTTATGTTTACATTTTAAATAACAAATTTAATTTAGACTACAATATTTAGCAGTTACGCAGGAACCCTCTGAAAGCTTTTAACCAGCCCCAAAAGTAAATTGGCTTTGGATGCTAATCTCTTGAGATTTCCTGACTGGCAAGTTTCCTCCCTAGAGGAGAGGAGTTGGCCTGTCTTCTAAATTTTGTATGGCCTAAAGCAGTGAGTTTAGAAGCACCTGTGTTTCCTGGCAGCAAACATAACATTTGTGGAAAAGTCTAATTATTTAAATTCCTCTGCGTTTCTCTCATTGAGGATAAAGTGCTGCATTCTACCTTCACATTCTTATTTTATTCCTTGACCCTTTAAATGAAAAAAATGTGTAAAATGATGTGGTCAGCTAAAATATATTGGACAAACAAAACCCCCTTCCTTTATTTCCTCTCTCGCTCTGTATGTATATATATACACTATATATATGTATAAAATATACATATAAACTATATATACATAATATATAAACTTTATATATACATATATTTATAAACATACATATAAAAACAAATATTTGATTGTGTATATATATACACTAAGATACTATAGTCTAAATTTTTTTTTTTTTTTTTTTTTTTTTGAGACGGAGTCTCGCTCTGCCGCCCAGGCTGGAGTGCAGTGGCCGGGTCTCAGCTCACTGCAAGCTCCGCCTCCTGGGTTTACGCCATTCTCCTGCCTCAGCCTCCCAAGCAGCTGGGACTACAGGCGCCCGCCACGTCACCTGGCTAGTTTTTTGTATTTTTTAGTAGAGACGGGGTTTCACCATGTTAGCCAGGATGGTCTCAATCTCCTGACCTCGTGATCCGCCCGTCTCGGCCTCCCAAAGTGCTGGGATTACAGGCTTGAGCCACTGCGCCCGGCAGTCTAAATATTTTTTAACATACACTTTAAAATCTAACAACTTGGATTTTAATGTTGGGTCAGTCTTTCTAAAGTGTTTAATATTTTAGTTTGGAAGTATTAATTAGCAATTCATGAATGAGTAATTAAAGTGCTTTAGGGGGCCTTTCACATCCTATAATAAATAGCAAACCTTTTACCACAATTCATAGTATAAAATCTTGGAACCCCATTACATAACTATGAGTTATTAATTTCTGTTACCTACTTTTAAAATAGGAACATATGTTATTAACAGGTGTTGCTTTGAAATATATATTAGTAAATGTTCTACCTTATAATTAGTTTTTGACTTATCACAAAAAAGGATTTTTTAAAATTACATAGTCACATTTCAAGGTTAACTTTAAAAAATTCTAAATTATCTGATCTTTATGGGAAAGAGATTTGATATTTGTATCTTAGCATTTTGATATTTTTCTCTTTCTGTATAGCAAACTTTTGAATGATAGTCTGAATTCACAGTGAAGAAAATGATCAGAATATTGACTGTCAACAGATAATTTAGAAGGTTCAATCCTATGATTATAAGGGATATTTTCCTTAGGTAAATTTGTTGATTTATCAAGTTCAGTTATATCGTTGATT
Organism: Trachypithecus francoisi; assembly: GCF_009764315.1. Classification (NCBI taxonomy): domain Eukaryota; kingdom Metazoa; phylum Chordata; class Mammalia; order Primates; family Cercopithecidae; genus Trachypithecus; species Trachypithecus francoisi. Next base: position 104,707,992 of record NW_022681471.1, read on the forward strand.
ACATCTAGGCTTCAGGCCTTCTGTGAACTGCCAGCTCTACTAAATTCTGGCTTGTGAATGTTATCACATATTTTAGTCAAATCAGAGGTTGTATTATGCACATCTGACATTTTTCTCTTTGTACTAATAACTTTACTTTTTCTCCCTTTTTTTATTTTAACATCATGACATAAGATCAACACTAAATTTTAGGACTGCATATTAAGTATTACTATAGTGTAATGCTATGCCAATTGTTTTCTAACTTAATATTTGCAAAACTGGGTTTTATGGTTGTTTCTATGCAAATTGAGTGCCTCTACAGAATTTTATCCCTGGGAGTATATGAGTGGTGAGTGATAAGAGATAGTGAATATCTCAGAACATACCAGCATCTGACAGCCTATTGGTAAGATAGTGTAAGTACAGAGGATAAGGAAAATCTGACTTGAAAGGAGAATAAAATCTGATTGACAGTCTGTAGCCAAGTTTGCATATTATAGATTTACAAAATGAGACTGTTTTGAATTTTTGATTAATGAAACGTAAACTGATGTTTTAATATTGCATGCCATTTGAAATAAAATGCATTTTGCCACAACCCTAGAAATGTGAGGTTATCAGTTGTAAAAAGTTCTTGTTCCCATCTAGAAGACACCATATTTTATAGAGAACAGTGGCTGAAGCTTGATGTACTAGAAATAAGTATGGTGTGAGGAAATAACAATTAATACTGGTGACATTTAGTGCCATAGTAAAAGTAAATTTCTAATTAGAAAATAATTATCATAAATACTGAGTTATATCTTTGTAAGGCCTTTAGAAATTGAATCACTAAATTTAATATATAAGTAACTAAGTCAATATTATTTTTATGAGAAAATGGATAACTTATGAAGTTGTTGTTATGTTTTTAGGCCATATTCCATTTTTCACCACACAAGTTATTTCACTGATACACTCACTTAAATCGTCAGTAATACATATAGGTTTAAAAATCTTTTGTACAATTCTGAAAGCTTATCTTAGTTTAATGAAATGTAATACCATAAAGCTTCCCTTCCCTCCAACATTTGAGCTACAATAAAACAGCCTTGTACAACTGATAAAAATTAACTCACCACCCCCACCCCATTGCAGTCATTAGAATTCATTACTAAAAGCTCATTTTTTATGGTAAAATAAAGTATAAGGGTTTTGAAACCACCATTGCAAAATTAGAACTGAGACAGTGAAAGAGATCTAACTTAACTGACTCCGTCTTGCTTCTAACCTCCACTAGTTTATAGTTTGAAGTTTAAACAAATACCATAACAGCCCTTTCCCAAAGCAGACCTCATTCTTGCCTGGGGACTAGATTGCGTTTGTAGGACTAGCATTAGCCACAGTATTGGAAATTATGGTTTAGGAGTCATGCAACTGGAGGCAACAAGATTCTGACCCCCATCAAACTGCTCCTAAGATCAGTGCTTGAGATATTTTGCAGACTCTGCACTTGATGGATCAGCTGGCACTACCCATAACAATAAACTGGCTCATCTGATCTTGTGGCCTCCACCCAGGAACTGACTCAGTGCAAGAAGACAGCTCCAACTCCCATTGATTTCATCTCTGACCAATCAGCACTCCTGGCTCACTGGCTTCCTCCCACCCACCAAGTTATCCTTAAAAATTCTGTTCCTCGAATGATTGGGGAGACTGATTTGCTGATTTGAGTAATAACAAACTCCAGCTCCCGCACGGCCAGCTCTGCATGTATTGCTCTTTCTTTATTGCAATTCCCCTGTCTTGCTGAATTGGCTCTGTCTAGGCATTGGGCAAGGTGAACCCCTTGGGTGGTTACAAATTTGGGGGCTCATCCAGGATTGCCCTTGTGCCTACCTGCCCATTGTTTGGTGGCTCACTTTCAGTGATGGATCCAGAAACCAGCCCAAGTGACTGTCTAGTTCTCTTGGACTGGGGGCTGACTCTGGTACTCTCTCTACTGGTGGGGCACTGCCAACCCAATGTGCGTGGATTTAATTGCAGTGGAAAAATAGTCATGGGGAGATGTCCTTAACTGTAGCCCTATTACAGGGTATCTGTCTGTAGCCTTATGGGGGGGTGTCTATCTGTAGCTCCATTTTGGGGTGTCTGGATTGGTGAGTATCCTAGGTGCTGCCAATGCCTGCTTCCTTCTCCTGACTGGTTCTGTAGCCCTATGGTGGAGTGTCTGTAGCCCCATTGTGGGGTGTCTGTAGCTCCACCATGGGCTGTCTCTGTTACTCCATTGTGGGGTATCTGTTCAGCTCCTGGGAGGCCTCAGTTCCCTCTTTCTAACTAGTAGGAAGAGTCCTGGTTTGGGAGACCTGTCCTCAATCAGGAAGATTTTGAGGAGGTTTCTCATACAGAAAATAGGAGGATAGTTTGGAAGGGATACACTTGTAGTTCTTGATTAGGGACCTGATTTGGAAGGCTGTCTGTCCCTCTTGTCTTTGCTTGTGTTTATATATGTGAAAGGGATCTCAGAACGGGTTGCTGATGGAAGTCCAGCAGGCCTAACTCAGAGAACCCTTATTTGTCTGGTCACATTCAATGAGCTCTAAAGAAGGCTCAACAAGCCTGTCTTTCAGGGTGACTATCTGCTCTTTCCCTTGCCCAGATACCTAATTATGAATTACCATTCAGAGGTCATCCATCCCTACCTGGCATGGATCAAAGACAACAGGGACCAACATGAAAAATTTTGAGCTTTGCCAGGCTGATATTGGGTTCTGAAAGAGGTGACTAATGTGTTTTGTTATGTGAATTTTGCTGGGTTGGAAAATGTTAATTCACTTCCCCATGCAGCCCGTTGGGCAGCATCTTGAAAATTAAGAATCTTGCTTATGGTTCCATAAAATGGCAAAGGGTGATTTTCTCTTGTAAAGTGGCTTAAACCTCACAGCTATAGCACAAGCAAGCAGGGTCATCAGATGCCACTCCGTTCTTCTGGAAGCTGCAGAGAAAGGGAACCTGGAAACCTGGTATGCCAGCAAAAAGGGTAAGAAATTCTTATCAGCCAAGTTTCTGGTCTCTCTCTCTCTTTCTCTGTATTGGTAATTAGTAAACTAATTGTCTCCGCTGCAAGGGTTTGATTAATAGAAAGAAGGATTTGTGAGATTAGTCTTAGCAAATCTGATGTAGTTTGTGCTAAGAATTTGTCTTTCTGTGTTCTGTAATAGAGAGAGGGATATCATAGGATAGAACGTGGGTTTAGGACACCCATAAGTCTGCTTTTCAAGTCGGCTTGGGAGGCTGGTCAGTTACAAACTTTGCTATGGGTCCCTGAAACCAATATTCTATGAAATTTCTCTGTCTTGTTTTGTGTCCTTAAGAGCTTAACCTTGTGACCATGTGGGGATACTTTCTTTTGGTTTCCACCATCCGGAGGACAGGAATTTTGGGGTTCATGTCATAGTTACTCCTAAATTTTTTTCTTGAGCAGTTAAAAGCCTTGCAAGCTTGAAATGGCTTCTCTTGGTTCCTTCTGGAAAAGCAATAGAAACTTCTCAATGCTGTATAGCTCAGTAGCTAAGGCTTTGTCTTTTGACAGTGGTAGCCTGGGATCAATGGTTGGCTTCTGGAATGATTCCTTTCTGATCTGTTATTTGTGTAGCTTTGCCATTTATTAAGTTTTTTTTTTCTGATGATTTCCTCTCTTGAATTTTCCTTTCTCTGAGCTACCTTTTGGAGATTCTAAATCTTGTGGAAAGAAACTGCTTACTATGTATTTGCAGCCCCTAGGAGGTTTCCTTTGGTAAAGTTCAGAAGCTAGAAATATTGGCCACTTGGTGTGGCTAAAATTAGGTAATAAGAGATCTAAAAGAATTTCTTTTTTAAAGAGCACTATGGTTAAAAGTCAGCTTAATTAAAAATGGATAAACAAGGTATAGATATATTTAAAAGGACTTTATGTTTTTCTCTTCTTGGAAGTTGATTTTTTGGAAAAAGTTTTTTCTTCTCCTTTTTTTTTCTGTCTTGTCACTCTTAATGCACACAAGAGGCCCTAAGATAACTTCTGGTAGCCTGGTACTCATTGGAAAAAACAGAGGCGGCACCACGGAACCCGTTTTAGGGAAAGAAACCTGTTTTCCGCATGAAACCCCAGGAATTAAAAACAGATAGATCCCTCCCAAAATCAAAGACTCTGTTCTGTGTTTTCATTATGTTATCTGATAGTTTTGAGTTCTGGGGATATCAGAAATTACTTCACATTATGAGGGAGTTTTGGTGTGTAATAACTAGGTAGGAAATATACTTTAAGAGATGGCTGGCCGGGCGCGGTGGCTCAAGCCTGTAATCCCAGCACTTTGGGAGGCCGAGACGGGCGGATCACGAGGTCAGGAGATCGAGACCATCCTGGCTAACACTGTGAAACCCCGTCTCTACTAAAAAATACAGAAAACTAGCTGGGCGAGGTGGCGGGCACCTGTAGTCCCAGCTACTCGGGAGGCTGAGGCAGGAGAATGGCGTGAACCCGGGAGGCGGAGCTTGCAGTGAGCTGAGATTGTGCCACTGCACTCCAGCCCCGGCGACAGAGTGAGACTCTGTCTCAAAAAAAAAAAAAAAAAAAAAGAGATGGCTAATAGTAGTTATAAAGGGATACTTGACTCTTTGCACACTTGGATCAGAGAAGTATGCTTTTGGTCACCTGGAAGATAAGGAAATATTGCTCACCCGCCACTGGAGATGAGACTCCCATGAAGGATGGGCTGATTACAAAATGGGCTGATTGACTTTGGGTTGCCTTGCAATGAAATGCAGGGTATGGCTGGGTGCGGTGGCTCAGGCTTGTAATCCAAGCACTTTGGGAGGTCGAGGTAGGCAGATCACTTGAGGTCAGCAGTTTGAGACCAGCCTGGCCAACATGGTAAAACCCCATCTCTAAGAAAAATACAAAAATTAGCCAGGCATGGTGGCACTTGCCTGTAATCCCGGCTACTTGGGAGGCTAAGGCAGGAGAATCCCTTGAACCCAGGAGGCAGAGGTTACAGTGAACCGCGATTGCACCACTGTACTCCAGCCTGGGTGACAGAGTGAGACTCCATCTTAATAAGAAAGAAAGAAAGAAAGAAAGAAAGAAAGAGAGAGAGAGAGAGAGAGAGAGAGAGAAAGAAAGAAAAAGAAAAATAGAAATGTAGGGTAGAAGCACATTGGTGTCTTCTCCCATAGTATTTCCCTCCTTTGGGGGATACAGTATAAAATGATGCCCTTAATTTAGGAGTTCTGTCTTTGCCTTCAGCTGTGATTAAGCCCTAGAAATGCATGCTTTCCTGGCCCTGTTCCTCCAAAGTCTCCACCCTGAAGCCAGCAATCCGATTAAGAAACTGGCAAATAAAAAATCTTATCAGTGCCAAATCTTCTGTGTGTCTATTTATATGTGTTTTGTGTGTGTGTGTGTGTGAGATGTTTATAAAAGAGCTTTGATTAATTGGCTTAGAAAAATAAGTGCTTAAATACAAAAAATTATGTCAGAAAAATAGAAACTTTGATGACTTTTTGTTCACATGACTTTAGTAATCTTTTGGCAATAAAGACAGTTTTAAAGATTATTGTTAAAGTAAAATGTCTTGAAAATATAGACATTTGGTCTAAATTAGGTCAGATATCAGATTTACTAAATACTTTAAGGTCAAACTGTTTCCTTGACTTTTGAAAATTGTTCCATTTACCTACTTTGGAACATTATATTATAGATGAGGCCTGGGGACATGTGGAGAGCTATGCCCCTAGCTATGCTGAAAAGAGTCAGACCTTATCTTCACTTCTGTCTGATGTCCTAGGCTCCACCCCAGCATATAATTAAAATAGCTTTCTTATCAGGTTTTTCACTAAAAATAAAAGTTGCTAAGAGTTAACATTGTAATATGAAATTGAGGTTACTGGAGAAACAGTTTTACATACAAGGTGTGTAGGGAATGTGTTTTTGGTGAAAGATAATAAGAAGGCATAGGAATATTGCTTTTGTTGAAGATAATGTAATTTTGTCTAGTTCAGAGGTTTTAAAGACTGTCTTAAACTAAAAGAGTAATGGAACAAAACCGAGGGTTTAAGTAAAGTGAAAAGGGTTTATAAAGAGTTGATCCTGAACAAAAATTCTGTGGGTATAAACAAGTTGGCTAAGATTTGAAAAAGATTATTTAGCTTTTTCTATAGGTTAAAATATTAAAATCATACTGTGCAGCCAGAATCTGGGCCCATGTGTCCAAATAACAGGGCCTTATTAGAAAATTGATCTGCTGTTTGATGGAAAATTATAAAGCATTCTAAAAAGTTTGAGAAAGATACCTTATGGTCAAACTAATTAAAACTGGATAGATATATAAAATTTTATTTAAAAACTACCTTTAGCATTAAAGATGCACTAATGCAAACATGAAAGTTGGTTTTCTCTTTTGAAGACGATTTTTATGTAATGTTAATAGATAATTAAAGGGTTTTGCTTTCTCCTTTGGGAAAATGGCAGGGGAAAAGGGGAGAGAGAAGAGACAAATTCAGTTATCCTCATGCTGTCTTTGTTGGGTCTTGTTTGGAAAGCTAAGTCTCCTCTATCAGAATAAAGGTTTTCCTTTTAAGATTTTGGAGTTATCATTTTGGCCTAATGAATGACTTATGGTGACCTGTGATTCGATTTTGTGATATCCAGTGTTTTAAACCTTTGATATTTGGCAAACTTTCCAAAATCAAATTATAAATTATGTCTCTTTCTAACCTAATCTTTTAGATATTAGGTCCCCTAAAGTCCAAAAATGACATTTGGCATATTTTGCATAAAAATCATACAGGAAACATTGTCAAATATGAAATGGTGTTTGGCTTTTTTTGGGCTGTATTTGTGTAAATATATTATTGGCATATGTTCTGAAATTATGTAAAACTCCTATAATTCTAATATGACTTAGTGTATGTTATCAGTAATAATTGTATTATGTTAAATGGCTGTGTGCCACAGAGGTAACAAATTTCTTTGTCGATTGTGTCTTTAACTCTGGCTGCCCTAAAGTGTTTGTGTCATCCACAGGTGATTGTTGTCTCATTTTTGTCCTCTTAAAAAATGGTTTTATAGGCTGGGCATGATGGCTCATGCCTGTAATCCCAGCACGTTGGGAGGCTGAGGTGGGCGGATCACCTGAGGTCGGGAGTCCAAGAGCAGCCTGACCAACATGGAGAAACCCCATCTCTACTAAAAATACAAAATTAGCTGAGCATGCTGGTGCATGCCTGTAATCTCAGCTACTCGGATGCTGAGACAGGAGAATCGCTTGAACCGGGGAGGCGGAGGTTGCGGTGAGCTGAGATCATGCCATTGCACTCCACTCTGGGCAACAAGAGCAAAACTCTGTCTGAAAAAAATAAAAAAACAATGGTTTTACTATCAGCTGTAAAATGTAACAGGTGCTCTTAAATGCAGGTTTCTGATTAATAACTCTGGAGATTGTGACATTAGAATAGAAGGAAAACTTTCAAATAGAGGAGTGAATGGTATTTGGTTTTCTTTGGACTGTATTTGTATAAATATGTTATTTAGTATGTGTTCCAAAAATTATGGGAAACTTCTATAATTCTGATATGATTTCACTATTAATAATTGTAATTGTTATGTAAAATTGTTTTGTGCCACAGAAGTAACCAAAATTCCTAGTCAATTGTAGTTTTAATAATGGCTGTAGACTTTTGTCATCCACAGACATTTTATCTTGCTTTGGTCCGTTTCAAAAGGCAGTTTATAATTGGATATAAGGCTCTGAGTGCAGGTCTTAGATAACTTTAAAAATTATGCTCTTGAAATAGAGGAAAAAAGAAAACTTCTAGATGTGGTGAACTGATGTGTTAAACATTGCTAATCCTTTTGTTTTCAGAATCAAGATGACTTATTTCTTTAGAGCTATTTGCAACTTTTAACAAGTGAGTAAAATACACTCAGTGAAAAATTTTGAAGCAAATTTGTTTCTCTCTACCTGATTTCTTTAGAATTTGGAAACCATTTGTGAGTATTCTCAATTTATGGCATTATAGTTAATTGCATACGTGCGATAAGAATCTGTTTTCTTTTGTAACAGGACACCATTGGAGAAATTGGTCATTTTACCAAGGCTTTGACTGGAATGGCATGCTTCCTTTAAAGAATCAAAGTTGACTTATAGAGCCATTTAAAGCCCGTTGGGGAATCTGGCCTCATACCTTGTCCACACAGAGTCCCTGTACAAGGTTCCTGACCTGTGGTAAGTAAAGAATGTCACTTTCTAACAGGCCCAGGAACCCAAGTTATCTTGGGACCTCAAGAGGAGAGGACTTTGGTCAACTCATAGGTATTTGAGGGTATAAACCCATGGCTGGGCTCGGCTTTCAAAAAGTCTTATCTGAGATTCTTCATGGAACAGAGTTCCATCAAAGCCAATTTAAAAAGCCTAAGTGAAAAATAATTATTCTTGCTGCACTTTATGCAAATAATCAGGCCAAGTACAGTAAGACTGAAATTCATTTTATAAACAAATAATTTCTATCATGATTTGTTTTTAATAAAAATGGGAACTGAAGAGAGAAAACTTATGCTTCAAAAGAAAAATCATAGTTAAACTGTTAGCTATTCTTGAGGTTTATTCTGCAGTTTAGACTAAATTCTAAATTCTTTGTGGGTTAGAAGTTCCCAAACTAATGATTTCAAATGTTTACTTTTAAAATTGGGAATTGTACTCCTCATCCTAGGATACATTATACCTTATAGTAGACTGTTCACTTAAACACTGTAGTAAAACTATAGATGAGAATAATAATGTTTCTGCCATGCAAGCCTTGGAAGCCCAATTATGCCGGCATGAGTCCCCTCAGACAGTTGCAAAGCAGTTCCACTCTTCTCACCTTGGAGTTCACTCCCATTCCCACTACATCCCCCATCAGCAGGAAGAAGCCAGAGCAATCGACGGTGTTTAATTTTTACTCATCTTTATAGCCAACACCTTAAGGTTAAGGTGTTAAAAAAACCCAAAGGAAGGGATTGAAACCACATTTGCAAAATTAGGTCTGAGACAGTGAACGCAATCTAACTTAACTGACTCCATCTAGCTTCTAACCTCCAAGCTGTCCTTGTTCATTCCTGGGCATAAGCTGAACTAACTTTGGAAGAAACTTAGTTTATAGTTTAAACAAAGATGTTAACAGACCTTTCCCAAAGCAAAATTCCTTCTTGCCTGGGACTTGCCTTTGTAGGACTAACATTCGCCACAAAATTAAAAATTATGGTTAGGGGTCATGCAGCTGGAGGCTACAAGATTCTCACCCTTCCTAAACTGCTCCTAAGATCAGTGCTTGAGATATTTTGCAGATCCTGCCCTTGGTGTATCAGCTGGCACCACCAGATCAGTAAACTACTGGCTCATCTGATCTTGTGGCCTCCACCCAGGAACTGACTCAGCGCAAGAAGACAGCTCCAGCTTGCTATGATTTCATCTCTGACCAGTCAGCACTCCTGGCTCACTGGCTTCCCTCTGCCCACCAAGTTATCCTTAAAAACTCTGCTCCCTGAATGCTTGGGGAGACTGATTTGAGTAACAATAAAACTTCGGTCTCATGCACAACTGGCTCTGAGTGAGTTACTCTTTCTCTGTTGCAATTCCCCTGTCTTGATGAATCGGCTCTGTCTAGGCAGCAGGTAAGGTGAACCCCTTGGGTGGTCACAGTTTTGACCTAGTAAAGCTTTCATTTTCTTGCTTTGCCCTATGGCCTAATTTATAACATACATAACCAAAAGCCTTAGCTTCTAGTAACAAGTATTTATTAAAGTGCTATATAAACGTTACATTTTAGAGTAACCAACTTTTCTTGTTTTTTTTTTTTTTTCCAGGAATTTCTCAGTTTTAAAATTTAAAGTCCCATGTCCCACAAACCTGCTTAGTCCCCAGGCACACTGGATGCTTGATCACCCTAAAGTTCTAGTTTATTTTGGGATTTTTGCATCCCTTAAGATTACATACAAGATGTTGGGTATACATACATACTGTAATTGCCCATCAGGTTCACCTTGCCCACTCCCTAGACAGAGTTGATTTATCAAGACAGGAAAATTGCAATAGAGAAAGAGTAATTCATGCAGAGCAGACTGTATGGGAGACTGGAGTTTTGTTATGGCTCAAATCAGTCTCTCTTGGCATTTGGGGACCAGAGTTTTTAAGGACAATTTGGTGGGTGGGGGGCAGCCAGTGAGTCAGGAGTAATGATTGGTTGGATTGGAGATGAAATCATAGGGAGTCAGAGCTGTCTTGCCCTGAGTCAGTTCCTGAGTGGGGGTCATAGGATGAGATGAGCCAGTTTATTGATCTGGGTAGTGCTGGTTGATCCATCAAGTGCAGGGTCTGCAAAATATCTCAAGCACTGATCTTAGGCTTTACATTAGTGACTTTATGCCCAGGAGCAATTTGGGGAGAAGCCGTATATTGTAGTCTCTAGCTTCATGACTCCTAAACCATAAATTCTAATCTTTTGTGGCTAATTTGTTAGTCCTACAAAGGCAGTCTAGTCCCCATGCAAGAAGGAGGTTGGTTTTGGGGAAGAGTTGTCATTGCCTTTGTTTTAAACCATAAGCTATAAACTAAGTTCCTCCCAAAGGTTTTTCAGCCTATGCCCAGGAATGAGCAAGGACAGCTTGGGGCTTAGATGCAAGAGGGAGTTGGTTATGTCAGATCTCTTTCACTATTTCAATTATAATTTTGCAATGGTGGTTTCAGTACCTGAATGCATTTTCCTAAGACAAAGGTTCAATGCCAAAGCATCTAACATATCCCAATACATTGAAAACCTCGGTATTCATTTGTTTGCTGTTGATATAAAACAGAATACCTGAAACTAGGTTATTTATTTCAGAAAGGAACTTATTTCTTACAGTTGTGGAGGCTCAGAATGTATCTGCACAATGGGTTCTTCTTTCCTGCTGCCCAAGTACAGCTGATTTATCAAGACAAGGGAATTGCAATGGAGTTTTACACACATATAGCCGCCAGCTAAACGGAAGACCAGAGTTTGCTATTACTCAAATCAGTCTCCTCAAAAAGTCTGAGGCTAGGGTTTTTCAAGAACAGTTTGGGGAAAGACATATGCATAGCTACGCAGTAGGTACTTGCTGCTGATTGGTAGGGATTGCAATCATAGGAGTGTGGGAAAGGGTCCTCCTGTACACTGAGTCTCTTCTGGGTGGGGCCACAGGAGCAGTTGGCAGGTCCAGGTGGAGCCATCAGTCATCAGACATGAAATATATCTGAACAGATATCTCAAAAGGCCAATCTTAAGTTCTACAATAGTGATGTTGTCTGCAAGAGTAATTGGGGAAGTCGCATGTCTTGTGACCTCTGGAATAATGGCTGGCAATCCTTTATATCTACACCTCAGCAGAATTTAGTTTCCCCTATCCTCCTAGCCTGGTGGTCTCTCATTAGCTTTACAAACGCGGTTGAGTTTTGGGGAAGGGCGATTGTCATTTAAACTATAAATGTCTCCCAAAGTTAGCTTGGCGTAAGCCTAGGAATAATTAAGAGCAGCTTGAAGGCTAAAGGCAAGAGAGGAGTTGGCTAGATTAAATCTCTTTCACTTCCATAATTTTCTGACTGTTATAATTTTTGCAAAGACCATTTCAAGAAGTCCCAGGTCGGAAAGACACAACTGGTGAGGGCCTTCTTGCTGGTGGGGACTCCTTACAGAGTCCCAGTGGCCTGGGGCATCACATGGCAGGAGGACTGTGTATGCTAACTTGCTAGCTCAGGTCTCTCTTCTTCTTATAAAGCCACAAGTGCCATTCCCATGATAATGCATTAGTCCATTAACTCATTAATCCATTAGGGCAGTGCCTTCATGATCCAAGTGCCTCTTAAAGGCCTCCCCTCTCACACTGCCACATTGGGGGTTAAATTTTGGAGGTGATAAATAATGAAACCATAGCAACCACTGAATCAAGGAGTTAAATACTATTTTTAAAAATGATGTTACAAAGCAAAAAAAAAAAAAAAAAAAAATAGCGTTCAAAGAAAAACTTGAGCCGAATTAAAGTTAAAGGAGTTAATTGAGCAATGGACGATTTGTGAATCAGGCAACCCTCAGAATCGCAGCAGATTCAGAGAGACTCCAGGGGTGCCTTGTGGTCAGAACAAATTTATAGACAAAAAAAAAGTAAAGTGACGTGTAGAAATCAGAAGTGAGATACAGAAACAGCTGGATTGGTTACAGCTCGCTGTTTGCCTTATTTGAGCACAGTTTGAACAATCAGCAATGTGTAACTGGTTGAAGAATGGCTGCTGCGATTGGCCAAGACTGAGTGACTGTTACAGGCCCATACTCCTAAGTTAGTTTTTCATTCTTGTCTACCTATTAAGATAGGTTGTAGTTCGTCCACAGGGATTCAAATACAGAAGTACGGAGTCCTTCTCAGGCCATATTTAGTTTGCTTTAACAATAGACTTTATGGGAAAATGATATTTTGTTAAATGCGAAATAATAAGTTAGAGAAACACTTTAGTGTTTATAATTTTTAATATTGACTATTAGCCTTAGCTGTTTGTTTGTTTATTTATTTATTTATTTTTTCGAGACAGAGTTTTGCTCTTGTTGCCCAGGATGGAGTGCAGTGACACAATCTCGGTTCACTGCAACCTCTGCCTCCTGGGTTCAAGTGATTCTCCTGCCTCAGCCTCTCGAGTAGCTGGGATTACAGGCACACGCCACCACGCCTGGCTCTTTTTTTGTGTTTTTAGTAGAGACAGGGTTTCACCACATTGGCCAGGCTGGTCTCAAACTCCTGACCTCAGGTGACCCGCCCACCTCAGCCTCCCAATGTGCTGAGATTACAGGCATGAGCCACCACGCCCGCCTGCCTTAGCTGTTTAATATGTAACTCATGACTTGGTGTAGTTCCTGAGATTGGGAGAAGCAAACTGAGGTTTGAATCCTGTCTTCAAACTTATTGGCAGTTGAGCCTGATCAAGTTGCTTAACATTTTTGTGACTCATTCTCCTTACACATAAAGTGGAGAAATTTTGCCTATTTTTAAATAGAATTGTACAGGATAGAGAAAAATGTATTTTAAGCCTCTTAGTGCTTTGTGATATGTAGCAGGCAATATTTAAATGGTAACTATATTATTGATAATAGTAAGTATGTATTTATGTGCTTCACAGTTTTACAATTAAACATGTCCCTCTCAGGGTTTCTTACTATATTCTTACCTAGAGCTGTGACATTAAACCACCTTTCACCAAAACTAAACAATTGGTATACTGAGGATAAACATTACTTTTTTATTCAGTAGATATCACTGGATAATTTTGTTATAAATCTCTGACAGTAAAGTGAAAGATTATGTATATCAATTAAAACTGATAAATAACTTTAAAAAGAAATTTCTGAGTTGAACATCTTTTGCTCTAAATTTTCTGGCCAAATAGGGATACCTCAAAGGAAAATGGCAGGTGAATTTGTATACAGATAATTAAATAGTAGTTTTAGTCAGTAAATAAGGAGGTCCAAATAATAAGTAGAACCAGGGACCTAGCATGATAAAAATTATGCTGCTCAAATTTCAAAAACATTGATGGTAACAAATAGCTGTGTAATATAAAAGCTGGTACGTGGTCAAATCCTTTTTACCTGACTTGAGAAAAGGTATCATCTCCCCATATTCTACTCCAAACTGGTAAAATTCTCACAGAGCTGCTCCGTAGCCTGGCTGGCTACCTCACTGAAACTTCACCTTGGAGGCCTTATGACCTTTCAACTTATTCCATAGCTAGATTCCACCACTATTCAAATCAATGGTGCATTCCAGGTGATTCAGAAGTTATTTAGAGAAGATTCTGACATATTCGATAAACATTCCAAATTTCTCAGGAATTACTTTTAGACATCTTCTAAATGAATAACAGAGAGGTTATGTGAAATCCTTGTGTAATTACCTGTCCCCAGATTTTTTTGTTGTTGTCTGTTTTTGGTTTTTGAGACAGAGTTTCACTCTTGTCACCCAGGCTGGAGTGCAGTGCTGCGATCATGGCTCACTGCAACCTCTGTCTTCCAGGTTCAAACGATTCTCCTGCCTCAGCCTCCCGAGTAGCTGGGATTACAGGCGCCAGTCACTGCACCTGGCTAATTTTTGTATTTTTAGTAGAGAAGGGGTTTCACTGTGTGACTGGCTAGTCTCAAACTCCTGACCTCAGGTGGTCTGCCTGCCTTGGCCTCCCAAAGTGCTGGAATTACAGATGTGAGCCACCACGCTGGGCCTGTGACCAGATTTCTTAACCATCACATGCCTTTGCACTTGCCGTTCAATGTTCCATTTAGTTGATTTTGATACATTGAAAAATCATTATGAACACATTTTCAAATCTAGCTGGCTTCATTTTTGTCTCCTAAATTGCACTAAATATAATCTGTGATTGTGACAGTGCCTTTGCTTTAATCTATCAGCTATTTTTGAAAGATATATAACTTAATTGAAAAATAGTACAACTTTTTCACTTAGAATCTTTATGAAAAATGTAAAAGATGCTTTGCCAGTCTGAATAGTTAATTGAGTTTGACTGTACTGGGGAAGATGCAAAAAGAGTGTGTCTATGGCAACTCTTTATCTCATAAAAAATTTAAAGGGCCTTTATTTAATGTGACTCCTTTTTAAATTCATTTAATGGCGTAAGTAACACTGGATATATAATTAGAGTCTAAGATTAAAGCACAATAATTGAAATAAGATAATATGAAGAAGCTCACACAAAAATGATTGAGCTTCAAATGAATATATTATTCTTTAAGCTCAGCTGAACTCTTGTAAGTTGTATTTTTTCACTACGATGTAATAATAATAGTATGTTGATGACAACTATACTACTTTATAAATGTAAAGTATTTTATAGTGTACTAAGCTCTTTCCTATACATTATCAAATTTGAATCTCCAATTAGCCCTGGATATTTGTATATATCTTTTTTTTTTTTTTTTTAATCAAGACGGAGTCTCACTCTGTTGTCCAGGCTGGAGTGCAATGGCATGATCTCAGCTCACTGCAACCACCACCTCCCAGATAGCTGGGACTATAGGCATGTGCCACCACACTTGGCTAATTTTTGTATTTTTAATGGAAATGGGGTTTCACCATGTTGGCCAGGCTGGTTTTGAACTCCTGGCCTCAAGTGATCTGCCACCTAGGCCTCCCAAAGTGCTGGGATTACAGGTGTGAGCCACCAAGCCCGGTCTGTGTGTCCATTTTTTAGAAAAGGAAACTGATGCACAAAAAGGTTAAGTAACTTGTTCAAGATCACATAATTAGTAAGTGATAAAGTCACACTCAAACCCAGATATTCTAACTTCAAGTATAATGTTCTTTTCTCTGTGTTCCTTCTTTGTGTAATAGAGAGCAATGAGTGTGTAGGAAGGGCAGAATAACTGCGCAGATCTTTGCAATATGTCTCACAATAATGCTGTGCCTTCAAAAGACTTGATTTAATCATTTTGTTCCCTCATTCACTGGTCTATTCATTCAGGGTAAAGGGGCCCTTTCTCTAGATAGATTTGCTTTCACCATTTCATTCCCTTGTCAATATTCGCCATCTTAGAATAATTATGTTTTCACTGTCCCACTTGAAAAAAGATGCTTAGGTAATTCTTTAAGAAGTAAAGAAACATTATCAATATGATATAGATATGAACATAATATAGAGAGAGAGATATGGATGAATACAGATATAGATACCTAAATTCCAGGAAGAAGGAACTAGATTTTTTAATTGTACAAAAATAAAATACTCTTCTTTTAATTTCTTTCTTTTACCTTTTGTGTTCTTTACATAAGATCAATGAATAAACATATTTATTTATTAAGGAAGCTTATTGGTAATTCTTGTAGTATTTACTCTCTATTAAACATCAACCTAGGAATGTATCCATAACTTTCGTTTAAATAAATTCTTCTATTGATGCAATAAGAGCTGTCAGTCATAGTGCTGGGAATGCCAGAGGGGAAATCATCCCTGACAACATTTTTCTGTTGCACTATTAATACATACAAGTTGACGTTCAGGTGTGTGTACGTATGTATGCATGTATATAGGCACACAGCAAAATCATATATACGTGTGACTACATATTAAAATACACTTAAATGTATATGTTTACTCTGTAAGTAAATAATCATTTATTTCAATGTTTAGATGAGATTTTAACATGTTAGAATGGCATCATTTTTCTTTCTAGGCAATCTGCTGGCAGGCTTTTTCCAGCAACCTATTCTTCCCTCATTTTTTTTTATATCATACCAAGGTTTCTGTCTCCATTTTGTTGATGTAATTATCCTGGCATAATTTTGAAAAAAGATTTCCTGGCAATGTAAATCCACAAGATTGTTGATATGGCTTGAGCTCAAATGATGCTTCTATCCAATTTGTTTACCTTTCAGCTTGAGCAGAGTTCTTGTGTCATAAGGAAAACAGGAAGAGATGCTATAGTAGATAAGGACTTTTATGGATGGTTTTATTTTAAGTAAATATTGCCTGTAAGGGATCCAGGAATTTGAGTGTTTTTCTTGGAATCCTTAACCTTAATACTTAGCCCAGAGCAAAACTTTCTCTCAAATGATGGTAAAAAATCTAATTCTATTAAATCTTGATTATTCCGTGGGCTGCCTTGGAATACATTGCCTATGAGTTTTTCTGCTAAGAAATGGACTTTGTTTATTGCTCATTTTCTCAAAATCAAGGAAAGCTGTTGTTCTTCAATTTAGATCGATGTTGACAAGGTCCTCTTCATAGCAGCAGGTGTTACGCTATAACTGCTCATTATAGAATTATGTTTTGCTTGAAGGAGTTCAGGAAACAAGAAAAGCATGTTCTTGTGTACATGAATTCTGATTGAAAAATTGAAAGAATGACACTAGGAATAGTATGTCAATTGGCAGAATTTATCATTTCATTGTGCAACTAATATTTTAAAAGGCACTAAAATCAATGTGAACATCCTTGGGAAACCACTCTCCTTCTTAGGCCTAACTTGCAAAGTATCCCCTTACCATTGTGCTTTTTTAATGTAGAAATTGAGATTAGAACAATACGGGGAACAAAATATTGGCAGACGACCTTGTGAAGGAGATGAAAAACAAGAAGCTATAGAAATAGATTGGCTAATAGTACTGAGTAACTACTCAACTGCAAAAATGCCTTGCTTTTCCGAGCGATGTATAAGGTAATTAGCACCAACATTTTCATTAGGTTACATAAAATAATATTACTTTGTAAACACCTATAAACAGAGATTACCCAGATAGCCTAAGACTATTATTAAGTACAATAAAACGTTACTGGTTAAAGTAATAGGTATAGAACTTCGTATTGTATGGTGCACATTCACATAGTTAGAGAGGAAATGGAGGTCTAACAAGTCAAGGTTCAATTACACACTTGTAATCCATCCTTAAGGGAAAAAGCTTCACTGATCAAAATGGTACTTTGCACAACCTTGCCAATTGTTTCACAAAGCTTTAATGATGCTAGAAATAATCTTTTACCTCCCATACCTGAGTAAACCATATTGGAGTTATTTTCTCTGCTCCTTCCTATACCTTTCCTTTTTGGCATCACAAAGTCAGATTTTTAACCTACAGGTTGACATAAGCCAAAAATGTTAGAAGATTATAAACTGCCTCCCTTTCTCTCACTGTTTGTATGTGTATATGTGTGTGTATACATATATAAACACACACATAGATAAATCACATGGAAACATAAGCACATATCTACGCACTGTTGTTTTGCTACCGTATCCATTGACAACGTTTATTTTGAATTACAGGTAATTTTTTTTCTGAATTTAAAAGTGAAATGAAATAAAGTTTTGTTAGATATACAGTTATTACCTATATAAAAATGATTCTGTGCGTACTTCCATGGCAAAGTACAATACCTCCTCTGCTGTCACTGCCAATGCACAGGTGTTCTTTTTCCTGGCTGTTTGACTCACTGGGAGAACTTATAAAAATATTTCAGTCGCAGCTTTACTCTAGCCCGATCAATTAATCAGTACCTTGGACTTGCAATCTACTAGGCAGTCCTTCCCAAACTTTAGAATGTGGAAAAATCCCTTAGAATGCTTATTAAAATGCAGATTCTAAAGCCTCATTCTAAGTGATATTCTTCTGGTAGGTCTTTACAAGTCATGTATTCCTGGGGTCTTTCTTTGAGAAACACAACTCTAAAAGGTCTTTGTTATTCCATTCTGGGTTTTGAATTCTTCTTGAAATTGTAACAAGATATATGTACTGAAATATTGTTCCTCTAACAATATCTAAAGAAATTTTCAGCATTAGCAGCACTTGTTGGCACTCTTGTTGTTATTTTGTTTAATATTTAAGACAGCTAAAAGTTACAGTAATTTATAATGATAATCAGTATTATGGAATCAACCATTACAGTTCATCTCACTAAAGAATTTTTATTTTTATTATTTATTTATTGACTTATATTTGAGACAGAATCTGGCTCTGTCGCCCAGGCTGGAGAGCAGTGTGTGATCTCAGCTCGCTGCAACCTCCACCTCGGGTTCAAGCGATTCTCGCCTCAGCTTCCCAAGTAGCTGGGATTACAGATGCCTGTCACCTCGCCCAGGTATTTTTTTTTTTTTTTTAATTTTTAGTAGAGATGGTATTTCACCATGTTGGCCAGGCTAGTCTGGAACTCCTGACCTCAGGTGATCCACCCGCCTTGGCCTCCCAAAGTGCTGGGATTACAGGCGTGAGCCACTGCGCCTGGCCTCACTAAAGAATTAACATCATATGTTTATTAGTACTGAGTTTAGTTCCCAAACACTGTACTAAAAATATGAATGAAACAATTGAATGAAAACGTGTTTCGTTAGCCATATTCCAAGAAAATCACTTCTATGATGATTGTAATTGGAAGCATCTCTTCTTTCTTTGCCTGGGATCTTTGTAACAAGGTTATCTTCTTTCATGTCCCATTCCAATTAATAATCATTTATTTCCGTTTAAGCCTTTTATAATCATTCAGAGAATCCACACTCATTGTGTCTGCAGTCACTGAGTTCACGCATTAAATACAGAATTTTCAACAACCATATTTCCATCTTTATTGTTATTAATATTTCAAATTTGCTTCTGTTCGGAATCATGAACTTGTAGGATCGAGTAGATATATGTGTTATCCATACACACTCTGCAATACTCACTGCAGATACATACTGAACAGGAATTGCTTATTTAACTGTGTTTTCTGTCTCTGTTTCATACATGTTCTCTCTCTACTGAAGTGATTGAAGGATGACAAAGGTCCTTATGGGTGTTTGATGGCCTGTGAAGAGCTATCTGTCTAAGAATTCCCTGAAAATAATTTCTCCACTTGTATGAAAATAATTTATTCCGTCATTTTTCATGTTGTATTGTCAATTTTCCTTCTGGTTGTATCAGGCAGGAATCACTGTTTTACATTTCATTTTTTAGGGTACCTATGCCTGGATTGCTCCCATTGAGGCAAAACAAAGCATAGCTGTAACATAATCATTAGTGTTATTATCATGAAAACCTGGAAAAACTAATGGCAAGGCAAAAAATACGCATTCTTATGCTTGCTTTATGTGCACTGTGCCTATACATACAACCTGGCAGAACTTTAGGCAGAATTATGGTTTAAATGGGCATCGTCTATCCTCTACAGGCCTTTTGGTGTGCTTCTTATGTCCTGAGGACCACATGAAGATCCAGGAGTTGAGTCCTATCCACTCTACATTGCTGGTACCTTTAGGGGCTCTATGCCATTGTATTCCAGCTTCCTAAGATTAGACTATACTTTTGTTTCCTTTATTCTTTTCTTTTCATTTCTTTTCTTTCTTTTCTTTTTTTTTTTTTTGAGACAAAGTCTCACTCTGTTGTCCAGGCTGGAGTGCAGTGGTGTGATCTCATCTCACTGCAACTTCTGCCTCCCAGGTTCAAGCAATTCTCATGCCTCAGTCTCCTGAGTAGCTGGGATGACAGGCATGTGCCAACCAGGCCTGGCTAATTTTTATTTTAGTGGAGACATGGTTTCACCACGTTGGCCAGGCTGATCTTAACTCCCGACCTCAAGTGATCTTCCTGCTCCGGCCTCCCAAAGTGCTAGGATTGTAGGCATGAGCCACTGCACCTGGCCTATTACTCTCATTTCTTAGACATTATTCCACCCTTCCTAATACTTAGCTACCTACTTTTGCTTCCATTCAACCCTCTGTAACTTGTTTTAAGGTGTTTTTTTTTTTTTTTTTTAATCCTTTGGCTATGTATGTTCTTATAAAGTAAAATTTAGTTGTAGCAATTCGTGAAATCATATTAACATTCACTTAGAGGAGAGTGAGAAATGCTTCCTGCTTACCTATATAGCATTGCCCATTTGCACTTAGTTTTGATATTTGAGGCAAATCCTTCGGTTTTATTGTCTAAGACACAGTTGTAATTCTAAGGAATTTTAGACCAGGTCAAAGGAGTATGCATTACCCTTGCATACTATTACATAGGGCATTGTAATATGACATCTGTCATACAGTGAGATGAGGATGGCTACCTTTTTCACTTAAAATAGCTCTGGCCCTTTATATAACCAAACAAAACATAACTGAAATGCTTGGCAAGAAGTAAAATTATAAACAATGGGCTTCCAGCATTTGTTGTATGCCTGCTGGCATAGGAATTCCAAGCATATAATGGGTGTTCTTTGCGTAATGAAAAGCCAATTGTGAGACCAGCTTATAATCTTTGGTGCCAGTAGCTGCATGTACATTTCATAATTTCATCCTAATGCTTTAAATGATGCAAAAATGTCCTTTTTATCTACTAAAGTGCCTCATAAGTTAATAAATATATGTAAATTTCTGTAAAGTGATACTGTCCCTTAATGAATCAAACTGATAATTGTTTCTGTCTCATTAACAGTAATCTATATTTGAAAGTGAAGAACTCTACAAATAGAAATATTTAACATATCAAACATTTGAAATTTCTAGGTATTGTAAGCACAAATATTTATGGTCATATTTGGCCAGAAGATATTCCTTGTAAATAGATTTGGAATTTTTATATACAGTATTGTGATTGGCTGTAATAATTTTTCAAGTACTGTATACACAAAATCATAATTATATTTTATACTAACTATGGATGGGGGCTGTCGAGTGTAGGTAAATACTAATTTGTCTCATCATCTCTTTTGTAAAACCTCCAACCACCAAACCTAATGGAGGAAGTTTATGCCTCTTCTACTGCATGTTAGCACTTTTTCCATGATAATGTAGTATTTGTACACAAATCTGTATCATCCAACAGAGTTTCTGAGAAGTAGAGACCTTTGCTTATTAGACTTTCAGTTCTTACTTTGTAGAATGGTGGTTGGCCATTCAACACTTTTTATTTTATTTTATTTTATTTTACTTTATTATTTTATTTGTTTGTTTTTCTGAGATAAAGTCTGTCTCTGACCCCCAGGCTGGAGTGGGGTGGCGCGATCTTGGCTCACTGCAACCTCCACCTCTGGGGTTCAAGCGATTCTCCCACCTCAACCTCCCAAGTAGCTGGGACTACAGGTGCATGCCACCACGCCACGCTAATTTTTGTATTTTTAGTAGAAGTGGGGTTTTGCCATGTTGGCCAAACTGGTCTCAAACTGCTGACCTCAGATGATCCACCCACATCAGCCTCCCAAAGTGTTGGGATTACAGGCATGAGCCACCACGTCTGGCCATCAATACATTTTAAACAAATGAACTAAATAATGAATATCGTTGAAGTGCAATTCTGTTTACATTTGTTTACATCTATACTTATTTTAATCAACTATATTTTGTGGTGTCAACAATCTATAGCTTAAGAGTTTTAATTGAAAGGGTCTAATACATATCACTGTATATTTAAATAGTTTTCTTAGATAAAACAAAGAGAATGAGATACAGAAAGAAGTAACAAAGGATTTCATTATGTGATAGTCTTCCTGTGTTTTGTTTTTCCTTTTAAAAAGTTGCAGCAATAATAGAAAATTTTTTTTTTCTTACTAGTAGAGGTGGCATTTTTGCTATAAAATGAGTGCCCTTAGTTCTTCATTTGTTAGTAAATATTTCATTCTATGTATAAAAACTATAATAAAATCATACATGTTACATAAATAATGAATGGATTGTTATTACACCAGGAAATCACTACTGTGCCCTATCAAAATGAGTTTGCAGTATATATGTGCATATGTGTGTATATATATATATATATATATGAATCTAAGGCAATC
Source organism: Trachypithecus francoisi (assembly GCF_009764315.1). NCBI lineage: Eukaryota > Metazoa > Chordata > Mammalia > Primates > Cercopithecidae > Trachypithecus > Trachypithecus francoisi. The sequence continues at coordinate 104,730,266 of NW_022681471.1, forward strand.
AATTATGTATATTTTCAATGCTCTGTGAAGAAAGAAATTGGTTGTCTACTGTCATGCTTTATTATGGTGATATTCTTTAATTAAAATGCACACATAAAAAATTTAAAAATGTAAAATCTGATTTTCTAAGTGGGCTTAGGAAGGTACAGGGAAGAAGTGCTAACGCTTGAAGTGGAAAGTATGAGAGTACATGAAGTTGAAAATGTGTTTGTGTGTATGTGTATTGTAGCAGGTCATCTAGGACTGTAATTTTCAACCATATGCCCAAGCCCCAGCATAGAGATACTGATTCAATTGGTCTGGGGTGGGATATGGGCTTAGGTAATATTTTATAGCTCTCTAGGTGGTTCTGATGTGTAGTAGGGGCAAAGAACTGCCTCTATGGGTGTCTAGGACTCTACTATAACTATCAGCAATTCGTGAGAGGGTTCTTTGTAATGCCTTTGATGATTCTTCTAGAGCCATATGTTCTGCACATCAGCTGGGGAGCAAAACCAGGGAATTCCAGAAGTGGTCCTCCCTTAAGACTTACTCTGACGGTGTTAGGGTTTTCATAACTGGATCCTTACCCTCATTCTAGGAAAAGTCATAATTATTATTATCTTACTTTCCACCTTCAGTACTTACCATTTTCAGAGATTAGGGAATTTTTCTACTTCCCTTTTTATATTTGTTTCAGGTAAGTCCTGTTGAATATCATCCTCAAAACATGCACATTTTACTGCCATGGTAACGTTTTCTACTTTTTCTTCTATTTTTTTCAAATGTAAATTATAGAAAATTTGGCAGGGTCTCTGGTAACCAAAGTAATCTTGTCTATTTCTGTGCTACTAGCTTTATTATAATTTGATTCCTGTTCCAAAAATGAAGTACAGTACTAATAATTTTTTAAACCTCAAATTATTTGAAGGTCAATATTAATGACTTTTTATTAATGTATATGTATATAGGTTTAACAATAAGTGAAACAGCTTATAACAGTATATATTCTATAAGTAGAAATTTACACATAAAGTTAGAAGAACTCCATGTGCAATGTCCTCTTAAGCTCACATATAAACTTTCTGTTTCAAATAAAAGTTTCAAAACTAGAGTCTACATGGCACAGATGGTGAATTGATGCCATAATTCCAATCTGCTTGTTAGTAGAGATATGTCATATGTTTATTGATGATTGCAAATATGTTGGTACATTAAAGCTTCATATTTAGTATTATAAAACTTAATGTCATATGGGGAAAGAAGTTGCTACCTTTCTAAAAATTGTAGAATAGCCAGGCGTAATGGCTCATGCCTTTTATCCCACACTTTGGGAGGCCAAGACGAGTGGATCACTGGAGGTCAGGAGGTCGAGACCAGCCTGGCCAACGTGGTGAAACCCCGTCTCTACTAAAAAGTACAAAAATCATTCAGGCATAGTGACTCATGCCTGTAGTCCCAGTTACTCGGGACGCTGAGGCAGGAGAATTGCTTGAACCCAGGAGGCGGAGGTTGCTGTGAGCCAAGATCGCACCACTGCACTCCAGCCTGGGCAACAGAACGAGACTCCATCTCTCAAAAATAAATACATAAATAAATAAAAATAAAAGTTATATAATAAACTCCTGGCCGGGCGCAGTGGCTCAAGCCTATAATCCCAGCACTTTGGGAGCCGAGACGGGCGGATCACGAGGTCAGGAGATCGAGACCATCCTGGCTAACGCGGTGAAACCCCGTCTCTACTAAAAAAAAAATACAAAAAAAAAAAAGTAGCCGGGTGAGGTGGCGGGCGCCTGTAGTCTCAGGTACTCGGGAGGCTGAGGCAGGAGAATGGCGTGAACCTGGAGGCGGAGCTCGCAGTGAGCCAAGATCCCGCCACTGCACTCCAGCCTGGGTGACAGAGCAAGACTCCGTCTCAAAAAAATAAAAAATTAAAAAAATTAAACTCCTTGAATTCCAGGAAGAAACAAATATTGTTGTCCAGTTATGCAATTATGCATAATGCGAGTTAAATGCACAAAGTGATCTTAAATGAATGTACATATTCAAAAATAGAGGTTGGCTCAAGAATTCAGATTATTCAATATCAATTCAATTCCTTCTGTTGTGCCATTTGAATCCTATTGCCAACGATGATTATTCATCTTGAAAAACAGACTCCCAAATTCAGAGTTCCTGCATTTTAATTTGCCCTTATGAAAGGAAGGATTCTTTCCTTTTCTGGAATATAATCAACTTCTGCTGAGAAGAAGGAAAGTCTTTATTCATACTGAAAATGTGTATTTTCTTACCATTTATTTATATGGACAATAATCAAACTTTTAATTATCTTCTCACAGTATTTACAGATCTGTGAGAAGAGTTGCTATCTAAAGCTGGATCTTTATGGAGAAGACACATGCTCAAGTGTAATGAATAATTTTTGTTACGTATCAGTATTAACTAAGCTTTGCAAAGTTAATAGGGAACTTTATATCTAAAATGTCAGGAAAAAAGAGTTTTAAATAAAAGGGACACCTGGAACTCTAAAGAGACTGTAGCTCTAAACCTGTAGCTGAATTCTGCCTTCAATTTTGTGGACCCTAAACTAGGGGCAAATGCATACCACATTCTAAGGGTTTCCCACACACCTCTGGAAGGAAAACAGGAGTGTATTTACAGCTATGATATAACCATTATAGGATTCCTGCCAACGTGGTGAAACCCCATCTCTACTAAAAATACAGTCAGCCACCTTCAATTTGTAGTAAACAGGTACAAAACCACATCATGGAATGACTTCTGCTTATATAATCCTCTTCTGCAGTGTCTGAATCTTGGCACCTCCTCTCTTCCTCCTAACCACTGCAAAAACAACACCCAGATTAAGACATCAGGGACAACTGAATATCTGAATATCAAGTACTCCATATATAATGATCCATCGAATATGCCTACAATATCACTACTAACCTAGAAGTGTACCAGGAGTTACACCTACAGTATAACAGATTAAAACAGCCTTCTCCAATGTTCATCACTTTGATTGTTAAAAGATTCATTTTCAGCCACTTAAAATCTGCATACTATGATCTGTGTATAAAAAGCTAAAAGATATATCCAATTTCAAATGTAATGTCATGCAAGTGTCTACTGAATGTGTACATATCTTTGTAAGTGTCCCTGAGCAAAATAACTTTCAATTTAACATTCTTTTTCTCTTGGATATAAAAGAGAATAACATAACAAGAGCAAAATTGCTTTTAAATTTTCTCCCTTGATAGCAAGTTAAAGTATTTAGAACCAACATCCTCTTAAATGTATAATTTATATAAAGGATGAGGCTAGAACAGCATTTCTAAATGTAAATTGTAAAGAACATTGATCCCGTAAGATGTTGAATGAAAAACAAATTGTTAAAATGTGATAATTTCTTTTCCTTCTTTAGAAAGTCACAACTCAAGCCTTGAAATTTTTTGTAGTTAAAAAAAAAATTGTTTAACTTAGTTTAACTCAATGTTTCTGAACCTGTGTCACAAAGGAAATGTTTTTGTCAAGTAATAAATAACTTTCAAAGATATTGGAATTTTTTTTTTTTTTTAGATGGAGTTTCACTCTTATTGCCCAGGCTGGAATGCGGTGGTATGATCTCGGCTCACTGCAACCTCTGCCTCCCAGGTTCAAGTGATTCTCCTGCCTCAGCCTCCTGATTAGCTGGTATTACAAGTGCATGCCACCATGCCCAGCTAATTTTTTTTTTTGTATTTTTAGTAGAGAATGGGTTTCGCTGTGTTGGTCAGGCTGGTCTCGAACTCCAGACCTCAGGTGATAAACCTGCCTCTGCCTTCTAAAGTGTGGGGATTACAGGTGTGAGCCACCGCGCCTGGCCAAGACTGAAATTTTTTAGAAACACATTTTCATAAATGAATTACTGGGGTACTCTCTCTTTATTAACTATATGAGTACTGACAAAGATTCCTTGCTTGGTCAAACTTTATTCAGGCTTCTCAACCTTCTCCTAGCCCTGTCTGTGCACTTTCTCTTAAAATTTAGTTTTAGCAGGCTAGATGAGTTTAGCCAGAAAACTCTCATCCTTGGTATTTGATTATCCTGGATATCTGATCATGTTCCTCATCCTCCACCATCCTCCAGGGGATGACTGGACCATTTTCAGCAAGAGTCTCCCTTGCCCATGTTGCTTCCTCTTAATAATTTTCCATCCACTAACCCCTACCCTGTTCCTTGGTTATAAATTCCCATTTGCCTGTGCTGTATTCAGATTGAGCCCAATCTCTCTCCCCTACTGCAAGACCCTGTTTTCATGGGCCCTATACCTATTGAGATGGTCTTGAATAAAGTTTGCCTTACTGTGATTCAACAAGTGACACTGAATAATTTTTTCTTTAACAGTATAAGGATCGCGCATTACCATTTGTTTTGAAAGATGGTATAAGAAGACTAACTGAAAACTAATCTTGGCTTGGTATCATTGACAGAAATTCTTAGTCTTCAATCTATGTAGAACAGATACTTCTATTTTCTTTTGAAAATTTAATACACTGATTAAATTGTCATTTTATTATAAAAATATGAAATGAAGGGTACATATGATTTTTTTTATTTTTTTTATTTTTTTTATTTTTTTATATACTTTAAGTTCTAGGGTACATGTGCATAACGTTTATATCATGTATAACTCCCCAATGCAATCCCTCCCTCCTCCCCCCTCCCCATGATAGGCCCCAGTGTGTGATGTTCCCCTTCCCGAGTCCAAGTGATCTCATTGTTCAGTTCCCACCTATGAGTGAGAACATGCGGTGTTTGGTTTTCTGTTCTTGTGATAGTTTGCTAAGAATGATGGTTTCCAGCTGCATCCATGTCCCTACAAAGGATGCAAACTCATCCTTTTTGATGGCTGCATAGTATTAATCATTTCTGTCCACCATCACCAACCACCATGTAAAAATACACCTTTGTAAGACTTTTTCTCTTCTATAACATACCTTCAAAAACGAGAAAAATTATTTGTAGGAAATTATTTGCTTCTATCTGTGAATTGATAAAGGGAAAATAATAACCTAGGACTTGAGCTTCTTCCCCTACCACATTACATGATTGAACCCTGGTCTAGGTACTAGCCAAATAAACCTAGTAACAGTGGATAGAACGGGATGATGAATTTCCATCTCTCTCAAAAGTACTACAAGGTAGGTTGTTTCAATACTGCTAACAACCCCATGGTTCTCTGACATGTTCAATTCCCAGCTTCCATTCTCAAAAATTATGTTGTGGCCATGAGTTGGACTCCTCAGCCCTAGCAAAAGATTATTCATTTGCTGAGTAACCCTTCTTGAACCCATTTTCCTGGTAGCTGTGCCCAATAAATCCTGCCTATATATCTTTGGGAGTTGGAGAGAGAGAGAAAGAAAGAGAGGGAGACAGAAAGAGAGAGAGAGATAGACGGAAATTATTTTAGCTAAGAAAGTTTACAGTCACAATTTTATGAGAGTCTCTGAATAAGCGATAAAAGAATATTAGACAGGACATAGTCTCTGCCAATGGTGATTAAGTGAACATAGCCAAGGAGAATATGGCTGTGACCATTAGTGTGTAAGTGGTTACATCTGGTGGGCAATCTCCAGTCATAAGTAAAATAGTCTACAAGTGAGATACAGGCTAAGCAAAGATTTCATAATTAAGACTGAACAAGCATTTATTGCTTGCACTTATTGCTCGGTCATAATTAAGATGGAACAAGCATTTATCAGTGTTTACAAAGTAAAACAAAGTAAAACACTGATAAATTGAGCTTCATTAAAATTAATAATTCTGTCTATTATAATACACTAATAACAGTGAAAAGGAAAGTCACGGACTGCGAGAAAAATATTCACAAAACATATATCTGATTAAAAAAACTTGTATCCATAATACATAATAAACTCTTACATATCCATAATAAACTCATACAGATGCATAAAAATATGTATATCCATAATACATAATAAACTCATACATATCCAGAAAAAACCCATTTTTTAAACATTGGCAAAATATTTGAACAGGCACTTCATAAAAGAGGACAAAGATGGTCAAAAACATTTGAATAGGTGCCTAACTTCATTAGTAATCAAAGAATTTTAAATATCCCTATATATGCATCAGAATGGCTAAAATATAACAAGACAATATCAAGTGTTGGGGAGAATTGGTGCCTCAGCTGGAGCTCTCAAATATTGCTGGTGTAAGTGTAAATTAATATTTGCCAATATCTATTAAATCTAAATTTATACCTTCCTTATGAGCCAGCAATTCCTCTCATATGTATGTATTCAAGAGAAATTAGTGGGCCAGGTGTAGTGGATCATGCCTGTAACCCCAGCACTTCGGGAGGCCAAAGTGGGAGGGTCACTTGAAGCCAGGAGTTTTAGACCATCCTGGGCAACATAATTTGACTTCATCTCTACAAAAAAATAATGATAATAATAATCAAAATTAGCCTGATGTGGTGGCATGCACATGTAGTCCCAGCTACTCCAGAGGCTGAGATGAGAGAATGGCTTGAGCCCAGGAAGTTGAGGCTGCAGGGAACTGTGATTGCACCACTACACTCCTGCCTGGGTGACAGAGTCAGACCCTGTCTCAAAAAAAGGGGAGAAATCAAGGCCACCAAAATAGCATGCACAAGACTGTTAATAGCAATGTTTTGCAGAATAGCAAAACCTGATATAACTTGTGCCCCTCAGAATTAGAATTAAAAATGCAGTATAGACCTGGTGAGGTGGCTCACGCCTGTAATCCTAGCACTTTGGGAGGCCGAGGAGGGCAGATCACCTAAGGTCAGGAGTTCGAGACCAGCCTGGTCAACATAGTGAAACCCCGTCTCTACTAAAAATACAAAAAATTAGCTGGGTGTGGTGGCGGGCACCTGTAATCCCAACTACTCGGGAGGCTGAGGCAGGAGAATCGCTTGAACCTGGGAGACAGAGGTTGTAGTGAGCTGAGATCGTGCCACTGCACTCCAGCCCTGGGTGACAGAGCAAGACTTTGTCTCAAAAAAAAAAAAAAAAAAAAAAAAAGTATGTCCACGGAATATTATATAATGATAAAAACCTACTACTTGCAAGAATATGAATGAACTTCATAAACACAATGTTGACTAGAAGATGAATCTTTACTGCGTGATTCCATCTACTGAAGTTGGAGAACTGGCCAAAGTTACCTATAATGATTCAGGTCAGCAGAGCAGTTTCTTCCTGAGGGGCTGGTGGGAATATAGTATGAATTGGGAAAGAGCATGAAGGAGACTTACAGGGTGTTGCAATTGTTCAGAACTCTTTTTCTTTGATACTTGCTTACAGAAATGTGCAGAATTTTTATTTCAGCTAGTTTTCTATGCGTGCATAGAATCTCCATGGAACACACTTTTATTAAGTACGCTTTCAACTTCTTCTAAAATACCTCTAGTCATAGAAAATGTAACTTTAGTTCTTTATTCCTTACTTTGCCTAGCCCAAGCTCCTACAAAAAAAAAAAAAAAAAGATTAGTTATCATTTAATTCAAATTATAAAACAGAACCAGTCTTTTAAGCGGTATCAGATACACAAGCATCTAATCTAACTTCCATTGCCTATCAGTGGATGTGGCTTTAATCAAGTCTTTTCTAAACAAGATGGACACGCACTGAAGCAACAAAAAGTGAGCCATTTTATGTGTTTTAAAATGATAATGTGATTTTCAATTTTGTTATTGTAGAAGCTCCTAACAGTGTGATCTGGCATTTGTTCTATCTGAATAAAGTCATGGCCTATATTATGTATATATGGAATTTCCCAGAATACTATTGTTAGAAACGTCACTGCGCTGTGAAAAAAAAATCATCTCTAATTTGATCAATATGTACTTACACGCATGTTGTTAGTTGCCATTGCTCTCAGCCTTTAGTAAATTTTTTATGAGTCCCGTGGGCCATGAGCTTGCTTTTTCATAGCAGAGAATGAGAAAGAAGAAATCTCATCAGTATAATAATACCCACCTCAGTAGAGGGCATGGTTTAGAGGCAGTCTTACTGTCTGTCACAAACTCCATCATATAAGCTAGAAATGATAAAGAGATTCATTACAGGATACTGTAAAAGGGATATTTTGGGATACAAACTAAAGTGCTAACTAGATCACAACAAATATGGGAGAAAAAAGTCTCTGAGTACTGTAGTAGAGTTTATTGAATTAATTAATTAATTAATTAATTAAAAGCACAGGGGGCCGGCGTGGCAGCTCACACCTGTAATTCCAGCACTTTGGGAGGCTGAGGCAGGCAGATCTTCTGAGGTCAGGAGTTCGAGATCAGCCTGGCAAACATGGTAAAATCCCGTCTCCACTGAACATACAAAAAATTAGCCAGGCATGGTGGCACATGCCTGTAGTCCCAGCTACTTGGGAGGCTGAGGCAGGAGAATTGCTTGAACCCGGGAGGCAGAGGTTGCAGTAAGCTGAGATCGTGCCACTGCACTCCAGCCTGGGCAATAAGAGGAAAACTCTGTCTCAAAAAAAAAAAAAAAAAAAAAAAAAAGAGCACAGGGGTCAGATAATTGAGCAAGAAGGTAGAGGATTGGGGATGTTGTGCTGATGTGAGAAAGGAGGAAGAGGTGTTGAAGGAATCCAGTGGACTTTGATGAGGACCATGCAGGACTTTCTATTTTCAAGAACCTAAGGGAACATCTTGCTGTAGGCAGCTTGGGGCTGTCTCCATCAAAGAAATGCTAATATTTACATTTATTGATTTTTATTATATGACTGTCTATGTGCTAAAGCTGTGGTTCTCAAAGTATGTTTCAGATCGGCAATATCACCTAGAAATTTGTAAGAAATGTAAATTATCGGGCTCTATGGAGACCTACTAAATAATGAATTCTGGGAGTGGTATCAAAAGAAGTTCTTCAGTGGATTTTGATATAGTCTAAAGGTTGAGAGACAGTGTAGTAGACAATACATTCATCACTTTATTTATTCTTCTCCATGATTCTATAAAAGAGCTACTGTTACTGCCTTGTTTACAAATGAGAAAACTGAGACTTTGAAAGAGGCTCAGTGTTTTGTTCAAGGTCAAATAGCTGGTATCCAGAGATACTGGGAATAGAACCCAGATTTGTCAGACTATAAAACACGGTGCTTTCAGCCACTCCTCCAGAGCCAGGGGAATAAAAATTCATTAATTTCAATGAGTATTTGTAATACTAACCTTAAGTCCTGGAATACAATTATAACTGCTACAGCATTACCTTTGAGGAGAAAATATTTCATTTCCCCAATTGATTGCCAAAATAAAATGCTTAAAATACAAATGCCTGGTTGAAGAAACCCTTTAATTTTTGTTTTCTTGCATTCAGGCATTTGTGTCAGGTTTAAGTAATTTATTTTAACTTGCAATACAGTGTTGCCTGTAGTAACAAATAGGACATTCTGCTATTAGTTTTTATCTCCTACCAACTTGTTTTCCACTCTTGAAGCTAAACTTCTTTAACAATTTCTATGCTCATTGTATCTACTTCCTTACCTCACGTAGCTATCTCAAACACCAATAATCCAGCTGCTTCCACATCCTTCAACTGAAATTGATTTTGTCAAGGCCCAGGTCACATCAGGCCTCATCTTACCAGTCTGTAGTGTTGATTGTTGATCAGTACTTCCTATTGGAAAAACTCTTGTTCCCTGGCTTCTGGGATATTCCACTACTCTAGATTTCCTGTCTCAGGGCAACTTTATCATTTTCTTGGAGGGTTGCTCTCCCTTTATAAATCTCTTTTAACATTGAGTTTCAATCTTAATACCCGATCAACATATTTTTCTTGATCTCATCCAAATCCATAGAAACAACAACTCTTAATGATGACCCTCAGATCTTTATATTCAACCAAAATCATTCTTTTGAGCTAGAGACCTATCCCCCTGCCCATCAGTTATGCTCATGTGTATCACATAGTTAATTCAAAATCAGTATATATGAGATCAAAAACTGCCTTCCAAGCAATTCTTCTTCCTCCTTCTCTAGCTCATTGAAAGACATCATGTGCCAAACTTCTCAGGTTTGGGGGTATCATTCCTACATTTTCCCTCTAGATCACTGCCCTAACATTACCTTGGCATCAGCCACCATGTTTTGCCAGGATTACTGCAGTTCCCCTAAAACAGATGTTCAGTTTGCCCCACCCCTGTGATTCAGTTTTCCACATGCAGCCAGAATGTTTTAAAAAGCATATTTGATTGTGTCATCTTCCCCCTAGAAAACCTTCTGTGGTTTCCTCAAAATAAATTTAACTGAATAACTAGTTGACTTAATTCAATGTTTTCCTTCGTCACACTAATTATTCAGTATTTTCCTGTTCCTCACTGCTGAGGGCTTAACATTCAAGAATAAATTTGTCTTATGTTTACTTTAACTTACAAACTTCCTTTAAATGAAAAACTCATTGTTAGATGATTTGCAAAATAACCAGAGGAACGAAGTCTATTGTGATCGGTGGACATGACAGAATGTATTTTTTTGTTGTTATACCATCACTTTCACAAAACTATAGAATATATATAGGCATATATGTGTGTATATGTATTTTATATATATGTGTGTGTATGTATATATATAGGTATAGATCTGTGTATGGAGACATAATTTACAGAGACATTGATAATAAACCACTGTCAAACATATTTTGCATGTTTGAAATATTAGTTGATTGGATTTGTGGTTTATATATAAGTTGAACAATTAACTGATATGATAATTCTGTTTCCATGGCTATTACCTTAGTTTATACCACCTTTCACCTGAATGATTACAACAGCCTCCTAATTCCTTGTCTCTTTATTTGCCACGTTCCCTTCTTCAAACTTCCCAAATCCACTTTCCCAATTGTTATCAAAAAGAGTTTTCCTAAAATATAAGTCAGATAATGCTACTCACTCTGCCAAATTCTCATTGCCCCAAAAGTGAAATCTGAATTCTATAAGATGCTCTACCAATCTCTCCACTAATTGGCCTTTGCACTACCTCTTTATATTCACTCCTTCCCACAACACCCACCAAACCCACCCATCCCTCAAGCACCACATTGTACACACCAATCATGCCATACGAGTCACTATTCTAGCTCCTGTTATTCTTCCTGAAATATCATCTCCCACCTCAACGTTTTACCCAGCTAACTCCAGTTTATCGTTTAGGTGATGTCTCTTTTTTAGAACATACCTAGACTTGATGTTACAGGAGGAATATCTCTTATGTGTCATCTCCACATCCCACAGCAACTATTTTTTTCTTTTTCTTTTTCTTTTTCTTTTTTTTTTTTTTTTGAGATGGAGTCTTGCTCTGTTGCCCAGGCTGGAGGGCAGTGCACGATATTGGCTCACTGCAAACTCCGCCTCCCTAGTTCAAGCAATTCTTCTGCCTCAGCCTCCTGAGTAGCTGGGGCTACAGGTGCATGTCACCATGTCCAGCTAATTTTTGTATTTTTTTAGTAGAGACGGAGTTTCACCATATTGGCCAGGCTGGTCTCGAACTCCTGACCTCTTGATCTGCCCGCCTCAGCCTCCCAAAGTGCTGGGATTACAGACATGAGCCACCGCGCCTGGCCCACAGTAACTATGTTTTAACATACATCAAACTACTTTGCAATTTCCTGTTTACATGTCATTATCCCTCATTAGTAAGCTTCTAAAAAGTATGGGCATTTATCCAGTTCCCTATCATCTCCCTAGTCCACAGCACAATGCCTGACACTTAAGTAATTACGTGAGTAATTAAATGAGTAATTATGACACATTCAAGCTTGTTAAACTCTAAAACTTGGAAATAAGGCAAAAGAACAAGTAGATGTTCTTTTATTATCATACTAAAGTATTGTCTAAAAAATCTACCGAAAGATTATTTGATTTGTTAGGGGTATGAGTCTTTGTATAACTTAGTACTAACTTAAAACAATTATTTTTTTGTGGGTACATAGTAGGTGCATATAATTTGGAAGCACATGAGATATTTTGTTACAGACATACAATGCATAGCCATCACATCAGAATAAATGGGGCATCTATCACCTTAAGCATTTATCCTCTGTGTTACAAACAATCTAGTTATAGTCTTTTAGTTATTTTAAAATGGTCAAGTAAGTTATTATTGACTATAGTCACCCTATAGTATTTACTACTGATTAGGGCTTAGATTCTGAGAAGTTTTAGGTAAATGTACACATTTTTGTTCAGTAGAGAGACAAGTAATATTTTTCTAGTATCCTCAAAATACATAATTTTATTGCACTTTTTGATGTTAATCTGTTCTGTTTCTAACTTAACAGTCTTGTTCTAGCATTCTTTTTCTTTCTGTGACTATATATGTTCAGGCCCTTGAATTCCTCTTTGAATCAGCTTTAATTTGTTGCCTGTTTTAAGATTAATTAGTTGAATAAATGTTTCCATATTATCAGGATATGTTTATAAGGGAACAGTAAATTTACTTCCATGTGTTTTAAACTATATGAGAAACACTGAGCTTGGCATCAGTAGCTAATTCTAGGGAGAAAAAAAATCGTTCTCGTATATATTTGGAAAAACAGTTTTTATCACTTTTTGAGATATTAACAGCCATTTGTATGTTGAAGATTCTGAGAAACTTGGAGGTGATTTAATCTGTTTTGCTTTGTTTAATCTAAAATTTCAAGACTATTTTGGTTCTAGGAAATTTTGCTCTAGGAAAACCAGTTTGGAAACATTGGTTTACTTATAACTTTAAATAACAATATTTTAAACTACAATTCTTATATTTGAAATGCTGTACAAATCATTTCTATTAAGACTTATTTCCTCTAAGTGTTTTGCACTCAAATAAGATGAAATTCTGGGTCTGCAAATATGCATTTCAGAAAAGCCATTGTTTAGCTACAGGAAAGGCGTCCTGACTTCTCATCGTTATAGTCACATAGACACAGATTTAACGGGTATTTAGGCCAGGCGCGGTGACTCACGCCTGTAATCCCAGCACTTTGGGAGGCCGAGGCAGGAGGATCACCTGAGGTCAGGAGTTCAAGACAAGCCTGGCCAACATAGTGAAACCCCATCTCTACTAAAAATACAAAAATTAGCTGGGCGTCATAGCGCTTGCCTGTAGTCCCAACTACTTGGGAGGCTGAGGCAGAATTGCTTGAAGCCAGGAGGCAGAGGTTGCAGTGAGTTGAGATCGTTCCACTGCACTTCCAGCCTGGGGAACAGAGCCAGTCTCTGTCTCAAAAAAAAAAAAAAAAAAAAAAAAAAAAAAAAATTAAAGGATAATTGTATACTTTCCTTATTTTAAAAGGGAAAAAATACTTTCCTTATTTTCCATATAGAGTATATCAAAATAATTACAATCATTAAGTAAAACTAACATTTAGCTGTGGTCTAAAAAAGTCAGTTGAGGCCAGGTGCAGGGGATCACTCCTCTAATCCCAGCACTTTGGGAGGCGGAGGCCAGTGGATCACTTGAAGTCAGGAGTTCGAGACCAGCCTAGCCAACACGGTGAAACCCCTTCTCTACTAAAAATTCAACAATTAGCCAGGCATGGTGGTAGGTGCCTTTAATCCCAACTACTCAGGAGGCTGAGACAGAAGAATCGCTTGGACCCAGGAGGAGGAGGTTGCAGTGAGCCGAGATTGTACCACTGTACTCCAGCCTGGACAATAGAGCGATATTCAGTCTCAAAAAAAAAAAAAAAAAAAATGTCAATTGAGATGGTGAAGATTCAAAGAAATCTGCTAAAAAAGAGCATGTTATCTAGTTTTAAAAAGAAATAATATGCAAATAAAAACCTTCATGAGCAATTAAATATTTAAAGGATACCTTACTTACATTATGGGTGTAACGTGTAAGTGGATTTCTGAAAACATTAGCACCATGTAAACTTCAGTATTTAAACAAGTTTATTGCTTTTGGCTTTTGGATTTATTGTTTTTTTGAAAATGGGTCTGAGAGCGAGCGGCCTAGAAGAATGGGTAGGCTTGTCATCTAAATCTATCTCAACTCTGCTCTTGAGAAAAAAGGAAGAAATTGCTCAGAATGTTCTATCATAATTTTCTTCTTGCTCTTTAGATTTCTAAATGGCTACACAGGTATTGATAAACACATTTTTATCTTGTTATGAACACTAAAATTCATTAGCCTTTTATTTCCTCTTTCCTCATAGGTATGTCTTGTTTTTGATGGCTTAATGCTTTTCCATTCTAATCAAGCTTTGTTATGGGCTATGGGCTGAAGTGCCTTGTGATGGACTGATTTACTTTCAGTCCCTATAATCTGTCCCCTCGAAGGCTAGAGATTGAAATCATTAAGGCTCTGCTGTTGCCCTTGATCTCTGCTCAAAGAGGCTAGAGATTGATTGGTTGACAGTGGTTGACCTGGACCCCGGCAGACGTCTCAAAATGAAGGAAAATCAAGTACATACATTCAGAATATTTCATAATGACATTTATTCTGCATGCATTTTTTCTAGCTGTATTTTCACTTTCCTTTTTTAAAAAAATATTTAGTGTAATCATTTCTAGGCCTCCCTCACTACTACCCCATGTTTATTCCATTTCTACGTTCTGGGGCACTTAAGACCTTTTAATTCCTTGAATTAGTCATTTATAAATGTTGTCTGAATATTCTATCAAAGCAAGGCAGCATAGAGAACTTATTATTACATACTTATCACATGAAAAAATTATTTATTAACAAATATCTATTCAGAGAAAACATTTTGATCAAAGTCGGCCTCAATTCACTAATTAGTGATTATGCAGACATAACAAACATCTGATAGAATAAATATTCACTCTTTTCTACAGTTTTTTTTTTGAATGGTATCAGTGCTGAAAAATAAACTAAACCTATTCATGTAAGAAAAAGTAAATGTCTGTTAAGAGAGAAGACCACTTTTAAATACACGTTTTAATATTTCCATTTTAATTTCTACTTTAAAAGGTTAAGGAGGATTATTCTAAAGACGAATATATTTGCAAATGCTGTGGGAGCATTTTATTGGACCACTTTGAAAACTGAGTCAATTAGATTGAATTTACATATTTGGTTAAAGAAAAAATGAGAAATGATTAGATTAGTTCAATATTTAAGTGAACTTAACAGAAGTATCCAAGTTCATGTTGACCCTATTGCTTTGTATTAATATCGATAACTACAAATATACATATATATATTAGTTTTCAAAAATAGTATAGATTATGAGTAGGTAATAATAGCTTCTAAAATTTCACTTTGGTACTATTCCATAGTGGCCAAGTTTCTTTTTGTTCTCTGGAGGGAGGTGGCCTAATTTAGGCAAGTTTAGTATTTAGAGCAAAAAAAGGCAGTCTATGCAGAGATTCCCTTTCATCTTAAATCTGCCCCACCTATCTCTCATTTTTTACATTCCTCTTTCATTATCTTTTCCTTTCTTTTTGAGAGACTTGAATTTAATACTGCCTCTCTTTTCCCCACGTTTGCCTTTTATAAATCTAAGCATTTCTACCATTAATACTGCAGGTTAAGAAAGTGGCAGCCACCACATTTAAAGTATAGTAAAATCTGTAACTGGGGAAATATATACAGTCTTCTGAGAAACTGAAATAAATTTCAGGTAAGAAGTATGTGACGGCAATTGAGTGCTGCACGTTGGGGGATCCAAACCTAAGTACATTCCAGGATGAAAACTGTGATAAGATTGGAGCTCCATTTTCAGGGAAGTTTCTGTACTAACTTTAGAAACACTGCAACCAAACAAATCCTTGGGAACTGTAGAAGGACCCTTTTTAGTGTTCAGACTGAGTAGACAATGCCTACATATTTAAAGTTTCATTTGGCAGACTTGACACAGTAAGCTTAATGGAACACAAGTTATGCCTTCCTTGGTCTGAGAGAGACAAGACTAGGTCTGCATAACTGAAGTTAAGACCTGAGGTTCAATGAATCCATATAGATATCATGGAAGATTGAGTGAATACACTGGCCCTTAAGCAACAGAAAGATAGAACACAAGTTGAGATCCCTAATGATTGGAATCACCACTGCCAGATATCACATCCTAATTACACATTCTGCCCTTCAAGCTCTGGCAATACTTTTCTTGCAGTGCCTCCTCTCTTTAGTTTGCGCTATGAAGAGTGTGGTAACTCCTGTCCCTACAGTTGTTACCAATGCTCATTCATTTCATTTCTCAAGTTTTCCTTTCTCTCTCTCTCTCTCCTCTCTCTCTCTCTCTTTTTTTTTTTTTTTTTTTTTTGAGATGGGAAGTCTCGCTTTGTTGCCCAGGCTGGAGTGCAGTGGCGTGATCTTGGCTCACTGCGACCTCCGCCTCCCGGTTCAAGCGATTCTCCTGCCTCAGCCTCCCGAGTAGCTGGGATTACAGGTGCATGCCACCATGCCTGGCTAATTTTTCGTGTATTTTTAGTAGAGACGGGATTTTACCACGTTGGGCAGACTGGTCTCGAACTCCGGACCTCAGGTGATCCACCCGCCTCAGCCTCCCAAAGTGCTGGGATTACAGGTGTGAGCCACCGCTCCTGGTCGAGTTTTTCTTTCTCTAAACAACTTTCAGTGCAAAGGTCTGCTGTGCTGTAACGCTATAAATTTGTGATACGGGACTGTGTTGCAGTTATGACTATGAAAAGGCTCTATGAACAGGTTACCTTTAGTTCTGCCAGCACAGCTAACCAGCTAACATAAATATAAAGAAATGCAACTGTTGACACCAAATGCAGCTTCCGTTTGCCTGAACAATCAACAAATCAACACAAAATCTGAATAAATATTAAAATGTGAATCTATGTGTCTATATCCATAATTATGTAAAATTGAATTGTTCTAAAGCATTCTATGTTTCATAACAAAATATATGCATATATACATTTAGGTTTAATAGATTTGTATAAGCATTTCTAATTCTTAACTTCCATCGATCTTCAGTGGTTCAGAATATTTGTTTCAAATCACTTTTGGAAGAAAGTAAGTTATAAATTGTGAAAATAATACACAAACTAGAGATCCCTATTTAAAACTAATCTCTACATTGCTTCATCAAAATGCCCAAAATTCTTTTTAGAAATGAAATTCACAGAGAATGGCAAGATTCATTTCCTTTACACTTTTATTCACTGCCAATAACTTGGGGATGCTAAGAGTGCAGGAGAAGCAGGTAATTCTGAGGGCATTTTGGAGGAAAGCAGTTTTGCATTGGCTAACTTTTAAAAAAAGATTAAACATTTAAGTGCCTTGTTTTAAAGATTTGAGTGATAATGATTTCAAGTAATTGATTTTTAAGCTATATGGTAATAATAAGACAAAAATACTTCATTTGTTTCCTTTTGGAAAATAGATGTTTTATAAGATGAAGATGTTTTTATAGATATATTTTTATTTCTAAGATACTGTCCAACCTAAAAATATGAAAGTAGGTGTGGATAAGCTTTTAAAAAAAAATTGCCAGTAGTACAAACAAATTTAATAGTCCATCATTTGCAGGGCTGGAGGGCTTGCCATATTTAAACGTGTGACCTGTTTTAAGTATTTGGGTCAAAGAGAAGGGGGGCACCAGTGTTTAAAGTGGCACAAACAGAGAGAAGAATGAAAATAAAATAGAATATATTCAATTTTATTTTGGAATAAAGAAAAGTTAAAAAAAAATCTAGGTACATCAGTAATGTTCCCTCAGATAGTATTATTATGTGGCTATTGTTTACTCTCCCTTTGTCAGCACCATGATCAGTGATTTTCAGCACCTGCTATTGGGTTAATAATGGAGTTAGAGAGGCATGGGTTTCAATTTATGCTCATCTACTGCAAAGTAGCCATATGAACTTGGGCAGTTGCTTAACTTCGCTAAGCTTTGGTTCCTATCTACACAACAGGGTCAAGAGAATTACCTCTCTTACAAGGTCTGTGAAAATGAAGTATGTTAATGTGTTTAAAGTGTTTAGTAGGTGGCACATAGTAAGCACTCAAATTATATGGACTATGGCCTTTACCTTGACAAACTACGTTCTCTCCCCATTTCCTCATATGTAATATGGATTAACACAAGGATTGAACTTAAAAAGTGCATAGAAATCTCAGTGTCTAGCAATTTGTAGATGTTCAACATTATTAAAATTCCCTCCTCAATTTTGCTTCTTTTGCTGTACTGAATGCTATGTGAGATATGAAAGGATATCAATTATTTGCTATGCCCCTTCCGGGCATTAAAGAAATACATGTTTTTATTCATTCTTTTACTCAGTCTAAAATTTATTGTGCACCAAATAGGCATCAGGAAGCATATGGACAATTATAGGAAACAGGATTGATATTTACAATCAGGAGAACAATTTTGAGCCCCCAGTCAATCACTTGATGTTATCCTGTGCAATCAATGGATAGAGTCCAACCACTCTAAGCCTCAGTTTTCTTATTTCTACATGTTGATAGTACTAATAGTTGTTATAAGATTCAAAACCCATTATGGACTATAGTATTTTGTGCAGACGTTAGTCAAAATCATAAATTATTTTGGGGAGCACATTTACATTCCTCACAATGAAGCCTCGGGCCTGATGCCTTTGCACTAAATTATACATCTGTAGCAGGAAAATAAATTTCAGTATCACACAAATTTAAGTGGGCCAAAAATGGTATTTTATTAATTTTTCTATAGCTAAATTAAATTTCTATTTTGGTTCCTCTTTTATCTTAATTTAACAGGTTTCTTAATATACCATTCTCAGGAAATCTTAATAAAATTCAGTGACTTCAGGTCTACCGGTCACATTCAGGATTTGTTAGGACTCTCCCTCCACTCTAGGATTAGAATAAGACATTACTTAGCTTCATGGCATCAGGGCCAGCTTCTTATTCTAGGTCAAGGACACATAGAGATGTGACATCCAATTTGGTCTGTGGGGTAGAAGATCTTTGCATGCAGGCATTGGCTGAGGTGAACCAGTACCTGCATCCGTCCCTTAGTTGAGCTGCCTATTCTGCCTCCAGGATTTAGGGTGTCTGTGTCCTGATTACCGTACCCTTGAAAGACTGCCAACTTGTTCCTCCTAACTTCCATGACCTTCTCAAGCACTAATACATGTTAGCTGCTTATCACAAACCTGATGAGATGCTCAGACCCCTGTGAGGCTAATCTGCATGCCAGTCCCTTTGCTCAGGTTGGGCACTATTTTTCAGCAGTTCCAGAACCTTCTTCTCTTCTTCAGGACTTTGGCTCCCTAAGAGGACATTATAATGTTCCTCTTATTTTCAGATGAATTTGAAAAGGTGTGTGTGTATGTGTGTGTGTGTGTGTTGTGTGTGTGTGTGTGTGTGTGTCAGAGGGTCAGGGCCCTCCCCACACCCCACACAGCTTCTAACTCTCGCTTATCTGTAACTTTCTCAACTTCCCCCTCTTCTTCTCCTGGTAGGCACTGAGAGCAGGTAAAAACTCTTAAACAGGATTCTTGTATATCTGTTTACGCCAGAATCATGGTTCACTTCCACTAAAAATAGTTGACCTCTGTCAGTGAAATCAAGAGTTGATTTTGTAATTCAAAAGTTCCTGCTTTTCTAAACAACCCTCAGGCAGTGAGGACTCAGTGCCTAACCTACCTTACTTGCAAAGGATGGAACTTAAGACCATGGTTACAATCTCACGAAATACTTGTGTGTGCATGCGTGCGTGTGTGTGTGTGTGTATAGTTCTGAACATGGTGGTGGAGGCCTATACTATTATGATTCTCAACATGTGAATTGTTATCACAGGCAACTAATCCTATTGCCTCAGGTTTCCAATCTGTAAATGGGAAATAAAATGCCTAATGTTTGTTCTTAGTCTAGTTGTGAGGATTAAATGCAAAATACAGCCTCAACAAATGTGAGTTCCCTTCCTCACATTCCCTTGTATGAAAAGGACTTTCCCCACCCCCCTCTTATTTAGCATCTCAACAATTACTCCCTTATTTGGGACTGAACAGCCTTTTACTAACTATCCTTTTGTTTCTCATTTTTTATATTCATGCATAGTACAACTTATGAAATATTTTACCCCAAATCCTCTTGGGTTTGTTTTATACATATCCAATAAGGCATATTTTTATACAATTATTGTGTTTTATCTTAAGGTAAATTTCAAGCTAAAGTGAAAAATGAATTCCTTCTGGTTTTCAGGCAGAATTCTCCTTATGAGAAGTAGGTCAAGAAACATTGAACACAGAATAAATTTATCTCTGAATACGGCTCTTCAGCTCTGGATTGTTTAAGGATGGCCTAGAATCCACGCTGAGCATTCTCTTGCATCTCCTTTTTCAGTATGCTTCTGAATTAGCATTTGGGCATAAAGCATTTCCTTGGAATTGCTGTTATTTTTGTCCCCATATTCTGTACTCCATCGTCAGGTAAGAAGGCAATATGTAGCAGTCATTTAAGAAGCCAGCACATAAATTATTTCCCAAATTAAATAAATGTGCATCTTACTGGTTCAGTTCACAGTTAACTGGAACTGCTGTGGCTTGCTTTTATGAATTGCCCCATTCCCTCCTCACTTTCTTTTTGAGACTGAATCTCATTCTGTCACCCAGGCTGGAGTACAGTGGTACAATCTCAGCTCACTGCAACCTCCTCCTCCCGGGTTCAAGTGATTCTCCTGCCTCAGCCTCCCTAGTAGCTGGGATTACAGGCATGCATCACCATGTCCAGCTAATTTTTGTATTTTTAGTAAAGACGGGGTTTCACTATGTTGGCCAGGCTGGTCTCGAACTCCTGACCTCAAGTGATCCACCTGCTTCGGCTTCTCAAAGTTCTGGGATTACAGGCATGAGCCACCGCGCCCGGCCTCTCTCTTTTAAACAATCATACATATTAAATTAAATGAGCTAACTAGAAGCAAATTGGTCTGTAGGAACACCCATGAAAGTGTTCCATTCTGATTATTTTCCCATCCTGCAGCCCCTCCGGCCTAGTGGAAGCTCCTTCCTTTTGTAGATTTAGATTAACTGGGGTAGGGGAGAGAGGGCTGGGATGGCAGGCCACTGTCTCTCATCACCGACTGCAAAAGTTGAGCCTAATATATACCTTTTGCTCCTCTAACCAAATGAATTACAAAATTCTAATTCCCCCAATCATATGTACATATTTAAAGAGCTGATTGTTTTTATAAGCTAAAAGTGAAGACAGTTTGGTTTTGTCAAAACTTCATTTTCTATTTATTTTCTCTATAACTTCTAAATTTTTGTCCTGCTTGTGCATGCATGTATGCTTGCATGCATACGTGTGTGTGTTTTCCTTAAAGAGTAGGCAAAAAAGGGCAGAAAATAGGCTATTCCCTTATAAACCTGACAAGTACCTGTTTATTTCTTTCACTGAGGTAACTGGAATGCTGGAAATATTGAGCACTTCAGTAGTCATTCTAAAAAGATCGGTTCATGTTGAATTTGTTTGACTGCACAAACCTCTAATGGTTCAGTGAAACCTTCGTGAGGATTTTAAGAAATAGATCAGGTGATAGTTTCAGTTGAAGCTACTAAAAAAAAGCTTTTTTGTTTATGTTATTTTATTGGAGTGGGAAATTTGGAATTCTAAAATGTTCCCACATTTGTCACCTGTGTTACTCTGGCAGCCTTTTGTCATGATCACGTTTTCCCTGTTCATTTGTTACTACTGCTGAATGTACTTTAATGATTCTAATAGGAGCTGTGGATTGTGCAGAAGAATAACACGCTACAAATTAAAAAAGAATATATTTGCATTTTATGATTTCTAATTATTAATACAGTTGAATTGTTTTTGTTGACCACTGTACATTGACTTCCCAGGGTCCGGTGCATAGCATATTCATAGATGCTCCATAAAATAATTAAAGAACCATGCATACATGTGTGCTGTGTTGTGGTTCTCGGTACTAAGGATGTCTGCCTGAGTCCTGAATGAGTCTTGAACTCCATCCAAATTGTGTGATTCAGAGTTGGAATGGTGCAAGGAATTTGATTATTAGTGTAAACTTTAGATAACTCATAGCATGAATAACAGCTGTACAGTAGAAGAAGAATGCAGAAAGAATCAAAAACACAACAGCTAAAACAACAACACATTAAAAACCTCAAATAATTAGAGCAACAAGCTGAATGCATTTAGCAAACATATACCCTTGACTTACTTTTGGGAATCCAGTAACTTTCTCCTCTGAGTTTCTTCAATGAAAAATCAGTAGCACTTACAGGTGTGATCATTAACTTTGTTTACTTTTTAGCTTTCAATGACATTCACTTTTGTGTTGAGATTTGACTTTTCTTTCCTGAACGTTTTATCCGATCCACCAATCCAGAAATGATAGAATAGGAAAAGAACAACTAGGGCTTTATGCAAGTACAGTAAAATCTATTCATGCCACTCTACAAAAGGCTGCAAATTGGAATGGCTGAACTTATCTGCTCGTCTTTTGTGTTGCATTTTAGGACTATCAATGAAACTTGAAATGATATATTAACAGAAAGTTTGAACAGGAATTATATATTGAAAATGTGACAGAAGCGGTGGATCCAATCATGCTAGGCTGTTGAGAGGGGAATTTGCCTCATTATCTTGCATTTTTTAGATGAAGCCTTCCAATTTACCTGGCAGCCCCCCTCATGTCTCAGTTTTTAGTCGTATAGCAGAGGTTGTTACAATTACAAAAGTTCTTTTATTTTTCATGGAAAATTGATCATTTGGAGCAGTAGATTAATTTATTTCAATTTTATAGTGTGAGAGGCATAGAGGTACACTGAAAAGAACAAAGACTTTGTAGTCAGAGACATCTAAGAGTTGTGTAAACCTGAACAAATAACTAGCATTTTTAGCTGCCATTTTCTCATCTATATGATGGGATGGGGTTGGGGTAAGAATATATATCATATGGGCAGTTACAAATATAAAGCACATATCATGTATGGAGTTTTTATAATAAATTATTATAGTGTCATACCTTCCATCAAAGTTTGAGTACTCAGGTGTGAACACTGATAAACAATTTTTCCAATATTAACATCTGTAGTATTTTAAATCATGTGTCATTTTAAGGTACTGTTATTCTCTTTGTAATTTAACATTTTTATAATAGAAATAATTTTGCAATTGCTACATTAACATTTTAATTGATTATTGCTTATTTTTAGCATTTCCATTGCATCATTTTACAGATTGCATCACTGTGCTGAAACATCCCATCTGTTTGTGCAAGTTTTAATGTTTTCTTTAATATCTAGATGAATCTATCCCTTACCTTATCAGTCAGAGATATTTTAAAGTTCTTGTCTGTTAGTTCAAGCATATAGATTATCTCTTAGCCTGGTTATGTTGATGACTTTATTTCTTGATAATGGGTGTATTTTGCTTAGTTTTATTTAGTTTTTGCAAGTCTCATTTTCTTTTTAGTGAATGTTAGATGTCGTGTATAGAAAAAAATAGAGAATGAGGTAAATATGTTTAATCTTGGAAATAGGTATAGCTTTTTTTCTGTCGTACTGCTAGTATGGGGTTTGAGTCAGTGGTGTTAGTATTGAGCTGGTTTGAGGGGGGTTGTTGTTGCTATAGCAACCTTCAGAACACTATGGACTTCAAAGACCTCCACTGATGAGCTGCTGCTATCCGGTGCTTAATGTAGTGCCTGGGGTCCTAAAGGGATTTCTATCATTTTGTTCCATCCTCAGTTTTCAGCAAGCCTTATATGCCTGTCTCTCCCCTAGTGGTAACAGATCATTCTGTTTTTATTGGTGCAGAATCCCTGGCCAAAGAGGCTGTCATATCCCTCTTCCAAAGAGGATATCTTGACCCTCTCTCAGTGGTTTCTACCTTCCCCGACCCCTCTGAACAAGCAAGTCTTTTATGGGACCTATGGGTGGTAGAGTTTAGTACCTTTCCTTCAGTTTAGTATCTTTCCTTAAATCTTAATGCCTTTTAGAAGAGGAGAGTCTGGAGAATGGATTTGACTTCATGTTTGTGCATCACTGAGGGGATCTTCTTCCTATCTCTAGTCCTATCCATTATCGTTTTTGTGAGTTCCCAATAGAGGTTTATGGAAAAGAATTCCAGAATGAGTGCAGACTCCTTCGGTCTGCATTTCCAAGGATGCTGAAATGTCACACCAGCCCACACCTGACTTTTAAGAATGCCTTACAATTGGAGCTGTTTTCTTTTTCCTGCTCCTATGATGACTACTTCTTCCTCCAGTTCTCTGCCAAAGGTAAACCATTCATGTATCCAGTCTCTCCTTGGAAGGGGTTGAAGTACTTTGACTCACCTCATTGCCTTGTGGCCACAGCTATACAAATGGCTCAAAAAATAATACGTTCTTATAGATTACCCAGCTTTTTCTCACTGGGTGGAGCAACATTGTTATATAGCACTTTTTATACCCTAAGCAGAAGAGGAACTTAATTATGATGGAAAGCATAAGTATTTTACCCTCTTGGGATATCCACATTCGACATGTTAATCATTACAGTTACTCTTACTTTAGATGGAAACAATGAATAATACTTACTTATTTTTGTTAGAGAAAGGCTGTAGTAGAAAAGTGATATTTTAACAATTGAATTTAATAAAAATGTATCGAGGACCTGTTATCTGTGAATCCCCCACTGGGAAAAGTCATGAAAAATTGAAGAAAACACTTCATTGTATTTCAGAGCTTTTAATTTAAAGGTGAAGAAAAAAGGTGACTTGAAAGCATTTTGTATATTCAGAATCCATTTGTGAAACCTAATTTGAAATGTTGAAACTAAGATTTGGCACAGTGTCCAAAATTGTATTCAAAAGTGTAGAGCCTGCTGTCCTGGCCTTTTTGTTTTGTTTGCTTGTTTGTTTGGTGGGGTGGGGTAGGGTGGGCAGTAGGAAGGAAAAAGAAAAGATAAGGAGTGTGATATTGACTGATAGTTTATTCTCAAGTGCTGTCACCAGGGAGTTGGAACTGACTTCTACTTTTGAAGTTGAAACATGGAAGCAGGGCTCCAAAATTTTACATCTCATTAAAGTAACTTAGAATACTCACACTTTTATGAATGATTGAGATACTTCCTAAAAATTTAAACCATGGTATCTCCAACAACAGAGAAGAGGGAATATGAATCCCCCATAGCCTAGGGGTGTCAATCAGAATAGTCTTCAGAAAAATGAAATGTTTTCTTCATTGAGTAATTACCATAAAATTGAAGAAAACAGTTCATTTTTTTTTTTGAGATGGAGCCTCGCTCTGTCACCCAGGCTGGAGTGCAGTGGCGTGATCTCAGCTCACTGTAACCTCCACCTCCTGGGTTCAGGCAATTCTCCTGCCTCAGCCTTCCGAGTAGCTGGGATTACAGGCGCATGCCACCATGCCTGGCTAATTTTTGTATTTTTTAGTACAGATGGGTTTTCACCATGTTGGCCAAGCTGGTCTCAAACTCCTGACCTCAAGTTGTTCACCCACCTCAGCTCCTAAAGTGCTGAGATTACAGATGTGAATCACTGCGCCCAGCCAAAAGGTTCATTTTTCAAGTTTTAAAAAGCTTTTCAATCAAAATTCACATATCCATGGTCACATAATTCATACTCAATTACATTTCTTCAAAAATGCTCACACCAAAGTTTGAACACATCGAGGCAGGTAGTTTGAAATGTCCATCCCAAAGTTGAGCTGGGAGTCAAGGTGACAAGAATGGCCCATGAGCAGTGAAATGTCTACCAATGCCAGGCTCTGAGCCAAACAACTAACATTAAGTGCAAGGGATTAAACTTGTTAATTAGGAGAAAATAAAAGCAGACATTTGCTTATTTTCTTTATTATTGAGTTTATATTAATAGTAATCACTTCCATTCATATTAGATGCAGAGGAACTTTTAATATTCTATGCACTGACTTAAACTTATTTCTTAATCCTTTTCATCTCCTTATAATGATGCATATGAGATTGTTGGAGTTTTGCACTAATGCAAAGTGATGAGCTGTAACCAAAAATTAACCAAGAAAATAAAATCACAATTTCATGCATATATTTATATTTATCATCTACAGCAAACCATAGGGATATTGAAATATGAAATTTCAAATACCCTCCTTATTATGTTAGATACATCATTTTTAACAATGGAAGCATTAAATAAAATATTAAGATATATTTGTATTTTGACATTTAACTTCTTGGCATCGCACATTTAAAATTTTGTTGTCTAGCAAAGTGAAAGGGAGACTGTCTTTAAATACATATATATTGTTACAGCCATTTTGTTAGACATGTCATCTTTCGAATGTAATGATATTGTTCACACACTAATTTTATTGATGATGTTAAATCAAAATGTTTTCTGCAATTAGTAACTTCTATAAAACAAACACATTAAAAGGAAATCATACTTCCCGTGTAGCATACCAATTTCTTTTTCCATTTAGAAATAGCTATGCTCCCTCTCATGTTTTATTTTATATACCTTACTAAATTAAATGTTCATTTTATTCTTTACCAGTTTCCATCACAGACACAATCCATATTATTTAAATTTCAGCAAGAAACTAAACAAGACTTACAAGTTTTTCAGTGCTAATGATTTTTTTTTTTCTCATTAAGTCTGAGTCTAATGAAACTAAACAGAAAGTTCTGGTTGGATTCCTTGGTCACCCCTGTGTTTGTGAATTCTTATAATTGGCATGAATTGAAAGTTCTTATTATCACTGATAGTAACCCAGAGACAATTCCAATTTGGGTTTAAATGGCCCTATGCAGACAAGGATAACTGAACAAACCAAAACAATTTCATGTGTTTATGGCAGATAAATACCAATTAAGTACTAGAAATGACATCAGGGTTTTTTTTTCTGTATAGTTTCAAGTTAAGAGACCTTTTCTCCCTTAAGTTTGCAGATATAGAGCATTCTGACCTGACAAGAGGAAGGAGAACCCCTTCCCATCTGAATGAGAGATGGAAAAATTATATGAAAGAGAACGGATTCTACTGTTAAGCAGTAAACTACTTATTACTTGAGTATTGTATTAATTAGGACACTTGGCTACAAATAACTTATATGAAATTTGAACTATCTTTATCAAATGTGGAATTTATTCCAAAGGATACGTTTATTCTAAAGTTTAAAATGTTTCTCAAGGCCGGTTAGGGCAAATTGCAGTACACCTCAGAAAATGCAATCAAAACCTTCCAGGATTCTCTGTCACATCTCCTTCTCTCTAGACTTCCTTTTTTATTGCAGATTGGCTTCTGCTGTTCCTCACATAGCAGAACATGATTGTCAACATTCCCTTATATTTATATCTCACAGTTGAAGGATTCAAGGAGAGCCTGATTCTAAGACCCAAGTCTACATTCTTTAAATACTTGTATATGTATGTGTACATGTATGTGTATATATATCCACACACACGCATTCATGTTTAGATAGACATACACACACATATATGTGAATTACATTGAATTACATATGAATTACATTTCTATTTAACGTATTCAATGTAGGTTACAATGCAACATTATAGACCTTTTCATCCATTACAAGTAGGAATGTGGTTTAATGTGGAATTTTTGAGAAGTAATTTGAAAATATGTACCAAAACTTATAGAGATGATTATTCACCTAAATCCATTATAAATTTTGAGACTCTTTTCTAAGGTAATAACCCCACATTTGGGTGGAGGCTTTATCTATACTGATAGTAATTGCAAGACTATTTTAATAGCAAAAATTATGAAACCATTTTTCAAGGTTCCAAAAAAAGGCAGAATGGTAATTTTTATGGGAACAAAGAAGACAATGCTTCTAGATATTTAAATTGTGTTTAACAACATTGGAAAACCTGTTATTTTAAATGAAGAAAGTAAGGTGTTGAACTACTTGTGCAATGCAGTTACAATTATGCAAGGAAAATACAAAGGAAATATATCAAAACTTAAATCTTAAAGCTTTTAATACTCCTTAGTTTTTCTCTAGTTTCTAAAATGTGGCTAATAAACATAAATTTAATTTATAAGTTAATTGACCTTGGCATTGTATAAACATCAGGGTAAGTAATGCATCTCTCTCTCTCTCTGGCTCTCTCTCTCTCTCTCTCTCTCTTCATTCACTTTATCCTAAAACATCATACAAATTACAATCTATTGGTTTTAGTTTGACTCCTCAGCTAGGTTACTCAAACAATGAAAGACTACTTTTAATCTCTGAAGATGTTTCTTTATCTTGAATTGTGATTCCTAATCAATGAATACTTGTCTAAATTTAGTATGAAGTTCACACGTATCTTTTCTCTTTTTTGGATTACTTTGCCAATCAATAATGTTCTTCTTTTAGCAGTTATTGGTTATTTCTACTGATCTCTGCTGAGAGTTTATTTTCAGACACTTTCATACTACACTTTGAAAATACTGGTTTCCAAGCTGTGAATTCACTGTATCTATGCAGAAAGGAGTGATTTGTTTCTTGTATGGCATGATGTTTTATATCCTGTGAGAACCATCAATTCCATATTGAATGATTCCTTCATGACATGAGCTGCTCTAACTAAAGAAAAGTGTACATTAAAAATATATGTCCGATTAAGGCATACAATCTCTTAAGCAGTCAGGTAACAAACAAACCTTTCTGAGTTCCAATTACTGTATTACATTATGTCAATACTTAGTGTCAAAGTATATTACAGAAAAAGGCTGGGCTCTTCTCAGAAAGGGCTTTGCAATAAAATGGGTGGCAAGAAACTGCATCTGTGTATACAGAAGCACAGGAAACAAAACAAAACAAAACAAAAAATAGTACCTAATCCTAGGTGGCTGAAAAGTAATATCTAAGAGAATATGAAGAAAACCCACTATTTATTTCTTAGGCCAGATAAGGAGCCCTGGCTTTCTCTGGCATAGCTGCAGCCTATATAATTATACCTCTTTCAATGCCAATTACTGTTTGTATATCCATAAAAAGAATGGTACAATGGTGACAGAGATGAAGAGCAGATCTCTTAAATAAACATGTAAAAAAACAAACAAAGTAAGGAAAAATAATAAAAACAGGTCTACTGCTATTAATGCCACTGTTCTTGAAAAAAGTAAAACAGAGATCATTAATATCCATAAGAGCCAAAATAATGTCTCTATTTTTGATCCAACATTTTTCAAACCATGGAGCCCTTTTAGAATCTGTTGATGACTGCAGACTCTCATATATACACACTCATAAAATTTTGCTCACAATTTTAGGGGTTTATTCCATAGTCGTATTGAAAGCCCATAGATTTCAGGATAGGAATAACAATGTTGATTACTTATTTGGGCCCAGACACTTTCTATGCCCTGTAAAGATAATGGCTTATTAATCCTCCCAATGACACTTTGAGATAGTTATTATTTTAATACCGATTTTACAGATGAGAAAACTAAAGGAAAGAAAAGTTACGTAAATAAATTGAGAAAACTCAGCCAGTAAGTGGCAAAGCTGGACTTTAAATCCAGGCCATATGATTCCAGAGCATACTCCAACAAGGATTGTGAAGTGACTCCTGCAGAAACAAATAAACAAATACCTAGAATAAAGAAGCAGATGATAGAGTTTCAGAACTGATGAAATACATAGAAATTATCTTTTCCAAATTCTATTTTTTAAAGTTGAGGAAATTGTATTCCACATAATTAAATGATGACAGAAGCCCATAGAGCAAGTTAGTGTTAGAGCCAGGGTTCAACTGGGAACATCCATCCAAAGCTCATGACAAAGCTACACTGATATTATTATCATTATTCTACAGGTGAGGAAACAGAGGCACACTGTTAATAAGTAGCACAACTACCTTTCGAACCCAGATAGGCAGGTTCAAAACTAAAGCTAAAACTACTGTAATTCAGGAAAACCATTCCTTTATAATTTGTTTAGTAGGCACTCAGAATGATCAAAGTAATCTTTAAATTGGAAAATTTGAATGTCTTCAATTTACAAACTTTGGAAATTCTGGAGATTCTACTTTACAATCATTTTAATGTTCTCTACTCAAAAACTAATGTTTCAGTGTGCTACAATTCATGAATTTTATATTTATATCGGAATATAAAATTATATACATGCATATATGAACTTTATATATTATATATGTATGAAATTTATATATATAACATATGTATATGAACACAACCTGAATACATATGTATATATAGATAACCATTCAAACATTTTAAATTGGCTATAGAGGAAAGTAATTTGCCATTTGACTTAAAGTCTTTGTGATGACTAGAATTTAAAATAAAATTTACAATTTATGAAGATGAAATAAAACTATATTAAAATGATGTTTTTAGAAACAGAAAATTCCCTTAAAACCTCAAAATCTATTGTTTGTTTTATATAATAGGAATCTGAATTTTTTCTACAATGTCTAAATCTTTTGTAATTCTGTTATATTTTCCTCTACAAGTTCAATTCAGTGACACCTAAGAGCAAACAATAAGGCTAGTATGGGAGCTTTTAAAAGTTACTTAATTTGCATGCTAACCTAGATTCACATCTATTAAATGATTAGTCAATCAAGATATAGATAAAACTTATCTATTGGCAATGTACACTGAGGGACATGTTCTCGATGTAGTCCTGTCACCGATCTTAGAAAAGAAATAAATACTTTTTAAATCCAGTGGCATAATAAGCCTGAAAAAGAGAAGTCTTTCATTAAGAATCTTGGAAGAAGCAGTAGTTAACCACTTGTCATCAGTATTAGCAACTCAAGCTGAATAAAAATTGATTGTGTGACTCTGGACCTTCTTTGCTCTGCCACTTGGATAATCTATTAGCATTGGCACCTGATTAACTCTCAAAACTGTCTCCTCGTTTGATTAGCTCCTGGGATTTCTTTTGTATTCTCAGTAATAATTTTCCAAACTCTTTTCTAAAAGACTGACTGTAATGTTCTTTTACTGACTGCAAAATTTCCCCTGTCAGTGCTGAAAACATGTTTGGCCTTTATTCCTATTTATACTTTTTGGCTTGATCTTTCATAAACACTGGCTTAAGACTTCCATATTTGGTGAAGAGAGAATGAATGATTACTCTGAAACTTTATTTCTGTTTTAAGTGCTTTCAGTATTTGGCATAAGGTGGAAATGAGAAGGCTCAGTACTGACCATTGTTATTACAATAACCCACTGCATTTCCTTAAAACTTATTTTCCACTTAAATTGTTTTCTACATTGATTTCTGTCTGTGCTAATACTTGGCCATGTATAAGAAAAACCTGCTTGTTTTTAATGTTTAAATTTTGAATGGTATGGTAAGAAGAAAGACCAAGATTTGAAAGATAATATATTCTGAATGGACAATTTTTGGAAAGCTTTTAATACTTTATTTAAAACCCATTCTTCAGCTTATTTTAAATTTAAATGATGGAATACAACCCTCTCTTTTTTAAATGAAGAGGTTATATACATTCCATTATTATTTAATTTTATTCTATGGGCCACATTTACTATTTACCTGCTATATTAGTCAGCTTTATTATAGGCTAATGATCTATAAAAAAAAATCCAAATCCCAATGACTTATAAGAACAAACATTTATTTCTTATTCACATGTCAGTTTCAATTTTGTATTGAGTACAGGTCAGCTCTATGCATCTCTCCTTTTAAGAACAGAGGCTACCTGAGGTGTGTACTTCCCCTGACAAAGGGAGGAAGGACCAAGAAAAGTGAAAACATTTTATGATTCTTAAGCCCCTAGCTGAGAATTGACACACTCTCATATCTGAGTGTGTTCCATTGGTCAAGGCAAGTCACATGACCAAGGCCACATCAGTGAGTGAGATGTATAATCCCCCCATGGTGAACCATGGCAAGTGGAAAGAAGGAAGGAAAAAAATGATGAGCAAATAACGTAAACTACCAACTTGTACAAGAAATTTTAATGCAATTAAATATATAGTCAGGAATAATAATATTAATCTTTATTGACACTTACTTTGTACTAAGTCCTTGCTTCAGACTACTTTTGATGCTTTACAGGATACCTCATCAAAACAAAACTAAGAGTTTCTTTACCACGATTATTTCCTCTTTTCAGACTAGAAATCTTGGGTTTGGTGTGGCTTATGAGTCTTTTCTTTCGTTTTTTTTTTTTTTGAGATGGATTCTTGCACTCTTGTCGGGGCTGGAGTGCAGTGGCGTGATCTTGGCTCGCTGCAACCTCCTCCCCTCAGGTTCAAGTGATTCTCCTGCCTCAGCCTCCTGAGTAGCTGGGATTACAGGTGTCCACCACCATGTCCGGCTAATTTTTTGTATTTTTAGTAGAGACGGGGTTTCACTACATTGATCAGGCTGGTCTCGAACTCCTGACCTCATGCTCCATCCACCTGAGCCTCCCAAAGTGCTGGGATTATAGACATGAGACACTGCACCCAGCCTATGAGTCTTTTCTAACACTGCATAGCTAGTGCATGATCAAGCCCAGAAATGTGGGCCCAAATTCCACATACAGAGAGCAGACTATAATGATGCTCCTGTGGGGCATTCTGGGTTACATATCCCATGCAACCATTGAGGAGCCCTAGAGAATATGCTTAGCAATTGTTCCATTGTTTTTTTGTTTGTTTGTTTTGTTTTGTTTTTAATCCATAGATTTCTGTCCCTCATTTATTGAGGGTTGCCCCTGGGAGAACTAAATCTCTATCACCTCTGGACTGCCCTGCAAGTGGGCTTACCAAACCCTCCTAAACTGAAGAAAGCCTTCATGCAAAGAAGCAGAGAGATGTGGATGCTTATGGTGAGGAATCTTCAGCATCCACAGAATCTGTTCACTATAGTTATAGGTGAACTCAGGGTTGGCTCAGTGAAATAAGGCATGAGACATTATCCTCATCTTCTATGCCATTTTATTAACCTTTACTCCATAGTATAAGTTGAGTAAATACATCTTGTGATTTAAATATCCCCTTATAATCCAGGTCCTATGTTTGACCATTTGTCTGTTTCTAAAGCATCTCATTAACAATGTATTTGGAAATGGCTGTTGTGTGTTGTACACATTTGGCTGATTGCTTTCCTTTTGGTTTACAAAGAAGTATTTTTCAACCCATAAAAACAGATAAATATACACCACAGAGCAATGTATTTTTTTTAAATTTTCAGGGGAGAATTTGAATCTTTTAAAAGTAAAATTGAGTAGGCGGTTGTATGGAAACGGGCGTCTAGTTAGCAGTTCTGCTACAATATCCAAGTATTTAATTTCACCTCTAAATACACTGGAGACCTTGACCTTGTTTTGATTTATTCTGTCATGATTAGTCTATGGTTATTATTTTAACAAAAATAAGTGATCTTTCTCACGAACACTACCAAAGCATATTTCAAGTCTGCATACTAATTAATAGTAACTTATTTTTACTGCTAACAAGTCTACACCCACATATTCATGTTTAAACAAGATGAGATATTTGAAATCACTTTATAAATTATAATGCACCACAGAAATATCCATTATTTCCATTATTACTAAAAACGTATTTCATTCTTTTGGGCATGAGGAGGTGTAATTTATGTGAATATCATTTCTTATTTTGTTTTTATCTTTCAAATCAAGAAGACTTGAATTTTCACATATTTATAAATACTATAAAATCTTACTAATTATTAACATGGCTGCCACATAGAAATCGTGTCTATTTTATGAAATAATGTGATGTATACAGAAGACCCACAGGAAGTTGTAATATATTTAGAAGTAAAGATTTATAGGTTTTGTCTATTTTTTTCTCTGTTTCTCAGTGTTAATATGTGTCATACATGTGTCACATTTATTCTTCACAATTCAGTATCTCTATTACTATTACCATGAAACAAATAGAGACAATGAGACACAGAGAGGTTAAGTAACTTACTCAAGGACACAGAGATAATGAGATGTGAAACTGGAGTTGGAACTCAGGTTATTTGACTCTGAAATGATTGTATGTAACCACTGGCCTGCATCGTATCTAATACATGCAATTTTAAGAGAATAAGAATGAACTATTTGCACAATCTACCAGATGGCACTGTTTTTCCAACTGAGGCCACTTAACACCTTTTCATATACTCTTGGAGTTCTGATCATTCTTCCATTCTAATACACTTCTTCTATCTCATTGTTATTATGTCCTACTTCATGCAACTTCGATTAATTCTTCACAAATATATTTCTACAATTCTTGTGCTATGTTTCCAGTATATAGAGCATTGCAATTTTTATGAATATACAATTATGCAATTATGTTAGGCTCTCACCATAACTCCAATTTGCTAATGGAGCATAAATTCTATGATTAAGTGGCAGGGAATGGGAGAGAACTTTTATTCAATATGAGCTGACATAGCTTTCCAAATTGGTTTCTGGGTCCAACAACTCCCTACAATAAAAAAGCAATTGACCTACCTGAGAAAGAAGTGGCATTTGCAGTGGAGGCAAAGGGACAGACAGGTCATCCATAGCATTTTACATTGTGTTAGAAGCCATAACAGTCACAAAAGATGAACTAAAGGGCAATTATATCATATTACAGAGTGAAATTCACCTAGAGAAATAAAGGCAGATTGTTTGCAAGAAACATTCTTTCTCTTAATTTTTTATTCATTGTAGTGATGAAAATAACTAGCAATACTTCAGTTCCAAGGCCAAATTTTTGGGGGAAGTCATTAAAAATTGGTTTTATGTCTAATGGGTGCTCAATGGATAATTTAGGAAATGAATTGGTGACAGAAGGTCTATAATTAACAGAGTAGTTTGAGCAGTATGATGAAGTGCAGTGGGAAAGCATTGGTCTAGGACTTAGTAGATCTGAGATTTAATTACAGTGTTGAATAGTCATTTGATTTATTCAACAAACCCTTACTAAGTACCTATTTCTGCTTCAGTATACCATGTTTGGTGCCAGGAGTTGCAAAGACATAGTAATTCTCCCATCTAAATGTGGTCACATTTAGGAGGTAATGAGTGGGATTTGGGCTGCATTATTGGAAGACAATAAACTAATTTTCTGTTTATCTGTGTGTATGTGTGTGTATAAACAAGATGAGATGTTTGAAATCACTTTATAAATTATAATGCACACACAGTTAAAGTATCTGTGTGTCCATACACATACAGTTGAAGTATTCATGTGTGTAACACACACATATATACATACACATATGCATAATTAGAAAAAAGTCTACACATATGTTTATATTAGAAGCATTGATTGATAACTTATGCCAGGGAGATAAGTGTGATTGTGAAAACCCTCACATTCGAACTAGATCTTAATAGTGAGTGTCCTCATTCTAGGGACTGCATGAACAAAGGACTAAAGCAATAAAGCATATGATTTTTTTATGGAGAAATTTGGCTTGTGTGACTAGGGCAGACCTGGTAGATGTACATAAGGTATGGGATATGGGTGACTGCCAACAGGCCTAATCCATAATATATTTAGAGGAGTACGCTGGAGTCAAATTGTGAAGGCCCTTATATGCCATTCTGAATAATCTAGCCTGTAACCTCATCAAGGAAGCTCTGGATTTTTCAAGTTAGTTCTCTTAGTATATGATTGTAACAGAACTGTAGTTTCTCCATCAGGGAACTTAGCTTTATCATTGATTATCCATGATCCAACTCCCCTAACTCCACATATAATTAATAATTAGTACTTATAATACTACCCAGTAAATATATCTTGAATGCACCTACTTCTTTTCCAGCCCCACTGCCACTCATTAATGCAAGCCATGCTCATTTCTCATGTGGATTGTAAGTATAATCAGCTCATCTGTCTTCTTATTTACAGTTTATCCCCAAATATTCTCTACACTATGAAATTTATTTCTAAGAGCCAAGCCTAACATTGCTGTTTCCCTACTTAAAATTCTGCTTTGATTTCAAACTGCCCTCTGGCTATATTTTCAGGCTCTTCATAAATAGGTTGATGATAATTTCACTTTTTCTACGGTCATCTCTGCCACTTTTATCCTCCTCCACCATCTCTAGGTCTGGGAAAGGACCATACTCTTTCTCTCACCTCCTGACAGTTTCACCTGCTCTTTACATTTTCTGGAGTTCTCTTTTTCTACCACTTGTCTCTCTACTCTTAATTAACTTTCAAAACTCAGCTGAGATGTCACTTCATCAAGGAAGCTCTGGATTTTTCAAGTTAGTTTCCTTAATGTATTATTGTAACAGGACTCTGTAGTTTCTTCATCAGGCAACTTATCTGTATATTTGTATCAACATATCCCTTTTTTGTGTCTGCTTTTCTCACTAAGCTAGAAGGAAAAAAAGGTAGAGACACTGTCTTTCTCACAGTTGTTTTCCTACCACCTAGTAGACATCAAGTACAAGTTTGTCACTTACTAGCCTTAAATATGAAATGTAATTTATTAGTTTCCTATTGCTGCTATAAAATTACCACAAATTTAGTGGCTTAAAATTATATACATTTATTCTCAGACAGTTCTGCAGGTCAGAAATCCAAAATGGACCTTACTGGGCTCAGGGGAGGGTCTGTCTCCTTGCCTTTTCCATTTTCTAGAGAATCCCCATGTTATTTGGCTCATGGCCTTCTTCCTACATCTTCAAAACCAGCCACCTTGGACCAAGGCCTTCTCATACTGTTTTCTAATTCTCCCCTTATGCCAACCTTTCTACCTTATAAGGACCCTTGTGATTACATCCTGCCCACCCAGATAATCTGGGATAATCTCCCTATCAAAAGCTAGCTAATTAGAAACTCTAATTCTATCTGCAGTAATTCCACTTTGCCATGTAACATAATTTATTCACAGATGTCAGGGATTAGCACGTGGCCATTTTTGAGGAGGCATTATTCTGCCTACCACAGGTTAATAGAATTAATATCTGCAGAGGAGAAAAATGAGAAGAGGACTAAAAAGTAAATCTGGTCTTCATTAACTTAAAACACCTAACACATTCTATGCTAAGTGCTGGGATTATAGCTCTGATCCAGACAGTCACTCTTTTGGAAATGAGAAAGGATGTAGGTGATGTTATTAAGAACAACTTTTGTAGGATGATGAGCAGTGAAGACTGCATTACATTGATTGTAAAGTGAATGGGAAATAAGGAAATATCTTTGACATGAACAGTTGTTCTGTTCTTTGTGCAGAAGTTTAATTATTTTAGACCTCCTCATTATAAGCTGACCACTAATGTCACCTCAGGCCATAGAAAAATCCCATAATGAAAGACTATTACTCAGATTTAACAGAAAGCATTTTTCATACCATTTTCCATTGCAGCCTCCTCCACTCTGCATTGCAATTTTGTAATATTAATGGCACAGTAAATCCATTTTCTAAATATGCACTAAATTTTTTGCCTTCCTTTATAATGCTCCAAAGTACCACACAACCTTATCTAACGTTTATCATTAATCTTCCATATTTTTCATTTTCTTTTTTCTCACGTTTGGTGGAAGCAGAGAATAGACTGAACTTGATTGCCCTCCCATATTACTTCATAGTTCTTTCTTTAAGTGAAATTAACTTATCCCATTGCATTTCTTCACTACATGTATTTCTAAACTGGTATCAACTTTAATATTCCTTCTCCTTTTAAAGATACATTTTCTGTGTCACATTAGGGATGAAGATATTCAATTAACATATTAGCTAGCCCCCAAGGAAATATCATTTAAAAAGTGTTTTTCTAGGCCGAGTATGTTGGCTCATGCCTGTAGTCCTAGTACTTTGGGAGGCTGAGGCAGAAGGATTGATGGAGGCCAGGAGTTTGAGACCAGCCTGAGCAACATAGGGAGACCCCGTCTTTACAAAAGAAAAAAAAAAATTAGACAGATGTGGTGATGTGTGCCTGTAGTCCTAGCTACTGAGGACACAGAGCTGAGAGAATTGCTAGAGCCCAGGAGTCTCTGAAGTTACAGTGAGCTATGATGGTTCCAATGCACTCCAGCCTGGGGGACAGAGTGAGACCTTGTGTCAAAAAAAATTTATTTTCTTGCACAGATTATGGTTAATTGCTTTGTGTAATGGGAATAATTATTAGTGTTTATAGAACTGTTTTTCTGTTTTTTCCCCCCAGTTTTTAAATGCTTTCACTTACATTGTCTTATCTGATAGCACAGAAGAGGTCTTGTGGAGGCTCTCCAGCATCTCGCTCCCAACTCTCAATGCAATTTCATTCCATGCCACTCCGTTTCTCACATTTTAGAGGGCAACAAAACAGAATTGTATAGTGAATGAGCGTGTACATTCAGTTTCTTATCGCTCTGTCCTTGTCTTACTGTCTGCTTAGTGAGATTCATCTTTATCGTCCTCCTACCTTTATTCCTTCTTTACTTTCTCTCATTCTTCTAAACTCAACCTACCCATTACCTTCTCCAAAATATATTTTCTAACACCTATGTGGCTACATATTCCTTTCTCCGTGCTCCTATAATACCCTTTAAATTTATATATATTTTTGTTTATGCAAAATGTTTCATATTTATCTATGATGTGTCTGTTATCTACTAGGCTAAGAGCTCTCCCAGTCTGAATCTTGTTTATATTTTCAGTAACTAGTGCAATGACCACGACATAGTAAGCATTCTGTAAATAATTATTCTATAAATTATTGCATAAGTAAATGATCTCATTATATCTTGTCAGTAGATCTGTGAGTTAAAAAGCAATTAATATTCTCATTTCACAGTTAAAGAGGCTGAGGTTTGGCAATTTTAAGGCCACAATTCTCATAAGTCCTGCAAAGTGACTGGAAGCCCGTTCCACAGATTTAATGTTCTCTCAGTTTGCCCAATATCATTCTTCTGCAGCAACTTGCTCTTGTGAATCATGAATATTGCAGTTTAATATATCCCACATTTATATTCCTGAGGGACTAAGGAATATAAAAGTTATTAACAAGGTAAAAGTTCATTGTACTAATCTTAAAAAATATGAAAGGCCACATATACTGAATAAAAATAACTTTATTAGAAGGGGTTAAAGATTTCTGAGAGGAAGTACAATTTTTATGTCATGTTAGAAAGCTAATTTTATATGGGTTTTTCCCATAGACAGAATAAAATAAAACATTGGTCAGTTTTTGCAATTTATGAAGTAGTAGTTCTTCACTTCTTGACATCTCCAGGGAACTGTTTTCAAGTAAATTTTCCTAAGAGATATTTTCTTCTTTGCCTCTCATATTAATATGCACATGCATATTTTTATTAGTAAAATAAAATCAGTTATAAACAAACCCTAAAGGAAATGAAATAGAATATGTGCTACTTGAAATGACTAAACAGGAGCATATAATCATTTTGTAATAAAACAACTATCACTTTATTCTTTTCTCATTTGCTTTGTTGCTGACTGCACATTAATATTCTATAGTTTTACTATAGACTATGCGATTACAGAAATATACATCATGTTAACATATTAAAATAGTTTCTAGAACAATTTATATATGTATGATGTGTGTGTATAGTGACTTTAGGTTAACTAAGGGTATACAACTTAAAGTAGTCAACTTTTAAGAGCTATGACAAATAGCAATAAAAATATATCAAGTCAAGTAAATAAGTATAACATTTTAGCATAATGAAATAAAAATTAAAAGGCACATGACTACTTGGGAAAATATATTCATTCATTGACTAAAAGTAAGCTTAATTTACAATGGTGATCGTTAACTTGGATTTTATGGTAATAGGAGTTTTCTGCAGGGAGGTCAGTGAACTGTATGAAACTATATGCAAATATATATGTGTAGACGTTTTTCTGTAGAGAAGGTTCATTATTTTCATCAGATAGTCAAATGGAGCCCATGACTTGAAATGTTTAAGAATTACCAATATATAATTATCTCATTCCAATTAATTTTAAATATTAAATGCTAAATAGAAACATGAGCAAGGATATAAACAAGTATTTTAACAAAAGTAGAAACATGTAGAATAAACAAATTCGTGAAACATGTTCTACTTCATTAGTAATCAAATTAATTATAATTAAAGCAAACATCAAGTATCTCCTTATGTCTAAACAAAGCAGCAATACCTCTAAAGAGTAAAGCAACAAAACTCCTATCAATGACATACCTGCTGCTGAGATTATAATTCCCAATCTCATTCTTTCTGGTACCAGTAGAAGTGGGTATGATCACTTGGAAAGTATTATAAAGATATTTAGCAAAAGTCATAAAGGTTTTCATAATGTTGAACTGATAATGTATTCTAAGACAATTATAAAGACAAAAAAGAAGTGAGTGCATGAACATGTTTATTGTGATTAGTCTCTAATAGCAAACAAAAGGAAAGAGCAGCCTGTATGGTATCTTGATAAAATGAGTGAAAAAGAAAGAATATTATTTTGGTTATATGAAATATATATTTATGGGGAATTTAAAAGTGTGGACACAAAAATTTTGATTGATTTTTGGATGTTAAAATATTTCCATAATGATATATAACACGAAAATTGAAATACCAAATATCAATTAGTAAATGTAAGAGCATTATTAATTGAAGTATCAACAGCCATATCATCCAGTATCATAAGGAAGGTTCATTATTCAGTTCTAGATCAGTTCATACAGAAATATAAGTTATGCATTGCAAAATTCCAGGACGCTATTCACATAGGTTACAACATACACGAAACCTCCTTGAGTTGTTCAAAATAGAAGCTCTGATTTCATGGTTATTTTGCATTTGTGTTAATATGTTCACCTTTTGTGACTCTGATTATCTTATGGTATTCTGTATTGTTAATTATGCAATTATAATGTAAATGATAGATATCTGGTCAATGTGAAAAGCCATGAACTTTGATTCAGAAAATCTATATCGAGTTCATTTCTGTCACTTAATAGCGTTATTCCTTCTCAACTTGTGTTTATGTATAAAGTAGTAAATTACATACAGATTGAGATGACATAATTAAAACAACTTTATGAATAGTAAGACACTAAAGATTGTTATACATTTTATTATAATACAATTAATTATATTAATAATTATTATGTTGAAGAAAATATATGCTACTATACCAAAATAAAACAATAATTCATTGAAGACATATTTTTCTTGTATTAAAGACATAGAGGTAAGAGAGGACAGCCAGCGAAGATGTTTATATGTTGAAGCTCACATTTAGTGTTATTTACACAGTAGATACGTAACATTTTGCACATAATGTCAAGGTTTTTGTGCTGCCTTCGATGCTTACCTAAAAAATGCTCCTTGTTCATATAACTGAAAAGAATAAAAATGTTGTTCTACTCCGTATTTTTCACTGAAAAGCCTCTAGATTAAATCACTTCAAAAGACCTCATATGAGCTTTTGGCAGAGGGTTTGGGGTATGTTTCAAAGACATCTGAATGTATGCTTTCAACTGACTCATTTACTCTCTGCTTTCTGACAGAAGGTATGCATGCACATGTAGGAAAAATAAGTGGAATTGCAAATGAGGTCATTTGCTTTTAGGAATATATGTATATACTATTGATAAATAGATGTATTGACCAATCTTCCTCCAGAAAGTCAATAAAGATGGTTTAATTTTGACCATTTTGAAGTGTTCCATTTCTTTTTAAAATTATTTTGCAAGGGTTAGTATTAATTTTATGAAAGTAAAGATTTGAAGGAAGCTAGAATAGGTTTGAAAACTATTACTGTCTGTTTTTATTTATTCACCCTTGTCAACAAAGGAAATACTTCCATATTGTAGCTAAGATTAATTATATACCATATGAATAATGTTGATATTGACCATATATATAGACGCTTCTGGGAATAACACAATTAAATAATAAAAATGTATTTGTAATGCTAAATAAAATTTCTCATTTAAGATGACAGTTTGAAATTTATGTATTCACTGTTATTTCTCATATTGATTAAAGGAATCTACTTATAGATTAATATTGTGATTTAGAGATAAACAGATATTTTTAGTGCATGCATATATTTGTTATGAGAAAGTGATTCCTTATCATGTTTTTAAGAGAGGCAATGGAGATTTACTACTGAAAAAAATATGAGAGCAAATATGATTACTTTGTAAAGGGCATTTCAGGAACAGTTCTTTTGATCCAAGTAAATAAAATACAAAATTTATCAATTTTAAATATCTCTCAGATGCATTTATTTACTGAACATTAATATGATTATATTTACAATAATTAAAAATAGTCTTTGGCTTGGAGAAAAACATTTTAATATATCAAGACTGATGATTTTTCTGTCCATTTGACTTAATACTCATTTCCAGTTTAGGGACAAAAAGATCATTTGTAGAAACATGAATTCTGTGAAGCTGTTTTT